>NC_091023.1:23003923-23691096 GCF_041296385.1 Aphelocoma coerulescens | reverse complement strand
CTGCTCTGTCTCCTGCTTGAAAACTAAGGTGACAAATCCAGTCAGATGGGGGAAATAGAAGGAGAGGGAATAAATGAGGAAAGCTGATCAAATATCTAGGAGTTTAAAATTAACAAAGTCATAGGGAAGCAAGCTTATCACTGGGAAGAAAGATTGGAGAGAGGAGACTGAACACAACTGTAAATTCCAAATTTTACAAGAGGTCTCATCTGGGGAGGTGGAGGTGTGCAGAGAGCATCTCATTAGATTCTTTATCCCAAAGGGAAACTGAACCTATTTCCCAAAGACAAACTGAACCTACCTCCTCTCCTCTTTTTCTCTGCTCATGTTTGACTGCAGCTGCCGTAGTCTCTTCTCCATCTCTCTGTTTTCTGTTTCTAACTGCACTTTCTCCAGCTGCAATTCCTTGACAGTTCTGGAGGAAATAGTAAAATATTCATTAGAAGTTACCTGAATGTGGGTGAGGTACCTAAAGAAGTTTAAAGCAGGAAAAAAAAGTTGGCAATTTTGTCATTACAGCCATGTCCTTCTTTTATCTCCCAGCAGGACTGAAAACAGCTGTGGAAAATTCAGGACAGGTCAAGTGCAAACTCCAACACAAAACTGTGCCTGTACTCAGAAAGGTTTGGGGTTTAATTATATTAAAATAAACAGTCCAGTGATTTCTTGACTATGTTTGTATTATCCAGTAGATACAGAGGGTTATAAAACCTATAACTTAATCAGGAAGTGGATTAAAGCCTGAGAAAAGAAAGGCTTGTGGATAAAAGCACAGGGAAAATGCTAAAAAAGAAACACATTATTCTGCTTGCTCTTGCACAGATAAGCTCTTCTAGTTAATGTTGCATTAAAACTTATTAAGAATTATGAAAACACATCTCAATCCCAATCAGATAAAATACACTTACTTTGTTTTTAATCTCACTGAGGTTCCAGCTTTTGAGCCTGGCAGTATTACAAAATCATTGACGTTCATGATGCCCAGTATAACTTCTCCTAAAAAAGAGAACTTCGATGATCTACAGTTAGGAACCTGTTGAAATGGGAATTTGATTGAAATTAAAACAGTAAAAGACTCATTGCACATCCAAAAATATTCATATAGATAGAGAAATAGAGCACAGAACTTGTTTATATGAAGTGCCAATAAAATCCTAGAGCAACTCAAAATTAAATTTAACTGAGAAAAAAAACCTTTTTTATTACATTTATGATACCAGGGAAAAGATTTTCCTGGCTGTTTCATTTGGGCAATTCCCTAAAGTTCAGTGCAAGCAGATTAATATTAAATAAAACACAGCTTTCTTGAACCAAACCCATAGAAAGCACCAAGGAGGAGAAAATTGTACAAGTGGCTATGAAGTCAAACCACCTCAACTCATTTGGGAAGATAAATTCTTTCTGTCACTGACAAATTGATACAAAAGAACACAATAACTCAGAGAGCAGAGTTAATCCCTCCCCTCAAGACTTCAGTGGTATTTCAAGTAGGTTTTTTTTTTTCTAACCCAGGTTGTAAAATACTTTTCCATAAAGCAAATTCATGCAGCACAGGGTTCAAACTGAAGGTGAACGTGCAGACCCTTCCTGGGCTGGAATATTTGTGGGGTAGCTGCAGTTCAGTGCCAAAACTGGGCATTTACTGCTGCTGCTGGGATGCACATGGAAAAAGGAACAAAAATTGACAGTCCAGAGACTTACAGCTGGCAGGGTGCTTAGAAACTGTTCTGCAGCTCGTGGCTTTCAGGTTCCTGGGGAAAGTAGGACCTAGGAAATGATGAGGAGAAGCTGAGGATTGGAAATATCCCAAATGGAAAACTGAGTTCAAGAGGAAATGCTCTGCTGCTTGTTTGCAGGTGAGCCTGAAATTGAGTATTAATACAGATAAAATGTGCCCAAATATCTCCATCCATGAGGCAAAACACCTCAATGGCACATTGAAGTTAAAACACCTGGTTCCACGAACCTAAAATGCAACATTTCAGTGCTGACAGAATGTCAGATGTGTGCACAAAACACGTTTCTTACTGTGACAGGAAAACGAAGCACTCAATTCCAACATCATTTCAAAACAGTTATTCTTTTATCACTTGCCAAGATAAAAGAAGATTGTATTAATTTTGAATAGAAGAAAGTTTTTCTCTTGGCAAATGTGAGCTGGCAGGACCACCACAGCTGGACAGGAGGAGGTCACACACTGGATTTGAGGTGGCCCAAAGGCTATTTAATAGTAAAACCAGAGGCAAATGACACATGCAAGCTCAAGGAGGGAAAGTAGTTAATAAAAAAATACCATTTATATGAGTTAAACTTAACATATTCCATTGAAAGCAAATATTTAAAGGGATAACTTAAAAATGTGGTAATATCAGAGATGCTGTGTGAGAATATTAGAGATAAAAAGCCCTACAGAGTCCCAGGAATAAAGTAATACTGAGTGGTGAAAAACAGTCAAGCTGTAGATAAGAGGGGATAGAGACAGACAGACAATGATCAACCCTCTGAATTATTCTGAGAAAATACAGGAATTCATTGAACAGCATAATCCTGTTTGGTATAAAAACAGCTGTTAAACACAGACTTGGAAGAGTCAAAGTTAAACAAACCCCATGGGGAAATGCACACCCTGAGCCTGATGGCATCCTTAAACATCCCTGAGCTGGGCCCTCAGGACTGCCAGGGAACCCCAAACTCCTCAGAAACAGCCTTGTAACTTAAATACACAAAGGAGCTCCCCCTTTCTCTGGTTTTTGTTTAATGAATCCCTTTTCTCTCTCTAATAGGCAACACAATTTGCCAGCGAGGCAAACACTAAAGCAGCTCATCAACATAAATAAGCCAAGCACTAATTAGCCACATCCTTTCTGCCTGCTCCTCTGCACACACTGGCACTCGAATTTCATCATTCCAGCAGGTTCCTCTGTGCTGATAATGGATATACAGTTAAAAGTAACAAAACAAAAACTGCTGTTTTAGCTGAATGAAATTTGAGTCAACTTTAAAGACTACGTAGCTAAATAAACCCAAATTCCACATGGCCTGTACCCCAGCCTAGCTCAAATCTCTTCCTAACCAATTTAAAGACCGGTTTATAACCTACAGACAGCTGAAGATGGCTGTAGTTTATTTCACACTACAAGAGTTTAACTGGGGCAGACTAAATTCTGACAGCTTCCTCACAACAATAAATCCATAAAATCCAAAGGGATACTACTGTCTATGTAATAGCTCACATCCAATTATCCCAACCATGAACACGGGTTTCATGCTACACTAAGTTCCATCCACTTACCAATAATTCAAACTAAACTATTTCCTTTGAAGAATTATTCCAAGTGCAATAAAGAGTTTATCTGTCATTGCTCCCCACCCATTTGCTATTAAAACAACTGAGACTTCTGATCCTTCCAAACATTTAACATTTCACTAAGTAGTTTGTTTTGTTTTTTTTTAAAAAAAAAGGAGAAAAAGACATTAAAATATATAAGAAAGGGGAAAAAACCCACACCACACACACTGATTGACCTGCTAGACTAAATCCAGCAGTCAGGTAGGCTAAAGTAATTCCATCCTCTCAGAATAAACTTATATTGTCCCTGCCCCAACATCTGTGATGCCAAACATTTCAAACTCCACTTTATATTTTTAAGCCAATTACCCATTTCTATGTGTAATGCCATACAACACAAAGTAAAATCAGGAAAACAACACAAAAACATCTAAATGCCGCTTTCTCTAAGTCATTTTCCCATATTTTGCAATTTTATCACACTTTGAAAAGGCATATTATCTTGGTAACTCTGCAAAATCAACACCTATTTCTACGGGTTGTGTATCCTCACTGCTTAACCAAGAACTGTAATTTCAGCTGTATTATAAATAATTTCAAATACAAGGGTCACAAGCAGGATAGTCTGGGCCTCTCCACTCAGTCTACCAAAAACAAAACCAAAAAAAAACCCAACAAAGCAAAACAAACCACAAAAAAAAAAAAAAAAAAAAAAAAAAGGCAACAACAGCAAAAGAAAAAAAAACCACATTACAAAGTATGTTTCTTAAGAGGAAAAACCCTTCTTACCCACATTACAGAGCTACAGCCACTGCCCTGCAAGCTGGAGCCACTCTGCCCCGGGTATAAAAACCAGGTGGGGTGATAAATAACACACGGGGCAATAAATAACAGGTGGGATGATAAATACCAAGTGGACACAGGCAGCAGACTCAGTCCTTGCCTTTAAGCTCCTCTCGAGCTCCGGTGTGGGCTGGGTTTGCGGGCTGTGCTCGGTTCCGACGGCAGCTCTGGGGAAACAGAGCACAAGGGCAGACAAAAAATGAAGGTGCAAAAAGGCCCGCAGTGAAGCGGGGGGGGTTGTTTGCGCTTTTCTCTTTCATTACCCGTGTCTTTTCAAGCCTGATGAAAAGTGCGCGGGGCAGGGGAGAATGAACTGCCTGGAACTGTAACCTAAAACCAGAAAGGCGTGAGGAGGGGCAATAAAGGCAACAGTGCGAGGGACAGCACAACTCCAGCTGTGCGGCCGGGCACAATTTGGGGACACTTGCACAACTTACACCTGTCCCAGGTACTCTCAACCCTCCTTGCGCGGGGGCCTCGGCCCCGGAGGGGAACTCCCAGAGTCCCCCCGGCCGGCGCTGAGGGGGTGCGGAGGGGGTGCGGAAGGTTCAGCCCGGCGGGGGCTGAGCTGATCCCGGTGCCCGAGGCGGTCCCGGCCCCGCAGCCCCTCGGTCCCTCGGTCCCGCCGCCCCTCGGTCCCTCGGTCCCGCCGCCCCTCGGCCCCGCCGCCCCTCGGTCCCTCGGTCCCGCCGCCCCTCGGTCCCGCCGCCCCTCGGTCCCTCGGTCCCGCCGCCCCTCGGCCCCGCCGCCCCTCGGTCCCTCGGCCCCGCCGCCCCTCGGTCCCTCGGCCCCGCCGCCCCTCGGTCCCGCCGCCCCTCGGCCCCGCTGCCAGCGCGGCGCGTTGCCATGGCAGCGCGGGCCGCGGGAGAGACCATTGGGCGCCGCGGGGGGGGACGAGGGGAGAGACGATTCCGCGCGGAGCTCGGCTGAGGGCACAGGCCGCCCTCGGGCAGCGCTTCATTTATCACAGAGCTGCGGAATTGTTGGGGTTGTAAAGGACATTAAAGATCGTCCAGTGCCACTCCCTGCCATGGCAGGGACAACTTCCACTGGTTGCTCCAAGCCCCAATGTCCAGCCTGGCCTTGGGCACTGCCAGGGATCCAGGGGCAGCCCCAGCTGCTCTGGGCACCCTGTGCCAGGGCCTGCCCACCCTCCCAGGGAACAATTTCTTCCTAATCTAAACCTGCTCTCCATCAGTTTAAAACCATTGTCCCTTGTCTTGTCACTCCAGGCCCTTATAAAAAGTCCTTCTCGCTCCTCTTAAGGAGCCCCCTCCCATGTCATTTCAACCTTTTTCCCACAAGCGCTGCAAAGCATCCCCCGATTGTCTTTGACTCCCGGCTCTTCTATGGTTTCACTTATTATTTATTCACCACTCCGGAGGAATCCATGTGCTCTTGCTGCTGATTTAGTGCCGTGCTTTAAGTAGCTAAAATCTAAATCAACCTCGCTGAATGCAAGGAGGTTTCAAATAGCTTTTGGTGCAAGTTATCCCATTATCCACACTAACCTTTAGTTAGTGCTCAGGACCCACAGAACTAAACATCCTTGTGATGTTTAATTTTTCACAAAAGCTCCATTTATGCCCACCCTGTAGATTTGTGCAGTTATAGATCCATACATCACACCTCAGCTCTTCCAGAGCAGGTATTTACGTCTCTGCCAATAAATGATAATTCCCATGCCATCCCCTCAAAGGATACCTGGAGTGCATGGCAAGATTCAAGTTTTTGTCAGTTATATTGTTGCAGTTTATTTGCTTCGAGTCTTGTCCTTCCAATTTTGGTGGCTTGACCATTATTTATAATTGATGCTCCTTTAGGGGATAAACAGCCTTCACAGAAAAGCTGGAGTTTCAGGAGAAAGCACTCCATGATCCAAGCCAGGCTTTAATAAGGACAAAGTATTATCTGTTTGAAATTTATGCACTCTAAGCTGTATTTCATTTGGCAAATTTGCATTTGTCCCATATGTATTCAAGCTAGGAGGCACACAATAACTTACACTGTTTTTCTTCACTATATAATCTGTCTGGCAGTAATTTTACTTCATCATCCTGGTTACAGCACAGTTTTCAAGACTTTTTTACCCTGACAGGCAATTTGTGTGGAGAGCCTGTGGAAACACATATGGATTTATGGATTTTTTGATCTTGAGAAGGAACTCACGTAGTTTGCATAATGTGTAATCAACCTGAAAATATTCTGTATTCTGGACGTTACTTGGAGTATTGTTTTGTAGCATTATAACATGTTCTTTCCTGTAGGAAAATCGTGTTCCTAGTAGCCAGATGAATACAGTTTTTAATATTCTATAAGAATGCCTTACTGAAAGGCATCCCATTGTACATGGGATACTTATCTGGTATTTTCAAAGAAAGCAGAAGCAATACACTGTTCTACATAAATTATGTTACAATACTCAAGACTACTTTTAATTATAAAGTTTCCACTAGGAAAAATGCAGTTTTAGATGTAAGATAATTTCCTGCAGAAAAATTGGCGCTTCAGCTTCCAAAACTTAAATGATTCACACTGACTTTGTGAGCTTTGGATCAAGTACTTCAGCTGGAAGGGTATCAAGAGCTTGTTTTGTTGAGGTTTTGCCCATTAGATTTACATGCCTGGGAGGTGAAGTAATGCAGGATTTGATGCTGGCATTCTCTACGTCATCATATTTATAATTAGATTATTTAACTTGCAGCCATTTTTATATGTCTCCTCCGGTGCTCAGTTGTATTTTTTGTTTCATTTACCTAGATCTGACTTTCATAAACATAATTCTCTATTTTTGCAATCAGCTTTCACAAATGTAGATCACACAAAGAAGTCAGTTCTTGCCTGATTTCTCCCAGAGTCACTTTTGTTGGAAGTAAACGTAAAGTTTATAAGGAAAATAACAACTGAAATTCAACTCAAATCCATCTGGTGGAGTTGTGCTATAAGTTATAAACCTTCTGTGTTCCTGTTTCCATCCTCTTCTTTTGTTCTCATACTGCTCCTGACAAAAATGAACCAGATTTATTAACTTTGTGGGGCTTGTCATCCATATTAAAATACTTGTTTACTGCTTTTGAGGCTCTGTATTTAAAGTCACTGTTAAAAAGAACTCCTGAGCACAGAGGTGACTGAGGGACCAAGGCACTGACCAAGGGTGGCATTTAGGGGCTTGTACTAACCCATGTTCCTACTTTGATTTGCAATCCCTTACATTTGTTTCAGGCTTTAGGTGAGGTTCCAGATCAATATTTCTGAGGTTGCAGGGCTATGAGTTACATTAATACTGGAAATGAAGAATGGTCAGAAAATATAATTTCATTTTTTCGTGAGCTGCCTTTGATGACTTTCCACAAATTTTCATGCAGTTCAAATTCCACTTTCATGGCCATTTACCAAATGCCTGCTTTAAAATCTCATAAACCAAGATCTGCAGGAAATGAAGTTTAAATTTGCTCTGGAACTGCTTGTTCTTATGACCAGGCAAGAAATAGAAGTAACATCATTTTACCTAGCTGATGGCTCACCATGGCCACTAATACACTTTCAATAAAAGCAGGGTATTTTTAGTCCTCAAGAGGAGATTGTGTTACTTATTAGTTGTAAATTATATGCTCCATTTTGTCAATACAGCAAGAACCTTGTTTTCCCTCTTCCTCCCCCGTTTTTGGCTGCAGAGGCACACATGGAATAAAAGCTACTAATCAGATGTGAAGGTGTTTTACCTTTAGTCACATCAGATGCCATTTAAGATGGTCTGGAGTATTGAATCTATTTAAATTCAGGGCAAAACCTGAAGGGCTTAAGCCCCTTTGCTTAACAGGAGAGGGCTGGTTAAGTCCATTGGGGAGCAAAACCCAAGCAAGGTTTGATTTACTGCCAAAACTTTCCTTCACACTTCCCAGAACAGCACGTGAAATTGTCACGTTCAGTAATTTTTTAACATTCTTCATAAAAAAAAGATTTCCTTGCTCAGCCAGAGCTCCTGGTTTGATCACAAACCTTGGGCTCAGCCAAGCACAGGCAGCAATGAACCCAACACCTCCAAGCATCAGAGTTCCCCTGATTAAAAGAGATGTTGTTCACAGGTGGCAGATCAGGCCATTAATTTGTGCCCTGAACTAAAAACACACAGTGCCTTCCTTGGCTCTGCTTGACCCAAAACTCAACCAAAAATATCCAAAATTGGAGCCAAGTTTGAAGTTTTTTTGTGAGGCCAGGTGATTTTCAGGTTTCATTACCATGTTTCAGGCTCTGTGACCTGCAGCCTACACATCTGAAGGTAAAGCAGGCTGGTACCTACAAAGAAAAGCACTTTGCAGTAATAAATGGGAGGATTATCTCCAGTGCTTCCAGTGAATACAGCTGCTGGGGAGTGTTTTATTTGTTCATTTTATGAGGATAAAAAAAATGGACTTGTTTTAAGCCATTCAGGTTTAAGACAGGCTTTATCTCCCGAGTTGGAGGGAAAGATTAGTCCTTATTAGAGCCTAATCTTAATGATATCCATTTATAAATAGGGCTTCAAATTGTCTAAAATATTTAAACACGATGAAATGCAAAGACTTAAGAGAGCTGAAGTCTTCTGAGAGAAAAAAAAAAATGAATACCTGAAGATTTATCTACAAAGATTAAAGCAGCTTTAATGGCAAAGCCCTAAGAAAATACCAGAAGGAAAATGGAACCTTTGCTAATGTCTGTACAAGGCAAATTAAGTTATAGATGTGGTAAAATGGCTTAAGAAATTATAAAAACGTAACCATTTAGCTGCTGTTTCATAGCCAAAGACGTCACAACTGTTCACCTTTGCCTAATCATTTGCTTTTCTGGATTTTTAGACAGTCTTTGCTTTTCATACAAAAGAGTGTTAATGCACTGAGGCATTTTCAAGTTTTAAAAATAGAAATGGCATTTTTTCCCCCAAACTGTAGCAAAGGGAGAGCACAACTGTTGTTTGTGTGCAGGTACTGTAGTGAAGCAGCAGGGGAGTTCCTTGCTGATCACAGGGTGAGGCAGGTTACAAGCACTGCCTTGCAGACATTCCACACTTCAGCACTGAAATTTCCACCTTTGCCCAGGATCATCCCTCCCTTTGGCTCAAAAGCTTCCCCATCATGAGTGAAAATGGTGTTTTATGCCCAACCCTGAGGGGAGCCTGGATATGAAAAGCGTTTTCATGCAGGTTTTCAGTAGAGGTTGGGTGTGAAGAGCAGGAAGCCAGATAAGTGCAGGGATATCCAGAGCTGAGAGGGCTTTGCTGGCAGGTTCAGGCTCAGCACTGCCTTTTTCCAGGTGTGCCCATCAGGAGATGTCCCCATCAACCCAAAGATCACCATGGCAGCACCGAACTCAAACAGATGGATTTTTCCTGGGCATGCAGGGAATGGGCAGCTGGGCTTTTATGGAAAGCTGGGCTGAGTTTGCTTTGCTTCTCCTTGCCTGATCTATGATGACACATTTTTAAATGCCCAAGGTTATGCAGATGTGAGCCTGAATTCACCTTGCATCCTTTCTTCTGCTGGTTTTTCCTGATATCCTGAGTTTCTCAGTGCTGCTTTTCACACAGCCACTGGAAGGCCCTTGCTGCCTTTCCATGATTTGCTGTTAATACAGTTCTCAAACAGCTCTTGGCTGTTTTAGGGCAGCTTTTACCTAAACTCACCAGAGAACTCTGTTGTTTGATGTGGTTAATAACCTTTTCCTTCCATTTTCACAACTGCAGCCCCTCAGTTTCTTTCCATGCTGGAATGAGAAAAACCAGGAATCAGGAATTTGCTTACAATAACATGCACAAACTTCCTAGAAAGAGTGAAACTAAGAAATCCTCAACTGAACTTTATCTGTTGGCATTCACTTGGCATGGTTTGTGAGTGCACCTCACTTTTGCAATTTATCTCTGTAATAGGTTTGCAGAGCTTCCTCAAAGCCTTGCCAAGTTATTTCGGGTGTCATCATCAATATTTTCTTCAAAAATTGGATATGAGAAACAGTAAACGGGCAGTTTATATGTGAATAATGATTAGCTTGAGCAGCAATACCAAATCATTTCCCATAGCCCTGGTAGAAATAGTTCAACGATTCCACATCTATAAAAGAGGGTGAAACACAAAAAAGAATGCAGATCACAGCCCAGTTTTACAGCCAGAACACCAACATATCATCTTTTAAAGAACTTTCACTGGAATTGCTTACAAATAGGAGGAAATATTGCTTATTTAGCACATCTGTAGGGGAGAGAGAGATGCTTCCCTAGAGAAGAACTTTTTAATATAACCATTAAAATAATTCTGTCTAGCAAAAGTTTTCAGTTTTAGTATACTGTGTACAAAACAGGATAAGGATGGTTTGGTCTGCTTGTATTAAATTCCTTTTGTAGCTAAACCACTGCAGTGGCTCATTGAAACATGAGAAATCAAAGCTCAGATCCTGTTTTCTGGGCTGACAGGGATATTGCTATCATTTCTGATTTGCTGAACAACTGTGATCAACAGGCAAACCTTCCTGGGGGCATTGGGAAAGAAAAGGGGTGGGAGCAAAATTGATTTGTGCATCCTCAAACAAAGCCTTTGTGGTGTTGAAAAAAGGAGCTCACATCATTCCTGGGTTTAAGTTGCTGGGGAACTTCCCATTATAAAACATCTTTGCATGTTCTGTGATAAAGAGGGGAGGGTGAGATGGGATATTGGGGAAAAATTCCTCCCTGGGAGGGTGGGCAGGCCCTGGCACAGGGTGCCCAGAGCAGCTGTGGCTGCCCCTGGATCCCTGGCAGTGCCCAAGGCCAGGCTGGACATTGGGGCTTGGAGCAGCCTGGGACAGTGGAAGGTGTCCCTGCCCATGGCAGGGGCTGGAGATGATCTTTGAGGTCTCTTCCAACCCAAACCATTCTGGGATTCTCTGAAATTCTTGAATTTCTTACTTCAGGCCTTCAGAATTCAGAATGTCTGGAGAAATGACTTTTATTAGTTCTGTACAAGTTTGCAAGATATAAACTTTGAAAAGCTTTCTCTCCTCCATGAATTTAGTAAGAGCAATGTTCATTTCCGTGTTGGCACAGAGCTCCTTGAGTGGAACCTGGAGCTCTGGACAAGCCATTTAAAGGCAGTGACAATGGATGGGAGAGGAAAACATTTCAGGAAATTCATCTGAAGCATTGACTGCAAATTCTTTCATTCTATGCAAGAATTCCTTTTTTGATTTTATTTTAAGAACTACAACTGTAAATATATCCACTTCTCACATACTCTACTCCATATCCCTCCAAAAAAGGGGAAAACTTTATCCCTGGATCATCTCAACGGAAGAGGTCTCCAACATTTTTGATGTCCCAGCATCAGAGCTGGGTTTCTGTGATTTTACAATACAATTATGGATTTAAAGTTTCTCAGTTCTGCCTGAATTCTGCTGGAGATGCCAGAGCTCTTTCCCAGATGGAATTCCTGCTGTGCTTTTCACAAAAAAACTACTGACAGGATGCCATAGTTGAATGCAATCATTGTAGACACCGGTACCGCACAGGTGAGACCTCTTTCCACATCAAATCCCCAAAAAAATGTACTCCCTGTCTCACAACTACATAAGGACTGCTCAAATCACACCCTTGGCCATGGCTCCAGCAGAATTTTAGGGGAGCAATTAACATATGTTCAATATTTGGCTATGAACAAAAATGCCTTTATAGTGCAAATGTTGCAGTCTGGTTGTTGGATCATTACCAAGCAAAGGCAGAAGCATCCATCAGGAATTTGCTGACAATCCTGCAGATAAAGAAGGAAAGGATTCACCTTGTGACTGCAAAAAATTAACAAATAAACAAGCAAATACCAACCAGCTGCTGGATTAAGAACAAAAAAACCACGGGGAAAAAATGCTTCCAATTTAGAAGAGCTTCACTGGAGTCCTTTTGTTGTCCCAAAAAGCAATAGGAATTAATCATCTCTGCTGGCATGCCAGAGGTAGGGACTAAAACAATGGTCCTGCAAGTAAATACAAGTGAAGATCTTGCTGTTAAAAATTCATGTAAAAATCATTCCAGCAGAGGAATAAGATCAGATATTTTCTTCCAATTCCAGCAAGCTGACAAAGGAAAGAATTAGATACCAAGTCACAGCATGCATGAATTAATCAATATGGATTTCAAATGCATCTCTGTGAGAGCTACAATAAGAGGAGCAGACAATTATTGCATGGCCAAAAACAAGCTGCTACAGAAACAGAATTCTTACTCTGACATTTAAGTTTCTCATCTTTTTTTACCACTTAATGAATAAAAACTGTACTTAACTATTAATAATGAGATTTTAATTTCAGAAATTAGACCCTTTTAGTTTTATATATCTCACACCCAGTGATCTTTTTCAGCATTCCCAAAAAAGCATGGAGCCTACATATTCAGAGGAAAGGAAAATTTATTTAATGTTAATCATTACTGTGAACTTTGGGTTTTCATCAGTTACTAAATGGCCTTGGCATTAAAAAATACCACAGTGATAGGTAATGTCACAGAACATTAACAATTCCATTTTTCTTATCAATTAAGCTGACCTTACCTACACTTATTATTTATTTGAACAAGAGAAATCTAAACACATCATGGATATTACAGTCCAGCTGCTACAGTGTTCTCTAAATGCTTGTCCTTACTCAAGACTTTTCTCTTTCAGAGATGATAATTCATCTCTGAAAACCCTAATAAAACCAGAAATTGTGGAATCAGTAAAACCAGGAATTTCTTTTCTCTTCTTTTTACGTATCCTACAAATGATCTGCCATTTATTGCAACTCGTAATTTAAGAAATAGCTCCAGTCTTCACATCAGAAAACAGCAGATTTTTTCTTCATTAAAGGCATTTTGTCATTAATGGTAGTGTGGAAGGGCGTGGGGAATCTCCTGTCTCCTCTCAGCACCCTTTTTGCAAATGGAAGACATAAAATGACATAAAATAATGGACATCTAAGTGACGGTGGAGATGCTCAAGGAAAGGGGTTCACAACTGAAAATGTGCTGGTTACAAATGAAAATTTGATACTGGCAAACTCCATCATAAAAATAAAGTGAAATTACCTCCAATTCCTTCCTTATATCCTTGATGGATGTACTAAATCATTGTTCAACTTTAAAAGTTGAAAAATAGATTAAGGACCAGAAAACTAAAGCAGAAATTAACTTAAAGGCAAAATTGACATTTCCAAGGTGTAACACAAAATTGGGGGCAACTTTTAGGGCCCAGCAGTCCTAGGTGTCCTGGAGCTGGAGGTTGTTCCAATTCTTTGTTTTTAATTCAATTAGCAGAACAACCATGGACATCCTCACAATTTCTTTGTTAAGCCTTCTATTTTTACACTGGGACAAACAACAAAAGATAGTGGAAAGAAGTAAAATTTTAAACATAAACATTACTTAAGACTTTTTCTCTTCTTCCTCCTGAACTTCATTAAGCCAGGCTCAGTTGAGCTGTATTTCCTTTGCCCTACCACTTCCACAGCTGAAGTGTTTGGCCTAAGCTGAGCTCCTCCTCTTTTTGGGACTGTTGCAACATCTGGTAATTCCAATGCTTGGGAGAAAAATGGCTCGAATAGAGGCAAAAAGTTTTACCCAGTAATTGATGATGATGATGAAAGCAATAACTAACATTTGATAAATGTGGAGAACGCCCATTTATATTAAAATACCAGTTCTTGCTCTCTGGGAAAAATGCAGCACCTCAGGAAATTCCCTGCTGAGAGTCACTTTTCAGGTTGCAGCATGGCCAGGTCCATCCTTAAAAGACATTTCCAAGACAGGGAGTTTTTGCTTGGTGAGTTCCCAGTACCCCAATTCCCCAAGCTTTATAAAATATCGTTCTGCATGACAACATTAAGAAATATTTCCGAGGGCTGGGAATCGAAAGAAAATCCCTGATGTTTTCTGAGCAGCTTGGAGTCCCTGTCCCTTCCAGATCAGCTGTTCATGAGAACAGGCCACGGTGCTGCTGTATTCCAATCCCACTGGGCAGCGCCTTGAATCCGTCATGGATCATAAATTCATTGCAAAGCAAACATTTAGGGCATGGGGGAGAGTGGGGAATAACTGGCAAAAAAATTATTCTGAAAAAAAACCCAGAAACTGTAGAGGATTTACCATCTGTTTTGTTTTCCATCCAGGTACTTCTGGGCTCCGAACAAGCTTTTGTGCCTTGGAAATTCACCAGTTCTCTGAAAAAAAATCCCTTGTTGCTATGGAAATACCATCCCTTCATGATGAATCCTTCTTGAAGGTGGAGGACATTGGCAAGACTAAATGTAAACTTTTTTGGGTTTTTTTAATGATGTGTCAGACAAAAGCGGCTGGAGCAGGGAGAATTCCTCACCCCCCAAAAACCACTCCTGGTATCATCACCTGCATGTGAGGAACATAAAGCAGCTGCGTGATGGGGTCATTATCCAGCCCCAAAACACATCCAGAGTCCCCTGGAGCTCGTGGCACGGCTGCTGTGTGGAGAGCAGGGCTGTGCTGAGGGCTGGCTCTGTGCCCAGAGCTCTGTTTTAATGAAACACAAAGTTGAGAGGGATCAATAACGCTCTCTCCTCCCAAACAGCCCCTTAGAGCAAGCTTTGGGAAGGTGATGGGTAAGGAAATTAGATGTCTGTGAAAACTGGCAACATTCCTGTCAGGTTCACACCACGGAGGCTGCCTTGTCACTCCATGGCAAACCTCAGCAGGGGGATACAGAACGGAATGAAAGACAAGAGTGTGTGAAAAAAACATGAGAGAAAACCTCTCCTTTCCCCCTCCTCCCACTTGTTTTTTCTCTCTGCCTGCATGCCAGCAACCCCTGAGTGAAATTCCCCCAGATGTGACCCTCAAGATGAGCAGCTAGCCAGAAAGACAGACATGATGGTCTTCATATCCTCTCCCCACTCAGAGCCCTCCTACAAACCTGATGGCTGCTGAGGCCACTATCGACCCTGCATGTGTAGAGTGGAAAACAAAACGAAGCCACCCCTTCAGCATTAAGACCTAATCCATCCTCTTGCAACTCAGACTTGTGCAGTGATTTATGACCGAGTTCATTCCCACCCCTACAATGCACTCACCATCACAAACAGGCTCAGGGAGTACTCAAAAAAATTAAAACACAGCTCAGCATAAGCATGGCAAATCTGTCTGTTAACCTGATGGGTTTCTTCAAAGGGTAATACCCAATGAAATTAATTTCAAAAGCAACACATGAAAAAAAAAAAGCAGTCTAAAAATAGTGTAGCAGTGAGATCTTTTGGTTCTTTAATAAATTGATGTCTGGAGCTGACATGTTCACAGAATCCCAGAATGGTTTGGGTTGGAAGGGGCATTAAAGATAATACAGTTCTAACCCCTGCCACAGCAGGGACACCTTCCACTGTCCCAGGCTGCTCCAAGCCCCAATGTCCAGCCTGGCCTTGGGCACTGCCAGGATCCAGGGGCAGCCACAGCTGCTCTGGGCACCCTGTGCCAGGGCCTGCCCAAGCTCCCAGGGAGGATTTTTTCCCCAATATCCCATCTAACCCTGCTCTCTGTCAGTGGGAAGCCATTCCCTGTGTACTGTCACTCCAGCCCCTTGTAAATTGTCCTTTTCCATCTCTTCTGTCAGCTCCTTTCAGGTACTGAAAGGCTGCAATAAAGTCACCTCAAAGATTTCTCCTCTCCAGGCTGAACAATCCCAATTCCCCCAGCCTTAGAGCAGAGCTGCTGCATTCCTCTGCTCATCCTGGTGCTGGACTCCCTTCCAGTGCTGGGACCCAGAGCTGGGGGCAGCTCTGCAGGTGGGGTCTCACAGGGAGGCAGGATCAGTGTGGGCAGCATGTTGGAGACACAGGTGGGGTTTTTAAATCACCTGCATGTTTGGCTGTTTTTATTGAGAACATTCCTATTTTGAAATCTTCAGCTATTTGATTCTAATTTTTTATTTGTGAAGCCTGAACCAGCTGCAGTTCCAGAGCACCCCCACTGATGTCCCCAGCATTACAGTGAAGCTGCTTTATGCCTCTCAATCAGCAGTTCAGTTTATTACAGCTTATTTTCCCCTCTCTTCAGCTGCCTGCTCGTCTTGCTCTATTCTTCTGAGACTCATTTTTACAACCTTTGCAGGATGTGAATTCATTCAGCGTGGTGGCCTCCTGCAGGGAGTGCTCTGCTCACACCATCTTGTACCAACAGGCAGCCTGAGGAGAGCCCTCTGTGCCAGGGCCTGGCTGCAGGACACCTGGCAGCACTCACAGCAGCCCTGTGCTTCCTGCAACTTGGATGTTTAAATATTTCTAATGATGGGGGAAACAAATTGTAACAGCTACAAATCACCTGCCAGAGTGACCAGATTTGCATCATAAACCTTTGCACAATCAGTACTTGACAAAAGCCAGGTTGTCCCTCAGTAACTTAATTTTTTTGGGGGAGTTTAGAAAGGGCTGTGGTAGGAAAATGTGGTTTAAAGCAGCATTCAATGTGCTGAATACTTTTTATTCCAAGTGCAAATCTGTGACTGTACCTGTTAAGATTGTATTAAAATGATTAAACCAATTAAAACAGATTTATTGCCATTCTAAGATTCCCTTTTGAGATGGAAATAGTCCTGCTTTTAAAACATGAATTCATTGTTCTATGCGGGTTGCACACATTTTAAAAGTGTTATCAAAAACTGTAGGATTGCCTTCTGAAGTAATTTTTTAATCTTTCACTGCCTGACTTACGTGGCTGAAACAAGACAGTAGAGAACACATTTTAGGGAGGGCTGAGAAAAGAATGGAGCTACAGCCAGTTTCTGACATGGGACCAGAATCTGACACCAGAAATCTCTTGTGATAGGACAAATGTTTCATCCTCACAGGAATTTTAGTGAGGAGCTCATGGGTACAGTTTGTACACACCTGGGTTCAGATCCTCCCCTACCTGCTCATGCCTGGCCACAAAACACAGTCCATAAGGACCAAGTTCTTGGTTTGGGATGCTCAGGGCAGCTCCAGATTCCCTGTGCCAACTGGATTGAACTAATGTCTGCCAATGCCTGACCACCCTTCCCAGGAAGAAATTCCTCCTGGTGTCCAACCCGATCCTCCCCTGCTACAGCTCGAGGCTGTTTCCTCTTGTTCCATCTCTGGTTGCCTGAGAGAAGAGCCAACCCCTTTATTTAGAGTTATTTGCCACGTTGATTTGTGATTATTACCATGTGAAAAACACTTTAAAATAATAATCTGCTGCAATTTATAGCAGTAGCAGGAAACCCCTTGCACAGGACAAACAAGAACAGGAGATACTCACCATCATCTCAAAGCTGCTTTTAAGTGCTTGTCCTTTGTCCCCAATGCCCCATTTTGAGAACTGGAGCAGCACCGAGGAGGATGAAGAGCCCCAAGGAGATGCAGCCCCAACTGCCCAGTGTCCAGCACGGGGACAAAACCAGTGTCCAGCAGGGACAGAGCCAGTGTCCAGCATGGGGACAGAGCCAGTGTCCAGCAGGGATAGAGCCAGTGTCCAGCACGGGGACAGAGCCAGTGTCCAGCACAGGGACAGAGCCAGTGTCCAGCAGGGATAGAACCAGTGTCCAGCAGGGATAGAACCAGTGTCCAGCATGGGGACAGAGCCAGTGTCCAGCAGGGACAGAGCCAGTGTCCAGCACAGGGACAGAGCCAGTGTCCAGCATGGGGACAGAGCCAGTGTCCAGCAAAAGCAGAGCTCTGCTATCACACACTTGGCATTATCACACTGTTTATTGCACTTTTTCCCTGCCAGATGACTGAAACCAATTAAATTATTGGAGCCAGGGAAGTGATTTATCTTCAAAGTACTGCTCTTGCCTGAGAAAATTAGATAAAACTACTGACTTTTCTGAAGTTTTATTGCTCCGTGTCTTTACTCATGGAAGGAAGTTGCCGACATCTTTTGGGAGAGTTATCTCTGACCTGGAGCAGGACTGGGTGTAAATCAGCCTTCTAATGAAAACTTCTGTATCTGAATGGGTGCCAGATCTAATCCCACAAAAATCCATACCAAGGAAAGTTAAAATTCATATTTAGGGCTTTTTTATCAAGTATCATTTGGCTTAAGGAACACATTCCTTTAAATACCCCACTCATGGACACAGTGAATAAGAGAGTTTCTTTCTCCTGAGAAACAAGCTCAGTGATTGTCTCATTTCCCTGATCTGAGCAGCAAATGTTATATCCACAAAAGCTGTATCACTCTTACACACAAAGCCAAGCCCATACATTATTTTAAATATTGAGAAACATTTTGCAGCAAGTAGAGAGTGGCTCTCATGGCAAACACGAACCTGGGCTCACAATTGCGTAGTGCCCCCCTTCGGAATTTCTAAGTCAAGAAGACTAAAAGGCCTGGCAAAAATTTAAAGAGTAAGAAATTTTTTTTTTTTGCTGAACCTTGGAGAGCCAAGTCAAACTTTCCTTTAGAAATGCTTTCAGATATTGAGCTAGAATTCCACTTCAAAAGGATCGCCAACACCCGCAGCTCCTTTTCCTCCATTCAAAGAACTGCCACAACATATTTATTCCCTTTCATGGGGATCTTATTTATTGCTGGGCAAGTGGGATACAAAGAAATAGGATCTCTCTAATGCCTTAACCCAGAGTATGAATGTCAATCACATTGGGGGGATTTTAAAAGCATCTCAGCAGCTCTTGGGAGAATCCTGCCCCAAACCCATCCTGCTGTTTATCACCTGCCCTGTCCTAAAGGCATTTTATTCTCTGAAAGGGAATAAAACCAGTGGGACTCTTCCCATTTGCTTTAATGGGCTTTGGATCAGTGCCTGAGCATGTTAAGTTTCAGAGATAAATATATTTTTAATTCAATCAAGTTTTCCAAAGTTTCTGTTGAGATCAGTCAGGAACTCACTGGTCTTGTGGGAAAAAGTCGAGGCCCACACACAACTCTGCTCTTCTCCTAAAGCTTAAGCAAAAGTAACCCAGATTTAGGCACTGGGAATACTGAACACCACTTAAAATATTTAACTTTCCTCTGTTAATGGCTGTCTCTGGCTGCTGTTGCAACACTGTCCCATGTGAATCCCCATCACTGACACATTAACTGTTCCCAAAAGCCTTGGAAAGGATTAACATGCACAACTACCCAGGAAACAGCATCACACCTCCCCACTGGTTGGCGTTAAAGCAGGTTTGCCTTGAAAAATAATGACTAAAACAAGGACACAGATAAGCCTAACATGAAAAACAATGTGATTAATGCACCAAGGGCCACAACAGGCGAGCAGCGCTCACTGGGCTGTCAGGGCTGCCTTTGGAAGAAATTAATGGAGGGAATAAGGTTTCAGTTTAATGGGATTACAAGACCTTAAGAAATGCTCATTTCTGTCTCAATTTACCTGACATTTTTGTTTACTTTGCAACCTCTTCTGTAACAGAGTTCAGAGCTCTGCGTTTGTAACTAATATATTACATAGGATTCGTGATAATCTTGTCCTGCATGGCTCCCACAAGGAATTGCTCTGTCCTGTGCCCTTTTCCTTCCTTCCCAGAGCAAAAGAAGTCAGAAGCAGCCTGGGAGATCCCCCTTAGTCAGCACAGGGCTGTGGCTCAGCCCATCCTTTACCCTGCAAATGCAAACCCATTCCTCACTCCATCACCAGCTGAGCAGGGGAACGTGAACAAAACAGCTTTAGGCTAAAAGCAATCCAATCTAAACCTGAGAAATATTGTGACATTAAAAGCACTGGAAATATACGATAGGACATCTGGAAAGCTTTTAATCGGGATGAGTTGGAGATAAGGCCATTGTCACTGGTGGGAGGCACGACAAACACGGTGTGACTCAGTGATGGATGACCCAGCCTGCGTGTGCCAGCTCTGTACAAAAACATTATTTGTGGCCTTTTTACAAGCATTCATTGTCACTCTGCCTGTTTTAAATCCGAGCTTGCTCAAGCTTTAAAGGAAGAGAATGCCATAAATAATGGGTTAGAAACTTCTGAAATTGAGCAAAGAAGCTTTTCTGTGCATAAAGGTGGCACTGGTTTCAAGTCCAATACATCGCCATCTCCTCGGACTAGAAGTTGTGGGAGGGTGGGAATTTTCTTTTTTCAGGAGCATAAAGGTTTAATTTCGAGCCCTGAGGACAGAAATAATCAGGCCTCAGTCCCAGGGCCAAGCAAAGCTGTGTCCTGTTTGCACCTCAGCCCTGCCCAGCTGATTTGGGGCAGGTGTGCAGCAATGGCTTTCCATTCCTGTGAGGCACAAAAGGCCATCGCTACAGCAGATCAATTTTTTAAAAATTGGCCTCTGCCTGAAACTCCTCAGGTTTGAAATTAAGTTTAACTGATATGGAGAAGAAAATGTTTTGTGAGAGCATCAGGCAGTCAAAAGGGAAGGTCCCTGTGCTCTGCAGCAGTGGCAGATACATCTTTCTGTCACCTCCAGAACAACCATCGCTGCCTCCTCGTCCTCTGTGACCCCACAGAGCTCAGCCAAACCCCCTGTGCTCCCACCCTGCAGCTCAACCCCTGCTGCTGATCTCTCCCACCCCAGGTACACACCTGGGGGGTGAGAACTGCTTGTTTCATTTCCCTGTGCCATTGGATTATTTTAATTATCTGACTCAGAGTTAGAGTTTCTCAGAGCAAGGATAATTTTTCACCACTTAGAAAGCATCAAGCATCTACTCTGCGTGTAATTGAGGTCCTAAAGTCATTAAGGCAATAACACAGGAGAGCTGTAAAAAATTATCAGAGAAAACACAGACAGAAGAGATAAGATACAGCTCTGGGAAAAGGAACAAGAGTACTTTCAAGTTCTATTCTTTAAGTCTTTGGCTTAATTAATTAACTCTCCTCAGCTTGCTTTGCTTCATATAAACCACTGACTCCCCGTGGCTGGAAGTGTCCAAGGCCAGGCTGGATGGAGCTTGGAGCAACCTGGCATAGTGGAAGGTGGTTTGGAATGAGATGAACTTGAGCATCCCTTCCAATCCAAACCATTCCATGATCCCATGGCTCTTATATCCATGGCACTGATGCTAAAATGGCTCTGAATTACTGAACACATATTTGACATTACCCATTGTCATGTTACTCTGCAAATATGTTCTCGCAGGAGATTTTATTTGCTTTGAAGTTTACATGATACTGGCAAAAAACCAGGCTTTGACCTTGTAAACAACTCTGCACTTAGGATTTATTTTTTCAAAAGCATATGTAAACCTGAATAGTGCTCCTGAATTCAGCGTGACTCAAATCTCTGCAGGATTTGGTCTGGCAAATTACACATGCAAATTATTCTACAAGAGGATATTTTGCAGATTGACTTAAACTTGAGGATGAGCCAATATAGTAACATTATTGCAGTAAGATATGTAAATTGCTTTGAATACAGCCCATTTTCTAGTGACAAAATATTTTCCAGGAGAAATGAGATGACAAACACTCAAGCAGATACTGCAGAGAGCAACATCTCCTGAGCAAAAGCTGCCTCTGAGCTTGGAAAACAGCTCATTGTTTTCTTCCTACAATCTGACCTTGCTCCTTAATGAATAGCAAAGTTCCTGGCAGAGCAAGAATTAGAGCTGGAGTTTTTAGAGAAAGTACCTCTTAAAACATTTCTGTCAGTTTAAGCAAGCACTGAATCCTCGATTACTTTCCCCAAATTTATCCAGAACAGGTATTAAGCTGGAAAATGGAGGAAATGAGGTTGTCTACAGAGATTTCTTGCCCTTCTGATTCAAAGAGGAAATTAGAGTAAAACAGTGCTAGAATAGTGGGGGGTTTTTCATATCCAAAGACACATAAAATATTTTTTTTCCTTTTTTTTTTTTAGTTGAACAGGAAAAGATCCATGATTGCCGTGATTAATGTTTTGACACCACCTAATCCAATCAAGGATCCAGCTCAGCTGATAATTCCATTTGCATGTGGCTTCCCCAATACACAGGGATGGGTTGGTACAAGTGGGAGATCAAGTTGGGGGTCAGCACTTCCTTACTCTGAATTAATCACTATCAAACCTTGGGGACAGCACAATCCTGGGAAGAAAATCCCTGCAAACACCAGGTTCTTCTCTGGGCTTACACTTGCCTTTCCAGGGTTAGAACAGGAAACTCAGAGAAAACCTTAAATCTGGAAGTGAATAAGTGACAAGTAACTTCACTGCACTCAAACTATTTGGTTTAAATCAGATGAGGATTTCATCGCTCTCAGTTTTAAAACATTCCAAGAACATCCAAATGCCTGGAAACTTCAGCTGGATTTCAATCAGGGAAATTACTCAAATCAGAAGAAAAAAAGGTTAAAAAGTGACCTCCCTGGTTTTAGCTCCTTTGATGAAAAACCCAGGACAAGCTGGAGAGAGGGGATCCTACTTCAGAGCCAAGGGTTGTGGAAGGACGAGATCCCAACTAATGGCTGAAAATGTTGTTCCTAAGAAAAGAGGGAGCACATTGGAAAAAAGTAATGGCACACAGCAAAGACAATTTCCCTGGATCTGCACTCTGTGTACACACCCTCCTTTGCAAGAGGTGGTTTATTGTTCTGCCAGCTTTGCTTGCTGCTTATTTCTTTCTATTTTGCCTCCACACTCGCTCACAGAGTTGCTTCGCTTTTTTTGTTCAGGATCATGAATTTCTTTTGGGAACAGGCTCTTCTCATCAAATATTGCTTTCAAGGCTACAAAACAGGAGTGAATTCTACATCAAAACCAGGGCAACATTTGGCGAGGTGCACTGTGAAAATCAGGCTGCAGGAAGAATTTAAAAAAATGTGAAAGGCAGAGCTCGAGCACTGCCCTACTCCGAGGAGAACGCTGGATTTTCTGCTTCCACTTCTGCTGACAGGTTTAGATTTTTAGGGATTTTTCTCCCAGTTAGGGAACTGAGACTTGTTCAGCCCTAAGGACCACAGTACATCCATCTCTGCCTTGCACCCTTGGAATTCATTGGTCAGGTCTATCAAATCTGATGGAATGGAATCATGGAATTGTTAAGGTGGGAGAGGAGATTTAAGGTCATCATGGTCAGTGTAGAACCACCCCCCCATGTTCACCATTAAACATGGAAGGGTGAGGATCTCAGGGAGCAGAATTCCTGCAGAATAGGGATGCAGATAGACTGGATGGATGAGATCCCTTTCTTTGGGGATGCCCCCATTCCTGGGCAACCTTCAGCCAGAGCCAGCACCTTTTTGGGCACCAAAATCCAACCAGGCCATCTCAAGGGAGAAATCCTTGGAAATGTGCCTTTTCCAGTGCTTTTGTAACTGCTGACTTGATTTTATTTCTTCCCCACTTAAACCTTTGAACTAAAAATCAGCTGCAGATCCCGAAATATCCGAAGGGAGAGGCCTCCCACCCTGCATGTGCTGCCCCTTCCAAAACCTTCCCTGTATCAAGCAGAAATTTGCTTTTGACTTTTTCACAGGGGCAACTTAATCCCCTACTCACCTTGGGGAGACTGGACTGGCTTTTTCCCCCTTCCTCCTCCAAGTCTCCATTCCTTTAATTTATTAGAACTCCTATGCTGCCATTAAGGATTAAAAAAAAATAATGAAATTATCCTCTACTGAAACAAGAGCTCTAAAACTGTTCCCTGAAGGCTGCATGACTGAGCAGGTTTAGCCTGCAGCCATTTATTTACACAGATGCAGCGGGATGATCTCCAAGGATTCCTCCAGTCCTGGACAAGATTCCTTCTCCTCATGTGCATCAATTCCTCCTGCTAAAGTCAGACTAATTCATGAATAAGAATGAAATGATACTCGCTGAGCTGTTACTATGACACCTGACAGTATCTCGGGAGCAGCGTGGGTGGGAGGGCTGTGCTGCTTTCCTTGGGGAAGGAGCCTGAGGAGTTGCCTCGCTCGGAATTCACACACTGGGATATTGCTAACGAGGTGATGAGTGCAGAACGGGCAGGAGCTGCGCACATCTAAAATTGCTGCAACCACTTCAGCTGAGAGTGCACTTGCATTTAACAAGCCAGGAAAGCAGTAGGCAAAGGCTGGATTTGATGCACAAGTGATTGTTATCACTGTAGAGACCATTAAATAAAATAAAATCAAAAATACACAACGCTCCTGGAGCCCTGCTCATTACTGGCCAGGCAGGAAACGATGCCCTGAGTGCCGAGGGGAAAAACAGGCAGCAAAACATTCCAGACAACTTTTTGTCCACGCTCTGGAATCTCACCTTCCAGCTGTAATTACAGGCATTTAGCTCTTGGGAAAGCTACAGGACTTTTATCTATTGATTTCTGGAAGTTAAGGACGAAACTTGCAATGATTTAAAGGATTAGAATTTTAAAGGTGTAAACTGTGTTTCTGGCTTCAGTTAATTAAAAGGTACATTAAACTCCCAAAAAAAAAAAAAAAAAAAAAAAAAAAAAAGGCTAATTAATACATCACCAGGGCTTAATACTTAATTTCAGATACCAGAAAGCCATTTAAACACACCCTTAAATGAGAAAACTTTTGACTGGGAATTGTTAAAGTTAACAGCGAAAAAGAATCCGATACAGATTTACTGCTACCCTGATCCTAAAGGCAGCAGAGTGGCTTTAATGAGCGATGGTTCAGAGCCTCAAACAGCAAATCAGCTCCCAGTGCCCACATCTGCAGCACAGCCAGAGCAGGAAAAACCTCCATAATCAGCGTGCTGGAGGCAGGACTGGGGCCACAAGACATTCAAATAAAAACTGGCCTGATGTGCCAGGGATTTGTGTGAGCAATCCAGCTGGCCCCTCTCCGTGGTGGTCACTGAGAAGCCAGGGCCACTGAGAACTGAAATACAGATTTGCCAACAGCTGGGCTGATTCACTTTGGTAATGGGGATAGTCACACACACCCACCTCACTCCACTCGAGTTTGGCTTTTAAATCACTGCCCACGTGATTTTAATGGCTTTATTCCTCGTTTATCTCTCATTTTGAGCAACTCATGGTAATGTGGAAGTGCCAGACCGATATTTCTTTTGTTGATGAGGGTGAGGTTTGGACAGTTAAAACTAAGTTAGTGGGCAAGCTCTGAAATGCTGGAATTGTCTGTATAAAAATCACACAGTACTTACACCTGGCCTTCCACAGAAAAGCAGAGAGAGAGTTGCTGCTAATGAAATCCTTACAGAGAAATAACATCCCTTGGCCAGATAGAAACAGGCACCTGATTAAAAAATTCACAGCTCATGTGATGATTAAATCAGCTTCAAAGTATTTAATTTAAAGGTTGCACACTCGGCCTTGCTGAGTCAGCTAAGTGTCCAACACAATCAGGTTCTTTCGCCTCATTTCTTTGTGGGAGCTGAGCTATCACCCTTGGAAATCCATCTCAGCCAAAGTGAATGAGTCTCACAGAAAAACTCCAAATTCTCACCTCCAAATTCCTGATCCTGGGATCTCCAGCCCGTGATCACCTCAGTCCTCCATCCTGCAGGGCTGGATGTGCCCGTTATCCTTCATCCTTCCCACCATGGGCAGGCTGGGAGCTGTCAGGTTTGGAGAGGAGCTTTTCTAAGGACTAGGAAGTGCCAAGCAAATTCCAAAGCCATCGGAAAGCCTCCTGGAGGATGTGAGGACGCTGATGAATGCACCAGTCAGCTGCTTTAATGCATCCAATTAAGCAGCTGCACAGACCCTGGCAAGTGTTTTCCAAATGGACCAAGGGAAGTCTCTCATCTCATTAAACAGAAATCACCTGGTGCAATCCCCAAATATAATTTCCCTCTCATACTCCCATGTATTTCACAAATTAAAATCCTTTTCCTTCAGCCAAACCCATTCAGGAGTCATCATTCCAGATTCATGTTTTCCATTAACCTGTAAAGTCTGCTCCAGTGCCTGATGACAGAAGTTCTGACGTTTCCATCAGATTCAGGGGGTTCTGGAGCATGCCTTTACAAAGTGACCAAGTGTTGAGGTAGGATTAAGTCTTACCACTTCCTTGAAGCCTCAAATCAGCTGCTAAGCAATAAATCTTGGAGTTCTCTATTACCTTCATCTCGTTTTAGCACAGATGGTAAAAGCTAGTGACCTTTATATTTTTTTGTCTTTCTGTGCTGCGAGCTGGAGTAATGAGAATATAATGAAGGTCTCTTTATTTTCCAGCAGCCTGGGAGGACACAGATTTTCCCACCACTGCTCCACTGTCTTTTCCTGAAAGCATTTCTCGGGGGGAGGAACAAAGTCAGGCTCGTTCATGCCATCAGTCTCCTTGAGGGCTCCAATACTCAGTGACCTAAACATACCTTTCAAATCCAGGTTTACTGGAAAACCAAATGGAATTTTGCTTCTGCAAGTTAGCCTTTCTCATCTCATCTTTATAATATTGCTCTACCAGGCAGATAATGTAGTTACAGGCAAAAAGCGTT
The DNA here is from genome assembly GCF_041296385.1 of Aphelocoma coerulescens. NCBI lineage: Eukaryota > Metazoa > Chordata > Aves > Passeriformes > Corvidae > Aphelocoma > Aphelocoma coerulescens. Next base: position 23,664,641 of record NC_091023.1, on the reverse strand, counting down.
CAGAACCTCTAAATAGAGTAAAAAGATGTTTTGTTTGGCTTTTTTTTTCCTTCTTACTACCTTTTAGGGGAAATAAAATGTTCCATTTCTTTCCTAAAACCAGCTTCCACCTCAGTTAAAGAGCCCACACTGCTTGCTCTGGTGGGATTCTTCCCAGCTGAGATGAACACGGGTAGTGCAGTAAGTGCTGGGAAACTGGGCCAGCCTCTTGAATCTGATGAATAGTGTTAATTACTACTTGGTTTTGTGCAAACAATTCCCTCCTGAGAAGAACACATCATTTGTTGCTCAGATATTTCGATGTCCCTTGAAACAATGACACCAAGGCTCAGCTAGGATTCAGTCTGAGACCCTACCAGGGGCAAAGAGGCTGCGAAAGCAGTTGTTGAATTGTCAGCTGAAATAAACCTGGTTTTCCTGTGGGTCACATCCCTCCTGGACTCCCCAAAGGCAGGAAAAGGAAGGCAGTGCCTCCCTCAAGGTCAGGCTGAGGAGGATCCATGGGAATGAATCCAGGAGTTACCTCCGTGGGCCTGCCCTTGTCTGCACTTGGATGTTTCTCTTGCTGTCACCTTCAGTGTTTTCCTGAAACTGTGAGATCCATCTGTATTTGCAGAGCATTTGGGGGGGAGAGTTTTCATATATGCACAGTTTATATATTTATTTTAAATATTGATAGAGTTATGTACAGATAGAAATATGGCTTGGAGCAGACCTTGAGGAAAGATTGTAGGATGAAAGGTTTATTGCCTGCCAGCCAAGGAGAGTCATGGGATGGTTTGGGTTGGACAGGACTTTAAAACCCATCCCATTCCACCTCCTGCCATGGGCAGGGACACCTCCCACTATCCCAGGTTGCTCCAAGCCCTGTCCAGCCTGGCCTTGAACACTTCCAGGGATGGAGCATACACAATTTCTCTGGGCAAAAAGCTGCTTCCCACATCAGAGCCAGCCTCTGTTTCCACAGGGCGAGGAAGGGATTTAAGGTCCCACCAAGAGCCCTTTAAATCCAAAAGAAAGTTTCTTCACTCTTTTGGAGGGCTGCAGATCAGGTAAGGAGCTATCTGCAAATCAGATGTGACACGACCTACTCGTACAAATACAAGCTGTTTAGCAAGTTAGCCAGAAATCCAACTTACATAATAAGGCTTCTAATCATCTTTTTTTTTTAATGAAATTTTAATTATGTAAAAATTAGGAACTGGTCTAGAAGTTCCTGCATTACCATAAATGGCTCCCAAAAAAAGCACATACTCTAAGAAATACCTCACACTGCTGCAGAGCTGGAAACTAGGACGAGTTGATGGGATCCCAAAGCAATTTTTACTAAAAGCACTATTTCTGAGGAATCTGGCTCCAACAAAAGAGAGAATCCCTCGCGAGGCCACTTTCCAGTAAAATATTTACAAGAACACCCAAAAGCCAGTTTCTTCCTCGTGTGCTTGTAAAAATGTACCAAAAGTGGAACAAGTTCATCTATTTCTCTTCTAGGCACTTTTAAAACTCTGAGAAGAAACTCTCTGCCATGGCCCCAACTGGGCTGGGAGGTGGGAGAAGGGGATTGCACCTCTGCTCCTGGCTGGCATGGCTGGGAACAGGCAAAGAATGACAGTTCCTTGGAAAAATGCACCTGCTTGGCCATTTTTCCTGTTTTCATATCAGAATAATAAACCCAACAGTGCTGGGCCCAATTCAGGTGTGATTTCTGACAGCTTTAGAGTTTGAAATCAAGGGAGAACACTTTGGAATTGGATTCTAGATTGAAGGTGTATGAAAAATGCTTTTCCTTCCATGTTCTTTTTACTGCTGCTCAGTCTTCAAATATCCCATACAGAATTAACCCCACATAGCAAAATCACCTTCAATTTTAATTCATTTTCATGATTCAGATGATGGAGCAGGGAAATTCCATTTCCTCTTTGCCCATGACCTGACGGTTCAGTTCCTAACTGGGGGATGGGGAAAGCAAACTTGAGGAAACAAGACTTCACTTAAAATCTAATTTCTGTCAGGTTAACAGACCAATGGCTCGAATTGGAAGCAAATTAAATGTTTTCTTTTAACATCAAATCTTATCTTCCATCATCCTCAAAAAAATTTGGTCGGAAACATCCTATTTTTTTGGCTTTTTATTTAATTTTGATGTGTCAAAGCATACCCCTGCATAGCCTCCCTTGTATAAGTTACAAATGAAATAACTGTTTATCTCCAAAATTAGGAGATTCCTCTTCAAAAAAAAAAAAAAAAGGTGCTTTTCTTCTTGTCTTCATCCTCATCAGCCTCTGTTCTTGTACTTGTTTTTTTGCAACATCCTTCCTGTGAAAGACAAGCAAGACTTGCTTGAAAAAGAAAAGAAAATTTGCTGATTTTCTTCCAAAAAAAGTACGAAGGAAATGTTTGCTTGAAGCTTGAATAATTTCTTGTAGTCTTCAAATAAAATCAGCGGACTCTCCCACAGATAAATACATCAGTTGTCATCCTTTTCCTGGAAGAAAAAAAGAGAGGGAGAGAGCACATCTCTCCCCTGAGACATCTGCAGAGCCATAGTGTTTATTTCTACCAGAGAGGTTCTAAAGTGTTGTTTTCAGAAGCCAGGATGACTCCCAGACCACAGCTGCTTTTTATTTATATTTCATCTTTCTACCCAAGTACTGCTCAAGAGGGAAAAGCTGTTCCTAAGATATTCCAGCCTTCCACAAGCCTTGTACAGAGAGTGGGGCTGGGACCTTCTCACTGGGACCCAGCACTGAAAAAAGAACATTTCCAGGAAAGAAAATACCCAGGAGCAGAGTTTGGAAGCTTCCCGAGGCCCATTGCTTGCTGTTTGTAATCCTGGGCCTGGAGGATTGATAAGGAAAAGACTCCTCCTCCTAATCTTATTTGGGTGGCAGTGGGAAATGGTTTTTGTTGAGCTGCCTGCTGGTCACTCCTTGGAGTCAAAGGGATCCCTGGACTTCACTCAATAGCTCAGACCTGGAGTTTGAAGCTTTGCTCCATTTTTCCCTTTGCTAAAGCCAAACCAACCAAACAACACCAAAAATTACAGCCAAAAGTAAAACCTGATTGATTTGCCCTTGTCCTGTAGGGAACAAAAATAAGTGGGCTGATTGCCTTGCACTCTACCTGTATTTTCCATACTTTCACTTGCCTGATCTGTCAGGAGTTCCTGACTCCCTTGGTCAGTGACCATTCATGAACCCAGCTCCAGCCTGAGCATCCCACCCTGCCCTCAGCCCCCTCCCAGGATTGCACAGCTTCCATGGGAACACAGTTTGCTCCAGATTTCTCCTCAAACACCAAATGGGCTGAGCAATCCTGCACTGAAAGAGCCTCTGCTGTGCACAACCTCATTGTTCCAGTCACTCCTTAAACACTGCCTGGGACAAACCTGCAAATCAATTCCCTCCACAGGAAATACATCCTGCAAGGGGCTGCTGGAAGAATTCATTTACCTGCACAGTGCAAAAAGAAAAAGAGTTACAGCAGAAAAAAAATCTTCTTTCAGAACTGTACCTTTATTTCCTATTCATGGATACAGTGCTCCAAAGTAAATCTCACTTTGTAAACAGTTTTCTTTATGGGACTGAAAGTACCTGGTGAAACTGAATGTAGATGGAGAGGAGGAAAAACTATAAATCAACAGCCCAGTGGACAGATTTCTTTGAGCACAGTAAATAAATCTACATGTTTTCAAATTGTTTTACATATGGTGCAGGTTCAAAGAATGGCCAGGGAAAACAACAGAGAATATATTTCACTTTCTCCAGACAGAAAACAGCTGAAGATCCCACACAAATCCAAACTGTGTTGTCACCTCTATCCTCTGCAACCTCAGTGATTTTGGACAATTCCACAGGCTGGAGGCTGCACACATTAGGATTCTATGTTTGTTGCCAGGCTGGGTTTAAACTATTTAAATTCCCTGTCAGGATCAGTTATGGTCAAATCATTTCCCATAAAAAGAGAAATGGGTCTGTAACGAGACTTAATGCTTTGTTGTTTGAAAAACTATTCCAACACACTATTAAAAACTCCAAGGACTCTAATTGAACTGTTTTTTTAAGAGGAGACAATTAAAGTTTGCTGTATAATTAATAATAAATCAGGGCCATTAATAACCCCTAAATGATCCCTAAATTTCATTTTATTCATTATAGACAAATTGAGCTGACTCATTGTACAGGAAATACTTTAAAACACCTGTCAGTGAAATACTCCTTTCACCATCTAGAAAGAAAAGCCTCCTAACAGCTCCCTGAAATTGGTGTCACTCATTAAAATCATCTTCAGACATTGTGTGCCTTCCACAAGTCCTCTGAGCACAAGCACGGGGCTGTTTTAGTCACCACTTATCTCCAAGAGATATTCCCAGCTTTTATCAAGGAGCTTGTGTTTGTAAATAGGCAGCACAAAAAGCCGCAGCTCATTTCCCCACTTTTGTACCGAGCTGCCTCATGAATCCCAATCCCTTTTGAGGAGAATTTGCACATTCACACGATTTTGTTTTAACGAGCTCATCCTGCCGTCCTTCAGGCTGCTGAGGAGAGGCTGGTCCCAGAGATCAATCCTGGAGTTCAGCAGAACCCTTCACTGAGAGATGATCAAACCCCACAAACAAGGCAGCAGATGGTGGCCAGGGGAGGTGTCCAGGCCCTTCTCCAGCGAGCACAACACGGCCCTGTCTCGTTTGCACATCCCAGGAGTCGTCCCCACACGAGCAGCAAAGTGTTTGTTGTCTGAGTACAGCCCCAGCTCCCGTAAAGTGGCCTTGCTCCTTTGGCATCCCCAGAGATGGAGAAATCAAGGAGTGTTTGGACAACATGCTCAGGCACACAGTGGGATGCTTGGGGTTGCACAGCCAGGAGCTGGACTTTGATGATCCCTGTAGGTGCATTCCAGCTGAGGATCTGCACAGAACCAGGAATGGGTTTGGGTTGGGAATTTAAAGCCCATCCAGTGCCACCCCTGCCATGGCAGGGACACCTTCCACTGTCCCAGGCTGCTCCAAGTCCCATCCAGCCTGGCCTTGGGCACTGCCAGGGATCCAGGGGCAGCCACAGCTGCTCTGGGCACCCTGTGCCAGGACCTGCCCACCCTCCCAGGGAACAATTCCTTTCCAATATCCCATATAAACCTATTTTGTCAATGCAAAGCCATTCCCCCTTTTCCTGTCACTCCAAGTCCTTGTAAATTGTCCTTTTCCATCTTTCCTTCAGGCACTGGAAGGCCACAATTAGGACACCCCAGAGCCTTCTCTTCCCCAGGTGAACACCCCCAGCTCTCCCAGCAGAGCTGCTCCATCCCTCTGATCCTCCTGGTCCCTCCTCTGGCCTCTCTCCAGCAGCTCCAGGTCCTCCCTGTGCTGGGCCCCAGGGCTGGGGCAGCTCTGCAGGTGGGGTCTCATCTGAGCACAAGGGCACATTCCCCCTCTCCTGCTGCCCACACTGGTTTTAATTTTGATATTCTAGGATTCTACAAATTTCTGTCACCCAAATTTTGTGTTCATGACTTCTGGAGAGGTTCTGTGGGCCTGCAGGACCCGCAGCACCAGCAATCCCTGTGCACCAGCTCCCAGCAGCAGAGTGAAGAATAAACCCCTAAAAGCTCCATAAGCTTATTGTTCCTTTGACATATCAGTGACATTCACAGCACCATAAAACTTCCTCATCTGAAATATTTAGCTCCTTAGCAGCAGTCAAACAGACATGCATCCTGCCTGGCATATCCACACCGTAGATCACAAATTTATTTCATACAGCCCTCCTGGGTGCTGTATGTGCTGAGACAACTGCATTCCCAGAAATGGGCATAAATATCTGTATTTATTTTCTCATCATACTGGCTGGGGAGTTGGGGAGAGAGAGCCAGAATAAGAATCATACAGAGAAAATGGCCTGACAAACACTCGTGGTGCATTTCCTCCAGTGGAGTGCTCGACATTATTCCTCATCTGCTGTGCCACAGCTCAGAGTGGGCCATAATTATGGATTTCCAACTGGCATTATGGTTATTATAGATTAGATGTTCATCTGTAAAGACTGTCAAACCAATGAAATTTTCAGGTTTTGAGTAGCCTCCAGGGCAGGGCTCTGCAAGACTCGCTTTCCTGAGCCGTTAGTTTTATTTATAGTCTAGAACTAAACAAGGCAGGAATTAAGGGAATGCTCCTCGCTGAAGGTAATGGTATGGAAATGCTGATGTAGGTCTGTGACAGCAGACAGGAGCAATAGCCTTGAGGAAATATTGAAAGTGTTGAGCTGAGCAGAGCAAGCAGCACCTCAAGGCTGCTTTTTGTCACTCTGGCAGGGCAAAGTCATAAATAATCCCCCCCACACTCTGCACTCAATTATCAGTAATTTAGTGGCAGCCAGGATATGATATGCACAGGAAAACACAGCAGTCACCTCGGGTTCTCAACAAAATCTCTAGGGTGTGTTGCTTTCTCACCTGGTTTGGATTGCAGAGGCTTTGGTGGATTGAAGCACAGCTTAAGGTTGGCATTTTCCAGGCTGCTATTCCAAACAGCTTTACCACTGCAGCTCCTAGGACTGAACAACATGAAGTTTAAATGAGTCAGCCAGTCTTGAGCCAAAACTACAGAAAAAATAAATAAATTCTTAGCATATACATGTGCTCTATGAGAGTTCCCCTTTTTAAGGCAAACAGAACTTGTAGACCCACACAGGTCTAATGCTGGTCACTGAGAAAAAAAAAAAAAAGGGAGAAATGTGTTTTTTCTAAAGATAAGATTATTAAAATATTGCTAAAAGTTTTCTAAGTGGGAAGTTGGAAATGGGTCTCAAAGGCTTTGCTATCCTGTACATCAGCAGCAGCTCCCACTGTGGGTGCCATTTCCCACTGCCCTGTTGGGCCAGGAATAAGGGACAATTCCGAGGGCTTCAGTCCTTCCTCCTTAAAGTCAGGACTGCAGCTTTGGCTGTGGCTCCTCTCAGTGCCTGTGTCATTGCCAACTCTGTTAGGAAAAATTGAACTAGCAATCTTTAGGATCACAAAGGATCTGAATGAAAGGCTGGAATGCTTCAGCTGCTGTCTGTGCTACAAGGAGATGCTGAGGAGACACCCCAGCTGAGCCAGGAGGTTACAGAGGTACCTAAAACACCCCCATTCAAAGGGAAATCAGTGAGGAGGAAAGATGACACAGAGCACTACACTTGAAATGTTTTTAATTCTGTGTGTGTACATTGTACTTTCATGCACAATGTGCTACACTAAAATTTTGATGGCTGCACAGTGATAGGCTGTTCCTTTCAGTCCCTGAGCTGGAAATCACACACATCCCACACACCTCTGGGGAAAAAATCCTCATATTGGGAAAAAATATCTGTGTCCATAGTGCACAAGCTCAATATCAATGTGCATTTGTCCTTGATACTCCAAATGATCCAGGATCAATGCTGGGGAGTGGAGGGATTGGGAGTGGCCCTAAGGAGGAGGATTGGGGGTGCTGGGGGATGAAAACCTGGGCATGACCTGGCCTGGCAGCCCAAACCCCCCGAGCCTGGGCTGGTCCTCAGCGTGGGCAGCAGGAGAGGGGGGATTCTGCCCCTGTGCCCCTGTGCTCAGGTGAGAGCCCACCTGCAGAGCTGCCCCAGCCCTGGGGCCAGCACAGGGAGGACCTGGAGCTGCTGGAGAGAGGCCAGAGGAGGCAGCAGGGGGGTCAGAGGGATGGAGCCCCTCTGCTGGGAGCCAGGCTGGGAGAGCTGGGGGTGCTCACCTGGAGAAGAGAAGGCTCCAGAGAGAGCTCAGAGCCCCTTCCAGTGCCTAAAGGGGCTCCAGGAGAGCTGGAGAAGGACCTTTCATCAGGGCTCATGGCAGCAGGACAGGGCATTGGTTTTTAAGCTAAAGGAAGTTAGATTCAGGCTAAACATAATGAAGAAATTGCTCCCTGTGAGGGTGGGCAGGCCCTGGCACAGGGTGCCCAGAGCAGCTGTGGCTGCCCCTGGATCCCTGGCAGTGCCCAAGGCCAGGCTGGACATTGGGGCTGGGAGCAGCCTGGGACAGTGGGAGGTGTTCCTGCCCATGGCAGGGGTGGCACTGGATGGGCTTTAAGGCCCCTCCCAACCCAACCCAACCCAACCCAACCCAACCCAACCCAACCCAACCCAACCCAACCCAACCCAACCCACCCTGGGATTCTGTGGTTTGCTCACACCTGGCCAGTCTCACCCTCGGCCCCAACCAGCACAGGATGGATCCAGCTCCGTGTGACAGCAGGGACAGATTCCCACTGATCCGTGGGGCAATGAGCATCCTGCCCTCTGGAAGTGCAGCCTGTGGCAGCAAAATGCAGCACCCGGGGTGCGACACTGATGCCAACCCCCCTTCCCCTCCTCCAGCCTGAACAGACAAGTGCTTCCCATTATTCAGGTGGAAGGCTGTAATTACCCTCATAAAAGATGCACAAATAAACCAGTCACAAACAAATTAATCCAGTCACAGCTTACTACTGCACGCCCGTGTTTTATCTGTACTGGCTTAAACACGATTGTTATTTCTAATAGGTCGAGCTGAATTTTGAACAGAGCTGCCATAAAAGTGCTGTCTGCTGACAAATCAAAGGTAAAGCAGGAACTGCTGCAAACCCAGCATTGAACAGGCCCCCAGCAGGTTCTTATCAGATCATGGCTGCAGGGACTCAAACAGATACAAAAACCATATAAATGTCTCATAACATCTATTACCAACAAAGTACAATGACACCCTGACCTCGAAATACTCAGATCTACGTCACTGGTACAGAAATCTTCCCACCTGAGGAGGTGTGGATGCTCTCCCAGTGATCCATGCCCAGGAGGATGTCAGCACTTAGAATTCTGTGAAAGCCAAGGAATCTCCAGTGAAGCATTTCAGTGATAAAATTCTTTCCACTCCTGTTTATCTATTGATTGGAAAGAGACAAACTGAACCAGACAGCAAAATTTATAACTCCCGAGGAGTCACAATAGCAGGATTACATAGGATACAGGTGGACATGGCACAGTTACAATCAGGGAAAACAGATGGCTGCCTTTTCACCAGTGGGAATTTAATGAGACTTTGCCAGATAGAAATAGGAAGTAGAAATAATCAGTAACAAAACTCTTATCTTTAATTTCAACATTTGCTTTTAGGGAGAAAAAAAGGTGAGTCAGTCAAGTGATCCCAGCTGAAAAGTGAGAGTGCTCAATAGCCTGGTAGGAAGAAAAATACACTGATCTTCACCAAAATAGAGGCCTTTATCCTGTTTCATGTGCAGAATGCAAACAGAATTTAGTCTGTCTACAACAATATTTTACAGAGTGCAACACTGTTTTGGTGTCTGTAGATCATCACTGACTTTATACTCTCCGTGCCAAATAAAGCTTCACTTTAAGAGTCCAAAAAATAAAGGAAAAAAGAAATCAAGACAAGCATTTAAATGCTACAGTTTGAATGAGGTGAAGTTTAGACCCAGCCCTCTGTAATAATGAGCATCACTCTTTTTTTCACTGCAAACATCACCCATCCAGCAGTTCAGAGGGAGTTTTGGCTACTTAGGAGCCATAATTCCTGTGCAGGCACACATGAACTGAAGAAGTTTGTTCCCATCCCTGGGAGCTATTCCATAAACCCAGTAAATACCATAAATACACAGTACAAAACACAGAGAGAGGTAGCACACACCTCTGGCACTGGAGGCATTTCTCTCCTGTCACAGGGCACTGCCAATACCTGGTGTTGAGCCTGGGTGTTTTCCTGCCTGAATTTCAATCCTAAAAGGCAAAGATATTTGTTTTGAGAGTTTGAAAATAGACAAGGACACAAAAGCAATTTATCCTCTTTTATGCCTCGTCTCCCAGTGAACAACTGCAGTGCAAGTCTTCTCCTTAGCCAGGGCAACGTCTGCATTCTTGGAAATTCTAAGTTTACAAATATAATATTTGGAAATTATGCCTCAATATTTTTCCTAATAATGGCATAAAAAACTGTTGGAACCCTGGGTTTAGAGAATTTAGATTTCTGGGATATAATTATATATAAGTGTAACGATATGGAGGATTTGGGGTGTGGATTTGTTCCTTCTTCATTTCTCCTTCTTCTTCACAAATCTGAGTGCTCTGTCAAAAGCCCGCACTGCAGACCATGAATAGATAGTTATTGGATTATAAGTAAAAACATATTACTTGGTACTTCATAATTGGTTAATTTAGACTTTAAATGGCCTTGAAAGTTAGAACTTGGGGCCATTTTCCTCCTTGCCAGCTAAGAGGCACATCTCATGCAGCTGTATTATAGATAAGAAAATAATAAACATCAGTAAAGAAGAAGAGCCTGGCATCTCCTGCATGATAATCCAAACTCTGAGTAAAAGAACTCAAAATTCAGAAACAGAGAAAGTTAATAAAAAGCCTAGCAGAGAAGTGCTCTTTGTAATTTCAGTGCTTTGGTGATCCTGAACAATTTTAAAGTGTCCTTTCTTGTCTACTGCAAAGCAGAGAGAGCAAAGCCTTAGGAAGTCAATATTGGGTCAATCCAGTGCAGTAAACACCTGAACATGGACAGATCCATGGCTTGAAATGGGATTTATTGGGAACAACTGCTGCCTTCATTTGAAGGAGATTTGCAAAGGCATTTCTTCAATGTGCTGCAGCTTTTAAAGCAACTTAGCAATGTGCAGCCAGACCTGAACCTTCCTGCACCGAGCTGCCAACCAGCCAAGGGAGTTACTCAGCTTAGAGGAAATTAGGCTTTCATAGATTTTTCTATCTTAAAAAGCCCTGAAGCAAACAATACATTGCAAAAATCCATCTTTGCCTGCTTTTTATAACATGTGTGGTACCTGTACCAGCACGTCCCAGCTTTCATCCTCTTTAGTGCCAGGATCTGGGAGGTGTCAATGGATCCGTTCTTTCCAACTCCAACTTTGTGGTGATAGTGAAATCAAACTGCTAATTAACAAACCAAAAAGTAAGAATTTAGCATAGGCAGGGCAGGAGAATGGTCTGTTATACTCAGAGTCAATAAAGCAGTGAAAAAATAAAGCTAAAAAAATGATAAAAGCAAAGAAAAATCAGGTGGTAGAAACCAGTAGCTACTGTGGCTACATCACACTCCTCTCACTATGGAGTTTTTTATATGTGTAACAGTTTTCCCTGCACTAGTCCAACATCAAGCTAAAACCCAATAAAAATAAAGTCTGTACTTTGCTCTGCACCAATATTTGCTTTTCCTAGGCTGTTTTTGGTTAATTTACAGTCTGGCTTCTGCAGATTAAAAGAGCTTTTGAAAAGATGCAGTTTGGGGAAACACTGGTAGCACATCTCATTTAAATGCAGCATAATTCATGCAGTGATAATTTATATTGACAGGACTTTGAGATACGAAGTATTTGCCATTATAAGCTGGAATGCATTTCACCTGCTGGAATTCCAACATATGCATATTTCATGGCATGACTTGATTTCAAAGGTGTTGCATGTGTTTGTTTTATGTCCCTGAGGTTCAGGGAGGCTCCATCTTCAAGTTTTATTTACAGGACAGGAAAACTGAGATAAGGAATTCCCTTGCTGCGCCGTCCCTGCTGGATTCACTCAACCTCAGCTTGAGGATAGAAATGTAAAACTCTGACTGTTCTTAAAATTTGAACTTCTAGATTATTGTTTGAAGAGCATCACCACTGTGCCTGATTTTTCATTATTATTTAAAGCAGGGCTGTGGTTTTGTAATGCAGCTTTTTAAAAGTGGAAATGGAAGGCAGGTACAATACTCAGAAGACCTGATGAGACCTAATGTTCTGAGGCAGAACTTTTGTATTTAGACAAGTCCTAATGGAGCACTAAGAGAAGCCTCTTTTCCAGGAAATGCATGTTATTATTACCATTTATTATGGCTTCTCTGAAACAACCTTCCTCTGAGAGCACTTCTAATTAGACAAAGCCAAGAGCTTAATTCACATTAACCTCAGCTCCAGCACCCTGGATAATGGGGAGAGGCAGAAAGGCACGGGCTGGATCTTTGTACAACAAAGCCACCAGAACAGAACATTTTAAAAGAGTTTTCATTAGAGACAGGAGTTGCTGCCTGTGAGGTACCTCCAGAACCAGAAACGCATTTCAAACCTGTTAATTGTTATTAGCTTTTAACACACCAACTCCAGGGCAGGCACCAGCGGGGTGTGAGCAGCACCAACACAGATCCCACTCCAAAACCTTCATCATGCAGGGACAAATGGCTGAACCAGTTGATGCCAGGTCTCTCTAACTGAGGATTCTCCACCCAAATCTCCTGCTGGCATTTCCAAGAGTCTCAAACCATGCAGGGTGTTGTAGGGACTGCCAAAAAGGACAGCAAAACCCACAGAGGTCAGCTCCTTGTAAGGTTTCTGGCACAGCCTCCCTCATTTAGCTGGAAATAATTGAGTTAAAATCAGCAGGATTGCTACCATATGTTGCCCAGTCCTTGAAGCAAGGATTACAGGTCATGGTTCTTGTGAGTGACTTGGGCTTTAGGTGAGTGACAAAATCAAACTCCATTTTCCCAACAGCACAACAGCTTCACCATTTTCCTGAGCAAGGCAGGGGAAGACAATACCCTGTTGTTTGGCCATTTTGTCTCAGCGTGGCTGAAACTGTGGAACAGGAAAACACCTTGAAAGGCTAAAGGAGCAGGATGGGCTTTCCTACACCTTTGCAGCTCCACTGGTGCTCCAGAAAAGAGCCTTGTCCTGCTGGCACTGAGGTGCTGACCCTCAGCATCCCCATAACAACAGCAGGCCCTTGGATTTCCTCCCCACTGCCAGGAGCAAAGGCAGCAGTAGCTCTGTGTCTGAGCTAATTACCTGGGCGACAGCAGAACTGCTGAAATAGAGACTCTTGCTCTATACATCTTCATTAAAATCATCTCATACATTTGTGCTCTGAAGCTGGAAAAGGCTAAAACCTGAAATGCAGATCATGGAGCACTTGGCGTGGATTTTTATTTTTTCCCCACCTTTTCAATTCATTGAAAAGATTTCTGACCCCACAGTGTTGGAGCTTCTGAGGGGACAGCTGGGTCATTCCTTTGGAACAGCAGCAGGGGCAAAGCAGGGCAGGATCACAAATAGAGCCCCTGAAAAATGGAATTTAGGGAGGCTGAGGAGACAGCAGCTGAACTGAGAATTCGTTGGTAAGATCACAGTTCAAAGTTAGGAGAAGTTTCATTTAAAATCCACTGACATTCTTTTTTTCCTGTGTTTTGGCTCAAGGACAACAAACCCCTCCTGTTGTTTGCTGCAAGCTCTCCCATCAGAGAGCTGGGTTTGCTGGCTTTACTTCAATCCAAAGCCAAGGAATCACCATCAGAACGTGCCATTTCTGACTGCACCATCACAGCTATCATCCTGTGTTTATAAATTAACACTGTCAGGCACTTGATACTCAAGAGCATCCCTGGAAGAGTCCAAGGCCAGGCTGGATGGGGCTTGAACCAACCTGGTCCATGGAAGGTGTCCCTGCCCACGGGACAGGGAGCTTTAACATCTTTTCCAACCCAAACCTTCTGTGATTACCTTCCAAATCCCTGGCACAAAAGTTTCACACTATTTCTTGGGACTTTAAAAGCCAAATTTAAGTGTTGTATTTCGTCACAGTGCAAGTCAATGCTGAGAATTTATCCCGAGGTTTGCAGCCAGCACGTGCAACAAAACTGCAGAAACCTCCCAGCACAAACCAACATTTGCTCTTACCATTTAAAGCCATAAATATAATACTGATCTATTCTAGCAAAAACTGGTCAAAACCATCAGAGAGCTGTTCTTGTATCCTTGTAAAAATTCATTGAAGTGAGGCAGCATGATGCTGCCCTTTAGAAATTCTTATTTAATTACTGGAGCTCATTTGAGAAGCAATGCACTTCATACTTCCCCAATTACAAAGTCCGCTTCTGCCCTTAAAAACAATCTCAAGCAGAGCCAAAACTAAGCTCTGATTATAATTAAATTTCCTTTTTACATGAATGTTGGTATTTTCTTATGCATTTTGAGCTCTCTGCTGATTATTGTAGGATACTGAGAGGGTACAGGGGACTCAGAAAGGAAAGGAAAAGGAAAAAAAAGAGAAAATATGATTTGATCTACTAAGGAATCATGCACTTTAGCAAAAATATGCTGGAAAAGTTATGGGGGAAAAAAAGTTATTTTAAAAAAATCATGGGAGCTATCATGATATTATCACTAATTCAGAAGGTTTCATGCATACATTTACATATAATTTATGAGCAACTAGCAGAATCGAGAGCATTGTAAAGTACAATTGCACAAACATGAAAGGATAATTTTTTTTAAATTATATAATAATTAAAAATATATTCCAAGGCAAAGTACAGCAAGGGCAACTTGCCAGAGTCAACAATAAGAGGAAAACCAGGGGAACATGTTGATTCTTGAGAGAAAGATTTCAGCAATGCCGAGGCCAGAACGTTCAATACATTATTTAATTAGTCTTATTAAAGATGTCAAGCAGGTAGTTAACACCAAGGACAGGAGGGTAGGGGCTGTCCCTGAAATAGGCTGGATCATAATGGGAGAAGACAGATGTTTGCAGAGTCTGAGCACTGAACCTCAAACCCCGAACAGTTCTCGTTGAGGCATCATGGAAAAAAGCCCAGGAGCAGGAAATTGAAAAAGGCAATTGTTCTCCCTGTCTGCCAGCAAAGGGAGGATGGAAGAACATGACAGCGTTATTTCCATCCAGAAAAAGAAAAAATAATCAGGAATAACGTAATGATATTACTGGGCTGCCAGCAAAGGGGACGGGAGGTGAGCAGTGGCCAGGACACCCTCATCAAGAACAAAGCTCATCCCAGCTCCTCCCACAGCCACAGGCCAGAGCAGCTCAGGGAATTTCACCAATCTGGGCTTTAGACAGGCGTTCTCCTCACTCCTTGTCAAGATTCAACGCTGCCAGGAGGGGAGCAAAGCCCAAGGGGAGGGGGTGCTCAGCACCCTCGTGTCAGGCAGGTCCCTTCGGTGGCTCCAGGTGCCACCTGGGTGATGGACAGGATCTGGTGACACAGATTTGGGAGGCACCACCTGCCAGCAGAGACAAAATTAGAGATGAGGATTATTTTAAATGTTGCACTGCAAGAAGGGAATCACCCATTGTCCATGACCACAGAAGGACAGGCAAACTGGGGACCTCAAACTGCAGGAAGGAAAAATCTACTTAGACCTTTTTTAAACCATTTTTTTATCTTTGCTTTTTCAGAATGTAAGTCTAGAAGAGATTATTTGAGGAATTAATGAAAACTCCATTACCCAAAGTTTTTGATATGTTAGGACAACTTTTAATAGCCCAGGGCTGCCACTTGTCCTCTGTGGCCATCATCCAGCATCCAGAGGCTGAGGAGAAACTCACCCAAGGTAATTTGAACAAGCAGTGTGGGAGGGAAGTTCATATCTAGCAGTGAAGAAATGGGGAGAAATAAGTAAAAAGATAAATGATAAGAACTGAAATTGAGAAATGCAGGTTCTGTTGCTGGTTATGCCATGACTGTCAGGTAAAAGGTACAACACCCAGGAAAAGTGGTTGTACCCCAATATAAAAGGCAGAAAGGTGGGGAAGTTCATTCAGGAATGGACAGCTATGGTCACAGCCCCAGACAACAGCTACAAACTGAAGTTTCATTATTGCTCTGGCGAGATTTGATTACCAAAGCAGTAACATTCAAGATTTATTTTCCTTAACAAGCATTTCTTAGCAAAGTTCCCAGGCTGGTTACTCCCGTGAAGGTTCTCCTATCCCAGCTCACACTCAGAGCGCTGAAGGCAGCGTTGATTTGAGCACTAAACTCCAAACTTTGCTCCCCAGCTTGTGCAAACACCAGTTTTCTGCATGAGAGGTTACACGAGGCTTTCCCCCCCTTTTAAGCAATACCAATGAGGTGTTTTTAGTGACTCAATTGCCACCCATTTTCAGTGTCCAGCTGCACAGTTAAATCTTGCCTTTTAAACCTTGCAGGGAGTATCCCAAGTGAAAAACTCAGGTTTTGCAGGACCTGCCTGAGCACATCACCCAGCTTTGGCTGACCTCTGAGTGTGGTGGCATTCCCAGATATGAAGTTTGATAAAATCCAACTCTGTGTCCATCAATGGGTGGTGCTGAACATGCCCAACTCAACAGATGGACAGCAGAGATTTCTCAGTTCAAGAAAATCAGCACCTAAAATTGGAGTATTAAATAGCAGAGGGGAAAATAAAACACAGGACAGGGAATATCAAAGACCAGTAGACCAGTGAGGGTGAAAAATGCACATTTGCAGCCCAGAAAACACAAGTTCCACAGGTACCTGCCCTAGATGTATTTATCATCTTCACAGCCACAGCTCCAGATACTAAAAAGCAAAAATAGCTTTAGTAATAAAAAACAGAGGCCACAGGGCAAGAAAATAGGTTTAAATCTAGATACTAAGAACTCTAAACCTCTGAGGGAAATAAATCTGTAATCTAAATCACGTCCATTTATAGATGGGAGACAGACTTGCTCTATAGAAGGAGCTGATTCATCTAAATAAACTACCAGGCTTGTATTTACAGCTCTACTGAGATGACTCTGTTCTCCTTCACGTGGGTATTACTTTATTACCATCTTTCCTGGAGCAATATTTCATTTCAGAAAAATGAACTAAAAGTCCAACATTTCATGTCGAACCCAGGATGCTCATTCCAGCCAGGACTCGCTCTGGTATTTAAGCATCTCTTCCCAAACCACCATGCAGCAACATCTTACCTTGTTCCCCTGTGAATTGTGGGGTCGTGGAATGGTTTGGGTTGGAAGAGACCTTAAAGCCCACCCAGTGCCACCCCTGCCATGGGCAGGGACACCTTCCACTGTCCCAGGCTGCTCCAAGCCCCGTCCAACCTGGCCTTGGGCACTGCCAGGGATCCAGGGGCAGCCACAGCTGCTCTGGGCACCCTGTGCCAGGGCCTGCCCACCCTCCCAGGGAACAATTCCTGCCCAATATCCCATCCATCCCTGCCCTCTGGCAGTGGAAGCCATTCCCTGTGTCCTGTCCCTCCATGCCTTGTCCCCAGTCCCTCTCCAGCTCTCCTGGAGCCCCTTTAGGCACTGGAAGGGGCTCTGAGGTGTCCCTGGAGCCTTCTCTTCTCCAGGTGAACACCTCCAGCTCTCCCAGCCTGGCTCCAGGAGCAGAGGGGCTCCAGCCCTGTGGTCCCCGTTAATGAAACAACAACGTAGCTCCTCGTCATCAGAGTCTAAAGTAATCTTTTCTTGAAGTTTTAAGAGACCTATTTAAGAAACATTAGAGACCTAAGAAACATTTAAGAGACCTATTTAAGACAGAGAACACTCTGTCCAGAGGGAGCAGATTCCCAGCTGAGCTCTCAGCCAGGTGGGCACGGATGCTTTGACAGCGAACTCCATCAGTGGCTGCTTTCCCCCCCCATTTCAATCAGACCGGCACTGCAAACCCCGCTTTGCACCAAAGCCATGACAAAGGCGCGGTGCCCCGCCCCAGAAGGCCAGGTCTGCATCTCACGGAGTGGACAGGAGCTGGAATTGGGGCTGAGCTGGAGCAGCCTGGTGTGAGCATTCCCCGAGCAGCTCCTCATTGGGATGCGCATCCCGGAGCCCGCGGAGCATCGCTCAGCCCGGCAAGACAACCAGCAGCTCCCCTGCATACCAAGAAGAGCTGCACCGCCTGCTCCGCATGCATGTTTCAGGACAGGGATATCCCCAGGGACGCGGGAAGCTGGAAATAAAGGGGAATTTTCCAACCGGGATCGTTTGCGACCGCAGCCATGTGAAGGCTGGCGTTCCTCCGGGGTGACCCCGCACGCCTCAGATGAGGGGGGGTATTTGGGCTGGGGCTGTTTCGCTCAAGCAGGGGGCACAGGAACGCTTTGTGTCGGTCTGAGACACCGAACCTTTGTCAGAACTAAACCCGGCTCAGGCAGGAAAGGCTGGAGGAGTTCAGCTGCAGCGCCGATCCCCATGGAACAGAGGGGAAGCAAAGTGCCCACGTTCCTCTCCAGGGAGTGCCACTGACCATCGCAATTCGGCTACAGAGAAGCTGTGGCTGCCCTGGGTCCCTGGAAGTGTCCAAGGCCAGGTTGGACGGGACACCCTGGGACAGCGGAACGTGTCCCTGCCCACGGCTGGGGTTGCCACTGGATGAGCTTTAAAGTCCCTTTGAACCCAATCCATTCTGTGATTTATGATTATGAGATAATTTCCCATTAAAGTAAGGGCTTGTTTCTTTTCACCCCTCTGACCTTTCTGAAATCCTTTCCAGTGACACACTTTCAAGCCTTTTTTCTTCAGGGAAATGCAGAAAGATCAGTTTGCATTTCTCCCTTACCCTCTTCAAGACTGAATCACCCAAGATCCAACCACAGCTTTACCTCTGACCCTCCTGCAAGTTTCCTGCTCCATTTGCAGTAACATCAGTTCATTATTAGGGGAGATAAAGGGGCACCTCTGAGCTTCATTAGGATAGAGAGAAGAATGGGATTTCAGATCTCTGCGAAGAAACCAGCAATCTTTTGGGTGCACAGCTGAAGCTGAATGCCCCCGATCCTCAACACCTGTGAACATAACAAAGAAATCACCAATTATCTCCAGGTTTTGCCTCAGAATGGGATTCAGGAACAAATAGCTCTCACAGCAGAAGGTCTGCCTTGCTTATTATTTTCCTCATTTGCAACTAAACACATTTTGGTTGGCTTTATAAAGAGTTGTTATTTGTTTTGTGTCAACAGCCAGGGTCCTGCTGTACTATTATTCATTGCATAAACACGCATTTACCCCAGCAGTATCCTGCTCCTACTCCTGCACGTTTTGTTCTGTGGCTTTCACATTCCTTTACCAAAGAAGTAGGGAGCTGCAGAGAGGTTTCTGGCTCGCAATACTTGTGCTCGTGTATCTCAGCTCATCAATCACACTCCTTTCCTTCCCCACAGTTTGTGCCTTTCTCATTTGATGTGGCTGCATTAAAACCTATTTGTTTTATAATCAGGTGAATGAGAGGGAGCAAAGCTGTTGTGTCTGAAGTCTCTGGCTCATGCACTCAGAAGGAAATCAGAATTATCAGAGAGAAGCTGGAACATCAGCACTGGCAGACCTACATTTTGCAAGGGTCTCCAAAGACCTGGGAATATCAGGCAGGAGCTGTGCAGCCATTGAGGCCTGTTAGGAAACGATCCAATAAAAATCCCCTGTGGAATCACCCAGGGGCTGAGGCAGGAGGCTGAGATGGGAATATCATGGTCTGTTGTGCACATAAACAAGCAGGCAGGCTCTGAACCAATATTTACTGGGTGTGTTGTGAAGAGCTCTCAATGAGCTGATGGCAGGGACGGCCGTGGGTCAGAGGAAATGTCCCGTTCTGCAGGGGCTGGGGTTGGATCTCTGCAGCATTCCTGGAGCACAGGGCTGGCAGGGATCAATAACTGACTGCAGACAAGGAATAAACTTCTCATCAAAGAAATCTAACAGGGTTTGCCATGCGTCTTTCCTGGATCCCATTCTGCCATCCAGAAGAGACGGAGATTTCACCTCATGAAATATCCCATTTCTCAGGAAATGAGTGGATGACATCTTTCATCTATTATATAAATGTAACCATTGTTACAGTGGTAATAATATATAATGTTTTTTTCTTTTAATTCCACCTTCAATTACGTGTAATTCTGCCAGGCTTATTTTCCAAACTCCATCTTCTCTTTTTCTCAAGCTGATTTATCAGGTGAAATCACAGCCACCCTCTAACTGATGCAATAATTCACTCTGATGGGTGACACACATACAGGTGAAAAAATATTGGCACAATACACAATCACAGTCATCTTAATAAATCATGGTAAATTAGCAGGGAGAACTCATTTTCAAGCTTTTAGCATAACAATTAAGATGAGCTGAGAGTGGAAAGCAAGAGCTCAGAGCCAGGCTGGATGGAGCTCTGAACAACCTGGTCTAGGAAGGTGTCCCTGCCCATGGGAGGGGGGGAAATGAGATATTATTTAAGTCCTTTCCAACCCGAATCATTCTGTGATTCTGTGAAGCTCCTTGGGCAATCCTGAAACACAATTCTTGTAAACAAGACTCTCTCCACACCAGCACAAGTATATTAATATCACTGGCTGCACTTGAAATAAAAGCATTTAAGGAAGAACTATATGCAACTACAAAGCAATTCAAGAAATTGATCCACACAGAACATAATTTAAAAAGATGTTAAACTTCACCTGCAGGCTGGTAGCAAGGGAAGCTCCCCATGATGAACTGTGTTTAGTGGGGATTAGTCCTGGAGATGTTGGATCCTGAGGAGTTCCCCAGTGCTCCTGCTTCAATGCCAGGCTGCTCCCATGCTGAATGTGTTCCTGGAGACCTGCCAGGGGGTTTTGCATGTGTTGGGTGACTCTGTAGAGAGCAAGGACATGAACCTGGCAGTGCACGGGGTAACGGCTGCTCAGCCCTGGGAGGAGTCCAGCAGCATCAACACTCACAGGCTCCAAGGGGTGTGAGCTCCTCTGTTCCAGAATGGACCCAGAAGGAATCCAGGGAGGGAAGTGCTGCCCCTGCCATGCAGGATGCAGCTTCTGGAACTGGGATAGAGAGGGAATGTCTGGGAACCACCACTTCAAACCATTCATGATAAATACCATTCCCACTTCATGATAAATACAGCTCTGAAGAGATTTCTCCTCAATGACCTCCATCTTGTCCACGCTACTGCACGAGTTCCACTTCCCTCAGCACAGCAAAACTGGTACCAGTGTTTACAAACATTCTCCCACAAATGCACAGTTGCTCTATGTATGATCAGGACAGGTTCAAATGCACAACTTTCTACTTAAAACCCAAGTGCCTTTGTAATTTTTGCTCTGCAGCCCGTACAGAAAGACAAATAAGGAAGGGTTGAAGCCTGATTGTGGCTTGAGGACTCGAATCTGCAAGGCTGTAAGAGGCATTTATGAGAAGTGGTGTTTCATGAGCTTGGTAATTTGCAGTTTGTTACAAAGACAAATTCGTTTCTGACTAAATTGTATTGTAAGTCAGGCTCCTCGGGGAACGTCTGACTAAAAGGTGATGTTACAGTAATTTCCATAACATCAAACTATGAGACAAATTATAAACTTCATAGAGGAGAAAAGTGGGGGGAAAGGAGCAGGAGCTGAGATGGAACGAATTTCTTCGTGGCAGTGCTCAGAATGGGGAGAACTCAGCCAGTGCTCTGAAACTGCAGTGCTAAAGCTGCTTGAAAACACAGCCTTGGAATTTCAGCTGTTTGACAGTGACCAACTTCATCCTTTGAAATCATTCTTCAAACCATCCAGATACCCTACAAAGCCTTCTGCAAGGAGCAGACTCCTGGCAGGGATGCAGCAGCTCCACCACTGTTTGGGAATTTCCCCGCAGGGGGATCTGGCCCCCAAAGCTTTCTCATCACAAACAAGGCAAAAAGCAAATCTCACGTGCTCAGTAAAGGATTGAACCTGCGAGGGCTCCAGCAACCACAGCTGCTCCTGAGTAATGGGATGTTCTGAGGGGAAAGGACATTTGTTCCAGTGCAGAATTCCTCTCAAGGAGAGCCAGCTGTCATCCAAACAAGGAAACCACAGCGGTGAGCACAGCTCAGACCTGCCACAGAAACACCTGACTTGGAATCCCAGAATTGTTTGGGTTGGGAGGGACCTTAAAGCTCATCCAGTGCCACCCCTGCCATAGGCAGGGACACCTTCCACTATCCCAGGCTGCTCCAAGACCCATCCAGCCTGGCCTTGGACAATTCCAGGGATGGAGCAGCCACAGCTGCTCTGGGAATTCCATCCCAGCCCCTCCCCACCCTCCCAGGGAACAATTCCTTCCCCAGATTCCATCCATCCCTGCCCTCTGGCAGTGGGAAGCCATTCCCTGTGTCCTGTCCCTCCATGCCTTGTCCCCAGTCCCTCTCCAGCTCTCCTGGAGCCCCTTTAGGCACTGGAAGGGGCTCTGAGGTGTCCCTGGAGCCTTCTCTTCTCCAGGTGAGCACCCCCAGCTGTCCCAGCCTGGTTCCAGAGCAGACAGACTCCAGCTCCAGGAGCATCTCCGTGGCCTCCTCTGGACTCCTTCCAGCAGCTCCACATCCCTCTGGTGTCTGGGAACCCAGGGCTGGAGGCAGCAGCACAGGTGGGGTCTCACCTGAGCAGAGCAGAGGGGCAGAATCCCCTCCCTCACCTGCTGCCCACGCTGCTTTGGACTTGAAGAGGAAAAACAGAAGTTGTCAACCTTGAAATTTCCAATCAGGGCATTTATCAAGGCAGTTGCACCAGCTGCAGCACAGAGATCCTGTCTTATTAACAGTCCTCACCTGGCAGGTCTTTGCATTTAAATATTTTAATATCGCTGCTGGGGTTGTTTTCCTTGATGAGACAGAGGGGGTTCCTTCCAGGAGACTGGAAGAGCTCAGTGTGTCCAGCTTGGGTGTGTGACAAACAAGGGGGTGACAAAGTGTGGGAGTCATTGAAGGCAGCCAGCACAAATAGAAAATACCCTGTTTAGTGCAGTACAATGATTATAAATGTGAGGAATGGGATGCAGCAAGGATGAGGGCATTTATCCTGAATATTAGAAACAGCTCGAACAGCGAGGCTGAATTCATGTTCTGTGTGCCAAGGGAATGGGCTAAATTACATGAGAGAGTTCCTTTTCCTCCTGTAATTTCCATCACCTCATGATTCAGTGATAAATTCCCTTCCTACCTCTGCATTTCATTCAGGTCATGCACAGATACAGCACCAGCACAAACCTCCAGTGCCACTGAAGCCTCTGATGCTGTGAGCAACAAAATACAAAGTCTTCCCAAACAGTTAATAATCTCTCACTTTGCTCAAACTCCAACTGGATATTTTCTAGCTGTTTGATAATTTCTATTTCCTTCTTACAGTTCCCACTGGATAGC
Source organism: Aphelocoma coerulescens (assembly GCF_041296385.1). NCBI lineage: Eukaryota > Metazoa > Chordata > Aves > Passeriformes > Corvidae > Aphelocoma > Aphelocoma coerulescens. The sequence continues at coordinate 23,641,724 of NC_091023.1, read as the reverse complement.
TGTACCACTGACAAGCTGCTCTAATAAGAATTGTATACCTGAATTATTCAGGGCCAATTCATATTTGTATATAAAACTGTATCAGTCCTGGACTTTTACCTAACTACATTTTCCCCACACCCTTTATTACCTGAAAATATAAATGAATGTCATCATAACCTCCCTCAGCCTAGGAAAGACTTACCAAAAACCCTCTATGTTTACAAGTAATACAAGAAAAAAAGGGCAAGAAAATAACTGCAGTTTGTCTTCTGCTGCTCACAAAGCTGAAATTGCATTTACCAAGGAGCCAAACCAGCTTCCTTGGGAGTTGCACCCATGCCATCAGTTCTTAAAGACCCCAAAATTATCTAGATTGCTATCATATTTAAAATAACCCAACTATTGGTTTTAATTATCAGCCCAAAATAAACCAAAATGAAATAATAATTATTGTCAGATTTTAAACAGAGAGAGAGCGAGCTCTGTGAGTGAACACAAAGGTGTTCAGACACACAAGACCAGTCCTGATCTCACTGCAAGCACCATGTGCCCACATTTAATAACGGTGCAATAAGATCAGTATTGGAAAAAAAATTAGGAGGCACATAAATATTTGGAATTTTAGACAGAACTGGAAGTTCTGGAGCTTTTCCTGACTTGCAGGGACGAGTTTATTCCAGTGCAAGGGATGAAGCAGATATGCCAGTGCTCCCTGTAATCTGCAGCTGTAGGACAAGAGGGAATTTCATACGTTCTATTTAGCTCAAAAAAGGGGAATCCCAACACTTTTCAGTTCCCTGGGGAATACACCTGGGGGACAACCTTCCTCTGGGGGACAACCACTCCAAAAGGTGGGAATTCATTCCAGTTCTAACAAAAGGGGTTGGTGTTTGTTTTGAGCTTTGGACACAAATTTATTTCAGCCAATCCACTGTGGTTGGAACGAGTTTTCAGTCCTTGGTCCATCCTGATCTGGTGAAACTGGCTGGGAACTTCTGTGGCTTATTAGGAATGTCCTAAGGGTTATCCTTCTGCACACATTTGACCTCAGTGTCTGCAGTTATTCTTTACCAGCAATTTTTGTGTGTACTTACTTTGGGCAGGGAACAAGGGGGGCAGTGGGGAATGAAATCAGGAGCACAATCCCAGCTCTTCAGGACAAATTCCTGGCTACCCTTATAAATGCTGACTCATTTTTCTGCTAAATAACAATGTGGAATAAAGTGAAATTCAGCTCCATAATACTTCTGTAAAAAAAGTCACAGCTAATTCTTGTATCAGTTCCATGAATATTTTCTTATTGCTGTTTCTGCCAGTCTGTATTTTACCTTATCATGTTAGTTTAGCCTGCAAATGATATATTTAAGGAATAACTTTTTTCACTCATAAGAGTGACAATCTCTGCTTTATGAAATGTTAAATACACCCTGGTTTTTTAAGGTGCTGAGCAATCCCTGCTAAATGCTTTGCTCTCAGTAAGAGCAGAGAGAGCAGCTCAAAGTCAGGAGGAAACAGACCAAAATCACTTTTCTCATCACAATGTATAAAAAAATCTTCAAGCTGAATCAGGAGTTTTCTTCTGCTAGAGATGTTTTAATTCAGATTTAAAGAAATAAAAATCAATGTCTAAAATTTAATCTTTTTTTTAAAAAAGGGTAAAACTTTCTTTTGCAAATGTTGAGCTGAGTAATTTTAATTTTTTGTAATATTCCCCCCATATACACACTTCTATTTTTCTAGTTAAGTACAAGCTTTGATCCATTTTTACAGCTAGATTCAACCAGTCCACAGTGGCATTTTTTATTCCAAAAGCATTCTGTGCTGAAGCCTCTCACTTAGCTCTGCCCCAGAGTGGAGCTTCAATTGATCCCTCCATGATATCAGCCCTCCCCCAGGTCACAGCCCCCTTCCAAGCAATTTACAATTTATAGGACCTCTGCAGAGGGATAAAGGGAATTGCTGCTGTCTTACAGCACTGTGTACACACACAAAATGAGTTTATTTTACCCAGGTGTTTAAGCATTTGCTCCACTTGGCCCCCACTTGCTCCAGCAGCCAAATCTGTCACTCAGAAAGAGAGAAAAGCCCAAACATCCCCCCTGCCACACACACCCCTAAAATAAATAAAAAATAAATTACAGCAGTCAAGGAAGGGAAGCATCAGATTCCTGGCCCCAAGCAGTGGCCAGCCAAGGCATGTGATGGGCACAGTGAAAACATTTGCAGTGGCTCAGCAGCCTTTAAACCTCTTCCCTTAGGTACAGATAAGCCCCAGGTATTTATAGACTTGATCTCATTTCCTGTCCCGACTTAGTTACACAATGTTTTCCAGGGACTCACATTCCACCTCAAGGCCATTTGGGTTCTTTTTCCCTGCCAGGTGTCCAGCAGAAGACAGAATTCTCCCTGGAAAAGGAGGATCTCCCTGTTTCAGGAGCTAACACAGATGTGGGCATCACCCAGCCACTGCAGCTCGATCCAACAATCCCATCAGCTCCTGGCCTGAGCAATTCCCTTCTTATCTATCCCAAATATTGAAGGAGAGATTCATAATCTCTCTTCTGACCTTGAATAGATTTTGAACAAGCCAAAGACTTAATCTCTCATCACAAAAAGATTAATCAATGCCCTTGATCTCCTTAGCAGCTCTTTTCTGGTTCTGATTCCAGTCATGACAATCCTGTTGAGCAGAGGGAGCCTGAACCACACATCCACTTTTCCAACTCATCCTGCCTCTGTCCCTTAGAGCCATAAAATACTTCCCTAACTCTGCTGAGGATGCTCCATCTGCTCTGTTTCAGAAGAATAATCATGGGATGCTTTCTCACAGCTCTCCCACCAGTGACCACAATCGTTCTTCTATCAATACATCCCTGAGATGCTCTGTGTGTACCCAACCAGGTATGGAAAAAAATCAGCCACTTTTCCAGCATGGGACTCTCAAAGCCTCATCTTGAGGTGCACTGTGGTCATGCTGCTTAGAAGTGTTACTGAAGGGTGCCTGGAGTAAAGAGATAGTAATTGTTAATTATTACATACTAGGGCAATGATTTGCCAGGGTAGGAGCACAGTTTCAGCTCTTCTGTTCCATAAACACAGCGAAAGGCAAACCCAAACCTGGCACACTGCAAGCACATACTGCAACGGGCTGCCCAGAGAGGCTGGGGATTCCCATCCCTGGCAGTGTCCAGGACCAGGCTGGATGGGGCTTGGAGCAGCCTGGGACAGTGGAAGGTGTCCCTGCCCATGGCAGGGGTGGCACTGGATGAGATTTAAGATCTCTCCCAGCCCAACCCATTCTGGGATTCTCTGATTCTCTATTTAACCCCAAACACAGGGCAGGCCCAAACTTCTCAAGTCTAAACTTCAGCAGTGCTTAATGTAACAATATTGTCTTTTATCCCCTCTGTCACCACCCTCTTCCTCTCACTCTCCTCTTTGACCATTCCATGCTTCTTTGGTCAACCCGTCTCAATTAAAAACATAATTTTCAAATTAATTTGTCCAGCAGAATTGCTGCCACCTCCTGCAAACAGCCTGGGAAGCAAAAGCTGGATTGTTCTAACAGAGCCAATCTGTGCTGCTCTCAGGAGGGATTAGGAAGTGCTGGAATATTTGGCCAGACCATAGCTGGTCAGATGTCAGCGTGTTCCTCCTCACCACCCCACATCAAGGGATTCTTTTCTAAATTATTATTTTTATTAAGTGTGATACTACAATTTCTATTACTTTTGCATGATTTTCCTGCCACATTCTGTCCTAACAGTCACTGAAATCAAACAGGAGGACTTTTTCCCCTTACAGAGGTATCTTGGTCTATAAAAAAGTGACAGAATTCAATAGTTTGGACAAATAAAACCTGGTTTCTACTTACATTATGCCAGTGATTTTTGGCAAAACTCTTTCTGCTTGGAACTCCAAGCTCTTTCACCCCTAATCTGTCTCATATCTCTGCACAAAATAAAGCATGACATGACCCCCTTCTGAAATGAAAACTTGCAGCATTACAGTACAATAAATAATCCTGTGTTTCTGGAATAAATTTGAAAATATTCCTTCTAGGAATAATTTTTCATAAAGATTACAGCTTCCAATGTAGCCTTAAAATAAAAAAAAGATGCTAAAGAATGTTGTTCAGGCACCTGATCTTCAGAAAAGAATTTCTGAGCTTCGTGGGTTTATCTATGAGGTAAATAAAACTTATTTAACCATGTTTGGGTTTCCATTTCTCTCTGGCAAAAGGAAGATAAAAAATCACAGAACAGCTGGAACAAAGCAGCATCTGAGCCAGCATTGCCTGGGAGGAGGATTTGTACCCAGGTACTGATGCTGCTGCTCTGGTCCAGGAGGGGAAGGAGCAGTTTAAGGTACCTGAGCATTTTCCTGCTCCAGGAAGAAAACATTCAGCAGACACATGAGTGAAACAGTTAATATTTTCACCTTCCACACAACCATTTTCCACAAACTATCATTATTTTCCTCCAGTATTTGCTTCTTTGATTTTCTCCTGGCAATATAACCCATGCAGAAAATTATCCGAGCTCTTTAGCTAAAAAGATACTGACTTATTTATTGTCTCTCAATTCTGAAATATTTAGAGGATACCATCTAATTCTGGAGTGTTCCCACACTGTAAGTGATTTGCTTTTGCTCACATTAAATGTTTCTCATTCCAAAGACTGCAGCACTCTAAAATGTGACATTCCCTGCCTGCAAAGCTTTCCTTTGTGCTTGGGAAATGTTATTATTATTATTATTATTATTATTATTATTATTATTATTATTATTATTATTATTGCAGAAGCAATATTATTGCAGTGTAGCTGAAATCAGGGCCCTGTTGAGTGCAGCCCTTAAATAAGGAACAGGGAGGTTGAGGCACAGAAAATCCAGCAGGTTGTTTTGATGCACAACAGCATCCAGCTGATAGAGGTCAGGTGGAGTTTGGGATGGCTGGAACCACTGTTCCTGTCTGGGACAAGGCCCCCCTTGTCCTCTGCCAGAGGGGGTTAACAGATACTAAAGGGGCTGGGTATTTATTGCTAAAGTGCCACACTGATGAGCACTGCAGCACAGAGGGCAGATTTTTCACAATAAGGTGATCCATGAAAAAAGGAAACTGAATCCTCTCCAAAACTGCAAATTACAATATTTGATTTTTTTTTTCGATGTAGAGTTGCCTGTGGAGGGATGTTCTACACATTGGGAAGGGGTGGATACACTTTTTGCAGTGCTGGAAAAACAAAGATACAGCTTAAGGCACTACAGGCATAGCAATGCTCAGCTGAACTCCTTCCTAGGAAGGAATTGTTGTGGACAAGGGAGAGCAGCAGTTCCAGTCCCACCAAAGGCAGTGCAGAGTTCCCTACACACCCACACTCTCCTCCAGGAGCAGCCTCTAACCCTGCCACATCTGGAAATCTTTAGATACCAACTGCAGCAGCTCTCAGGAATGATGTTCCAGTGCCACTCTTGGTTTAAGGAAAATTTCAAACCTTATTTTAGTACTTGATTGCATAACTTCAAACACTGCCCTTTTAGTTTTCATGCTCCATTCCCCATAGTGTGAGTTAGTTTGTCCAGTTTGAAGTTATTTCACTGAGATAAATCAGCAGAAAAGCAGCTTTTTACCATGGAGACTGAAAGATGGAGACTTGTAGGTGTATTATGTGTGAGAGATGTAGATTGAGTGTTGGCTGTTCCAGCTCTAATAGCTCAGGGATAAAATTCATACAAAATTATCTCTTTGCTTTCTGCTGCTAATTCAAGCTACAATTCAAGCTCAGAATCTGAGAGATGCAACAGCTTTTACAACTCCTTTGCTCCACAAGAAGGGGAGATTTCAGCAAAGCAGTGACAGTCTTGCAGTGAGAAGGGCAGCAATATAATCCCAACAATAACAAACAGATATAATATATTATATATTATATACAAATAAAACCAAAATTCTTACCCACCTTCCACTGTGGTGAGTGACCCCACATTTATGAATTCAGATGGGAACATCTTTAGACATTACAAACTAGTTTGTAATCATTTTCCCCTGGCCCCCCACCAAAAAAAACCCAAAACCACAAGACTAACACTGACCACTTGGGATAGTTTTCAGAGCTCAAGAAAATAAATGTTAAGTCCATGTTTTTCATTAATTTCTACCACATAACTCTCCTCCAAATAGATTTTGGAAAGAGAGAAGTAACAAGTCTTGCCTGCAAGGCACACAAGCAGCAGAAGGTACAGGTTTTGAATCGGCTTTTAAGAAGTCAGAAAAGCCACAAAGCTGCCAGCTGGTAAAATTTAGTTCCAGGTCCTCAGTTCAGAGAGACAGACAGTCTAGAGATGAACAGAAGCAACAGCAGTTTGCAGCTGAACCGTTCCTAGCAAAATCCATTTACTTTGGGCATTTTTGATGATGAACTTTTCCACTTGTTCCTGCAGTTGGGCTCGAAGGACAGTGACTGATGGCTCGGAGAGGAGCTGAAATCGGAGCTCGCAGGCTGAGCCCAGAACACAGCCCAGTGGCTGCTGCCGTGGAAATAAATGTGTGTGGAGATGTTCCTGTGCAGCCCAGCCCCATCCATCCTCAGCAGCCTCAAAGGCTACAGCAGAAGGGTTTGGAAACAAATACAAAGTCTGGGCTGGAAGTTCTTCCCTGAGCTGAGGCTGAGGGCAGAGCAGGGCACAGGGCACTCTCCAGCCTACCTGTGCCCAACCCTGTGCCCAGCAACCCCAGAGCTTTACTGAGGGACAAATCTGCAGCCTGTCGAAAGAAAGGATGATTTTGTACCAAATTCATTAAATAAACTGTCAGGAGGGTTTTCTGCACCTGATCCTTCTCTACCACTTAGACTTGCAGCCCACATAATGTGGAGGAGGATGTGGATGCTGCTTGTTTTGGTCCAAGAACAGGGTGAACAAAGTAACACCAGCTCACACTGGGGGCTTTTGCTTTCCTCCCTCACTAGAGACAGCACAAGGACACCAGGAGTGTCCCCCTGGGCTCCACATCCTTGCAGAGCAAGCCCTGGGACAAGGTTACACATCACACCTGTCACCTCAGGAAATGAGAATTGGCCGAGGGGTAGCTTTGATCCTTAATTATTGCAGCGTGTAAGCCTCGATGTTTAATTCCTGCCTAACAGACACGAGTACAACAGGTGCTTTCACACCTCAGCTCTATTCTCCTCATGCATTACTCTGCTAATGCAAGTCACTTCCTTCTATTGGCAGGGAATTACAGAACCATTATTGCACGTTCATGAGGAAAAGCTCCCGATAGCAGGAGGTCAAGAGGTTGAACTTCACTTATTTTGGCACTGTCAGCAGTTGGTATTGCTCGTATTTCTTGATAAAAAAGTCTCTCCTTATGCTGAAAGGAAAAAAAAAAACCAAACCCATTCTTAGCTTTTACATCTTGGCAATGCAGGCATTTGGTTTTTAAAAGAACAGCCCAATTCTCATTCAGATAAAAATACTGACTTGCACAAGGGCTTACTGTTAAATGTTTGCTTTGTGTTTTATATTTAAAGTCATGTAAAAAATGCAAGGAAAATTTAGCTTCAATTACATGCTCTTTGCCCCTTACACTTTGTAATTCTTACTGAAATAGGTGGGATTTCTTCTCAGGTAATCTGCAGCACCCATGGCTCTTGGTGGGGGTCCCGAGTACATCAAACTTGAGCCTGACAAGACTCTACCCAGGCCCCCTAAATGCTGGGGCTGGGCTAAAGGATCACAGGGGAATTTTACTTTGATATGGCTGTTGCAGAGATTGTCTGGATCCAGAGGATTGAGGGAGTCCCCATCCCTGGAGGTGTCCAAGGAATGCCTGGATGTGGCACTCAGTGCTGGGTGATGAGGTGGGGATCGGGCCCAGCTTGGACTCAGTCTTGGGAGTTCTTTTCCAACCTAATCACCTCTGTGATTCTGTGAGGCTTTCTTCTTAACCTTCAGGGGCAATATTTATTATCCTTACTGCATTACAACCTTGAAAGGAATTTCTGCTCTCCCATTCCAAACCACTTAAGAAAATTCTGTTTGTCACTCATTAAGCAGCTGTAGAGAACCACACAAAATTATTAATACCACACGGCTGTGCAAACAGCAGGGAAAAAATGGTTACCACATTTTCCTCAACAGGCAAGGCAAAATCCTTCCAATTAACATTTTAATTAGGAAATCCACTCACCATGAAAGCGTCTGCATTTTCTTAAAGGTTGTAGCTCAGTCTCCTTTTAATTTTTTTCACAGCATTTTTCACTGTGGCTCTATTGGAGATTAGATACCCAGCAGCAAGGAGGGAGACTAAGTGAATTATACTTTTAGCTCATACTTTATTCTCTTTACTTTAAAACTTCAGGAACTCAGGCATCTATTTCACCCATCATTTATCCTTGGAGAGTAAGGCAGCTTCAGGGAAAAAAGCAATTACCTACTATGGAAAGTCTAGTAGTTACAATTATGAAATAATAAAATGTCAAAGACACGTCTAATTTAGATATAGGGTTTTATACTTTTTAGCTTAGTGAAACAGTACAAAATGCTCTCTGAAATTATTCTATCCATCAGGTGGAATCACTCCTTTGACTGTGATACCAAATGCGAATTCACAAGTGTTTATACAGCAGATCTGAGCGTGCATTAGAAATCAGCAATTGAAAATCTATTTTGCTTACCTTGTCACCAATAATGGAATTACAGCACTAGAAAACACTTTTACTTCTTGCATACACTAAGCAGAACACATCTGTCTCTAGAGTGAGAAGAATTCTACTTCCCTTCCTCTTGGTTCTTGAAAGAATTTAACATCTCTTCCTCTCAGTGCTTCAAGTGTCACTGGCAGTCCCCACAAAAACAACTCAACTTCCCCCATGGCCCCCTCTGGTTAGTGCTCAACAAAGGAATCCTCATGATTTATAAATCTTTAACAGCAGAAATAAATTCCAAAGAAAGAGCAATAGCAAAGTGTAACCAAACTTTTCACTGAGGTTGTCTGAGCAAAATGATCTTTACCCAACACCACAGCGTTCTCTGGGATGGTCAACTCCTGCACTGCAAATTCTGGCTGTGTGTGCTGCCAGGTGAAGCCTTTCTGATCTTCACATGGTGATAACAGCACTGCAAGGTGGCAGAGAGAGGGAAGAGATAAAACCCTTTATCACAGAATCACAGACTCTGACAGTGCCCGGGTGTCGCACTGCAGCCAAGCTCTCTCTGCCGAGTGCAAGGAGGCACAGCCTCCCCTCCTGACCCTTACAGGAACATTAAAGCCATGGACTTGCCCAAATCTGGCAAAAATAGCTGTGAGGATGCCATGCAACAATGCTAAACCAGGGAACAGACCCCAGGTGATCACCAAGGAGTCACTGCTGGTGTTGTCCCTGCACTGCAGGAGTCCTTGATGTGACATGTGCTGCCTCAGCCCCTTCAGCTTCCTGAGCCATTACAGCAGCCAGGCCTGGATGGGGGAAGGGGGACAAGGTGCAAAATAAGAAAGAAAATGGAGAAAATGCTCAGGCAATCCAGCAAGCAAAGCTAGGGAGAAGCATCCTGCATTGTCTCAGACATCAAGGGCTACATCCCAGCCAGGCTGTGGGGCAGGAGAGGGACAGAGAAGCCAAGGGACATCCCCTCCATGGGTGAGCCAAACCCTTTTCCTCCACCTTGGAGACACAGCACTGATAAGTTTCTGGCAAAATTAAAGCTTGTGGTACAGCATGAGGACAAATTGTTTTGTCTCAGCCTCAAAGGAACAAATTTAGCATTGCCCAACCCCTTGTTCTGTTTAGAGGTCCAAACCCTTGGGATTGTGCATCTTTAAGAAGTGAAGCCCACGGTGGTACAAAATTCATCCCAGGACTAAGTGAAGAAGAGGGGAAAATAACACTTAGTTGTGGCCAAGGTTAGTGAATTCTTCACCATAAATTAAAGTTATGCAGCATATTAAAGGGTTTTTTTATTCTTTCAGACTGTTCTAAAATGACATCTAAAAAGAGGAATGAGGACAAAGAAGCTGGCTTTAAAATAGAACTGGACAGATTTAGGACCAACATTCTACAGTAGTTTTTAACTTCTGTAAGAGAAGCCAAATGACCCAGGAGCATCTTTTCAGTTCTGTTTTTTAAGGCTGCTGCTAGGCAGTGGCTCTGTTCCTGAGCCACATTCCCTACTATTCTCTTTCAAAAGCAACATCTGCCCAGATGTGTATGAGAACCAAAAGAGCAGAGTGGAAAATGACAAAGTGCAGCAATGCCCGGGATCATTATGCAAAGCTAAGGGAGTTCCCACACCTCCCAGCACCTGCAACAGCTTCCCCAGAAGGCGAGTCCTGGGGGAAGATGAGCCAGGCTGAGCAGGGCAAAGCAAGATTCTCAGGCAGAACTGCCAGGGCCTCCTCCGAAGGCAAGGGATAATCACTGCAGTGCCCAATCCAGTTATTACTATTGCACACATTATTCCTGTCTGAAGGGGAAATCCAATAAATGGAGCAATCTAAAGCTTAGATTTGTGGCAAGTTTGTCTTGACAACCTTCTTTTGCTTCCCCACCCAACTCAGAGAGAGCCTCTGTAAAATGAGGAGATACAAACAAGGCTTCCCTGGCCACACAGTGCAAGATCTGAAAAGCACATTAAGAAGGAGCACTGAGCACTTCGGTGGTAATCTAGATAAGATCATATGAAAAGATAATGTTTAATCAAGACTAACACTATCTGCTCCTGCTGGCTGGATACATGGAAGTTCTGACACCAGGACACTGGGAGATTTCATACTCACCACTCATGTCAGCTCAAGATAAACCTTGCTCTGAGCTGGGCACCTGGCACATCTCACAGACTTGTACACAAATCTGTGGATCACTATTAAAGCTTCCAGCCAGAAACAAGTCAGTCTAAGCTTTTCTTCAGTTCTTTATAGGCTGAGGAAAATCAAAACAAGTGATTAAGACAGTTCTTTGCTTCATTAACAAATATACAAAGTTTTATTTTGTTTATTAGATTGGTTTTCTGTATGTTAACATTATCATAGCAGTTATAACCCACATTCACAGCAGAAATTTTCTAAGAGCATTTCGCAACACTAACTGCTGTATCAGAAATCCTTAAGAGAAACTTATCTTCAGCTACTCAGGTAACTTGAATAATAAAGTGCAAAACCACAATAAAATTTGACAGACATATGTCCCAGCTCATATTCAGTGGAAAAGAAAGGTTTGTAAGACCACTAGATATGGATTCACTGCACACAACAGAAGAGTGTGACCTGAAGACACCAGTTTTCAAGTTTTCCCATTACCAGACATTGATTACAATGAATAATTTTCCATTACTTTTAAGGGTAACATATAGAAATCACAATGAGGTTATAAATAAAACACATTGGCCAGACAACCTGAAGCTTAGCCCTGTATTTGGTACCTTTTACCCAATAAAGGTTTTGGAAAGAACTGATGAACAGGAAGAGTTCATTTCTTGATGAAATAACCTCTGATTTGACAAGGAATCAACTGGCAGGACGTAACACAGCAGCTTGTTTGGAACACAAGTCATAAATGGTTTTTCAATATTTATTTTTTACCACCCCTAGACATAAACATGGTTCCAATTCAACTAATGATTGCCAGCACTAATTACTGTCCTGCTAAATCCAAGAAAACAGAAATCTCAGAATATTATGGGAATTAGGTCTAATTCATAAAATATGACCCCATCTTTTGTGTCTCTCCCTCCCTACAGCCACTGCTGCAGCCTCCCCAGTACCAAACACTCTTTTCAAGACAGATGAAGTATCACAAACTCCAGGTGCCTTTCCCTTCCTTCTCCCTGACTAACTGATCTTCATGAAGCCCTTTGGGGCTATGACTTAAGTGAGCATCATCCACAAGGAACACTACTCAACCCTTCTACTTACAGAATGCAAAGATGCAAATTAAATATTACTCTAATTTAGTCAGCTCTAACATTGCTGCTCTTCTCCCACTTGCCAAGAAACAACAATTCAGCAGGCCGAGCTCGAAGAAATACCAGAAAGTTTAAACTCTAAGTTGGTTCTGCATCCCTTTGCCATGTTACTAAGCTCAGTTTGCTAAGGACACAAGACACCACTGTCAGAACAGAGAACAGGCTGAACAGCAAGCTTCAAGGACCAGGTCCTGCTTATAGCTCTACGTGTAACCAAAAATTGCACAACATACATTCCCAATGAACTCGTTTTTACACAATACTCTCCTTCACATTGTTCTATTTCACTACAGTCAGTGCTCTCATCGAGGAAACAATTCCATGCACAGAGAGACAGCAGAACATCCAGTGCTATTTGGGAGGCTGCAGTTTGCATTTCCCCCCGTTTTGATCCTTTCAGCAATCACCAAATGCAAGGACCCAGCTGTTGTACCTGGGATAAGGCACTTGCCCCAAATGAGCAGTACAGCACCAGGCAGTGTGCCAGACAGTCTGGAGGTACCTTTTCTTCACCTTTAGAGCCAAACAAGGAATAGTTCTGTAGCAATTGTGCTCTTTCAGCCTGGAGTGCTCCCCCTGCAACAGCTTGTGGAGCTTTAGAAGCTGCTTCACATTCTTCCCTAAACTTCCTAGTTAGATTTTGCAAACTTCCAGAGTTTTATTCTATTTCCAAATCAGCTTGAGGTGCACTTCCAAGGGGCATGCGAGAGATTCGTCAGAGCTTGTGAAGCATCACCAGGAAATCACAAAGAGAAAATTTCCACCTGTCCAGCAGCAGCTCTTAACCACCTACACAGCCAAGGTTTGTCAGTCGAGGTCTCACATGATTTCAATTCCCTGAAAAAACAAAGTTGCCTTATGGCATGCATAGTATAGATATCACTAGTGCTACCTGGAAGAGTTCTAGCTCCAATCCTCCTCCCTCCCAAAGGGGACAAATTCAAACCCACTTATCTGAAGAGTTTCAATGCAACCTTTGCTATATATTTCAAATAATCCTGTGCTCCAAACCTTCGAATAGCCTAGGAGTAAAAAAACCTGTTAACTCACCACCAACAGAATACTAAGAAAGAAGTGAGATCTAATTTCTATCAAAAACAAAAGCACATCTCACTTCTGGGTTAATTTATTACTTTCTCAAAGACATTTTAATATAATTATTCTGATATTCTGGTCTAGATAACAACCAAAATCTCAGTTTTAAGGAAAACCCCTCATTTTACACTATTTTGAACTCCCGGTAGCTTTAAGCACCCAAATAATTTTATTTTTTTTTTCTATTGAATGAATGTTCTGCAGTTCCAGAAAGATGAGTTATGCACTTTTGTTCACATACAAAAAGACAGTCTAACAGATGTAAACTATTTATTGAATATTTGCCACCAATATTGTTAAATACATAATCTTGCAGTTTTCCGCTTTCAAGTTAAAATGTCAGAAACAGAACACCAAATATTTACAATTCTTATAAGGAATGTTACATAATGACACATTAAGGCGTAAATTCTTTTGGCTTATAATTCTGAAAAGAATGATAATAGCAAAAAGTGATGCAAAATCTTTCTTGTGAGATTATGATTAAGCTACAATGTTTTACAAAAATATGGTGTAAGATGGCAATAATCCCATTCAAAATCCTGCATTAGGCCCCTCGAGAGGGGCTGATAATTTATACAGTCAAAACTTTAAAATTTACATATAAAGGTACCCTATCCACCATTGAAAAGTACAACTCTCAACATATACAGTTTTCAGGCCACAGTTTTGAAGGTCTGGAGTATCAAGTTGGTTTGATGAATTAGTCGGTTGGCACTTATGAACACATTTATTGCCCTGTGGAAAGAGAAGAATATTGCTTCAGACACTTCGAGAGACATGGCATTGGAGAAACCCAGCATTATTGGCACCTAGGCTTTGAAAACTGGAAGCACAGGGATGTTCCACCCTGTGCTGACCTACCTGAAGCTCCCTGCTGGCAGCCAGCCAGCCTCATTTGCATAGCTAATCCCAGAAAGGCTGGGTTGATTTGGCAGGAACTTAAAGAATTTGGCTCTCAATCGTCACTGGCATCTCAAATCCTTTCGTTCTGGGATTCAGATAACGAAGGGAAAAACGTGGAGCAGATGATTGGGGCTTGGAACCAGATGATCTTTAAGGTCACAGCCATTTTCTGACTCTGTGATTGTTAAACACCTTTCCAAAGCTGAGCTCTTCATCCCTGGGAATTTCAGAATTGGCAACTCCTTCCTCAAGGAATACTAAACGTGCACATGTGACAGCAACACACTATTTTAGTCACCTTTTTGCAAAGAAAGGTGTGGGGTCACAGAATTTTTCAGCTCAGTAACAACGTCTGAGCATGACTTGTGTTTAGTGCTGTTACTTTCTGGGGGGGAGCAGGGATCTCACTCAATGTGTAGCTCAGACAGATTGAAATTCCTCCTGATTTCCCAAGGATGGGAAATACAGGCCTTGTGGAATTTCTTACACTGCTGCAAATAATTAACACACTTGAAGCTTAAGCCCACAACACACAGTACTTCTGTCCAGGAATCAAAGCTACCAAGGCCTAAACTTCTCATCTTGGTATCATCACCAAACTTAGCCCCAATTTCAGTAAGAGGAGAGAAGAACAAGAATGCTTTGATGGGAGCAGGATCACACTCCCAGCTGGTCTCAAGACTTCTCTCTCCTTTAGTAATGCACCATCTCCTGGGTGCTCTCAGTCTTTGCCATGCTCAGCAAGAGCTGATGTGGAAGTTGGTTCTCATCTTTCAAACAGAACACTTTGGCACTGTCAGAATCTGAGGGGGGATACATCTGCCTTCCAAAAGAATCACTACAGTGAATTATACAGGAATAGTGACTTCAAAACCCAAGGAGAAGACCTGGAAAAACCCTCAGTTTGAAGGCTAAAATGTTCAACTAGAAAAAGATTCAGCTGAATCATTGCAGATACTGCAGAGCACTGTGAGGGTCTATAAAGAATGGCCAATAAAAATGTAAATCAAAGAGAACACTGCACAGATGTTTCGTGCTTGCAAATGATATTTCAAATAGGCAAATTACTTTTCTCAATAAAAGAAAATCCATAATTTCCTTGTCCTTGTATATACACGGAGAAAAACCCCACAGGGCCAGGAAATTTAACTTCTCATATTCAAATTCAAAACTAACACCACACATGGGCGTTATATGGTGGTGTATTTCATAAATTTCCCTTTATTCAAAGGCATTACAGAAGAAATAGCATTTTAAAGCAGCCATGGTAATGAGAGGACATAGGTAAAGAAATAATTAGGCAAGTCCTGAAAAAGGCAGCTTATACCCCAAAGCTCGCCCTATTTTTCTGTTAGTCAACAAAGCCTTTCATTATGTAAATTGTCAGAACAACTGGACAAAACCAACAGGACAAAAGCATACTTACTTTCCATCTTTAAAATAGGTTTTCAGAGTATCACTGAAACTTTTGGAGTATTTTACAAACTCTTTCTTTTGGTGTTCAAGTGCCTAAGAAAACAGAAACACCAGGAGCAGAGTCTTAGTTCACATACTGTTGGGTATAGTGACAAACTTGAGGTTAAACTGATCAGAGAATTAATTATTGTTACATCGGGAATAAAAATTCTGTTGGGTTTTTTTTTCTTTAGAAGAAACAAAGAGCAATCCTTTTCTTTCTATAAACTCCTGACACCTATCATACAACAAATTTGTTGTTAAAGCATGGTGTCATTGGCCAGCTAAGCTTTCCTATTCATCCTTTGATCCAAAGGATGCCTCCTCTTTTGCTACTAGAAATACTGGATGAAGAGCTGGTGCACGTACCCGTCGGTTCTGATACTGGTATTTCTTGAAGACATTATTTACTGTGTCAAGAAGCTCCTTTATTGCACTTGCAATGTCTCTGTTGGGCAAGAAAAAGATAATTTTAATATCCTTAGGAGATCCCACGAAATGCTGGAATTTAATCCCTTTCTAGCAGTCAAGCACTTCTTCAAACGGTCTCTACAAAGTGTCAGACATGGTGCACAAAAACAAATGCAGAGAGCCAGAGCAGTGTTCTGGGAATTCAGCCTAGGAATCAGCAAGTTTGGTCAAGTAATTCAAGTAATTTCTAGTAAATTCAAGTAAAATTCTCAAGTAATTTCTAAGTGGGATCAGGCTCTCTTCCAATGAGAACAATGCTGCTACATCTCCTGCAGCATTTCAACATTCAGGCCTAAACACAAAACAAGTTTGACCTCTCCATCTGCAGAAGAATCCATCATATTGTACTTACTTGATTGTCTGAAGAAACCTCACTCTGTCATTGATCTCATCAGGAATCTTACTAAGAATCTGTTTAAGTGCTCGTGCCTTTTCATTAAGATCTTGGAATTCAGGTTCAGGTCTTTCAATCATATACTCTGGCAGAAAGAACATATTCAAAACCATTAGTTTGTCCTCAAGTCTGTAGTGACAGTTAAAAACAAGACACAAGATGCACCAGGATTGCTGTATTTGAACAGCACAGAAACAGCCATGACCAGAGACCTGCAGTGAATGAACCCTGTGTGAATCAGGACAGTGCAACAATCACCTTTATCACTGCATGGTGGAAAAAGAGCCCATCTTCCTTTATTTGAGACATTAAAGTCATCAAATTCAGTATTAAAATAACTTAAAGCCTACAGTATATTCTCCTTCTCTGACAGTGTAACTACTGCTTTTAATTTGAAGCAGGGAAAAAAAAGAGGATGTTATACTCCATATTTGCCTCTTCCTGGTTGTTAGCATTGAAAAAGGTGAACTATGCACCCATAAAAACATAGTTCTGAACATTCATTTTCCTTCTTTCTTTCTTTCTCTTATTAGGCAAGTATGGTTTTCAAGGAGATTTAATTTCCCCAATACTGGTATTCCAAAAAATACAAATATTCTTCTACCACGCTGAAAAAATTCTACTAAGAAACAAATAATCTCTTCTAAAAAAAAAAAAAAGAAGGAGAGAATTTCATGTTCCTAGTTAACAGTAATTAAAAATACAGTTGTTCAGGATAAGATTTATTACCTTCTACATCATCAGCTGCCATACGCAGAAGAGACTCAGTGAAATTCACATCCACACTTTTTTTCTCCAGGATTTTCATGATGATGTCTTGTGTAAGACCTGGATTTTCTTTTTCAGCCTGTATAGCAGAGAGAATTTATATTCTTAAATATGCAAGGCCCGGACACTGCAAGCATAAAGGCAGATTTTCAAGTAAGTTGCTTCAGATACTGCAGGAGTTTGCTAGAAACTTTGAAAGTCTAATGGCTTTAGACCAGGAAATTACATTAAAAACCATTTTTCCACTACAAAATTCATTTTTCTTGGACTACATCACTGATTTTGTATAACTTTTCCAATAAGCCCTTGCACTCATTTTAATTTGAGTAAGAAAGGTTTTAATAAATATCTCTATCCTGTTGTATTTTCATAAACACTGAGCTTTGAGCCAAAGATATTGTATCCCCTGGAATTTAATTCACTCCAACACAGGTGCTACTCCCCCACCTCCCCATGACATTTTATAAATGTGCCTCTCATGAATCACATCATATGCTCAGACATCAGCTGGGAATTGCTCTTTCAGAAAAAACTCAGCTTTTGATTGATGACAAATCTAAGTAAAGAGCTGGACTAACACTGGAGCTGTTCACACTACCTGTGCTGCTACCAAAAAACTGCTCTGTGTGGAATAAAAATGAGCCTGGGTGGGTTTTTTAGCTGGCACTGCCATTTTTACCAACATCTCACTTTAACATTATTAGCATCTAGCTTAGCTCCTTACCATCAATTGTGAAAACACACAAAACCAAGCCACACTTGTAGGAGCTCTACTTGAGGCTTTAGACCATCAAGGTACCCTTACATTTAAGTGCAAGACCAGGGAAGTATCACAGAATTACACAGATGTTAAGGTAAGTCAGGCCTGCAATTATTTTGTTTCAATATTTTAGAAGATCACCACTTCAATAAAGCAGCATAAAGCATTTTCACTCTAGGAATACAGTGGAAAAGTTAGAAGAATCTTTTTTTCCATTTACTGCTGGATTTCTACACAAACACTGAACTTCATCCACAAAAAATCCCATTACCACTCACTTTGTAAACAATTTGCAAAGTCTGCTATGTGCCTATTGCTCATGAGCACCTATTCTACAAATCTTGTGGGTTTTAGCCTAAGTTTATTATTTATTCACTGACTTCTCCCTCATTTAAGCTTTTTTTCTATATGGACAAAAGAAGAGTCTGTTTGTTTAAAATTGCTCATGGAGATTTCTACTCATGACATCTGCAGACATCTCAAACTTCCAGTTCATGCATTTGTCCACTTTATTTTTAGACTACTGGATCAAGGATGAAGTCTTAGATAAAAAGACAAGGAAACAACAGAGCTGACCTTTTAGCTTCATCATACACAGCTTACTTTTGAAACAACCATTTCTCAGTGCAAGTTACTTCTCACCTTAATAAAAGCTGCTCTCAGTGTCTGAGCTGCAGACAGATTTACTCTTTCTAGCTGCAATAAAAGTTTAGAATTAATTATTAGCAATTCTGTTGTTACCAGAACAAAACAAGTCAAGTAATCACACCTTGCCCGATAAAGCAGAATGGAAAGGGGAATTGACAGAAGCTTTCCAGTTGCTGGTCTCACTTCAGAGACACTATGAAGTTAATCCCAAAGGGAAGAGTTCCCACCCAAATGAAAACAAAAATCACTGGATGTATTTTGCAGCAAAAGTCTGACAGAAGATTTTGAGAACACCTTGACAATCTCTGATACTCACAGAAAAACAAATATCCTATTAAATTATAACCATTAGCAGTAAAATTACAATGCATCAAGCTGTTCACAGGCTCGACAGCGTGTTATTTCCTGCCATAGAATACCAGACCTGGCATTTTTGTGAAAATCCTCTGTTAAGAAAAAAAGCTCAGGACCAAGACAACCAGCAACCTTTGATGAGCATGAAACAGTATTCATGGCAAGAAGGGTGAAACAATGCAGAGAAAGGTGTGTTAGAGAAAGCTTTCATTCACAAGATGAACAACCTGTTACTGGGGCCACATTCCCCAAAATAAAGGGGATTATTGCATTCCAAGGTAAACTGGAGCTCACCTCGTTAAAGACAGGGTACATAACAGCATAGAGAGGCATGGAAACCATAGAAGTGGTCTCTGCTTCATTCTTCATCTCTTCCATTGTCATCCTCATTCAAAGAGCCACTTCTCAAGGAAAACACTATAGAAGCAAAAAACTCCTCATTCACTGAAATGTTTCTTCTTTTTCCTCGTTGTGCAAGAATACTTGAAGAACTTGGAAAATATATTGTCCTTAGGGAGTGTGAGAAAAGAGAGAACAAACACACAATTACAAAAGCTTGTGAGTGACAGGTTCTAAAATGACAAGGCACACATCAACATGAGTTTTACTGCCTAAAAACCAGGGATTTCTTAGGACATGAGTCAAGTAAACATGGAATGACCACCTGGTGTAACTTCAAAACCCTAACTGAAATCTATTGAGTGAGTATTTTAAAGAAGAGGTGCTGCCAAAAGTGTTTTTTCCGTCAAGTTCTTATGGAATCAATGTTCCTGAAAGCTGGGATTTTATGTGATATTTACAAAAATCTTGCTACCACTCACAGGCAACAGCATAAGGTTCCTGACAACTCCCATCCAGAAAAAGCTTGGAAAGCACTACATGCTGCAACCCCAAACCTCATACAGATGCATTGGGACTATTAAAACTACCTATAAATACTCCCTATTTTTGCACATGCATCAAGCTGTGATTCTGCTGGAGATCAGTGCCTACTTTCCACCCATCTGAATTTGAACACTATGTCTTTGCTTTTATATAAGCTGAAGTCATGTTTCCACTCAGGGTGTGTCACCAGCTACGTTAACCCAATGGAAAATTATTGTTCCAGTAACTGAACCTCTGTTTTGGAAGTTATCCACCCAGTCCAGCTCATCAGACCCAACATGGAAGGATCACTGCTTGGACCCAGAAATTATGTGGAAAAGAAAGAAGGTCACCTTACAGCTGATAAAAATCCCTTGCTCCAGCCTGCTGTATTTTCTGTTAATCAGATTCTTTTAAAATATTTTATATGACATAATTGAGTTTAAAGACCTGAAGTCTGAGTTAGGAATAAAGATAAAAAGAAATATATTAACAGTTTTAATTTTTAGATTTGCTTGGAGTATTTAATGCACTAGAGGAGAGTTTTTTCCCTCCTAGCAAGCTCCAGACACCAGGCATTTGCATGTCTGTGTAATTTATTGACATTTTAGTAAGAAGTGAAGAGAGTGAAATGGTAAGAAACAGCAGAAACTGCTACAGCAATCAATACCACTTCCTGAGAGTACAAACAGGTTAAAAACATGACAAGATATTTCTTCAAGCCATATTCCTCATTATGCTCTGCACTGGCTAAAGATCTTCAGGCTGTTTAAACAGAAGAACAGATATTTTTTTGTCCAGGGCAAATATGTAATTGTTTAGCCATAATTACGCAAGGGAAATTTGTTATTGATTACAGTCAGCACAGAGAAGAAGTTGAATGACTACAAATACTGTGCACATCTCATCAGAGCTTGTGAACAGTAAAATTTGAATAAAAATTAAACAGGACTACAGTAAGAACTTTATACAAGTCTTGTGACATGGACTGCTTATTGCAAAACCTCACTTTGTTTCTCTTGCTGTTCCAACCCCAACATGCCACAGATGAGCTGATTCCTTCAGCCCCAGAACAGCACTCCTGAGAATTTAGAAAGGGGTCTGGATGGATGAAATCCATCCACACAGATGGAACTGCAAATACCAGGGGTCTCACAACTTTATCACCTACCCCTGGTACTTTACAGCTGTCAAGAACATGGAAGAATACAAGTGAGTATTCATCATTCCACAAAAAGTTGAGTGTTCTTCCAAGAACTTGTTTCAGTTACATAAATTCATGCAAGGTCTGCTCTCATGGGGGGAGGGAACTTGTCTGAACAAGTTTTCACTCCCTACTGCAGGTACAAGCTGTCCCATTTATTATCCATGTGTATTCCCTGCTGGATGGAGATCTGTTTGTTTTGCTGCTTAATTCCATGTTTCTGGAAGTTCAGTAAATATCCACTCACACATCTGACAAGCACCACCTGCATTCACGGATTAATTTACTGCAGCTTTTTATCTGTGTTCTCAGGGTAAGATTTTAAAATAGTTAAATCAGGTCACTGAACATTGTTCTACTCTACCCAAAAGATTTTTATCACAGCAAGAAGGGCAAAAAAGGACAAAATTGCCATTAGATATAATTACTTTGTTTTTATGGGTTAGCAGTATCCACACACACACACAAAGGGAAATACTAAGTGAAATGATGGATTTTTATGATGATGAAAACCTATTACACTGTGGGCTACCATGAAGAACTCATTTTCTCCTGAAGAGCCATAAGCTATTGTTACTAATCCATGGTACAGTTAAAACCCTCATATAAAAACAATTATACATTATCTATTACCTTTCCAGACACTGACACTCTTCAAAAAAAAATACAATACTTGGGTTTATATTAACACAAAGGATGCTGATTTTGCAACTGAAGAGGTGGATTTATATATACATGCACACAAGAAATAAGTTAAGAACAGCAAATGCTTTTGTTGCCAAGGTATGAAAAGGAATATATTCCATATTCCACACTGCTTGTTCATTATTTCAGAAATCCTCCTATTTTCCAGAAGATACACTAGGAAGTATCACAGTGTCATGCAAGTACCTGACTGCTAAAATTCTCCAACTATTTATCTTTACAGTTAGGAATCAACTTCACATCTTTTGGATGTAACTTATTCACTTCAGTCCTTGCTAGTGGTAAACAGAATAATTATCTTCATAAAAACTCCATGTTCATCGTGTTATTGAAAGTCAGTTTGTCATAGCTGCACTAAAGCACATCCAAATATCCTTGAAGGAGGTCTCAATCCTGATTAGGGATCAAATCCTCATGAAAACTGAAGTTTCTGTTCTATTTAGATCCGTGATCAGCAAGTCCACTAACCTTCAAAATGGCCAGACTGAAGCCAAAGTTTAATGCACATTATCATGCAGCAAGGAGGAGCTTTCAGCATTTCTTTTAGGAAGTGATCAAAAGCAGCTCTGCACAGCTGCCAGACTTCATGACAGTGTCTTATAACAGCTTAACTTCAGTTCCTCCAATCTCAAAAGAGTCTTTTCTTTGAGATGAATTTACCCTACTTTCATCTGTCATCTGGGTTTTTTACATTCTCAAAAAAGGTGGAATAAGATTCCATGAGAAGGTGATTTATTAGGACACAGTGGAGTGGTTCAGTTGAGAAAATCCTGGAAAACTGCTGTAAGATGTATAAAAGGTGTTACTCTGCTGGCAAACTTGTTAATTGGTCTGAGGGGGCAGATGAGGAGAAGCCAGCAGGGCACTGCCAAATATTACAGTGAGTGTCAGCCTGATCTTCCTTTTTGCTACAGTGACCCCCCCACAGATCCAAATCTATGAGCAACGAGAATCCTGGGAAGAAATGTACAGAATGACACAGGGAATTTAAAGAGAATCTAGATTTCTCAACTGTGCTAAAATACCAGTTAATAACACCACAAGTTAATACAACCCTGACTACTCAGTCTTGACCCATCAAACACATCAGGCTGTATTCCAAGAGATGCACTAACATGGAATATGTGCTTTCACTGTCAGGATAAATCTTACCTTCTAACCTTTAAGTCTCAGCACTAAAATATGATCCCAGCCATTCAGCAAACAGGGAGAGAACTGGTGTATTTTAGATGAGGAATAGATTTGGAAAGGTTCTTTGACAGACCTATTCCCCCATAGCCACCCCATGACATTTTAAATCATTCAACTGAACTTCAGCAGAAAAAAAAACCAAAAACCCAACCCCTACAATAAGATAAACTTCCTGTAAGCCAAAAAGGGTGAAGAGCACAAACCACTCCACTTCTCCAATGTACAACCACCGTTATCAGTGTCGAAGGTGACACTCAGCTTTCTCTGATGTGTGTCATTTACTGACAGACAGACTTTTGGTCATGCACTTAAATCAAGTAGGAGAACTGCAGAGCTGCTTAATAGGAACACAACCATCACCACGTAACTGCAGCAGGCAAAATCTTCCTCCAATCCACACCTGCTCCTAGGGCAGGCTGAAAATGAGCAAGGTTTCCATCAAAGAAAGGTGTTTGTGTAACACAATCTTCTGAAGCAGTGCTTAAAGCAAAGAGTGCAGACTCTCATGATTTCAACTTTTCAAGTTCTAAACCAACAGAAACATTTGGGATCAATTGGCAGGGTTTCAGTTCTGTCATCAGCAGATCTACCTCTGCACTGATGTTGTCTCTATTCCCTTCTCCAGGCTCCATCTACCTTAGATCTGGTAAGTGCTTAGACATTAATATTCTTTTTTAGAAAAGTACTACAGAGGATCAAGGCCCAAGGCAATGATTACAAATATTATTATTTCAATGGTTGGCTTCTAGCAAAAATCAGAGCTCCATTCCTGCTAGAGAAGACTACCTTACTGCCAAGAGGTTCTGCTCCACTTTTTGCAGTGAGGATTCAGGAAGAGGTTTCACTTTTAACCTGATCTGAGATCCCTGAGTTACCAGAAAACCTCATTCAAGTCCAGGAAGAAAGAGTGGGGGAATAGGAAATAACAGCATAAATTCCATCTGAATTCAGAGGCAGAGCTTGAATTAAAATCTACGACCAATGTGCATGGGAGGAAGGAGTTTAGGTAATTTACTAACTGCTGTTGCAAAGTTTATGGAAGTAAAAAAAATTGCAGAATATACTCTTTTAACTATATACACACCCCACACATGTCTTGGTAACTCTGTTTCACTCATTAATATTCACTAGAATTAAAAAAAAAACCCAAACTCACACATCTTTTTTTTTTTTTTGGTCAGATGTTACTTTACCTGCCACTGTATTTCAATTATCAATTGCAATTATTTCCCATTGTATAACTTAGATTATATGACACAAAGCTTTGAAGCTTTGTGCTTCAGATCCAGAATTACTTTCCTTCTTTTCAAAACTGAGAACACAGTATGGGTGGATTCACCGGGATTAGCATAAAGATCAAATGTTAAGATAACAATCTGTATTTTAAAATCAGTGATGATAACAAGAAACTTAAAGGACAGCCTACTGATTCCATATCCTATTGATTCTTACACCAAATAGTTTCACTGAAGAGTTAATAAAAGGAATGTCACCAGCAAACAGCATTGAAGTTTTCACAGTGTCTTCAAATGCTTCTCAGTAGGACAGAAATACAGTTTTCAAACATCTCCACACACGTGTAACAGTCATCTGCAGTGAAATTCACTCTGACAAAGCAGAACTGCTTATGCATTTGATTACTGTAAGAGCAGTTCTATGACTAATTCAGAAATGACACAGACCTGTGATAAATCCAAGATGTCTATTTTTAGAACCGTATCAACTTAAAAAACAAAAACCAAGCCTAGCCTGAAGTCAGGCTTATAATTAGTCTGTGTTCTTTTGCTGGACTTCAAAATGGAAGTGATTTAATCTGTCCTAATACACCCAGTTTGTGTCTCACATGAGACCCTACAGCCTGTGCTCCAGTTCCACCAGTCAGCAATGCTAAAACTGTTATACAGCATAACTGAAACAGGCTGTGAATGGTGGAATATATAACCACAACAACATGTCCCCGTTTCTTTTTCGCCTCTTTGGGAATTGAAAGTGAAGCCATTACTTTATCAAGCACTAACAGGTATGACACAGCTCCAAACGTACAAAAATACGTTCCAACGTGTAAACAAATACCAGAGAATTAGTTCCTCTGGTAACAGGAACAGCACAAGGTTTCAGCCACCCAGTATGTGCGAGCTACAGGAAAGGAACCAACCCAGCTCACCAGTTCAGTGAACAACTTAATGGGATACCCCAGCCCTGAACACGTCCCCTGACTGCTCAGTCCCTAAGGGGGGCACAGCCCGGGGGACCCTGCGGAGAAGGAATCAATTAGGTTGGAAAAGACTTCCAAGATCATCGAATCCAACCTTTGAACAAACACAACCATGTCAACCAGACCATGGCACCGAATGCCACGTCCAGCCTTTCCTTAAACACCTCCAGGAACGGTGACTCCACCACCTCCCAGGGCAGCCCATTCCGATGTCTAATCATCCCTTCTGTGAATAATTTCTCCCTAATGTCCACCCTACACCTCCCCTGGCGCAGCAAGGGGGAAGGAGCCGAGGTGCCCTTTCTCCCTGCCCGCCGCAGCCACCTGACAGCGCTCCGCTCCAAGAGGACGAGCTAAAAATAATACACACAAAAATAAAACACATCCGGGCCTGCGCCTGCCGGGCCCGGGCCGAGGGAACCAGCACCAGGCCGGGAACCCCGGAGCGGGGCCAGGCCCCAACCCCCGCGGCCGCGGGAAGGGCGGGGAGAAGGACAAGCCCTCGGCGGCGCCTCGGGGCCGGAGGAAAGAGGTCACCGCCCGGCCGGGAGCGGAAGGGACACCCCGCGCACCTTCCCCGCACGGCGAGGCCGCCCCCAGCCGCTTCCTCAGCCCGGCCGCGGTGCCGGGGGCGGCTCGTCCGCCCCTCTCGCAGCCCCGGAGGGCGCGGCGGGCCCCGCGTCCAGCCCGCGGAGAGCCGGGCAGGGCAGGGCTCGGCACCTCACCTGCCCCGGCCCGCCGAGCCCCCGCTGCTCCCGAGGGGCTTCACCGCCGCCGCCGCGCCGGAAGCGCCCGCGAGGAGGAGGAGGAGGAGGAGGAGGAGAAGGAGGAGGAAGAAGATCCGCGGTGTTACCACACACCAGGCGTTGTCCGGAACCGCGCGCGGGGCCCTGGGGCTCGTAGTCCACCCTCCGCGACCACAAGCCCCACAATGCCGAGCGGGGCGGGGGCGGGAGCGCTCGGCGGGGCGGGGACAGCGCTCGGGCGGAGCGGGGCTCACAAGAGCCGGGCACAGCCCAGCACGGCACAGCCGCGGCGGATCGCGGAGCGCTGGTAGCACCGCCGGGCAGCGGGCGGGGCGGTGGTGCTGGTGAGTGCGCCCGTCTCTTCGCGGGGCTGTGTGGCCAAGTAAACCGGGGGGCGCCGGCTTATTTCTTACACCGAGCGGAGCTCCCCGCGGCTCCGTGCCGGAGTGGTGGCGGTGCGGAGGAGCCGCTGCCCGTGCGGGGGTCGCCGGCGTTCACTCAGCGCCTGAGTGAGAGGGAGGGGGGGACGGGCTGTGCCCGCTGCGGCGGGAGAGGAGGCGTTCGGTATCAGAGCCGCTTCTTCGGCGTGCGATCACCGGCGGGGAGCGGCAGGCAAGCCCAGAACCCTGTCAGGTGCTGTCTCGGCTCCTGCGGGTGGCCAGGGGAGGGACGCGCTCTCTCCGGCCCCGCGGAGCTGAGGCGCCCGCGCCCCGGCGGGAGCGCTTCAGCCGGAGTTGCGCTCGGGTGAAAGTGTCGCGGTGCCGTGCCCCAGAACCTGCCCGCGGTGTCCTGCGGGTCCCCGTAGCTGTTCTGGCCGCTCCCAGCCCGCCGCTGGGATTCCGGAGCCCGCCTGGGAGGCTCCCGCCTGTGGCAGACCCGTCCTGGCGGCTCGCTCCGCGCGCTGCAGACCGACTGTGCGCCCCGAGTGCTGGCCATCAGAGGAACCAAACTTGTGCATTATTTGTCGAGGGAATTCTGCTCCTAGCAAGCTTTAAGGTTTGAAGTTTTAAATTACACTGCAGAAGGAGCTCGGTGGTTAAAATTTCATATTAATATTAAAGCATCAACTCAGTTTTAGATTCGGATTTGCATTTCTGATGTATCGCTGTTAACGCTCGCTTTTTTAAACGCTGGTCGCTATTAGCTAATGTTAAGGCGCACGCATTCCCCAGTGTCAGCGTGGCAATGAACAGCTAAGGCATTAAACTTGTCAGGCATTAAACTTGTCAGGCATTGGCTGTAACTTCTTGCAGCAAGGTGGGAAGAGTTTGATGCCTGTGGGAGCAGACGGACGATGTGCAGGTATCCGTGTGTCTTACCCAGCTCCGTCTCCTCCTTAGAGGTGAGCAGGGGCACGGGCTGGGGAAAAATAGGGAAAAAGGCACCTGGATTGTTACACATTTTTACACGTGAATTTTCTCCTTCCCACACCACCCTGTTTTGTTTTAATCAGCTCCATGGATGATCTCCTATATATCAATACTCCACGTACCCTGCTGTTAAAGGGCTACTTAAAACCTGCATAATGTGTATGAGTTTTGTGCTGTTAATCATTTTCAAGCTCAGATTCTTCAATTCTCCTCTCGTTTTTGGTGTGATCTAGTGATTTTGTCTAATGGAAAATGATGCCATTCTGTGTAGGTGAGAGGTGTTTACCAAAATGTTGTAGCATAGATTGAGCCAAATGTCTCTTTAATGGTATTTTGTCCTTTCAATGTAATTAGTATGTTTTAAATAAAGCTACGAAGCTGCAGTCATAGAGCTGCTAAAACTTTAGATTGTTATCCTGTTCCATCAGTTTTGTGATACTTTTCCAGATTCTGTCAGGTCTTGGTTGGATTTTTTTGTTTGTTTTTTGGGTTTTTTTTTTCTCTTAAGCCATGAATCTTGGACCAGATTCATGCTTTGTTATTTTACATCCATTGTATTTTTTTAGAATTACTCTGGTTTGGTTGAATGTGAGGAGGAATAATTGTTGAGGGAAGGGAGGGGGCAGGAATGGTTGATGGCTTTTGTTTTAAGGTGTGGGTTGTCTACAGAATTACACAGGGCAGCCTAAGATGTAATACAATGTGAAGGCTTGTGGCAACGTGAAGTTTCCTGATAAATGCAGTCATGAGTTCCAAAATTTGACCTCATGAGACTGTCTATCCTGTATTTTCACATCCTCTAGTCTAGTTTGAGTTGGGATTTTAAAATTTGCTTTGAGTTTGTCTCCTCATCTACTGTTGTCAGCAATTTGCTCACATGAAATGTAGATGAAAGTTATTCATGAACGTGTCAGTTGTCTACTTTCATATTCAGGGGTGAATAGTTCTAGGAACACTATTGTTGTAATAACTCTCTTGAAATTTATTCTGTTGATGTAAATGTTGTATTTATGTGTAACTTAGTTCAATTTATGATCTTGCATATCATAAAATGTAGCAGTGAAAATGGGTTAGTGCTGGTAGAATTCTTCACGGCAGGGTCTGGCTACTCCCCAGTCTTTAAAGGCTCTTTCAACTAGTGTTTTACTTCTCAAAATTTCAAATTTGTTTTTTGGGTTGCTCATCATCAGGGAAGACACATTTTTGGCATGCCTGAATACCTTTTAGAATAATGTCAAGCAATTTGTGTTCTGTGTGGGCAATACATTATTCTGTCTGTGTAAAGCACAGGCTGAATTAATATAGGGTACATCTGTCCTATACTCAGTCTTCAGGCTGTCCTTATCTGAATTAAGCTGTGTGTTCAAAATAACATTAAAAATTGGTATGTAAGCATGTTTTTTAAAGTTAATGTTTGGTTTCCTCTATTTTATATACACTTGCATATCTCTGATACAGTATAATGGGCAGATGGTAGGGAAAGATGTCTGTATAGTCGCTGTAATTAGTGATAAATGTGTCTTTAGGAATATATACATACTTTGTGTGGATGAAAAAACAGAGTAGCTAAATTTGGAAGTCTCTTAAAAAAATTTTGGGTTTAATTCGTGTCTCTCCAGCACGGTCTTGTGAACTGGATGACTAACATTAGCAGAACTTAGAGGTGGGGGAAATAACATACCATGTATTCCTGCAGGAGGAAAGGAAATACTTTCTGAATCTTGAATTATTGAATTGACAGAAGGACACATTTCCTGCAAACCTCTTTGTTAAATAGTCTTGGACATAAAGCTGTAGCCACTTCAAGAGAGAAAAATTAATCCTATAGTTCAGTAATAACGGTGAAGTTTTTGGTACTTATTTTCCCTCTGTACTTGGCATTTAAAGCAGTACAAAATGACAGGGATGTAAGGGTGCATTGATCCCATTAAGAATGTATTTTTTTATGGTGTAAATACCTTAATGCAGTCACTAGAAGAGTTGTTTTGGAGAAGGTCTGTAGCAATGAAGCAATATGGGAATAGTTCTTTGCCTGTTGTGGCTTGGGCAGTTCTCAACAGCATCTCTTTTGGTGTCCTTAATGAAGTATCTGTGATAAAGAATAGTTCTTATGTGGTGTGATTAAAATATCAGCTCTAAGGTCGTGTTCTGGTTTGTTTAATACACTTCAAAGCTAATGATTATGAGAACTGCAGACCGTGGCTAATGTGATAAAAGCTGCGTGAGTTATCCATGTCCTTTTTGGGCTTTTGGAGTCATTGCAGAGCAGCTGTAGCTGTGAGATGGGAAAAGAGGAAATTTCTTATTCATACAAGCTAATGAGTTAAATGTGTGTATGGCTTTTGGGTTAATGAGATTTGACCTCGTGTGTTGTAAAGGATTTTTGCTTTAGTTCAGTGTTTAAATATTATGATAATTCTTGAGAAGTATTTTTGCAGACCTTGAAACTCTTCTTTCAGGAAGAATCAATAATGACAAGTAATTTACTGTCTAGAAGAAGACAGTTAAAACAATGTGGTTGTATTTAGTTTTAACCAACTAGCTTCCAATTTATAGGCTGGCTATCTTTGCACTAATTTATGTACTTTAATGTACTTCATCAGCCCCGAAGTCTTTCATCATTATATCTAAAGAAATAATTGCTTAATAATGCTCTCTGTTTCTAGTCTGCTGTGTGTGTCCGACAGTTCTAACCCTGTGATGGCTCGATGGGCCTAATGGACAATCTGCTGCTTCTAGAAAGATCTATTCTGTCAGAATTAAAACTGAAGCTGAGCCATATGTGCAGGGAGATGTCTCAGATGTACAAACAAGCACTCGTTAGCCAGCAGTGATCTCCCCAGACCACGGAAGAGCTGCAGTTCCCGTGCTTTTCTGTTTTCCTCTGTTTTTGTCGGGCATGTTTCTGTGTGCGCAGTAGGTTTGGGGGGATTTCCTCATCTCAGAAAAGAGAACTGTCATTTCCTTTTTAACCTTTCTGCACAACACACTAAAGGCTTTTGCTTTTGCAGTTCTGAGAATTTTGCTCAGCACAGAAAGCAAGTGCTTTAACTACCTTTGCAATAAGACAAAATGCCCAAACACTGCTTGCCAGTTGCATTTTGCAGCTGGTGCTGTCTGAGCAGCAGTGCCATTCCAGCCTTGATTCTCCTGTGGAAGTTTGGAGTGAGCTGGAGGACTTGGACATCTACTTTCCACTGTGATTTTTGTAACTGCCCTTGGCATGTCAAGGTAGTGCTAAGAGCGTGGGTGCTTTGCCAAAGACAGCCTGTCGGAACTCCTCAGCATCACTCAGCCACTGGAGATTGCCTCCTTCCCTGGCAGAGCAGCAAAGTGCCAGGGTGTGGGGACTGCCTCCATGTCTGAGGTGATGTTTGCTGCCCTAGTTTTCCCCATACATTTCAGTTATGTAAGTTGGAGTTGGAAAGGTCTAAAGACTTAAGACATCATTTTTTAATTGGTGCTCCAAAACTGCCCTTTTCCGATGCTTTTCTTTCCACGTTTAAATTAAAGCAGCTCCTGGAGCAATTAATGACTGTGTACTTCACACAGCAGTTGGAGTTCACTGAAGCAACTCATGTTTTCTCTCCCAGATATCTTTTTCTCAAAAGAAGCACTTGCTCCAGTTTCTAAACTATTTAAAGCAATTAATCAAAACCTAAGACGACAAGAACAGCTTACTGTAATATCAGGTCTTCAACTTGAGATGAGGTTGATGCAAAGGGAAGGTGCCCAAGTCCCCACGAGTGTGTGTAAAGCCTGTAGGTGAATGATGACCTTTTCATCTGCTAAGAGATATGAGAAGTGGGAGGAAGAAGACAGGGGAGCCGAGTTATTTTTACTGTAAATATGTCAGTTTATTGACTTGTTAATTTCAGATTTATTCAAAAAAGCAGGAGGAGGAAACAGTAATGTCTGCCAAAAACAAAGTAATTAGTGGGAGTTGAAAGATGTCTAATGACTCTTACAAGTACTAAAGAGGAATAAACTAGTCTCTTATTAAACTGGATATGGACTTTTAAAACACTGTAGTAATTCTATTTTATCTTTAAAAGCATGTGCAATTGCATATGGTGCATAAAAACCTCTTTATTAAAGTAACATTGTTTATTCACAGTAGCATTACAGGCAGAAGGTGGGGTTTTGATGAAAAAAAATTGCTAGACCAAAACTGACTCCACACTTCTAAATTAAGGGTTCAGATATCACTTGACAAAGCTGATGTTTGAGTTGAAGATGACAGAAGAGTTTTAGATTAATGCTTAATATGCCTGCTACACCTCCTTGGTCTAGTGTGACAAACCAGATCTTGTTTCATGACTGCATGTGCTATGGAGCAGCTTCTTTTTTCTGTGCCGAGGGACTCTGGTTGTGGTTAGTCCAGTCACGGGATTCATCAACACATCTGCTCTCCTGGTTCTCTCTATCCAAGGGAGCTGTTGGTGGAGATCTGCAGTCTGAGGAGCTGGGAAGAAGAGGACAGCAGTGTCTGGGAATCTGAGGAGAAGTGAGCCAAGTGTTAGGAAGAGCAGCCATCCTGCAGCTGGAATGTGAACCTGGGAGATGCCGAGCTGAGCCCTTTAGCTCGGCACTGCTCTGGTCTGTGGTCGCTGTGATCTCATTTCCATCCTGCAGTAATGTTGACTTAAGTGTGACAGATAGGGATTATGTGTTGTCCCCAGCTGGTAATAGTGAAAGTCTGGGAGGGCTGTTTTGCCTTTGCCTCGGGTCATTCCTCTGCATCTGAATTGGCCTTCCCTCTTGATCCGCTGGCCTGGTTTATCCGCCTCCCTTTAAGGGTCTCCTTTTCCATGCTGTACTTTCCTCTGCTGTGCCCACAGTGCTCTGTGCTCCTGCAGTGTGTGTTCACAAATCTCTGCTTCTTTTTAACCTCCAAGGCTCCTGACTTCTGCCACCTGAAAATGCGGCTGCAAGGATGCAGAACTGTGTTTGTGGTGCTTTGTAGCTGCAATTATTCACGTTCTTCCTGGTGCCCTGTGCTGTGCTTGCCTGGCTGCAGCTCCCCAGGTCCCTGTCACCTGTGTGGTCACTGCAGGCACCAGCTCTGCTTGCTCTAAGGTGGCTGCAGGACAGTGCCTTAGATTAGTCTCCCCCAGGTCTCTGAGGCACAGGGAATGTCCAGGTGTCCCCAAACCCCACGGGGATTTTAGAGCTTTTGGAGTCTCCACTTGCTCAGAAGCTACTTGGCATCCTCTGTAGCTGACAGCTTCCATCTGCTCTTCCTACCATGCCTCTGTTAAAATACTAAAGAAAGCAGCATATTAGATGTATGGGAAGATACCAAGGAAAACAAATATCAGAAAAAAAGCAAGCAGGAATATTTAATTACAGGGGATATGGAGCAGCAGGGCATGTAAAATACCCATGACAGTGAGTAAGAATCAAATTGACTGTAAGTAGATCTATTTTGAAGGGATGATATGCATGAAGCAAAAAATGCCATTAGTAGTTTATCATATAAAAATGTGAGGGAGGAAAATGTGCATACGATATTAAAACACTGTGCACTTGTGGATTTGACATAACAGATAGCAAGTCCCCATATATGAAGTGACAGGAAAATACCCTGTAGCTGCAAGGGGACAGCTCAGTCACAATGAAAAAAAGTTCTTGAAGTGATGGAGGTATATTTCCCAAGAAGAACACGAGGACATCTTATATTTGGAATGGGAGAACAGCAGCATGAATTCAAATCTGCATCTAAGAATTGTTACAAGGAGCTGGGTCTCATAAGGATCTTCGTTACCTGTAATGAAAGCCCTGTGGAGATAAAGGTATGATAATGTGTTCCCACTATTTGTCATTTCAGGATTGGTAGAGACTAATTAAATTGATTCTCACCATCATTTCCTAATCCTTATCTATGTAACTATCCTATCTTGGAGTTATTACTTAATTCCTTAGGAAGTGTAGGGCTTTGGAAGAATGCCTGGAAATATTGCTGAAGCACTGAGAGAGCAAGGACCAAAATTAAATTTTTGCTTTCAAAGGCTCTAGGATTATCCCAGGAGCTCAGAGAAGGTAACACCAATGGATTGGTTAGTTTTAAGGGAAGAAGGTAAAAAACTTCATTGTTTTTAGATCTTTTGGTAGTGGACAAGTCACTTAATCTTTACTTAACCTACGTTTCTCCAGTATAAAATGAAAACAGACTCTTCCTACTCCTAAAATCTATGAGTGGCTGTGAAGCATTTGGGGTTAGTTTGTTGAAGGTAAAGGTCTATTTGACTGTGATTAATGCTTTTAACAACCTCAGTGTATATAAGCCATGTAAGCAACTAGCTGGGCATGTAATTCATCAGGCATGGTGATCCTTGCTGTCTCAGAGCAGCTTGGTATAGATTTCTAGAGACACTAGATCGTTCCTATTACCTACTTGAAGGATAAATTGCAACATTTATCATGGCCTTCCCATTTTTATTTTGTAAATCTTCAATGCAATGATTGAGAAACACTTTGAAAGCTAATAAGTGCAAATCCCAGATATTGTTGGAATTGTATTTTGCACCATCCTGATCAAAGTAACAAATAGCATCAATAGACTTGCACAACACATAAATATTATGTATTTTCAAGGAGGCCATTAGAGCACAGCATTCATTTGGAAAATATTTGGAATAATAACCTATAATTCACTCAGAAAATTTCAGTGTTGAGTTTCAGTCAAGAAAATACTCGATAGCCTTTTGAAACAAGAAACTGTGCCATCACTGAAGCCTTGCAAGGTTGTGCAGAGGCAGGAAGCAGCATATTAATGTGAAATTTCCATCTTTTTCACGCTTAAATGGAGCGGATCTGAAGTCAGTTCATTCAACAAAATGGCAATTTGGATCTATTTTACAGAGCTCACTTGAGGCAATGTGCTCTTGCTAGTTCACTTTAAATATGGATTCAGAGACTACGGAAGTTTTTGCATATTTCAATTACCATTAGTTCTGTTTGCTCAAATTTTACCTGGTTGACTAGAGAAATAAAGTTTTCCTGGGTATCTTTTGGCATATATAAAATCTAGTTAATTAAGACATGCTATACTTTCTCCCCAGAGTCAAAGTATAATGTTCAGCTGGCCGACTTGCATGAATAATCCATCACTGTGAATCATTAATTTAGAAGACAAGCTATGGTAATTGCTGTCTTTATGCAAGCTATGGAAATGCTTAGGGAAATCACTTATTTTTTTTTCTTGTTAGTTCCTTTTCTTTTATTTGCTTTGGAATATTTCTAGGCCTGAGTAGTGTGGATTCTGGAATGGATTCACCTGAGTTTAACAGTTTCTGTGGAAATGGGATTCTTTCTTGGGTTTGAGTAAAAATCTGAATATTTTTCATCTGAAAAACTGTTAAAATCATAAGACTTAACCTTGAGCTAATCTTGTGTGGATACACTGGATGAGCCACTTTAAGTTTTGGAAGTTTTAGGAAAAGGACCTGAGAGAGCCTTTTATATTGTTGGAATATATATATATATATATATAAATGGAAGATGTATATTTTGTTGGAATATGTAGATTTGAAGATAATTTATTACCTAATTCATAAAGCTCGTCTATATGTTACATTATATTGTAACTATCATGTCTGTGTGGCATGAAAAGTTACTGACTTTGTTTCCTTTCTGGGAATCTCTTCACTTTCAATCATAATTAAAATCAGAGGGTTTGCTATCAATTTACAATTATTTTGTCTGCCTCCAGAACAAGGGAGAGGGGGTTGGTTGGTATTGAATGAGAGCCAACAGCTTGGTGGCATTTCAGAAGTGGGATATCAATAATCCATATATGACTTAAAGCATATATATATATTATATAATAATGTCATATATGCCAAATATTATAAGGTCTTTTGATTGATGTTAATGGGATTTGCACTATAAGTACATAGTACTATGATGGCTTTTATTCCATAGAGGAAACTTCCTTAATATTTCTTGTGTGTTCTGTAGCTGAAATGCAAGGTGGATCATTTCTACAGATAGCTATAAGATGTAACAATTCTGAAAATGAGCAGGCAGGCTTATTTTGTGTTCTTTTTTTTTTTTTACCCTCAAATATTTATTTCCCATTTAGGCATCAAACTAGAAGCTTATTTGATCTCATGTGCTCAGATGCTCCTGTTTGTTCCCAGCTGAGCCCTGATGTGCTGCACTTTGAGCAATCCAGCCCTGAATTTTGACATTGTACACAGGAGCAAAAAGAGAACATGTTCCCAGTAAATTCACATTTGAGCTGAATTCAAATAGGCTTTGCTGTTTGGGTTCAGTTTCATAAGGTAGGAGAGGTGAAATGCTGCTGATAGCTGCAGTTATTGAAAAACAGTAATCACAACTTTCATAAAGTGAGATAAGCCATGTTTATTAATGTTTTCTGTGGACATAGAGTGACTTGGCCCTGGGACATTAAATGCCTAAATGGGTTGTGTAATTAGCTTTTTTCCACTTACAGATCAAGCAGTTAAACACACAACATTTTCTGAGTAGCTCGAATTATTTTTGTCATGTTAGCTTAAGCCAAGGGAAAACAATTCTGATTTTTCAGGTTTTTAAATAAAATCAGAGCTGCACAGTGAACAGAACTGGGGTCCTGAGGAGGTTTCTATGCCAGCCATAAAACAGGGATGACTTCTATGTTCCCATGCCTGACACAGAACAGAGATTTGAACCTTACTGGTTTGGCAAAGAATTCAAAATCATTGCACCAAAACCATGGGATGTAGTGGATATGGGTGCAGATCTCCCCAAGCAACCTTTTCCAGAGCTTTCTTGTGTTTGCCAGCAAAATTCTATTGTTTAAGTCTAGCCTGATGTTTTCTTACTACAGTTTGAAACTCAGCTTGTCCCATCCACTGTGTGTACACAATCAGTATTGTAATGCCTTTTTTCTTCTCTCTCCATGATTGTTATCAAAGAGAGGGACTGAAATAAAACATCTCCAAACTGGCTAAGTTTGAGCTTTTAAATCCATATTAATTTCATACTTGGCTACCTCAACTGGCATCATTGTTAGTCCAATTAAAAAATAAACACCCGCCCTAAAGTATTCACAGCCAGGCTGTGTCACACTCGGTCCTAGGGGAAAATTACTTAGGCATAGGGAATACTCTTGGTTTTTGAAAGACACTGCTTGAGTGCCTGCCAAATCTAAGCTTTTTTTTCCCCACAGTAACCACCTTGACCTCTTTGACAGTATCATAAACCAAATAAATACACAGCAATATCCACAGTTGGGTCAGGACAATACAGGGGAAAATTTCTAGTCTGGATTCCTGGATAAAGTAATCTCAGCAGTTCCCAGAGGGAGTGAGTGGGGAGTTGCCAATGTCAAATAGGAGGTAAATATGGTCGCAGTTCCCTCCCTGAAACAATTCAGCAAAAAGACCTCTGGAAATCTGAACAACCTGGAGACTTTGAGGTAGTTAAGCTCTAATTTTGTAATGTCATGGTTTGAGTCTCTATATGAGACAGGTTAAGCGAGTAGGACCTTTAAAATGAGAACAAGGAAATGTTTGTTTAATAAGGCCCCAGTAAAGATTTTTTCCTTAATGCAGACTTGCTGAATGGGAGTGTAAAAGCGTTTGAGGTTAGGGATCAGCTGTGTCCGTTCAGGCTTGTAATTACAGCTGTGATAAGTGTGTTTTCAAGTCTTGCTGTACTAAGAGTTTTCTTAATCCATTATTTTACTAGGCCTTTCATTGCCCCTCCTAGTACATCATAACAATTCCTGAAAACTTGTGAATCATGGAAAAATAAGTGCTATTAATTTCTGGCTATATAGAGACATGGGCTAGAGTCTTGCCTGGGCAAGTGCATGGCCATGTCTGACATCACTAATATTGTATTTAGGAGCCACAGTAAGCACACAAATATTACAACTCTGTGTGGTGAAGACTGGTGTGTTTAAAGTCAAGGTTTTTAATGTAGCTTTGGGGCAAAAAGTGTAGTGAACTTTTAGTCCATTATTAGTAGCCATGGTTACTGTGGGCTTTGGGAGTTGGAAAAGAGATGTCTTCTGGTGAAGGCTGGATGTTTTCTGCTATTGGCTTCCCTATATTTTTATGGAAACAAGCACTGATGTCTCAGCTGGTTGCTGTTTGCTCTTTAAGTGCAGAAATTCACACCACTGAATGTCCCATGGGACTGGACACGATGCAGTGGAGCTGCTGTCACCTCTACACAGGCACTTAACTGCTTCAAACAACAAATCTCATTGTTGTTCTTCACTTCAAGGTAGTATAATTCTGTATATTCTGCTATGGATGAGTTGAACAAAGAAGTAAATGTAAAAATAACTTTAGGTGGGTGATTTCATTCTCTGAAGAAGGCCAGCCATAATTTTAGTGTTCCGTGAGCCCCAGTGATAAAGTCTGTGATCACGAGACAGAGGTGGCCATGCTGCAGAGTCCAGAAGGTGCACAGCTGATCTCTGTGTGCTGCCTCAAGGATTAGCAGAGTCTTGATGCAGTGAGAGACGAGCTGTTGCCCATTTACACCTGGGGGTGTATTTGGATCCAGTGGCATAACTGTCCTGTGGTGACTAACTAAAAAAAAATGTGTGTGATTTGGGCACTGTTTCTCATCCAGCTGCACCAGCTCCAGGAGGTCTGTGTGAGGCAAGGCGTTCTGCCTGCTTGTTGCCTAATGAGTTTGCTGCTGAGACAGATTGACTGAAAATTAAAATATTTTTTTTCTTCTGTGACTATATTGATGGAACTGCTTGGCACAAACTGGGCCTGAATTCATTGCTTTGAGGTGCAGCTGTCCACCTTGCCTTTTTGACAACTTAATTTAGACGTAACAATCAGATAACCTGTGGAAAGCTCGAAAAGTGGGATCTTAAATACAGGCACAAGAATTCAGGTTGGCCTACTTAGTTTTGAAAGCCACGCTAATTAAAAAGATTAACCTAATTTTAAATAAGTGTGTATGTTACCCACCAATGTAAAATATTGGACACACATGAATCATAGCTTGTCATACAAAAACTGGGAGCACTGTCACAGTCTCTCTAAAAAAAGGCAGAATTAATATTAACTTGCCATAAGACATCCTTATCAAAACACCTTGCTGGAAAACAGGCAGTTTGGTTTGGGGAAGGGAGACAGGGAGGTTTCAACCTTCAATTTTCATTCTGGGTGTTGGAAATTATTTGATTCCTTTCTTTAAGTTATTGGAGTTTTCAAATGATAAAAATCTTACAAGAAAGCAAAAACCAAAACCAAACCACCCAACCAAAAAGAAACCCCAAACATCCTCTGTACAACACAGCATGAGTGTATTCCTGGAGCCTCAGGGAGGTTGTGTAGATGTGAGCCAGCAGAGCCCAGCACAAGTGGTCTGTTCCTCCAGTGCTTTGCGATTGCTCTTGTTCATGGGAATTGTTGCAGCATTTACAATCAAGTCTAACGTGATGCAAACTCCTCTGTGTGGGAGAATAAGCAAGATTAAGACAAATTCAGCTCCCTCCATGTGGTGTTTAAATGGCTCATCCTGGAGTGGGTACTTGGAACAGCGTCAGTTCCCATAAACACAAACCAATGAGGCTTGAACAGTGAGCACAGAAGTGAGCTCCAAAGCCAGATTCCACCTTCCAGGCACAGCTTGAATGCTGGACTCTGAATGGAGCTGTTTTGTCCGTGGTGAGCCAAGAGTGATGTTTCAATAGCCACAAGCCTCCGAGGCCAGGATAAACAAAACTATGGGAACAAAAATGCAAATATTCCCCCCACCCCCCCTCCCCGTGGTAAATAAGGCTTGTTTTTTGCCTCTGACTGAAAAAACTGTATTTCTTTGGTCATTGTGTATCTTCTGTTGTGGATAAGATGCCTGCACAGCAGGGAGTAGTTTTTCCTCCCTGTCTTTCTGTTTCTAACTTTCCCGTTTATCCCTTAAAGCTGCTGTTGTTCCAGATATTCTCTCTGAACAATTCAGAAACACATGCAGGGCACCAAGCTTACTTCTTGTTTTCATGCCCTGCCAGCTCTCCCAGTGTGAACAGCATGAGGCTGCTACTGTCCCATTTGTTGGCTTTTTGTGTTTTTTCCTTAAGTTGGTAAGTTCATGGATGCTTGTGAAGAAACAAGAGGGAGGAAGGACAGGAATGATGATGCGGAGATAAAAGCATGAGGATTTTAGTGGCAATTCTGTTCATTGTGCCATACTAGGTGGTTTATTCTTCCTGTCTGGATCTGACTTGTCTGTATGGGTGTCTGGAGTCTTCTCTGTGATGAGGCAGATGTCCTGGTTGCTTGCTTTTTTTAGGTGTTTGCAGGGCTGCTCTCAAGTGGAAGCAACGTAAAACCAGAGTTGTGGAGTTGTAGAAGTCATGGGGATAAGAGAGACAAACGAAAATATTTGAGAATATATGAAAAATACCAGCAAAGCAAATAGCAGGGATGCTGAGGGCTGAGAGGCAAGAATTGGAATTGGCCTTAGGGTAGGAGGAAGGAGAGTTTAATTTTCTTCTCCGCATGGAATTCCCATGCTTCTCACTCCTTTGGGAAGGTCGGTGATCAGCATCCTTCAGATCAAAAAGAAATTCTTATGGAATGCCTTGTTGGGAGTTTTCCACTGTGTAAAATACAGAGTGAAAAAATCCTGCTAGTGGCTGAATTTGGCATTGAGATTATTCTGTAGTTTTTAGAAAAAAAGTCTGTACTTTGTAACAGATGTTATTCTGCTATGTTAGAGAAATATTTGAAGTGGAGAGGCTTAATGCTAAATTTTTCTCTCAGTTACTGATTTTGCTGAAATGTTCTTGCTCAGTGGCTCCATTTTGCTGGTTCAGAACTGAAACCCTCTGAGTGACTCTTCCTTCTCACCCTTTTGTCTCTGCAGACTTCGTGCTAGACCAGCTTTAGAGCCTTTTCTCATTGTCATTTTGTGCCTCAGCCGTGGCTCTGCTGGTTGGGCTGGGTGCACTTGCCAAAACAGCTCTTTCAGCTGGTTTTTAAACCTGGGCTTTCCTAGGCCCTGCCTGGCTCCTGGCTGTGCCAGGACAGCTCTATCAGCTGGTGGCCGTGTCCTTGGTGTGGGTGCCAGGGCTGCCAGGAGGGCTCAGCACAGAGCTGTTGCTGCTGTCAGAACAGGCTCTCTGAGATGTGCAGCTGCTCCCAGGAGTGATTGTGGCTGGCTGGAAGCTCAGCAGTGGCTGCTGCAGTCCTGAGTCTTCCATGGAGAAAGGGACCATGGAGCAGAGAAGCGTTGGAGGAACGGTGTCGGTGCGTTATAAACAGCTGTCCTGGTAATGACGGATTGCTGCTGGTAATTAATCAGGGTATAACATCTACTTGGAATGCTGGGGTTAATTGGTTTGGGGTTGGTTTTTTTTTTTCTAAAGCAATCTCTGTCTTATTACTGTACTGTAAGAAAGTAATTCTGATCTCAGAAGTGTTAACAGAAGTGAATAATAACTCTCCTGGCAAGAGGGACGTCACCTAAATGTAAATGGAGCCCAGTGTTGATTGCAAGGCTGAAGCCAATATTATTTTGTAGGAAAACAAGCTGGTTTGTATGTCACGCTTGCTTTCAGTTCATGCAGTGACAGACTCCTCTTCTGAAATCCTGATACATTTTAATTAACTTTCTTCATCATCTTGACACAGCTATACCATAGCGTGATCTCTTTTCTTCTGAAGTCCTTGTGAAGGGAGCTGAACAAGGTATGGAAGAATTAACTTCTACTTTGATCTTTTGAAATGGTGTTTCACACCATATACTTTTTCTCTTTAGTTATTCTGGGATGATTTAAAGATTATCATTCTTCACTGTGTTTCTTAAAGGACATTTGAAAACTTTCCTGAGTTGGTTGATGGGCTTTTAAAAGGCATTCAGCAAAGCATCCTCCAGAGATGCACAATTTCTAGATGCTTCTCATGGAGCACTCCCTATTCCTACGACCCCAAGTAGTGAAGGGTTCCTATTCTGTTTTTGTTTCACCCTAATTAGTTATGTCTTTCAGTCCTCCTACTTTGGAAGGTTTAAAATTGGCTGTGAGAGCTTGTATAATGCCAGGCAAAGTACATAGCCTAATGTAATATATCTGAAGTGACTTTATGTATAAATAGGGAGTTGCAAGAAAAATGCTTGAAACACTGTATTCCAAACTCACTTGCTGTAAATGCTTCCACAGAATGTATTATTAATATATTTTGGTTCTGCTGAAACTGTAATATCATCATGCATTACAGCAATATCTGTGACATAAGTGACAGCTTTCATCACTTATAAAACTATGCTCCAGTACATGCAGGAGTCTCGCCTTTAGACTCCAACTGCAGTGATTGCATCTGGCAGTTGCATATGGTGAAACGTAGATATTGCCCTTTTAATTAAATTATAGTGGGAGCTTGCTACTGGGAGCTTGATGATCAGCTGAATTTCACAGGAAAATAACAGAAATGGGACTTGCTGTAAGTAAGGAAATTTGTGGTACGTGCAAGAGCAGGCAAGAAGTTGTTCTTGTGTCTAAAATAACTGATTGCAGTGTTCTATCTCTGCTGCTTCTGATAGAAAGAGACTACTACAGAATTAGCTCTCACCCTTCCTTTCCCAGATAGCCCTAAGGAAGTCTGAGGGAGGAAAAGGAATGCTGCTGTCTCATTTGGGGCATCTTCCCTCGATGGTTGCACCCTGTGGAGTACTGCACCGGCCTTTTCACTCAAAAGAAAAATCATTGCAGAGGTAGAACGTGTCAGAATTGGTTCTTGAGAGCCTCTCTGACCCAACTTCCCTTCCTGTGTGTGGGCATTGTTGCTCCTTCCACAGCAGATCAGGTCACCATCTTCACCACCAGACTGATGTATGTGAGAGAGGCCTCGTTCAGGGAGCTCTGCAGGGCTGACAGCCTTCACTGCAACAGAAATGGGTGCTAAAAAACCACCAAACCCAGTCTGTGCCTAGTTAAGATGCTTCTATGGAACTTGACAGGTAGACCCCCTGCTTTTGGTGTGCTGACAGCAGATCCTATATAGTATTTCAATCTCAAGCCTTGAAGCTCTCCCCAGTCAGGCTTTGTTGACTTTTTCAGATGAGCCACAGGCACACCCCCAGTTCTGAACCTTTAGAATCCCCAAGTTCCATAATGCTTCAAATTTTCTCCTTCACAGAGCTTGTAGGTTTTGTGTTTTCTTATTTATAGCTCTTACTTTGTGGGGCACACTGGAGCTGTCAAAAATAAGGCATTCTGCCAAACTATTTCTAAAAATTTGTTTCTCCTAGACAGAAGAAACAGAGAATTGCATATGAGTCCTCCCGATTGCAGGCCTTATAGCAGTAGATTTGGAAACAAGACCACCTTTTTAAATTGTCTAGACATGTATTTAGATGTTCACTTTAGGCTATTCAAATTTAAGTATTTTGGACATGGCTTCTCAGCATCTCTTTTTATTTTTTAATTGGAGCTGAGGGAATATGCTTGAGGAAGCGCAATTAAGACAACTTTGGCTTGCATAATTGCCTCAGCAGGTTAGTGACTCAGTGCCAAGCTCCATGAAAGTTTAAAAACATTTGGGATTCAGTGGAAAAAAATTGTCAATATGAAATTTTTCAGTTTACCATTTACTTTTCAGGTTTTCTCAAAGCTCGTGGTGCCATGGAGTAATTTAAAAACAGAAATAAAGAATCCTGAAGGGCATGACTTGGCTGTGTGTTGGAGAGCAAGGTTTTAGTGTGGTCCAAACACTTCCTGTAGAATGACTCTTCTTTGTCTTAGTCACTCTGTACTGGAGGTTTAAATGCCCCACTCTTTCCTATATCCTTATTGAGCTGCTCTCTAATGAAATTAACCTCAAGGTTTCCTGCTCCAGAAGGCAATGACACCATAATTGACAGATGGTGATAAAATCCTTTAACTTATTAATAAATGTTTGTGCAGATCGAGATGTAGATGTCATCGCACCGAGACAAACAGATTCCAGCAAGCTCAGTGGTTCCACATGTGTCAGTAGAATCTCTGCTTGACAAGGTAAGGGTAAACATTTTTTAGGGATCAACATTTTTTGCAGCACAGAAAATGTAAGTACATCCCCTAATACGAAGGAGCTGCCTTGGTGGCTAAATGTAACATGTCTTAGCCATCAGTGATGTGCCTGCCTGCCATCAAGAGGAATGTGGAATTTCCCAGGACTGTCACCACTTCAGGGACTGCACTCCTTATACCCAGAGTGCTTTGTAGATCCTTCATGTGCTGCGTGCCCTGTCCTCGACGGCTGTAGCTTAAAGCATGTTATGGACATTTAGTTATTCTGGCATTTCCTTGACTATGTTCTGCTGGTTATGAGCAATAACACCTCCTGAATTGTGTATCTGTTGCTGTGAGAATTGGTATTTGATTTGCCTGCTCTCACCTCCAGGCAGGCTCCGTGTGGCAGCCCCACGTGAGCGTGTCCCAGTGCATTGGGTGAGCACTGCTGGCTGTGGGTTCCCAGCAGGATGTTTGATGTGCTGCTGTCCCCTGGACACCTGCCTGTCTCCCTGGCTGTGGAAAAGCAGTTATTTCTCAGGTGAAGCCAGCTCAGGTTTGAGCTTTGTTTTGCAGTCCTTGTGCTGGAGGAAGAGAGGGGCTGAGTGCCAGGGAGGAAAAGGGAGATGAACACAGTGAGCAGCTGATGGGAGGAAGTGTCATGTTACTTCTGAGGTTTTCCTGAGGTAAAACCGCAACGTTCTGGAGGTGAGAATGCTTCTGCTCCAGTAGTGCCTGCTGGAGGTGCAATTTTTGCCCAATCTTCAAGCAAAAATCTATCCAGGTTGGATTCCTGGACAAAGCAGAAGGGACTGAAAAGGTAGAGAGAGTGGGTTTGTAAGAAGCTTGAGGTTTGTGGTAGCAGCCACATTCCCCTGTTGCTGTAGGGCCTGAGGCAAGCCTGAGCTAGCCAGAAGCAAATCCTGGACATCACTGGGAGCCTCCTCTGCACATCCTTCAGGGTAGCCATGACAACCATTCCTGGTCCTGGGGAACAGCTGAGGATCTCACTGACTGCTCCTGCATCCCTTGTGCTCAGCTGGGGCTCAGGGGGTTCTTTGTGGAGGGGAAGTTGGGATCATTTTCTAAGCTGTGTTCATTTCTAAACTGTTATTACCAGTTAGGTGGTGCCTCTCACTCTGATATTTATTGGTTGATGTGATTGCCAACAAGAAATCATTCAGAGAGTAAAAGTGCCTGCAGCAATTGTCATGTTTACCAACTGACAAAGCAGTAGTGGCTGAATTTCACCA
The DNA here is from genome assembly GCF_041296385.1 of Aphelocoma coerulescens. NCBI lineage: Eukaryota > Metazoa > Chordata > Aves > Passeriformes > Corvidae > Aphelocoma > Aphelocoma coerulescens. Next base: position 23,597,412 of record NC_091023.1, on the reverse strand, counting down.
AATTTACATCCTTCCATGATTCATCCACCACAGGCGTGACACAGCTCTGGTTGAGTTTGGGGGGAGAGAGAATCCCACAGTTCCTACCTGGATCCACAGTGGATTTTTCCTCTGACCAGCAGGTCTTGTTCCCTGAGCAAATTTGTCTGTTGCTTTATCAAATTGTTCTGCCAGACTTCTGTCTGTTCCTGCAGCTGTTCTTTACAGGAGACAATGTAATCAGTCCTGTTACCACACTTGCTTTCCTCCCAGGGCTTTTTTTTTTTTTAACACACTGCTCAGGAATCAGCAGTTTTTCTCATTTGTGCTTCCCACACCTTTGGTGTTTAGCTTGCAGGTAGCCAAGAGTAATCTTGAAGGTAACTAATCTTAGTTTAGTCTCTGTGTGCTGAGGACCTAAGGCAATGTATCACAGCTTTATTTTGTAGGTTTTTAAAGCCATAAATTAGTTTCTTTATAAAACCCTCTGTAAAGGTGTAAAAGAAAAGGAAATTATAACCCATTTTTTCAACCTGTCTGACAAGTACAAGGTACTAGAATTCAACCCTTAATTGAATTTTTGGCACCTTCCTACGCTGAGTCCAGGTCTCGCTGTTTCAAAATTCATGGTAACTCATGTCTGTGAACTCAGTTGGAGTTTGTTGATAGGCTATCTCAAAATATCTTGGCTTACAGAGAGCGCCTGCCCCTTTTGCATTTTACTGGAACCGAATAGTTCAGAGTTTGTGGGTGTGAGGGGGCGAATTTGTTCTGCTTCCTCTTAGTCATCTCAGCCTTCTGCTGGGGAAAGGCAAGAGCTGGATAAGCAGTCCTGTATTTATCAGATGAATGTTTTTCTTCAGACATCACAAGAATGGGTGTTCCTGTGCCCATGCACAGGAGCACATCTGGGCTGGCCCCACAGCAGGCAAGCAGGAGCACTGAGCTGGTTGTGGCCACTTGGGGAAATGTGCTGGGCTGAATTCTGGGACTGATTATATCTTTCCAGACGTTTTCTGAAATGCTGAATAAAAAAGTTTCCTGGGAATTGAACCAGGTATGCTGCCCTCAGTGCCAGTACCCCCTGAAGGACATATATCTGGAATCTTGTTGGGTTTAGTGTTCTATGGCTGCTTTTTTCCCCCTGAGAACAGTTGCAAGCCAGAGCAAAACTGATACACTCTGACAGACCTCCGTAGCAAGTGAGGATTTGTGATACACAACTGTTTTTCAAGAAGAGGCTGTGGCAAGGAGAGTTTTATGTTTGCACTGATTCCTTGATTGCCTGGTAGGAGAGAGGTCTTCATGCATCAATTGATGAAATCAAACAAAGCTCAGACTCTATCTGACATACCCTCAAATGACAAATTCATACCTTTAGCCTTAAGAACTGTATGGCTGAGGAGTGAAAGTATTTTTGATAGCTTTTTTTATTCTTACATTTAGCCAACAAAAGCAAAAGGCACACAGTAACATTTGTAACTGATGATTCTTGATTTTTAAACATTGTTCAGTGGGGACGTTGACTCCTTTTCCACTTCTGCAGTATTATTTAACCAGATTGCATTGATGCAAAGCAGCAGTGACAGACTGTACTGGGAATGGCTGAGGAAGACAGAAAAGACTGAATAAAAAGTTTGATGATACTCCCAGGGACTGTTTTAAGTTCTGAATGTGCATTACATAATGTTCAGCTTCATTTCCTGCCCTTAAAGTGTGTTTGTGAGTAGGGTCCAGGCAATTAAAGATGCTCTCAGTGCTGCTGCAGTGACAAACCAGGGTGCCCTGGGCTCTGAGTGGAGAGAGATGCTGAGAACATGCTGCACCAGAATCAGTCACAGCTCTTGGTTGGATCCAGCCCTGCTGCGTGAGGAAGCACAAACCCAAAGTAATCCAGCCTGAAGTGAGGCAGGATCAGAGAAACAGGAACTGCTCTGGCTGGAATGATAATTAAGAGCTGGATTCCCAGTTGTCAGCAGAGCAGTGTGTGCATGAACCAGAAGTGTGAGAGGAATTGAACTGAGGAATTTACCATGGGCATTTCCCATTAGATGGATGAGATTGAGACCATTTTCACACTGGCTGGCAAGGATTGATCAGGTGTCTGTGGTGTTTTACAGCCCCTCCCCACTGACCAGCACCCACAGATCTTCAGTTTGCTTTGAAGCATTTTCCCTTGCATTGGACTCAGTCATTTATTTTTGTATTTTCACAAATACCTTTAGAGAGCACTGCCAGCAAATGAGCTGGTAAATCCTCTGCCTGTATCCCTGTGTTCATTCCTACCTCCCTGTCTGTTTTCCTTTTCCCTTGACATGTGATGGGGAACTTCACAGTGAACTTTATTAGAAAACCTCTCTAGACTAAAATAATGTGGAAGGGCAGGGGAGGAAACCTAAGTTGTTTGGTTTTAATTCATATCTACTGGGGACTTCTATTCTATACAGTTCAGCCTCTTGTGTTGCCATCAGTGGGATTTGGCACGTATTTAAAAGCATCAGTTTGGTAATTTGTCTTGTTAAGAGCATTTCAGTATAAATTTTATTTGTCTCTATCTATGTGCTTACTCTGTTTTCTGTCCAACTAAATAACGAAAAATAATACAACTTAATTATTTCATATGAGGAGTTTTTGGTGAGTGGTCACAAAGAAATATGATTTTGATTTGTATATAATGTTGGGGTTCCAGAATTGTCTAATAACAAATATTTTATTAGCATTCAGACAGTCTGACCTGCATGTTAAGCACTTAATTAAGATGTATAAATTTCCCCCTCCTTCCCCTCTGCAGTTATTTAAGCCTGTCTGGCAGTAGTACACAGGACAGAGATCAGTGATGGAGTGCTGAACAGCTGCCTCTGCAACTGCAAGGCTGGGGAAGTTCCCATTTTTAAAATTGAAAATTATTTTACATCTGTTTTAACCACATCGGGTCTCAAAGTGAGCTCAAGCTGTTCCTGATCCAGGAGTGGAAAGCTTTAGCTCTCTGTATAATTGCATCCACTGCACAACTTGTTTGTATAGATTAGGGTGGGAGAGCTCCCAAATTTGGGCTCATCCTCAACAAAAGAAGAATGAGCTCCTGATTATCTATTTTCTGAGTACTGTTTTTGGTGCCACTATAGACCTGTGTGATGGAGGTTTATTAAGCTTTTCTTGCCTTGGTGCAGCTTTTAGGATAAGAGAATAATACCTGGGCTCAGTCTATCATGGTGATGTGCTGACTGAAGTCTTATGTAACATTGGCAGAGGCATGCTCCAGGGCTTTTAAATAAAGAAGTCTACAATGCCCATGATCACAGAGAAATCCAGTTATTTTCTGTAACAGAAACCTTAATATCCTCAAGTCAATAATTGATAAATGGACAGATTAAAAAAATGAACCACTATTAAGAAAAGCAGTTGTTAGGGAAGTTTGTGGTGTGTGGATAATGTTTGGGGTTATAAAAAACATCTCAGTGTTTCGGAAATAAATAGTGGTGGTCAGACTGGTGTTTTGCACTGGGCAGCAGTGAAGTGCTGGGTGGTTCTGTCAGTGACTGGAACATGCAGGCAGAAGGATTAAAGCTGCTGTTTTAGGCTTGTATGGCTTATCTGTGCTGTTCCTAAATAGAATAAGAGCCTTCAGTGGACATTTTTGCTCTCCTACTAAGAATCAGAGGAAGATTGATCAGGTAGACCAGAGAAGTGAAGTGATGCCACCATAGATGAGAGTTTATTGGGAATTTAGAAAAGGGGAATATTTCTTTCATGTGTGGAAAGAATCACGGGAAAGGAGATGATGGGCAGGGGAGAAGCAAGGCTCTCCTTTTCCCCTGAACCATCTGGGATTGCTGCACTTGCTCATCTCTTTAATTTTCTCAGTTGAGGACTAAACAAAAGGCTGATGGAGGCTGAGGGACAGGAGGAATCTTAACTAGTGCTGGCACCAGTGGCTGCCAAGGCACGTGTGTGTACCCTGTTGTTCTTTGTATTTTCTGAGCTATAAAATGCGAGTAATAACACTTAAATTATGGATCATTCAGTGCTGTGCGAGTGAATTAGATAATGCTACATAGGCCATTGAAGATGAAATGCAGAATATAAATGCTGTATAAAGCTTACTTTGTGTCATGTCTATAAAACCTCTGGTAATGCAGCCCCAGGATTGCTGGGAAGCATAAGGAGAGGCACTTGGGCTGGCTGCATGCAAATTGATTCAGTGGAGCAGCAGCATTCACACAAATCTGTGCTGTGCTGACGAGCCCTGCAGCCTGGCACAAGTTGTAAACACTTGTGGATAAAGCTCTGAGCCTTGTCCTGTCCAACCCCCTGCTTCAGGAGGATTTGCTCTGTTGTGTGGCAGAGGGAAGGAATTGAAATGGGAGCTCTGGTGGTTGCTATTTCTCACCCAAGACATGCAGCAGTAGTGGGTCGCATGCCAAGGTAGCACGGAGTTTAAAGGAGACTAAAAATGGAAGGATGAAGTTACACATTTACTGCTCCAGGAGCTGGAATTCTACTATCAGTAGTTGTGTGATGAGCTAAAGTGGGGTAGAGTGAGAACTGTTGCTTACCCCAGAGCATTTTAGCAAAGCTTGGAGGATGGATTAGTCAGAAGCATCAGTGCTAGCCCTTTTTTTAAATTTAGTTTCCTTTCTTGTTGCCGCTGTTGGATCTTTCTCACTGTACAGTACCCTTGTCCTCTGAGGCTCTCTGAGCGGGGGTTGACTCCCAGCTAGCACAGCTACCCAAGTTTTCACTGTTATTTACTAACAAAAAGGGGTTTACTTGGTAACTAAGGCATGATTGATTTTTTTTTTTTTTTTTTTTTCTCCTTTCAAAGACTTTTTGGCTGCTTGCCATGTGTTTTGCAACTGAGCAACATCACGGAACAGTAACTCTGTCATGGGTGTCCTCGAGCTCTCACACAGTGCTTGAAAGAGTTTTACCTGTTGGGGGCTTACAGTGACTTAGATAAAGAAGTTGCATCTTACTAGAAGGTCACATGAATGAAAAATGCAGATTTATGGGTTTTCTTGGTGGGAAAGTGCAGAAACACAAATCAATTCCAGGTCAGCATTGCTAAACAGCCTCAATTCCAAAGGGAAGTAGGAAAGGGGTTGCTGTCTTTGGGGTCTTTTTCTGTAGAAGCCATGAGTGTTTTGATGGTCTGGGGCTGGAAGATTTCCCAAACACATAGTTACATAATGGAGGAGGTTATTTTTGTGTGAAAATAGATCATTACTTCTGTTTTAATTGTCTCCTCCACATAACTGCATTGTGCATTAAACTCTAGGGATTTTCTTCCCCCACAGATTTAAGATTAAAAAGTTGACTATTCTTCTTTCTCTCAAGTTGAATTTTATATTATTCAAACAATCTTATTTTGTCTAAAATTTATCATGCAGATCTTAAAATCTCAAGACATGTATTTCCTTGGACTGCTGTCTTTCCTCGCTTTGCAAAGCGAAGCCTTCAAGACCAATTTTCCTGATGAAACCATTGCTGAGCTCTCTGTGAACATTTACAACCAGCTGCGAGCCACGAGGGAGGATGAGAACATCCTGTTCTCTCCTCTGAGCATTGCCATAGCCATGGGAATGGTGGAGCTGGGAGCCCATGGAACCACCTTGAAAGAAATCCGACATTCCTTGGGGTTTGACAGCTTAAAAAATGGTGAGGCCTTTTCATCTTGTCTTATTGTGGGGCTTTTTGTCTTAGAGAAACAGGAGCAAGAGTGGGAGTGGCCTGCTCATGTCCATGGGTTGTTAATCACTGGATTTCTTGGTATCCTTGATGGCCTGGGCAGGCTCAAACATGTGGGTTCTGCATGAGCTGAGAGATGCTGACATAAAACCCTGCCTGGGGTACCTGAATCTTCAACAATTGCAGCTCACGCTGCTCATCCTGGTTTCTGCTGCAAAATAAAGTTGCCTTGGCCTCTAGAAATAGAAGGTTTTTTTAGGAACATGCTTTTTAGTGATTATAGTGAAACCTGGAAAGGAAAGCAGTAGTTTCAGCAAAATTGCTTCTGTTGATATCCAAGTAACTGGTTTGAAACCTGAATGACATTTCTTACTCATGCAGTGTGCTGGACTTAGGAGTCTTCAGTGAAAGGATGCTGGAGAGGAATTTCTGAACACAGACATCAAACTGTGTTTATCAGAACCACTGCAGAGATGATGCCTCTCTGTGGAGGCTGCAGCACCAATTGAGTTCTACATATTGTCTCTAAAACATTAATCAATTATCCCTTAGCTGAAATTGAGGGAGTTGTGCAGTTGATTTGTTCTCGGCTGTTCGCTATTCTTGCATGAGAGTGGCATTCAGTGAAAGTATTCCCATGATTTCTGCTTGGAATATATCATTGTAATCAGTTTTTAAAGGTTTATTTTGTTGGTTTTTAAATTAAAATTTTCAGCTTCAGGCAAGTGATGCAGCAGTACAAGGCACCTATCTTAAAGCAGACTGCTTTAATCCTATTCAGGATTTCTCATTACCCACCAAGGATTCTGTACTGCCCCATGAAGGATCCTGGGAAATTCTAGACCTGCTTTTGGCATAGAAAAGGCTGCAGGAAGTCCTTAGTTTCAAAATTTGAAGTTCATTTTTCCTTAACTGACATTTAGGATGGAGCAAAAGTTCTGTTCAGAATTTGTGGTTGCAAGACTTAGAAATGGGACCTGTAAGAATAATTTTTTTTAATTGCTCTTTCACTGTAGAAAGGATTTCCATTGATAGCTTTGCCTCTGGTGGGACTCAGATGTCTCATTAATTAGACTAATTATAGCTAGTAGAAAAAACAGGCTCAAAGTAATATGTTCTTGGAGATTATTCCTTCAGATCTGAAGGTGTGTGTAGGTTTAGAAACAAGTTTATTTTAATAAGATGACTTTCCTTCGCATAAAACATCTTTGTGAATTTTCAGCAGAAAAACCGTGGAATAACTTCCCTTTCTGAACTGCTGAAGCTGGTTTTTCTTCCCTCAGGTGAAGAGTTTGCCTTCCTGAAGGACCTTTCTGACATGGCAACTGTTGAAGAAAGTCACTACGTGCTGGACATTGCCAACTCCCTCTATGTGCAGAATGGGTTTCATGTCAGTGACAAATTCCTGCAGCTGGTGAAAAAATACTTTAAAGCTGAAGTAGAGAATGTAGATTTCAGCCAAAGTGCAGCTGTTGCTACTCAGATCAATAAATGGGTGGAGAATCACACAAATAGTAAGTCCATGTGATCCTTTTGTACACTTCCTGCAGGAAGTGTTTCTGTTTCCAAACTTGTGCACTGCAGTTGGGTTGGTGCTTTGGCTTTTATCTGTTCAGTCTGAGACTGAAGTTTCTCCTCCCAGGAAAAGAATTCTAGTATTTCTATTTTTTCCTGTGTAGGACTCATCTGTCATAAGTAATATTAGTCATTGTTAATCATGTGGCATCTATTTGAATATTTTTTCCTCTGGTCTTACCATCTGTAGCATTTATTGATTGAGACAGTTTTAATGGTATTTTAAATTATTTTAAAAATTGGTAAGTATTATTGGTAATGGCAGAAAAGTGGTCTGCAGAGGGGTTGTTGGCTCATGCTTTGGATGTGTGGAGTATCACTTCTCCTCTGAGGAACTCTTACTCACAAGGTACTGCAAAATAGAATAGTAGGGAATAAAAAGATAATTTTGAACCACAGAATCAGCCTTTGTAATGTAATATTTTGCAATGTGAGGAAATGAGATAGCATGTGGAGAGGGTAGTTGATTTTAGAAACGCTGTCAACAGTTTCACAACACAAATTTGCAGCAGGGGAGTTAAGCACAAAATTACTGCTGTAAATATGTACATTGAGAGCTGCAGGATGCTGGCTTGGCTTGGCAGCTCCCAGAGAGGTGGCATTTCCTGGATACATGCAGAGTCCCAGTGTCTGGGAGTCTCCTGTTGTAGGGATCAAAGCATGATCTCATTCCTGTTCATCTGGCCCACTCTGAAGGTTGATATTTTGAGAGTAATTCAGTGGGGTCTAGCTCTGGCACAGTTGTACCTTTGGGAATTTGAAGGGATTGGGATCACCTGCAGGGAATTAACACATCCCCATGTAGTCTGAGCACTTAAGAATCCATAGTGCTTTATGGAAACGTATGGCTCCAGAGTGGAAAAGCACCTCCTGTCGTGCTTTTATTCCATTTGGAAAATGGTCTGGTTTTTTTCCCAGGGAACACAGCAGCCATTATGTTCCTAACAAACTGCCCTTTCTCTCAGGCTGCAGAAATAACTGGATGTAAGTGATGCAGCAGATTGCAGAGTGTTTCCATGGATGTGGTGTCTCTCTGGGGGAAGAGCAGGGCCCACCAGGGCAGCTGGGCAGCTCTCGGGATAGTTCCAGTCCCTCAGCTGGTCCCTGCCCACTCCATCTCCTCCTCTCTGCCTGCCAGCTCTGATGGAGGAGAAAGCTGATTTCCCCCTTAGGAAAGGGGCCACAGGACAGGCAGGTTTCCAGTTCCAGCAAGTTTAGCATGATGGGAGGCTCAGAGCAGAAAACAGAACCATCAAAGGTTTCTCTGGGCAGGAAAATTCTTAACATTTCATTAGTGTGTTAACAAGATGTGGCTGAAAAAACATAAAGAAACATGAGTACCAAATAGAAATCTGGAAATGTTCTCCTTCTTAATGTTTCCCTTTTGTTTTTTTCCAACTCCAAGTGAGTATTGGTCACACATCCCTCCTTAGTACATTCAAGATAAAATGAAGTACAAACAGCAACCCGGAAGAAATCCAGCCCTCTGATACACAAATTTAACACCAGTTAGTCAGGATCACATGCTCCAGAAAGCAGAATTAATTTGTTTTTTAAGCCATGGATTAAGGAGTAATAATCAGACCAAGGAATGTGTTTATTTTAACACTTTGCATTGCAATGTCAGCTAAAAGTAGAAGTGAGCTAGAAAGCTGTCTGAAGGAGGCTGTTCTTGAAGAGCAATGACAGATCTGGTCAGTACACCCAGTTTACCAAACTGGAAATTATTTTGGTGAAATGCAAGGCATTTGAGATGAGCTACAGCAGGTACCAGACTGCATTCTGATGTAAATGACTTCTTTAGGAGCAGGAGCAAAGCAGCTGCCATGCTCAGCTGCCCTACCTCCCATGAATAGAGCAGATGCTAGATGGTTTTCCTCTTTTGCTTTTCAAGAGCTAATGTCACTGCAACAAATGCTGGGAATTTATGTGGATTTTTGATGCTTAGTCCTGGCTTTGAATTCAACAGAACATCACTGAAGCTCCTCCAGAACTGTCCCAGGTGAAGCTGCAATGGGTGCACTTAGACCCTTTAAATCAAGCACCCGTTAAAGCATTTCTTTGGATTGGAGCCAAAGTTTATACAAACTCTAACCTTAAGATGAAAGTGCTGAACTGTTTCATAGCAGCAGGGTAAACATTCCATTTGTGACCCTTTTTCCACATGGCTTCCTTGTGGGGTATATTTAGCAGTGATCAAGAAGCAGTTGCCTAACATGTACTTGATGGAAGGGTTTACACACCTACACTGTGATTTAGGTTTACAAAACACTGGTACTTTAATTGGAGATTTAATGAAACATCTGAGTTGGAAATTACATGTTAACACTGCTTTTTATTTTCTTGCATTTTTCTAGCTGCCTTAAGTTTGGATTTAGTGCTCACATTGACATGCAGACTGACAGCTGGGTTTCTTTTTAGGTATGATCAAAGATTTTGTGTCTTCAAGAGACTTTGGTGCTCTAACTCATTTGGCTCTCATCAATGCAATCTACTTTAAAGGCAACTGGAAGTCACAGTTCAGACCTGAAAATACCAGAACTTTTTCTTTCACTAAAGATGATGAAAGTGAAGTGCAGATTCCAATGATGTACCAGCAGGGAGAGTTCTACTATGGTGAGTTAGACCTGTAGCAATTTAAAGCTACTAAATCTTCACTTAATGGGTTTGTTGCAGTAATATCCATTTGTACTGTTGTGTCTTCTTCCACCTTTATTTTTAATTGTGAATTTTTAATGTGCTGTTTGCCCAAAGAAGGGACTCGGAGCTTCATGTTTTTTCCTAATGTGTGTATTCTGACTGGTAGCAGCATTTATAATGACCTGCTTGGTGCCACAGGATGGCTTTCAGAATGTTTATCCATTTGAGCTCTTCACAATTCTTGAGCTAGTTGTGCTTATCACAAAAATAATTTTCTTGTGCTGTGCTAAACATTCAAATGAATAATGTTTGCTCATTACTGTTGGACTGGTAAAATAGAGGTTCTTTGAACAGCAGAACTAATGATGATTTTTAGTTGGAGGTTGAGCTCCAAGTAGGTTCTAAAGGGTCTGGCACTGGCAGCATTTTGCTCAGTCTGATCACTGAAAAATTCTCTCTCCTGAATAAAAAACTTCTCCCCATTTCCCTGAAAGTCTCAGCAGCCTTAAATTTTATGTTGTTCTCTGTCCTACCAGTGAAAGTTATGTCACAGAACTGTGATTATCTACAAACTGTGTGATAGCTTGAGCTTGTATTCTTTAAGAAACCAAATGTAAGCCTCAAATTCTGTGATGAAGAAACCAATATAAATTTTATATAGAATAAAGAGGGTCGTTTTTAGCTCCAGTATCTAGTAAATACTGCCTAGGATTAGGTCTATTTACCCTAGAGAGAAAAGAAAACACTTCCAGCGGGGTTTTTGTTGTTTTCCTCCTCTAGGAGAGTTCAGTGATGGCTCCAACGAAGCAGGAGGGATCTACCAGGTCCTGGAAATACCCTATGAGGGGGATGAGATCAGCATGATGATCGTCCTGTCCAGGCAGGAAGTTCCACTGGCCACACTGGAACCACTGGTCAAGGCCTCCTTGATTAATGAATGGGCTAATTCAGTGAAGAAGCAAAAAGTGGAAGTGTATTTGCCAAGGTGAGAGCGTGTTCCCGTGTCTCTGGAAGGGCGAATTGCATCCGAATTGATGGAGGAGCAGAGTGGGGAAAGCTTGAACAACCTGCTCAAGCCTGGAGTGATGCAGCTCTCACAGGAGGGTGGCTTTGTCAGCAAGGCCTGGGGGGATGCAGTGCAGAGTGATGGTTATTTCAGCATCCCATCAGCACTGCATTTGCATCCCTTTCAGAGGAGAGCGCTCCAAAAGGAAAGTTTCCTCGTCAGGAGTACACATCCACTCGGAATGATGCTCAGGGTATTGCAGAGCTCATTATGGATAAGTTCTGTTCACACAGGAGCCACAGAAATATTGGAAGTCTGAACTACCAAATGTTTCATTTAGGTGCTAATTAGGTTTCTATGTGCCGCTATTTTAAGAAGTTCTAGTGGTGTATGTCTGTGTAGATACAAATGGTTCAGTGGTGAGGGGTAATTCCAGTCAATTTTGGGTTGGTTTTTTTCCCAGCTGTAGTAAGTGCTGCCTTTTCTCCTGAGAGCAGCAATAGAATAACAAGACATCACTGCCAGAAGGGCTGCAACTGCTGTCAGTCCATTGGCAGACACAGGTTGTGCACTCAGTGCAGATTTGCCCACATACAGCACTTAGGATCTTTCCTGGAATCCTACTTCATCCACGCTCAGATGTTTCTCATGCCTGTGCTTGGTAGCAGAGTTGTTTTCTACTAAATGTCACTAATAATGTACAGCTGGGTCACACTGTCCTTCAAGTGATTCATCATGATTTCATGGAAGCGTTTATGTAACAATAGGGCCCATCTTTGAAAGGGATCACTTCTACTTGTTCTGTTTTTGTAGCACTGTGCAGTGGATACATGGCTGCAGAAAAAATAAATTCAAATGAATCCTTTAATCATCAAAACAGTTCTTTGTTTTCAGGTGACTTGGAGATCTGAGCTTGTTCCATTTCACAGGTTAAGACTCCCTCCAGTCCATCAGCTCCCGTTCCAAAGCAAAGACCAGCAGCTGACTGCAGCTGAGCAAACAAGGCTAGCCAGGATAAATTAGGCTGAGATGGACTGGTGCTGTCAGTGTGCCCTGATCCCAAATTGAAATGGAATCCACTTCTCTGTAGAGCTTAAAGGCAGAGTGGTGAAGGACCAGCAGCATTTTGGCTCAGTTTTTCACCCCCCATAGTAAGAGTTTCTCTCTTACTTTAAGTCCCAGTTCCTGAAGGAGCAGGAAGAGCAGCAAAGAGCTGCATTGCAGGTTTCATACAAACTGAACCTACTGTACACTGTTCCTGGGATTTGTTTCTTGTTTTTCTCCTGGAGCTTCAGGTCCCAGGGGCCTCAGTGAGTCCACTAAGACACATGGGAGGGGAGTTTTCTCTGAGGCTGCTTTTTCTGCAGGCTTGGGAAAACCTTACCTAGATGTTAATGAGAAGTGAAAGATGGGCATTCTTCCATCCTTAAGCTTTCCTTTTATACCTGCAGCAGCAGCCTGAGCTCCAGGTGCTGAAGCTGGGCATCTTCTCTCCAAGAATTTCTAGAGTGGGAGATCCACAACAGAAGTCTCTCTCCATTGATTATGGAGAGAATCTGTGAAAATCAGCTTCCATATTTAAGTGTCTTGGGTATCTGAACACATGAATGGCATTGAAAACGTATTAATTATGTTTCTGACTTGGATTCAGTTTATGTTGGTGATTTGGGGTTTTGTTTGCAGAGACTCCAGGGTTCTCTGGAGCCGGGTTCTCAGATGGGAATTTGAAGCCTGGGGTTTGTGTGATCATAAAATGTCCTTATTTATTCTGCCCTCAGGCTGCTTGGTTCTTATCTGAGAACTTCAAAGAACGTGATAAACACCTGCAAATTAAGGCAATACTGAGGCAAACCAGGTAGAAACAGGTGCCAATCACCTTCAGTATTTTCAGATTATAAAAGAAAACTATCCTGAGCTTGGAATTTTGTATAGGAATACTGCAGCCTCCTGGCAAAAAAATCCAGAGATTAATTGCATGCTCCCAAGGTGTTGGATGTCCATTAGGGATTCAGAGGTGATCTACAGGATTTTGTCAATGCTCTAAATAAACACTTTATAAATATTTGATGCTGTGACTCAGAAGAGCATGTTATGAAATGTGGCCTCCAGGCTCTGTCCACTGAGAAATTGAAAGCAGCAGTGGAATAAAATTAAATTTTTATATCTTGAAAGATGCTATCCAATTATAAAGTGAACATTTTTTAAACTTACACATTTGTAATGGGACTGAATGACTTGCCGAAGCAGAGTTAATCACAACTTTGCAATTTCTGTCTGCATTATCTGTGTGCAAATGAAATTGTGTATTATTCCTCTTAATAGCAAAGGAGAGATTTGTACAGAATTGTTAAATTATACTTCCTCGTTTTCATTTCCAAATCATTGTTTTCAGCTTAACCCAGACGAAAAAGATCAACATTTTAATCCACTTTTTGCATAGGAGTGAAACAGACCATGAATCTAATTTACAAAGCTGTCTCTCCAACATAAATTACTTGAAGAGCATGGGAGGAACTGGTACCTAACAGTGGTGCTACAGTTTGCAGATCTCCTCTTAAGGATTGTTCCAGTGTGCCCAGATCTCTATAACAACCTTCTTGCTTTTTTGTGCACTTAAAATATCTTAAAAATCTTTAGATGATGTTGAAATGGTAAGTGGTGTTAGCTGAAGGTTGTTTTCTTTGAAAGAAAAAACAACAAATACCAAAAACACTCAAAAACACCCCATAAAACCCAACAAAAATCCAAACCCAAATGAAAGAAAACCCTTGAGCATTCTGGTTTTACTTTTTAACCTGCTGTCTTAACTCTCTTTTTGATGAGGAATGGGCCAGTGCTGATTGTCCTTGAGATACAACCACAAAAGAGGCACAGAACTGTCCCACTGGAATCCATTCCCACCCAACTCCTGCAGTTTTAGCTCTGGAAAGAAGGATCTTGCCAGAGAAAGACCCACAACGTGCTTTACTTCCCCTGCCCACAGCAGCTGACTGGGGGTTTTGGTTAGTTTTGCTGTTAGTGGGGGTTTTTTTGCTCTCTTGCTTGTTTGTTTTGAGTATGAAATCCTGTGGGCTGGTTCTAGCACCTCGGGACAACCTGGCTGAAATTCCAACCAGAATGCTGGAATTGATAGCAGCTGGCAGCTTGGCACTGGAGGCTGGGTACAAACAGTGCTTCAGTCCCCAGGGCCTGCTGGCCAAGCAGGAATATTGATGCCAAGCAATGCAGCCATTCCTCTCTTTGCCTTTCTTTCTGTGGGATTTCATCTGTTAGAACCACTCTGAAAACCTGGAATTTTCTTGCTTTGGTTCACTCAGAACCCTGAGGAATTTTTGAAATGATGTTGTGTGGGATGAATCACTCCAGGCTCTAGTTCCCTTCTCCTGGATGAGTAGACCCTGTACCCTCATCCTCCTTGGCTCTGCAGATCCTGAGCATCGAAAAATCACAGAAAATTCAGTGTTTTAAGAGTTTCATGACACTATACAAGATGAACACATCTTTTTTTTTCTATCTTAGAAGGCTCTAAAATAGAAGAAGGATGGCCTGATGTGGAATGTTAATGCTTAACTACAGAATGTCAGTGACATAAATGCATCACTTTATTCTAATGCTTGTGCAAGTTTTAAATTTCATTAAAATGTCCTGGTTCTCTACTAAAATCCCCAGAGAACTGCTGGTTTCTCAATCTAATCTTCTCTTCAGTGTCTGTTTCTCAGACTTCCCTTTGTGGCTTTTAAAGTTCTCAGTTGAGAGCTTTACTATTCCATGATTTTTGATACTGAAGTATTTAAATCAGTTTTTCAGAGTATTTTTAGCATCAGGAGCACCTAAAAGATTGTGGGGGAAATCAAATATGACCATCTGGTTCATTATATGCAACAAGCAGTGCAAATAACCAAGTGTCAGGGGTAGTGTGGTGTAGCTCAACATTCCCAAAGTCTGGAGGTGCAGCAGATGTCTGGGAAATGAGATGGAATGTCAGCTCTGTGTTCTAGGTTGTCAGCTTTGATTTTGAATACCATCATCACTGTCTGTAAGGAGTGCCCAGAAATCCAAATCTGGCTGAGGGGTAACTCCTGCTGAATGTTTATGTCGAACTGCAGAGCTTGAAATTAAATTTCCAAGTGTGAAGCTGCCCTGTTACTTTTGAGAAAAGGCTGGTTCTGATGTCAGCTAAAATATTGGCAATCTCATTAATAATTGATCTGTAACTCTCACTGCTTTTCTGAGCATGTGAGAAAGGAGGGAGATGCTGTTGGGAGTGGGGTTTTACCACAGGACAGAATTCAAGGAGGAGAGAAGGGGAGTAATGAGTTTTATTTTCATAAAGGGATTGTTTGATATTTATACAGCTGATGGGCTATTTTTGGTCTGTTTTGTTGGTCATAAAAAGCAGATACTGGACAGATTATCTGTAGATACAGCCCTTCACTCATCCACCTGCTCAGGATTTGCCTTTCCAGAGGTTCCAGGGAGGGATGGAGCCTCTATCTCCAGTCCTTCCCACAGGCATTCTTTGGCATTATAACCAAGCAGTTTGCTTTCCCTTTCCTCAAAGCCACATTCAGTGAGGCTTTCCAAGTTTATTTTTTCCCTAAACCTCTCCCAAGCCTCCCCCTTGATCAGTATGCAGGAGCATCCTGTGCCACCGTGGCTTTCTGGGTCACTTTGCATCACTGAGCAGATGTGTGTTTGCTGTCTAATGGTCCTGAAACTTAAACCCACCTGATTTCCATTGGGTCTTATACTCTGCAGTTGGAAAGAGATGCTTTTTTGCAGTTATTTTTCTTATTTTTACCTCAAAGTTAGCTTTCCATGCAGACTTTACTTGCTATTTTCTTATCCTGATATTCCTTACTAATGTGACAGTGCTAGCTTCCACCTAAATTGTGTTGAAAGCTTGATGCATTTAATATTGGGGTGGAATAAAAGCCCAAAAGGGAAGCAGACAGCACTGAAATTTTTATAAAATGCATTTTAACATTCATGTGTCTTCTCCGTAAAGTAGGTACAGTTGGAAGTGGTTTTCAAAACGTTTTCATGTAAATATAATATAGACAGAAATATTTCTGAGTTTATTCTCTCTAAACTCAATGTGCACAGGCAGGACCTCTGTCCTGGACTGTAAGAACTCTAGCATTGGGAATCGAGTCTCAATTCATCCTTTTTAGGGTTTTTACCAAAGTCTCTACAACAGATCTGAACGTATTTTACAAGGGTGTTGTGAGAGTAAAACTGGTTTTAGTTTTGGAGCCTGAAGGTCAGGGAAATTTGATTGAATGAGCAACTTGCAGACTTGTTACCACAGTAACTGATGCAGAATATGCCAAATACCATCAGAAGCTTCCTCTGGTACTTAAATCCTTGTTGGTCTCTTCTGATTCTTTTGAGAACTTCCAAGGCAATAAAATCACAAGAATCAGGTCCCATGTTTTTATTCCATGCATGCCCTGGAATTGTTCTGGACTGGGTGCATGAACACTGCTGCTGCCACCAGTGATTTATCAGTCCTGAGCTATCTCCAGATCCTATTTTCATTCCTAAAATTCTTCTCTGGGTAATGATAATCCTGGATAATACCCATTCCACCACAGATTTTTGACTTTTAGTGGCATTTATAAGTTCATTATGAAAGTAGATTTTGTACTGGATTTTTTTCAGGTCTGTGTAAGTGAGGAAGATCCACTTGACTCTTATCCAGTTCTATTTTGATGTCCAGATGATTCTTTTTCAAGCTGCCAAGGCTGCTGCATGCCAAGGTGTTGGACATCTCAGCTCTTCATCCACCTGTGCCTTGCCCAGAGCTCTGGGCCCAACTTTCACCTGGAAAGAACATGTTGTTCTTCCATGGTGTTGGGGAAGTTTAATCCTAAAAAAGGAGATTGCACAGAAGCACATTTTATTTGGTTCTGGCACTTACTTGCCCCATCACCAAGGACTGAGGTGTGGCTGTGTCTGACTCAATGGCTGGAGAAACCACAACAGCATCCTACAGACCCTGTTTTGTGTTGGGCAGTTACAGCCAGCCCAGTCAGCATATTGTAAATCACTAATAATTCATTTGGTCATTCCCCACAGCACCCATAACTCACCCCAACAAGCATTTATAGTCACTCTCATGTGTTTGTCTGTAGACATCTGGTGTTCTCTGCTTGGGGCTGCCATTACTACTACTTTTCTGCCATATTTCTGTGTTTCTCCAGCTGCCCAGTCTCTTTCTGGCCACACATAAAGGTCTTTTTTTGTTTTACTGACACCAGGCATAGCTTTTACAATGGTTGAAAATCAGTCTGTAAACAGAACAAGCTTTTGCCCAAAATTTTGCCCTCGGGGTAGATCTCAGTTTGTCCTTCCAACACACTAACCCAGCCTAGACCAAGGCTTTTGCCAGGTTATACTTGCTGGTGCATTTACACTAACAACTATTTGTTTTCCCTGCCCTTTACTCACAATCAAAACCCAATTACAATTGTGCCACCACACTAATTAGAAGCTGAATCAGAAATGCTTCATCTTCAGAGCTGCTGGCCTTTGCTTATACCATCAAAGTAAAAATGGAGTATCTTTCTTACTCCTCCTTTGCCAGCAGCTCTCTGGGAAGTTCTGCTGTCGTTTGCCTCATTTGATATTCTGTTCTAGTATCTGTACAATTAAATTCAGGTTTTAGAGAAAACCTCTTGTGTAAAAAGTAAGCATTTCCATTAGCTGCTGCATAATTTTGCACTGCAGTTTTATGGGCAGGGGCTGCACATACCATTAGCATATTTTTGATTGCTTCTGTATTAGAAAAAATCCAGCTGTGAGTAAACTCATTTGTTTATAAGCATTTTTTTGGAAGGTGTCACTAGCACTGGAGCTCCTACTTTGCATTATTTATCTTGGTGTTTTTACCTAGAAAATTTAATCTTCTAATAACAGTAAGTAGTGCCTACATCTGGCTTTCTGTAATTTTCTCTTCCATTCTCCAGGTTCACAGTAGAACAGGAAATTGATCTGAAGGATGTCTGGAGAGGTCTGGGAATTACAGAGCTGTTCAGCAGCAGTGCTGACCTCACTGCCATGTCTGGTAAGAACTTCTTGTCTCTCCAGGTAGATGAGGAAATACATTTTTCACCTGGGAAAGTTCACTCTGAGTGTTTCAGAACTGGCTCTCATTAGGAATGGAGACAAAGTGTGATCCCCTGCAAGAGGCAGGTGCACATTGGAGCAGTGCATGGCTGCAGTGCCTGCCTGGCAGATGGGAGTCACACACAAGGGCTCATCCTGTGTCTCCAGTGCTGCTTGTTCCCAGCACTAGGAGCATTAAGCTGTTCCACAATTAATTCCTCTCCCCAGATCCCTGGAAGCAGCACAGGGAAGAAGAGGTTGGAGATAAAGGCAGTTTAGTCACAAATGCCCCCTGCCTGTTGCAATATGTTGTCAGCACTTGATTTTCAGAAGTTGAAATAGCCAATAACTTTAAAAAATGAGGTGGAAATGAGATGTTTATGCTTTTAATGCCTCCTAAAGCCGTTCACAGAGTCACAGAATAGTTTGGATTAGAAGAGACCTTAAAGACCATCTCCTTCCAACCATGAGCAGGGACACTTCCACTATCCCAGGTTGCTCCAAGCACCATCCAGCCTGGCCTTGGACACTTCCAGGGATGGGGCAGCCACAGCTTCTCTGTGTTGAAGTAGCACACTGCTACCTGTGTGGTTGGGGGGTATTTTAGGTCCATGTGTTACTCCCCAGCCATGCAGGTAGGTCCTTAGCTGGTGGGAAATCCCTGTTCTTCATTGTCTGTCCCCAGGACAAGCACACCTGTGTGCCTTAGTCAGAACACTGGTAATAAAGAAGGTAATCAAACCTTCCTCCCATATTTACAGAGGAATGTTGGTGATGATCCTTTCATTTTTGCTAAGTTTGAAACACTCTTTATAGTGTATCACGTAGCTTATTCCACTGGTTTTCCACTTCCACTTTTCCAGTGAAACTGGGGGAAAGCTAGCTTTAGCTAATGTGAAAAGAGTTGAAATAAATGAAAAACCCTTTTTCAAAGAAATAGCATTTTTCTGAAGAAAAGCACCCTCAATTTCTCTGCCACCTCAAAGAAAAGTCAGCTTCCCACTAAAATCTGGTCTATTTATAGGAGATTATTTACTTGAGAAAAAGCACAGAGGAGAATGGGAAATGCACAGGAAACCACAAAGGCAGCACCTGGCTTTTATTTAGTTGCATGTAAAATTCATTTATGTTTCAGGGACATGTATTTATCAAGAGGCAGAAAGAATCACGTGCTTGTGTCTTAATCCCTGTGACTACTGATTTGTTTAAAGTTTTATATTTCTGACAACTGTACTGTACAAAATCAAAATACCACATTCTGCATGACTGAATTAACTCCTCTGCCATTTAAAGATTTACTTGTTATTTAAGTATAGAGCAGTGTATGGAGAAAATTCATGAGTTTTACTGGAGCCTCTCTGCTTTTTACTGAAAAGAGGCTGTTCCACCTGGGCATGGAAAGGTTATTTGTAAATTAAGAATTAAAAAACGGTTTTGAAGTAAGATCCTTAATGAGAACCCCACTGTTGATGCTGTGGAAATGAAGTTTTAAGTAATTAAAATACAAAATATGTTTCCTGTTTCTAATTTTTCATAATGTAAAATACAGATGGAGGAAGGAAAAATAAGTCATGAAGAGAAATTGTTTAAAGCTGACTTTTACAGACACCTGGATTGGGTATCAGGTGGCAAGGAAGTGAAAGTTGGAAGTCTATGTGCATGTCAGGGTCAGCCCCCTGGAAAATCTGGCATTTCATGAAGCCTTAAATGCAGATATTTCAACAGAATCTTTAACTGGACACTTAATTTAGGTAAATATAAATCAAATCTGAAGAGATTTTTTGAGAAATTTGGTTGCATTTAAAAATCCTCTCCTCCTCCTGTCCTGTTGCTTTGGCATTGCTGTCAGGGAAAGTCGCCTGCAATTTCCAACAGCAGCCCTAATCCTGTAATCAGATCCAGGCAGATTGGTGAGCTCAGCAAAATTCTGTGTGGCTTTAGTGGATGCAAACCAAATTGCAGGATTATTTTTCAATATTCAGAATTTTTTGCTTTTTCCCTTCAATCTGAAAAATGGAACCAGAAGGACCAGCTTTACCTTCTGGAATGTCTGGATTCTGAGCAACCAAAGAGAAAGTGTTAATCCAGGTGCACTTTTCAAATGTTACTCCCTTGCAGAAATTAAGTTTTTTGACAATTACCACAGGTGAGTAGGAGGACATTCCTGTTTGGCTGTCAGCTCTGCTGTATTCTGACTCTCACTTTCAGAAAGGACTTTGACAGTATTTACTTGCATCTGATTCCATCAGGTGTCCAAAATAATCTTGGAACAACTTCTGCTACTTGGGATTTTATCACTTACACAGCACATAAATTTGCTGCTTGAGTGTTTTACCACCACTCAAGACTTAGCACTGAACTAATTTCAATACTAAAAGTCCCCTTTCTCCTTCAGATGATTATAATATTTCTGGCTGGTTTATAGAGTCTTAAAAGCAGCAAGGTGACCTGCTTGACAGTGAGCAATGAAGTGATCTCAGTGACTTACCTTCACAATACAGAGTAGTTAGAAGAGCATCAGTTCAGTAAATAGCTCTTGGAAGTTTTGACTGACATCCATGTAATTTTTCTGGGACAGCCTAAGCAAGAAGAGCCAATAAACCCACATGATTTTTTTTTTTAAAAATGAGGCTTGCAGAGCAGCCAGTTGGCAGCTGAGTGGGAGTTTGCAGACATATGGAGAGTAGTGACAAATGGAGTGTGATGCCAGAGGAGTCGTGTTCATTAGGGGGCAGCTCCAGCTCCCTCCCCCATGGGTCAGCCCTGGGTCCTGCACAAAGCTGGAACTTTGGCACCAAATCCCCAGGGAACTTCCCTGAGATGTTAATCAGGATGGTTCTTATGGAAATCCACATTCAAAGAAGCTCCTGGAGAGAAATAATGTGATGGGAGAAGCTCAGGTGAGCCCCACCTTGTCCCCTGTGAAAGCCATAAGGGAATTGGATTGTCCTGAGGAGATGGGTGTGGTATGGGAACATTGCAGCCACGGATGTGAGAGTCAAACCCTGGATCAAGGAAAAGGCTGCCTGGACTCTCAGGGACAACATTATGCTTTCATTTCAAAATAGATTCATTCACTGCAGGGAGAGATGAATGAGAAGGATGTGATAGTAGCAGTATAAAGAGAAGAATCTAGAGAAGGTAATTTGGGATGTGGAATTGCTCTTTTCATCATCCAAGGACAAAGATATCCAATGAAGTGAAAGGCAACAAATGGAAAACAAATAGAATGTGCTTCTCTCATGAAAAACTTAACCACAGGGATCTTTGCTGGGTGTTCCTTGAGATTGGCAGGGCTGAAAAAAGTGAAATTGCTCCAGAGCAATCAGGACTCTCACACTATGTTGAATAAAGGCACTCTGTGCACAGAGACTTGGGTTAGGGTAAAAGGCATGTGCTGGGTGAGAGGATATTTTTCTCTTGTCTGTTGTGCTGCAGTTCTCATCTGTAGGGCTTTTTGAATCTTCTTCTGAAGCAACAATTCCAAGCTGGTGCGGTGGGCTGGACTGACTGGGTGTACTGGTCTCATCTGCAGTGGCACTTTTTGTGTTCCTGTCAACTTAAAATGTTGGTTTTATTACTCAGATCCTGAAAGCATTCACAAGTAGACAAACTTCTACAGCTGATGCCAAATGTTAGCAGTGTTTGTGCTGTCAGAATTAGGGGCTCTCGGCTCATCAGGTGGAGACCAAACTTCTGAGGTGCTATTTCTTATCAGAAACATACCATGGGGTTCCATAAGCACCACCAAACTAAACTGTACAAATTAAAGCATTGGGAGCAAAATTGTGGAATATTTCTGTGAATGTTACAGGGCACAGGATCAGGTTTCAGTGCTGGAGTAATAAAGAATTTATTGAAATATGTGATTAGGCTAAGTGGGCATTTCCTTGTCATTGAACATAAAAATGTATTTGGCTTTAAGGTTTTTGCTTAAAGACAAGTAGGTGCTGCATGTCCCAAGGTTTAAAGGAACAGGGTGGAAACTTGATGCCAGCTTTACTGAAGGCTGGGGACTGAAGTCTAGAACTGGTACAAGTTTTAGCAGCCTCATCTATGTTTTATTACACACAGCCCCAGAGGGGATGATTTGGGGCTTTTGCTGGTGTGATTGAAGTGCAGCAGCTGAACTGGGAGGTTTAATTCAGTGCTGAGTGTACAGAGCAGCAAATGAGATCTGCTGGGGAAAGACTTTTTCAACTGCTGCTCCTTGTGGCTTTGCTTTCTTTGGCATTACAACTACTGAGTACTCCAGTAGAGCTGATCCTTCAGCATCTGACAAAAAGCAATGAAACATGCACTGACTTCAGCAGGAGCAGGCTTGGACTGAAATTAAAATACTGACAAAGAAGGATGGAAAACAAACAAGATTGAAAAAAAATAACTCTGGTTATTTTTTAAAAAAATAACTCTGGTTATTTTTTAACTCTGGTGGTGGTTTTTGCAATAAATATTTATCTTCAGCTTCTTGTAAATACAACAGAAGAAGAAAGAAAAGACCTCATGTTCCTGGAGGAAGTCTGTGTTGTACCTAGTGCAAAAATGAATTTTTTTTTTATGTATAAGTATTTGCCTATAATGTCATAATCTTTTTTCCCCACTAATTGTATTTAAAAATCTTGTGTCCCTCTCTTTTACTCTCTCTGCTGTACTGGTGCTCTGGGCAGTCCTGAGCTATTTTAATATCCACGGTGCAGGAGAGCACTACAAATTGGAGTGAGGCAAATGGGGCTGTTAAAAGGTATTGGCAGAAGGTGTTTTAATGCAAGAAAGCTCTTCTCCTTCCCTACCTGCTCTATAATAGTGTTGGGTTTGGCAGTGTTTGGGGTGGGTTTTTTAAATGCTTCAATCTTATTGTTGAGCCACTTGAAATATGTTCCCTTTCCCTCTGCAGATAACAAGGAGCTTTACCTTGCAAAGGCATTTCACAAGGCATTTCTAGAAGTTAATGAGGAAGGATCAGAAGCTGCTGCTGCCTCAGGTACCTGACTGAAAAGCAGAATTAAATCAAATGTCTGGTTATTCTGTGCTAATTAATTTTTTACAACTGATTTGCTGTACAGCCAGGAAAGCTAAGTAGCAGGTAGCATGGAGACAGAGCATAGCAAGTGTGCTGCTTGCAGAAGAGAATTCTGAAAATGAGAAGTGTTGGCATTTTTGTAACGTGTTTTACAAAGAATTTTGAGCATCCTCTGAAAAAGCTGTTCTTTATTTTCTTTCTGTCAGGAGAGTACAGACTGCAGTTTATGTTTCCTTTATGGAACTTGAACATTCATCATTTTTCACCTGCTAATTGAGATGGTCAGAGGCATTTGATCCAGGAGAGTTAGAAGGAGATGAGGGTTGTTGCAGCTGCATTTTAATAGGCTCATATTTGGAGACACAAGATGGGAAGTGTTGAATTTACAACCAGAGCTGTCCCCTGTTACTGCTGGGGGCAGGTGCTTGGTTTACATGATTGCCACATGAAAATAAGTTACATTTGTTGCCAATATGTGTCATTAGGTGATTTCCAATTGCCTCTGCCAGTCTTTGAGGAAAGGAGGAATTACTTAGCAGGTCTGGATTGAATTGTTCCATTAACATGGGCAGAGATTACTGGCATGCTCCAGTCTTCATGAACAGTGGAGTGAAAATTTAGAAGTAAATGAAACACTGGGAATTGATAATAATATCTTGGAGAAATCCATGCATCTCCAAATAAAAACAACAAAGGGGCAAATTCTGCCTGACTCACAGTTAATTTTACCTTCAGCCTCTGCATTATTTAAAAACTCCAGCCAAAAGCTGCAGGATCAGCCCAATTAATTTTTGCATATTCCATAGTTATTAAGGGTTCCCTTTCCCTCTCCACTGCAGGCTGGGAGCTGTGTAAAACAGGTCAGCAGTGCTGGTTAATGCAGTGCACCCTCCCTGTGTGAGTGAGCAGGAGTCATAACTCCTCTGAAGGTTCTGGACCTTAAAATTTATATGCTGCTCCCTCAGCCTGGGATATTGCAGCACTCTGCATTGTTAATCATTCTTAAAGCCAGAATAGGCAATTACTCTGCAGGTCTCTTCCCTTTTCAATTAATATTTTCCTGCTATTTTTTGGGGTTGAGTGTGGGACTTCAATGGCCACACAAATGTCTCTGCTGAGAGCAGGAGAATGGGCAGAGCTGTTTAATGAGTTGCCTGTGTCCTCTTCCTTCTAGGAATGATTGCCATCAGCAGAATGGCAGTGCTCTATCCCCAAGTTATAGTGGACCATCCCTTCTTCTTTTTGGTCAGAAACAGAAGAACAGGTGAGAATATTGCAGACTTCTCTGAGTGTTTCACAGCACATCCTCAAGTAGTCAAAGGAAAATTGCAGGTTTTGACCAATGGACTGGGTTTGTATTATGAATTTTCCTTAGTTTGTTTTAAAGTACCCAGTGTTGGAAAGACTCACCTTTTCTATGTCCCTGAATCTTTCTCCAAATAAAACACCAAAATCTGACGTAACCATGAAAAACATTCACAGAAAAGAAAAATTCCCCATTTTTGTTGTGAGAACAGTGTTACTGCCCTGAGCATCCATAATCATTGCATTCCCTGAGAGCTTGGCTGCAGTCAGACCAGTGAAATATGTTCCCAGTTGCAAATGATTTGCATAATGGAGGGCCATTACAGTTGTGAATAACTCTGTTGTGCTCTCCAAGTGCTCAGTGGCAGGTGAGGGATGAGAGCAGCACTCACCAGAAAAAGGGGCAAGGATTAAGTAATTCCTTAGTCTCGTATTTGTAATTTGCTGTAATGATGTGGATGTGACTGGGTGATAAAGCATTGCTGTGCACCCACAGAGCTTTTTATGGGTCTGTGTTTGTGATCCCACCACAGGATCAGTGTTTACTAAAACATTTAGTGGCAGTGATGCTTAATCTGGTTAGGTAGAGTCACTTGTGGGACTTCACTCAAAGCAGAGCACTGAACAAGCTACTGAGAAGAGAGTGAACTTCATCCCAGCTGGAGCTAGGCCAGCAAGGCAGGATACTGAGTCTTAGGGGGTTTTTTAACCATGATAAATTGAGTATTCTTACTGTTGTAAACACACTGGGTAGAAAATATATCTGGAGGAGGGTATGTCTCCTTTATTGCTACTCAATATCCAAAAATCTCCCCAAAAAGAAAGTTCAAATCAGGACAGAGTAGAACTTGGTCACTTTGGGGCACTTCCTATCATTGCATAGGCCTTGTTGCATGTAGAAAGAGGAGTTGCCAACAACTGTAGTTAAAACCTCACAGCTTGTTACTAATCTGGAAATCTGAGGCTGGAAACCTTTTGAAAAACTCTGTTGGTTGTCCTTCTTCTCCAGACAAGGCCAAGGACTCAGGTTTGGTTGCTGTCTTCCAAGAGGGGCTCTTGAGCCATATCCTGGTACCAAGCTCCAGGATGTTTGATCCTATAAAAATCATACAGCACTGCTCTAGAGGTTATTGCTGGTATTCATCACTTTATAACCTCAGCTTCTCCTCCTGGTTCTGACATCTTTCCCTGCCTTCCTCCTTTCCTACTTTCTCCACAGGTACCGTGTTATTCATGGGAAGGGTAATGCACCCTGAGGCAATGAATTCAAGTGGCCATGATTTTGAGAAGCTTTAACTGCCACCAGCTACCAAAAGGAGATAAGCACATAAAGTTTGAAGTTAATATATTTAAGGTTTGCTGTGTTTTCCCCCAAGATACTGTTTCAAAATGCTTTCGGATCTAACTGTGTGCAAGTCAGTTCCCAGAGGAAAGCTTACAGTATTAAAGTAATGGTTCTGTTTCTGTCATTGTGATTGCTGTGTCCTTAAAATAAAGTTGTGTACATGTCAACAACTGTTTCTTGTTCTAGTGAGTTGTAAAGCAGAAAACTGCAAATCCATTATTTGTAATTTTTTTACAGTCCAAAGACTGACTTGATCAATGAGACAGGAGCAGAATGTGTGCAGCTCTGAATAATGCAAATGGCAAAGCTTGGTGGGCATTGCTAGAGCTGAAGAAGCACATGTGGACACTGTGATCTCATCCTGTCCCTGGCAGAGCAGGGCACGGCCTGTGCTGCACTGCTTGGTCAGAGAAAATGGAACAAACCGAGTGGATTTGATCCTCTGAGTGTGGTAGACTTTGTGTGAACTCTCCCACGTGATTCTCAAGTGCTGCTTTTCTGGATGCTCCTGCATGTGACTCTGCCACTGACCTCCCCTAAGTGTTGATGCCAATAAAATCTGATCGCATGAATATTTGAGACCTGTCAGTGTAGAAAGCTCTGTGTGTGACTGAAGTAAAAGAGTTCAGTAGTAATGGCATTTGTGTGGACATATTTTTTCTCCCCCACAGCAATTCTACTCTTCAGTATCTCGTTTCAGGGCTCTAGAATGTTCTTTCTCAAAAAAAAAAAAACCTACCCCAGCTTAATTTTAAGTGTCTAAAATTGTTCTATTCATAAATAAATGTCTAAAGGAACGACATAATCCTTTCCATTTCCTAACTTCTTCTTGAGAATAGACTCACAGAGAGGAGAAATGACATGGAACACAAGTAAATATTAGCAGGGGAATTAGTTGCTGCTTCCAGTTGGAAGAGGAGGAGCAGCACCTGTTGTCAGCAGAGAGACATATAATTATTTCCTCCTCCATTGTGCAAAATACAAAAAGAACAGAGGTTATTAAAAGGTGAGAGGATAGGAGAAAAGGAGGGAGAAGCTCCTTTGAAGCAGATCATAAATACAAACCTTTGGATAATAAATGGGTTTTTCTCAGTCAATAGGAGTTTTATCTTTGGAATTCTATGGGAACAGATGCATTTTGGCTGAAGTACAGTTACAGGCTTCCCTGGCATTCACTCACTTCAGAACAGCAGAGATACTGCTCCCAAAGTTATTCATGTAAGGAGGACTTCCAAAATCTGACACATTGTTCTCTCTTTTTCTACTGCTGGTGCAACTCCTGCAGGTCAAACTGGGACGTGAGGGATGCTCTCTGTGGAGGCTGGGAATGCTCCCTTGGAGAAAGGGCTTTTGAACATTTCTAGCCCTGCCTCCTTGAATTATTTCACAAATGGGGTCCCTAAGTGTGGTGCTGGTGCTTATTACCTTTCTATATTATAGGCTGGACTTGGTATCACAGCTTTTGTATTCCAATTTAGATGAAAATGGTAATTTCAGCTCTATGTAGCTAAAAATGTTATGCTTGGGAGGGAAAAAGGGAGCACTGCTCAGAAGGAACAGGGGCTAATTTTACCAAGACAAGAAGTGCCTCACTGCAGGTAAAATGAGCTTTGATGTGGGTTACACAAGGGCTGGTTCTTCACATTTAGATAAATAAAATCTATAGACATCCCCTCGTGACTGTAAAAATGACCACACACTGAGGATCTCCTGTGGGTTTAATCTTAGGGGAGCCTGATTTTTAAGCTTTTAAACATTTTTAACATTTTTTTTTCAGGCTGATTTTTGTGGTGCTCACTCTAACTGGGAAGGACATGAGAAACCCTCAGCTGTGTTTATTTTCAGTCCATCAAACGTTCTTCCTGACCAATTTTGTCTTTTCTTTCGCATCAGTTTCTTGCAGTGTAGATGCTCCTTACTAAGGGAAGGGGTGAAGAGACAGATTTGAGCTAAAGCTTTGAATTTTGGAAGGACAGCTGGCAGGCAGAAGTGTTAATAGAGGATATCAGGCAAGTGCACAGAATTCCCCAGCAGCTGGGTTGAGCAAAGGTACAATGGAATTATGCAAAATCTCAAATTCCAAATTCCCAGAATTGCCTGAGTGGGCACACAGGAGAACCAGCAGGAACAGAAATGCAAACACTTGTGATTTCACTTGCTGCTCTCCCAGGCCTTACAGATGCAAAACAGCCTTTTTCTGTTTCTTGAAAATTGAGAATGCCCTGGTTTACACCAACATGAACTGATTTATTTCCATAGTTTTCAGTAGTAATAATATCTTAAGTATTGTTGCCAGTTAATAGTTATATGAATACTGTTCCATTATGGTTTTTACTCCACATTTTGTATAATGTTCCTTTCAAAGATGCTACTGCTTTTTCACTACAAAACTAGCAAAAGAATTTTGTCTTTTTTTAGGCATCTTTTTTTTTTTTTTTTTTTAGTAAGGGGAATTTGTCAGTTGTAGCTCATCTATGATCTTAGGTGCATAGTCTTAAATTTCAAACTGTTTTGTGTTGGAGGCTCTATCAGAAAATAAATCACTGGAACTTCTCTAATTGTGCTGATTAAGTGACCCATGGTTGTGACACTGCTGAGGTCCTGCTGGAATGCAGCTGGAGCTGAAGCCTGAGATGCAGTTGCCTGATGGGATCATCTCTTCCTTGCACACCTCATGGAGTCCAGGTGGGAAAGCTTTTCAGAGCTGCAGTTGGAAAGGTTTTCCCTAAGAATCCCTTCAGTCGTGCTGCTGCTGCTGAAGATTGATTTATTTGACTGCTAGGATCCCACTTGGACGTGACCTTGAGCACCTGAGGGGTTTTGTAGAGTCTGTATTCAACCAAAATTTGTGCTGTATCAATTAGAATGGGTTTGTTGCTGGTCCAAACACGAATTTTCACTCTCCTTCCACAAGCCTTGATAGTGGCAGAGTAAACTTTTGTATCAGTGTCTGGGAATCAAGGACATGAGATTCCTCAAAGAAATAAGATCTTGGTGTTATACCAGAGACAAACAAACCCAAACTTAGTCAAGGCTCTTTTGGCTAATTTTTATTTGTCAGTGCTGGACAAAAGAAGAAACCACAAGATGTCACTCTATCCTAAGGAGCTGAGAAGGGCTTTCCTTTTGACAGGAATCCTGTGGGAGTGTTGCAAAGCTGAATATCCTGAACAGGGCTCAAGTACAGGTAGATCTGAGGGCAGTTAATGAGAGATGCTGAGTTGGGAGCATAGTCAGCCCCGGGTTGCTGGGATTCATAGTCCCAGATGGGGGGAACAAACCCCCAGACACCTGCTGGGTGTTGCAAACGTCACTGATCCTTGCTAAGGGATTGCTGGAGGAAGTTCATTGCTCCCAGGGGAATCTCTGCCCTGCATGATGCCTCGTGTGCTTGGTGTGGGGTGAAATAACAGAAATGGGTTGTTCTTTAACCTGTCTCCATGGAAAGCCCCGGAGCTGTACTGGGCTTATTTCAGAGAGCCACTGCTGCAGCAGGACACAGAATTTCTTTTCTACAAGAGAGAAATAACGGGGGTTGAGTTGCTGGTGTGCTGCCCCTATTTTGCTGTTCTCTTTTGATTGCCTCTTAAATTTCCCCCCTCCCTCTCTGCCTTCCACAGTCACTGGAATTCCTGCATGGGCAGATTCCCAGAGTGTTCTCCCCTGGCACAGTGAGGTGCCACCACTGTCAGGGATTCTCCCTGCCTGGGAAGGAGGCACTATTTTTCCTACAAGGATTTTGTTAAAATGACCACAAGGCCTACTCCAAAAGTGGTTTTACAAGCTCATTCATGAGTTGTTTCTGTCCCTTGTATTGGGCAATCCTTGCTTTTGTCCCTGCAGTGGAAAATAGGAACACATGGATTAGAAAGAGTTGGATGAGCCACCCCCAAACCTTAGGGTGGGAGGAAAGCCTTAGTAACTCAGATAATACCAGCTAAAAGTGAGTTGACTTCCCTCGTGAGCTGCTCTGCATCTCCTGGCACAGCTGGGGAGGAACTGTGGGTTAATTTAGCTTGGAAAACTGTCTGGAGTTCCCAAGGGCTTTGGATCAAGCTGCTGCAGTTTCAGGGGTCCAGACAGAAGGAAGGCTCCAGCTGCTCACTGGGACCTCTGGTAACTGCTTCAGCAGCTTCTTGGGGCTTCCAGCTGAGCTGGCTTGGGGCTGTGAAACAAAGTTCCACGTGAGAAACCATCCTCAATGCACATCGTTGGTACTTTGAAACTCATTAACACTCTGTAGCTGTCACCCCCCTCCACAAGGGCTTCTCAGATGGCATTCTTTTTATACAGCACTGCCTCCCAACAGCATCCACAGGAAGATTTTTCCATTTTACAGCGCTAATTAGAAGCCCAAGTCATGGGCCAGTTGCTCAAGGCATTAGGCAAACTGAATGAAAAGACAGGCAGAAGTAAGGGATTAAAATGCCCCTGGAATTGCAGGTTATAGACAACAGCACAGTGCAATAGTCAGGGCTGGGAGGCTGGTGAAGGAGATCAGGCTCATTCGGTCACTCTGGCAGGCAGGGAATGGAGAAAGGTGGAAAAGATAAATGTATGAGCCCAGATACAGATATTGATTGTAAAATTCTAGGTCTACTGGGAGCTGAGGAAAGAATTGGAATTGTTCCCGTGGCTCAGGAATTGAGCCCATTCCCTGGGTTTTTATCTTTTCAGCCACACTGAATCACAATAGGAATGATGTCTGAGATATGACCCAGGCTTTTCTGATAACAAGTTGTTTTACTGTCTCTCATAAACACACATCCTCCCTGTGGAAGAGTGATCTTTTTGGACAAACTGAGGGAAAATTCCAACAGAAAAACAACTCTGTGTTTGTGTAAAAAGGCTTTTAAGTAAGGAATGAAAAAGATACAGAGGAAATCTGGATTGTGTCTAAATCATGACTGTAATGTTCTCATTAAGGGATTGGAATTGCCTGTGGAAAAAGATGAGCTTCAACTATTCCTTCAAGTATTTTAATGCTACCCAAAGAGTTTGAACCCAGTCATAGTTCTTTATTTACAGGTATTTGGTAAAAGTTGTGTTTTAAACCCAACCTGGAATCCTTGCAGTGCCTGAGCAGAGTGAATGAAATATGTTAAAACATTATAAGAAATAAAAGATATCAGGAAGTCCTTCTTGCCCTGAGACCTGTAAGGATCATGCTCTGGGCAATGCCAAATCTCACTGGTCACCAACAGGGTGACACAAAAAGCCTGTTTATTTGAGGCTTTTGTCACTGTCAGTGTATTTGTGAGTGCTTGTTTCTAAAGGCAACAGCCAAAAAGTCAGCATAGCTTGACACAGGAGTAATAACATTTCTGAAGTTTATTACAAGACAAATACTGGTCTCAAAATTCTTTGGTTCTGCTGGGAAATGTTCTCCTTGGGTCAGGCTGCAGCTTGGAATCACCAGAGTGTAGTGACAGTCTGTCATTTTCCAGGAGCAGGACCATGCAAAGCTCTCCTGCCAACTCCAAACCCAGGATATGTCTTCATCAGCTGAGCTGCTTTTGGCAGGGCACTTGGAACGAGTTAAGCTTCAAGGTCTCTTCCAACCCAAACCATTCTGTGATTCTGTGATTCTGTTAAAGCCCTCAGCAAAATCCAGAGAGGTAGAAGAGGCCAGTTCTGCTGCTGCTGCCTGGTTTACATCTGTGTCCCCTAATTTTTCCTTCACAGAATTTTCTCCTTGGTCTATACAAAAAGAAAATCAGAGACAGTGTGCTCCAGTTTATAAGTTCACTTCAGATTTTTTGGTCAGAAATCGTTTGTGAATCATCCCAATACTTCAGAGCCAGTCTTACTGCTGCAGTGTCATGGGGAGCAAGGTGAAACAGGCTGATAGGAGTGATTTTAATTCATTTATTTTCCAGTGTCATTCCACATTTAATGTGTATACACCTATTGATAAAATTGTTATGAGCTGGTGATGTCTTAATTACTGAGCTTTTGAATCTTAGCACATGTGGGACAGGAGTTTGGAAGCATGAGTAGAACAGCCTTGTGCCAGCCTTGCAGAAGGTAGGCATGTCACCAGCTCTGATGGGCACATCCAGGCACATCATCCTGAGGGACAAATGCAGTTAGCTCCAAACAGAAGTTAGGGAACGTCTAGTTCCATAGCCTTAAGTGCTTAAATCAAGCAGACAATCTTGTAGTGTCCAAAGAACTCAGAGCAAAGAGCATCATCAGGAAAAGCTACATTGTCACCTGCAGCCTGTTCCAAATCCCTTTGTGGTCCATCATAAAAAGATTGCCACTGCTTTCAGTCAGTTTTGAACCCTGTACAGGTTTCTCTCAGGCTGTGCCCTGAAGCCTGAGTTCAAAGAACTGGGTGGGAACTGACGTACCTGGGATTTTTTGTGATTAGAAAAACTCAACTTTTGCCCAATTTGCAGAAATTACTTTAGACCACTTACCTAAAAATATGAAATGGGCTTCTAATCACAGTATTTCTACAGAAAAAAAGGGTGAACACTGTGAGCATGCAAGATGTAGAATTTAGAAAATTGCATTGTGTCTGTGTACACATGCACTCATTAAATGCGGATGTGTTATGGGAACCACAAATCCTGCTATTATTTTGCTATTAAAACTAAGCAAAACCTAAGCTATTACTGCATGAAACCATGGGATAATGCAGTACAAAATAATGAAGCCACTTTATGCCTCTTTGTTTAGAGGCTGGAGGGCTTTTCCTTGGTGCAGGATGCCTGTAAGGGAATAAAAGGGCTGTTTTCCCCCTCCCTTTCTCAGTCAGTGCCTTGACTGAGTTCCTCTCTTTCAGCGCCCCAAGTTAAATGATGAATTCTGGCCTCTTGAAACTGATGGCAGCATATTCCTCTCCCTGCAACCATTGCACAGGCAATCCACAAAGTTAACAGGAGTAGACAGATGGAGGCAGAGGGCCCTGGCGAAATAAAGGGCTATCAGTGCTTAACACCGTGGGCAGTGGCAAAGCTCCCCAGCCACTGGCCACCGAGGGCCCTGAAGAGGAGCCACGACCCCCACGGGAGGAGCTGGCAGAGCTCTCCTGATAGGCTGCTTTGGCATTACTTTGTGTTTTCTGGATAGAACAACTTTCTAGTAGATGTATTGGCAGTGCACTAAGTATCTTGAAGAAGTTAATTCAGGCTCTCTTAGCCTTGATAACACTTGCTTAAAATACGCTTCCTCCTATGGATGACAAGAGTACAGAGATTATGTTTTGATCGTTCCATGACAAGTGACTTCCAAAAAGCAACATAGAAGGCTGTTTTTCAGAAGGGCCATTAACCAGCTGGCAGCCTGTTTTCCACCCTTCATGGTAAGCATGATAATCTGATCAGCATTCAGGAACAAGGCAGATCAAAGTCTTTGCTGTTTTCCCAGGAAATGCATCCTGATGACTCCATAGAGAAAGGTTTTCAAGTGGAAAGGTTGTTTTACATTTCTATCTCCCTCAGTGCTGCAAAGCCTAGCTTATTTTTTAGGGTTTCTGTACAAAGCTTTTTTTTTTTTTACTAGAGCTTGGGGAGTATTAATTTTGCAAGTGTGTTCACATTCAGCACAGACATCTGAAGACACCATCTGATAAACCAAGGGGTATCTGTGACAGCCTTGTGCTTTTGTGTGTCATGGCAATGGTGACTTCAGCTGCTGTAACACTATCTAAACCTGCACAGACACAGCAGTTAAGACTCATTCCTACCCAACACAGCTGGCAGAGCAGATAAAATCAGCATTTATTCCAGTTCTCAATCTCAGAACTTAAGCAGCACCTTGCAGGTTAAAATTCTGCTTCAATGGGGCAAAGGGGAATGCTCTTTTCCCAGCTGGTCACATCTGGGTGGGGGTGGCTCAGCCTCTGCTGTGAGGATGGTTCCCCTTCTGTCCTCCCCCAGCCCCTGCAATCCCTGACTGGAATTTGGTACAATCCAGGGGTTTGCCTGCCCACCTTTCCTTCCCGTGGCAGGCACTGCAGAGGGAAGGGGAGGTGGATGTGGGGTTTTACTCCAAGGTGCGGCGGAGGCAGTGCCAGGGCTCAGAACTGGGCTCTGCTCTGCCCCTTTGGCTGCATCCCAAGTGACTCATTCCACAGGAAACAGCACGGAACAGAGAGGGTGACCCTCATGGCGAGTGGCCAGCAGGGACAGTTGGTCGGATGCCCTGGTGGCAGGAATGGGAGAATCCCACCGGTTTGGCTCTGGGCTAAGGTCCCTGCCCTTGTACGCTCCCGTGATGTCTCTCTGAGGCTGCAAATGGGAGCAACATGATGCTGTAAATTGCTGACTGTAAAACAAGATTAAGGCTGATGTGCAGAACACGCTGTGCCCCAGACTGCTGGCCAGATCACCCACTGGCCTGGTTGGGCCAAAGTGCCAATGGGTTTATGCGGCAGGGAAATCCAGCGAGCAACCAGAGCATTCCAAAACAAGCTGACAGATCTGCAGCATTTGGGAGCAGCAGCTGATGCTCCCTCAGAGATGTAACACGATTCCTATAATCACAGATATATATTTAATTTTGTTTATTTAAACCAGCCCATGTTTTGCTGGGAGCATTAATCATCTGGTGTCACACAAGGGAGTACGAAATGTCACCCTTTGAGTCACATCCCTGGCGACACTGTTAGCAATGCTCTGGCTGTACTCCACAGCTGGAGAAAAAAGGGCTTCATGCCTTGCTGGCTGTAGAGCAAACACGCTCTTGCAGCTTCATTTTGCATTCAGCAGCTCTCCAAAACAGCGAAGGCAGCATGAAAAATGAGGAGGAACACGACTGAAGCTCAGCTGCTGATCTTTCACAACTCAACTGCCAAAAATATGAGGGCTGAAAGGAGACTTTAAAGCACAGGTATCAGCAGAAATATTAAACTGCCTTAATCAAGACAAGAACAGCTGGTCACTCAGTCGTTTAATAAATGAAAACAGGGCTCTCTTCTTCCCCCGGTGAGAGGCAAAAAGAAAATTCTAATTTCTCAACTGGGAATACAGCATGGAGCTGGCAGCAAAGTGAAGCAGCTGAAAGATGGTGTAGTTAATGGTTGAGACTGGTTCAGTGACCTGGCAGGCCTGTGACTGGAGAGTATTGTGCCATAAAGTAGTTCAACAGCACCTTCATAGTCCCTTTAGGGCCAGCACTGGGCTTAAAGCCTCTTTGAAGTCCAAAGATTGGGATGGATGTGAAGTGTATGGGGTTTAATCCTTTTTATTTTCCCTTAAAAAGCTGCTTGTCCTATCACCTCATCTCTGTTAAACTAGAACGTGAAGTGAGGAATGAGCTCTGAAAAACACAGATTTGTCTGCAGAGGGGATTTTGGCTGAAAAGAGCTAAAGCAGAGCGAGGCACTGGATGAAGTCATTCCACTTTCAGCCCTTGGTTTGCCTTCACTGGGCCCTGATTGAAACCCAGCCTTGGCAGCAAAGACTGATGCATATGGATGTAGCCCTGCCCTTATCAGGGATTACAAACTGGGCTCTGGGAAGTCCCAGCAGCAGCTTTGGTGTCCTGCAGTGCCAGAACTTGTGTGGAAAGCCAGTGGTGTGGAGAGTAAGGACAAGTAAATCATTCAGATGAAGATGCTTTAAGGTCTTGTCTTTTGAATATAGCCGAGTTCAGAATCCCTTCTCCACTGAAGTCAGTAGACCTGATTTAAAATAAATATTTATAGCTGTGCCTTGTGAATGTAAAGTGCTTGTTGCTGAGAAATCCCCTGCTTAGCAAGTACAACTCCTCAGCTGCGGGACAAAGCGATGGAAAATCCGTGCCAGGAATGGTTCAGTACCCCCAGCAGGGCTGGCAGGAGAACAGCGTGTAGCCCTCAGGACACAACGATGTGATACAGAAAATGCAGTCTCTGACTGTGAGCAGGAACACATTTTCATTACATTTGAGTTCTTCTGGCAGGCCGTGCCAGCTCCTAACTTTACATGCAGGAGTTGAGGACAGCTACAGTGTGTCTGTCTCCTGCCTATAAAAGAAGCACTGGAGAGAAGCAAGGCTCATTCTTTTTTTATGCAACACAAGGCTGCCATTTTCTCAAAATGAAAGCAAATGGGAGCAAATTATTTGGATTTTCTGACAAAAGCTGCACAAACACAACACCTTTAATAAAAACAGTTGATTCTTCTCATAATGCTCCTCTCTTCTTTTCCCCGTGATCACAGGAGGCCCTGCTTTCTGCTTTCAGCTAGAGAACATCTTTATTATCCTTGCAGACAGTGAATAACAAGGCATTCATTTGAACTTAATTTTTTTTGGCAATAAGACTCGGGGAAAGAATAGGGACAAAAGAATCGGAGATGTCAGGAACAAGTTCTGCCTGTAAATACACGTTCAGAGTTCTCAGCTCCTTCTTTGATTGGAATGGGGACAGGCAGCTCTGAATTTTAAACAACTGAGTTATGTTTGTCATTCAGCTGCATTGTTTTTCCATGTTTTCCTGTCCTTTCCCTCCTTTCTTAGCTTGTGTAGAGCTGGGTAGTTTTTACCACCTTGGCCCAGCAATCCAATTATTTTCCCATCCCATGCTTAAAGAGATTATGTTTATTTGTCTCAAATATCTCATGTATGACAACCTGGCAAAGCCACTTTAATAAAGAAGTGCTCTGGTGACTCCCAAGTATTCCCGGATTTGCAAGATCTGATTTTCAGGAAGGCAGGGGTTTGATGGATGAAATGAACGAATTTCTTCAATACATTTCAGGTGATCAATTCCAAAAAAAAAAAAAAAAGAAGAAACATAAATCTTTAGCAGCTGGCAGCAGTTTCATAATTAAATCCAAAAAAAAAGATGGAAGTTAGAGAGGAGAATAACCAGAGATGCAGCTTCCAATGACACAGGGGAAAAGGCTTACTAGGCTGCAACAGGAAATTGTCTATCAAAATTAATTTAGAAAGATTTTCAGATGATTAAAATTACCTGATGAGACTTACGTTTGATAAATTAGGAAGTACTTAATGAATCTCGTATTCTATTGGGAATTATTAACAACTAACTCGTGAAAAGATGAAACATGAGACTCGTGATAAAGATGTGGATGGAGGAAACGAGGCTGACCTCACACTGGAGGTTTCATCTCTGGGTGGTTCCATCAAATGCCTGATTTGTTTGTTTTGGCAGCTTCGGGTAAGATCTTTTAGATTTTGAGTATTGAACAGGAATGGCAGCTGGAGAAGTGGAGAGTGAGAGGAAGCTCATTAAAATGGGTGGCAGTTTGTCCTTCAGCTTCAGTGAGCTCCAAACCATGACCTGTGTGAAGGTTCAGCCTCTTGGGAGAGATCTGGCAGGTACCTGGCAGGTGCCTTTGGGGTTTTTCCACATGCACGCACGAGTTTGGTTCTGCTCCAGCTGAATTCCATGGCTTTACTCCTGAGGGCTACAAGGTTAATCATGATCTTATGTGCATCTGTGGGTTAGGGATGCAATGACTTCATTCAATATGAAAGCCATGTTTTAAGGTAAAAGGGAAAATATACCTCATCTCAGCGAGGGATATAATGGGAGAAATCATCAATCAGGAGTGTTGTGTGCCATCAACTCCACTTGGGATACAAATATGTTTTCCCTTTCATACAGGCAAATGAAGAGACAGTGAGTTATGTCCATTATTTCTTTTGAAAAGAAAGTTTTGAGAGGAAAAAATCTTGAAATGTTACTTATTTGTGGTCTTTCCTCAGTGTCAGAAAAAGTCGAATTCATCCAGAAATTGCTGACTTTCATTTTGTTAGAAAATATAGATTTGATACTGGAATAGGCCTCTCCTAAACCAAATAAAAATGCCATTCCTCATTCCATAAACATCTTTTCTTATAGCTTCATCCAAAAACTATTAAATCAAGGAAAGGCTCAATCTCCTTGCCAGACATTGTCATTATGACTTGCAAGCCCACTGTTTTTCCAGAAGAGAGAACCAAATTTCAGTCCTTGTTGCTTGGTTACAGCCCCTCCAACCCTCTTGGAATCCATGGGTTTGTAACACCTTAGAGAAGCAGCCCTCTATAGTTTTCACTTCAATTATTTATGCAGCTAGTTGTTGATTCCTTTTTGTCTGGTGACCCCGATGAAATGTTTCACTCACTCTGCTCTCCTCCTGCCCAAGGCTTTATTCTGTTGTCCTTGGCTTTTCCCTGGGAATGCTCTCCAAGTCCTACCAGTGGGAGTCAAATACTCTCCTGCAAACCTGAATGGGCAGGACAAAAAGAAATGTGTTGCCTGGGTAACTCAGCAAAATAACCAGTTAGTCTGAGTGAGTGTGCCTGCTTATCTGCTGGGGCACAGCTGAGCATTTGTGCATTAAAAGTGTGTTCCTTTTCTAGGGCTATGTACATCAGACCACTGAAATATCCCAAGAAATTCTCTCTTTCCAACTGACTCATCCAACATGAATGCCCTGGATCCCTGGATATGTTCAAACCAGGTAAGATCAATAGAGAAGTTAACTTTCTGCTGGTGCTGAAGTGTTGTCACGTTTTTAGGTCTGATTTTACTGGTGACATCAACCTAATGGTTTGACATCCCCAGTATGTATCGAGTTAACACCAAAAAAAAAAGGATTTTACATAAAGAACATAAAATTATATCAACAAACTGATTTATCCCTGAATCAGAAAAATGTTATAATAGAGAAATGTCTTTTAAGTATTCTTTAACAATGATTAACAAAATGTCAGCTCAGAAACTCAGGCAGTAAATGCAGACTTTAAAGCCACACTGTTCATCCAGTCTGGTCTTAACGAAGTCAGTGGCTGGGAATCCTGTGTGAATGCTGACCCCGGGCACAGGAACAGAATTTCTGCTACCACAGTGCCAGGATTTCATGGTCTGAGCATCTCAGTTATTTCTGTATAAAAGGAGGAGGGATAATATTATTTCCTCTCTTCCTAGTCTTTGTCTGTCTGCTCTGTTCAATTAAAGCACAAACTCTCTGGAGCAAACTCTGTTTTCCTGCCTTTCTCTGGTGCCCAGAACAACAGGGCCTCTGTGGCCTACAGCAGTGAGAATAATTGAGATTATTTCTGTCGTTAATCAGACCTCAGGATGAGCCAGATTCTGCCCAGTTCCTACAAATTTTGTGGACATGCAGGGAAGCGTCCAGTGGGTCGAATGTAGATGCGAGAGACCCATGGCTGAGACTGATGCCCACCCTGTATTTACCCAATTCAAAGAAAAAATTACTGGTCAAAACTGGATAAAGTGGGAAAAACAATTTCTTTCTTGGAGAGCTGGGACAAGCTGCTGAGTTTCTTGTCAGAAGCACATTTTTATGGGCAGGTTGTAAAGATCTAAAAAATAGTATTTATAATGGAAAGGCTGACACCATGTAAAATACATCGTTCCTCTGAAATAGCACAGAGATAATTTTTCATGGGCTTTATGAGGAATGCATTTGCCATAAAAGATCTGAAGCCCATTAGGCTGTGATGGGGACCAATACCTTTCATTTTATAGACAGAGGAAAAATGGTAAGTAGAAAGGCCCCAAATTACAATCTTGTTTGATTTAGATATTAATTTCTTTATTCTTAGCAGACAGAGAAATGATACGCTCAAGTGACCTGATGAATCTCTTAATACCCTGTCCTCGCCCACCCCGTAATAAACTCAGTTTTAGCACATAAAGTTTTAATGAAACCTGTGTGGAATGTCTACTTTGTTAAATTTCACATAACGATCTGTCAATTCAACATTTGGAACCACAAAATGCCTTTGCATGGAGCTGAAATTCTCTAATTACCATCATTCCCCTCGACTTTACTGGCACAGGGAAATTTGCCAGCAGAATTTCTAAGAGAAGGTTTTGGAGCTTTCAGCCACCATTGGGGAAAGCACAGACCTTTCTGTACAGAAAGATCTTATAATGATCAGCCTTTGTAATGACCAAAAAGAAGAGAAAAGAAAAATGTGAAGGAAAAGGAGGATAAGCTGAAAGGTAGAATTCTAAACCACAGAGGTTTTGACTATATGACATTTCCAATTGAATATCCCCAGGCAGAGGGGACTGTGTACTTTTTCCACATTGCTTTTAATCTATTTATCCCCTCTTTTTTCAGTACAGAGCCCAGGAGCTCAAGTGAGGAAGGAGCTGTGTCTGTGGTGTGGGAGTTGCAGATCAATAGGGCACGATTTACAGCTCCATTAGAACTTTCCACAAAAACCTGGGTCCCGTCGCTACTGGTGGAGTTTAAAAGCCATCTGTGAACTTCAGCAGGGACTAACCAGGGCCCATAACCATACTGGGCTGCTGCAATTCCATCCTGGAACCCTGCCAGCATCTGCACTTTGTCTGGGGGAACCAAACAAAAATCACTCAAACTCGTTTCGAAGGGAATAATTCACTGGGCTGATTCTCAGAACCTGCAGCTTTAATGTTTTAAGAAAAATATAATACAAAAACAGACACAAACCTGACCTGTTGGTTCCCACCAAGAGAAGAATCTCTTGTTTGCATTTTCAGCTGCAAACTCGAAGAGGGAAGCCTGGAAGGTTTTCCTAAAGTGGCTGAGCACGTTCAAATGAGGCAAGCACGCCCAACAGAGTGAAGAGGTGCTCGTGAAGAACTTTCCTGAACATTACATCAAGTATGAGCCTCTTTAAGTATTTTCTTTTCATCCACAGTTCTTGGATAAATTAACAAGGCATTTAACAAGCCGTTAATGAAGCAGGAGATCTTTTAGGCAATGAAAGTATGAACTTCAGGTGGACAAAACTGTGAAAGCAATTGGTGAAAGTGAAGTCGCTGGAGCGAGCAGACCAGAGATTCAGCCGGATGATCACATATCTTGCTGCAGGTATCACCAACCTATCTTTAGGCACCTTCTGGAAAAACAGTTCACTGATACCAGCTCGATCAGCCCAGGAATTTGTTTGATGTGCTTAAGAGATTGGTAACAATAGCTCCTAACGTGACTGCGTTGCGAGGTGACAGTGTTTCCTTGGAGACAGTGAATCCATCCAGCCCCGCCAGGATCCCGGCAGGTTCCCCCTCTCCAGAGGCCGTAGAACTCCCTCCCTGTGCCGGGGCAGAGATGGGAAGATAAGCTCTGCCTGTAGACAAATAGCCTTGTGCAAGATGTGAGGATTTTATGCAGCAGCGAGACATGTCTGAAAGGTAGGAGGGTGCAAGGAGACACGGACCTGTAGTCATTGCACAGCTGGCTTGACATGCTTTGACAACAGAGATAGAGTTACAGGATTGAGTGTCTTTTTAAAATGTACCAGCCTGTATTGCTAACGGAGATGGTTGTGCAGAGAAAACAGGAATTCAAACGGGGTTGTTTTTCTTGGTCTCATTGCCTGATCGCTGAAAGAAAAAAGCTGTCCCAACAAAAATGTTGAGTTTGTTATGCAAAGGTGTGAAAGGCACATGGAGTGAAATGTGGGCTTTGTATCGTTGCAAGTTGGATCCATGAGGAAAATGTTAGTTAATATGCTAGGAATGTATCATTATGGTGATAGGACCTAATTAAGTTAATTATGTCTTTGGGGGGGCAATTTTATGAAGCATAAAGCAAGATAATTGATGCTACAGCTATCAGCAAGGATGCTTTGTAGCTGTAACTTACAGGTGTGTTTGTCACTAAATTATGCTCAAAAGAACCGCTTCAAAATGTTGCATAATGTCTCATAAAACTCCTATAAAAATAATTGAAAGGTAATAGAGCATGCAAACACTATGTCCATATCTTCTACTATCCTAAGTTCAGAGAGTTCTCATAATAAATGTTTGCATACAAGCAAAGCTGCTCTGGAGCAGTAAATTGTGTGCATTTGAAATGAAGCACAGCCCGAGTTCTGAGTTTGCCATCCTTAAATACTTCCACAAATTGTGTCAGGAAGTTAACCCTGCAGTTCATTTATGTGGATGGCTTTGGCATTTGCCATTGACTGGGACAATGGAAATAACTGGGTGTTTGGAACCTGGGAGCAAATACTTATTTGTGCAAGTGGTTTGGGCAGATCCAGAACCAGCTCTCTCAGAGCCCGTGCAAAATCAGCAGCTCTGACCTAGTGATAAGAAATCTTTGCTTTGGGAGGATTTATTGCTCTTTTCTTAGTTTCTTTAATTTGGATTTTTTTTTTCTATTTCTTAAAGATGATCTTAACACACACTTGATTTGGTTCCTTTAGAATGGTCCAAGTTTTTCACTTCCATAGTAGCAGGACTGAACAAACTTTGCTGCTAAATCAGAATCTGACCAGTGAGATCAACCACCTGGGAGCAGGGGCCTTCCCATCAGATATGGGCTGTGATTTGGTGGGATGTAGCAAGCACCACAGGAATTCTGACTCTGGATATGTGAAGAGTTAGTATAAATATCCCTACTACTTGTTCCCAAACCTTTTATCCAGGGCATTTCAGATCTACAGGAAAAGCAGAGAAAGCTAAGCCTGCTCAAGGATGCTGATTCCTGAAGAGCAGCTGGGGATAAGGCTGTGGGAAGCTAGACCAAACCCCAAAACTGCTCAAAAGGCTGGGACAAAAAGCCTTTCAAATCCCAAAGGCAAGAGTTTGCTTAAAACCTCCTTTATCTTTGCTCCTCTTTAACTGAGCTTCCCATTTTCTGTGCAGCAGAGCTGAACCTGTGCTGGAGAGTCTCAGATGTTTGTTTGTCGAGGCTGCTGTTTTATCAGGAGAAAGGAGTCCTTTGGCTGACAATCCTTTTTTAACAGCCAAATATCTAAAATGTACCCAGGAGGGATTTTTCACTCAGTTTTTCACTCAGTGTCTTTCACTGGTGTCATTTCAAAAGTAGTTCAGCTTTAGCTCTTCAAAGTTTTTTGTGGGCTTTTAATGTATCCTGCACTTAAAGGCAGCTGGACTCAAATGTACTTGCACTGCAGTCAGGAAACTTGGAGCATTCTGGGCTCCATGGAAATGTGGCCAAGGTGTCAGGGAGAGGAGAAGCATTTCACAGCCACACAGCTGATACTGACATCTTGATAAGGTGGGACTTTGATCAGGGAGCTCAGCAGGGCATGATTTTCCAAGGTATGGCCTGATACCTCCTCAGTCATGTTCTGAAAAATGCAGGAGCTGTTCTGTTCTCAGTCCTGACAGTTTGCAAAACATTTCAGACACTGAATTCCTCACTGGGACTTCCACTGAGGAGAATACATAAAGGGTTAGCTATGAGTGCTTCCAGTCACCCCACAGTCTGTGCTCCCTCTTGTCAGTTCACATGGAGCACTCCAAACTTCAAGG
This sequence comes from Aphelocoma coerulescens, assembly GCF_041296385.1. Lineage (NCBI taxonomy): Eukaryota > Metazoa > Chordata > Aves > Passeriformes > Corvidae > Aphelocoma > Aphelocoma coerulescens. The sequence continues at coordinate 23,554,553 of NC_091023.1, read as the reverse complement.
TGCCTGCAAGGAATTGTTTGGTACAATTTTGTGGGTTTTTCTTTAATTATTGAGATAAAAAAAATGTTGTACCTGGATTTGGTGTCAGTGGCAAAGCCATAGCCATGACAGGAACTGGACTGAGGGCCAGCCTCAGCAGTTAGAAGCTGGTCACACAAGGTTTTTTCCCCCCCATTACCTTTTGAAGTTGCCTTTCCAAACTCTGTAATAGAATTCTTAAAATACAGTCAGGTACCTCTGCTTAAAAGACATCATAAATACTCCCCCACACCCCCCAAAAAGAGGGAGAATGGAAGAATGCAATTTCCACAGAGGGTTTCCATTAGTGAAATTAATTCTTCTCTCATAAGAATTTAGGTCTATGATTTATGATAACCACCAATTTCTCACTGCAGGCAAAGTGAGAGGAAATGACTCAGCCTGGACAGACATCATGAATCTAATTTTTTTCCCCTTAATGCTTGACATAATCTAGTGTGCTGCTCCCAGAGGTGTCATTGGAGATTCATATCCAGCCGAAGGGCCTCACAATCAAGGCAGGAAATTTTGTTCCTTTCATGTATTGTGCGATCTGTAATTGCTTGGAATTGCATCCTGCCTTGTTCATTGCCAGTCCTTTTGCATCAATTTTGCAGCAAAGTAGGAAGGCAAACAAAGGAAGGGAGAGAAAAGCTGTGTGGCACTTGCCCCCCCAAAAAAAAACCTTCTGTGACATAATGTGGGGATCCAGCTGGTGCTTATTAAACTCAGGCAGTTTTGAGGTGAAAGATGTTTCTTTCTGTCACTCTTTCCCATGGAAATCTCACTACCCACCTGATTGGGGAACTCGTATCCATCTCACTTTTTTTTCTGGAACTCTGTTTTATTTGCCATCACCGATACAGAATTCTGTGAGTGGGTTTTCTGCTGGGATAGATATCATGTTAAATGGTTCAGCTAAAATGTTTTATCCCACATTTCCAGGGACTGGGAGTGTATATTCCTGTCTCAGCAGAGGAGGTAGTATCTAGCTGAGAGGAAGGTAGGTTTTGAAAAGTCTTGCAGTTATAAATAGTCATTTGAATACATCTTAAAAGATCACTTCTAAACTGAGAAGAATAACAGACCTTTTCTTAAACACAAAAGAATTTCTACATATTTCATATCCAAGATAGGACTAAACAAGAATCCCCAGCACTCTTTTTATTTTTCTGGCATTTTTTTACCATTGACCCAATGTAAATTCTCTTTTCACGGGGTTGCTGTGTGTGAACTCCTGCTGCTCTGTAACACACACACACCACAAGGGTTTGTTTGCCTTGAGGTGACCTCAAAAGTGTCTCAGTAAATAGCTGTTGTTTTCCAAAATGCTGAGCTGGCACAGCTTCCTCGAAGTCACCTGCAGTTCATTGGGGCTGGTTTGGTCCCATTAAAACCCTGCCATGAAGCACGAAGGGAGGAGAGCTGCTTGTCAGAGCTGTTCTTGCACAGTTGCAGCGAGGTCAGCAGGACACATCTCCTCAGGAGGGTTTGCCAATAATCTGTAATTGTACGTTTTAACCAATGTTCTATTAACCTGTCTGTTACTCTCAGTATGAGAGCTTCTTTGCCTTCCTCTCCAAACCATTTTAAAGCTGCATTTTTATTCTGTATTTCTGCTCCTGACTCCAGTTGTTTCATGATGCTGACTGACAGCTGAGACTCCCTGGCAAGAGCTCCCTGAGCCTGTACAGTAAACAGCAAATTACAGTGCTGGGTGCACACCCTGACTAAATTAAATCATTGTTTTCAAGTATTCCGTGGTAAATTCCCAAATTGCAGCTGCCAGTCTGCAAGTTCTTGAGTCCCTCTGAAGCACAATTAGAGAAATTGCACCATTTGGGGTATAGAAAATGTACTTTTGGAAGTGTTCCTAGGCAAGCAAAGCACACAAACGCACAACTTCAAGCTGAAGGTTGGACTTGATAACCTTGGAGGTCTTTTCCAGCACTAATGATTCTATGATTTGAGCACTCTATTAAACAAAGTTCAGCTTTTCTCAGGCAAATCCCTGAGATTCCCCTAGAACCTATTCAAGAGATTAAAATAAATACACTAATATTAGTAAAATAATTAATTAGAACTCATGTACAATGGAATAAAATAAGTGACTGAGGTATCTTTTCACCCAGCCTGGATCCCTAAAAGCAGGGCTCTCCTGGGTAGAAGGGAACACATCAGGCTGCTGAACAAGTTCAGCTCTCAATTTTCTCCAAGACTCAGTTTTTCTAACAAACTGCCAAATCCTCTTTCTGATGTTTGGACATATCTGTGAAAGCCTCCTGTGTGTAAAGAAATGCTGCTCAGGTGAGAGGTGAGGGGATTGCCCATGGTTTGGCCTCAGGATGTGGCTGTTGCCTGCTGGCAAGTCCTACCCTGACCTGTTCTGTACTTTCTGTGATTATTTTCTGTAATTATTAAACAGAACCAATAACATTTGCATTTCTCTGGACAGAATCTACACTGGCTTAACATCTCCTCTCTAGTTCCTCAGGTCTGACTACAAGCAATCAGAAGTTCTTTAAGTCCTATTCCACCTGCTGCTCCATCCTTGGTGATGCACACAATATTCCATCAGCTTTATCCCAAAACAGAGGAATCCTTGGGCAGAACTGGGATTCCAGGCTACCTTCCCCAGTAAGTGCTGGATTTCCAGTCTGATTGCAGGTTTGTAGAAAAGAGACATTGACAAAGAGGAGCTAAGGCAGAAACCTCTTCCTCAGCTTTGAAGTGGTTTTTGTTTACCTCCTTTTATCTTCCAAAACTGTGGCAGAATATAAATAAGGTTCTGTTCTATGGGGTCAGCTGTGGCAGGGGGTTTGCCTCAGCCTTTGAGCTCTGTGCACCAAACTGATGCCATGGGCAGGTGGGTAATGAGCCCTGAAAAGGCTCTCTCCAATATTTGAGCCAATTTATTGGAATAAACCAGGATGAGCTGTGGCAAACTCTGCTTAACTGTGAATTCCCACAGCATTTACCAGCTCCTGCATACGGCTCTGACTGGAGGGATTTCTGCTGTAATAATGCCAGAAATAAGAGAAAATACAATGTCAAAACCTCAGGAACTTTTACTGATTCTTTTATATCTTTATTTTGCTTTTTTTTTTAAGCTTCCTTCTGACTCCTTCAAGTATCTTGGCTGGTGTGACATAGAAGAACACAGTGTTCAGGGAAATCAGCTCCACTGTCCCCGAGTGAGGGAAGGTAAAGACCAAAAAGACACTTTGACATTTCAGCCCTAAATCTATTTAGTCAAACAGTGCATCCTTAAAAGTTATGAGCTTAAATCATGGAGTTTGCCATTCATTTGAAAAGGGGCAGGATTTCATCCCACAGTGTCCATGCTTGCTTTTTTATTTCATCGTTACGAAATGATCCTTTGTAATTTCAAAAATGAGAAACAACTGCCAGAACTGCAAATTGAAGAATTTTAGTATCAATGTGGTGCTGGTTACTTCTCTCAAAAGTTCATTAACATTTGAATGTTCAGGATGCAGTAGCCATATGCCAAAGAGCCAAACAAGAAAGCAAGAGGGAAACTCTGTCCTGCAAACAGTGTGTTTTAAGACTGAATTGTCTCCATTTCTATCGATTGACACACTCAAGAATAGAGTATGAAAGATGGGGTTTAAAATCCAGTATTTGCATGTTTGGGAGTAAACAGTGGAAAATTTCCAGCCTGCCCTTGCTTTAATTAGGAGTTTGAAGATGTCCATAGCTCTGAACATTTCATTAAGACTTTAAGTCTCCTGTGTGTGTCTGTCTTGCTACAAATGAGGTTTGAGTGGGGCTGTTGGTCCCAGTTGCAGTTGTTGTCACTGCTCTGGAAGCTGCAAACATTTTCCTTTCTCAGGCCAATCAAAGGCTAACTCACAGCATGGGAAGGAATAAGAAGGATTTCAGAACCCAGATCCTTATGGACAACCCTTCAGAAATAGTTTTCATTCTGAGCTGTAGCAGATCTGTCATTTACCAACCCAGCACAAAATCATCACGACTGTAGATTGCTGGCTGAATCACAGGCCTGGAAATGGTAGAAAAATCTTCACAGTAATTTATATCTCAGAAGCCTGGAAACTTACACACCTATAATATTATATCTATTTCTTAATTACAGAATCTTCCCAGCAATATACATATATATATTCTCCCAGCAAGTGACTAAGTGCCAGTTCTGTATCACATCCTTAACTGTAACTCTTTCTCTCTGACCAGGGCCCTCAGAAGAAGAGCTGTTTTTCAGAAAAGAAGAACATACTTTGAAAAAAAGAAAACAAGTAACTGACACAGAGAAATGGGAAAAGAGACTGCAAGAGAACTGGGAAAACTGTGCTGTAAAACTTTCTCATTAACATTTTGTACTGGAATTGTAAAGAAGCCAAATAATGATGTGCTGGCTGCTCACTGCATTTAATAGGTTTAAACCTGGTCTAAGGAAGGTGTCCCTGGCTATGGCAGGGGGTGGAACTGGATGAATTTTAAATTCCCTGCCAACTCAGACCATTCTGTGAGGACTCTATGAATATTTATACCTGGCTGCTGCACAGCACTTCGGTGCCAGATGAGTTTAGAAGCCAAACCCATAAACCACGATCGCTTGGTCCTGCTCCCTCTCCCCACACACACTGGTAACCCCTCTCACAGAGGAAGGAGGGGCTGGACACTAAAATTCATGCTTGAGAGATGGTTTCTTTCTTCTTTACTTTCAAAGAATTATGGAGTTCATCATTCTGAAATGAATTTGGCACTTGGTACCACCAACTGTTACAAGAGCAGCAGCATAAAATATATTCTCATTTTAACTACCTCTGACTAATTCTATATTTAATTATATAGTTATTACAAAGCAAGAGAAAAAAAAGTGCTTTCTTTTATTTTTTTTTCCTTTCCAGGAGTTGAACCTTTCATTCCAGGACCTGGGTGATCTTTACCAGGTGGAAAACTTCAAAAGAATCCTCAGAAGATTAATTCGGGTGGAAAAGCTTTGGTTGGTGGACAATTCTTTGACAGACCTAAGTGCCATAAGGTTGCCAAGGTAGACAAATTTTCTATTTTTATCTAATATGATAGAAATCAAAATTTGACTTAAGTGACAGCTGGAGCAGGCTCTTGAGAACTGCCAAATCTGCTCTTTTGGGGGGGATTGGATTGGGAATCCATCAGTTTATTGCTGTTCTGAGTTCATGTCATCCCTGGGCTGCAAATACCCAGTGAGGAGATCAGATGATGTGCCCTTTATTCCTGGGGGATAATTAATGAGTCTTGTCAAGTTCAGGGAGATCTGTGCCAAAAGGGGAAGTTGTTGAGCACAGAAGGAAATTCTGTGAAGAAATGGTGGAACATGACCCAAGCAGAGAGGCCAAGCATGACCATGACAACTATAAATACATTTTATAATCCATCTGTTGCTACTCTGCTGTTGTGTGTTTAGGTGTATGGAGAGTTGTTATACTGAGGACAGGAATAATGATGCATCTATTGTACACCATGAAGTTGGGAATATGAAGTATAGGGACCTGATCTGACAGTCCATGATTAGGCAAAACCAGCACAAATGTAAAACTAGCGTATAAAACCCACCCCTGTTGTTGGGATTCTGTCACAGATGTGATAGTGATGCCATACACTTTGTACTTTACAGATGCAGAGAGCTAAATGTAAATAAAAACCACTTTACATCCTTCAAACAGCTGCCAAAGATCCCTCAGATTCAGCACTTATCTCTCGCTGAAAATAACATCGCGACCCTGAGTGGGATATCAGACTTCAGATCCACTCCACTTGAATCCCTCACACTCAAGAGGAATCCCTGTGAGTTCCAGGAAGGATACAGACAACTGTAAGTCTGGCCTTCTCAGGGCTAGCAAAAGTGATGAACACAAAAATGTGTTTGTCAGAGAGTTTAAAAGGAATGAGATCTCAAATCCAACAAGCTTTCTAAAGAAGCTTTTCGTTTTCCCATGGTTTCAACTACCTGAAATGCTTCAGGAACATGGGTTAGTGAGCCATTATGTGATAAAAGTCCCAAAATATTCAGAAAGTGCCTGTGATGCTTTTTAATGGCATGACTGGCAGTCCTGGAACTGAACGAAGTCCATGGATCAAGTTTAGAGACAGTGAGCAGGGCAGATAAATTAGATTCCCTTTTATTAATAGAAACTACCTATTACTCAAACTCTCTTCAGTCTCATTGTATCCCTGGTGGATTCTGCAAGGAGCCTAAATTGCATTACATGTCAGAGCAGAATCAGGAGGATGTCTTGAAAGATGGGAGCAAAAGCAGGAGAAAATTAGGTTCCCTTCATTTGATTTTTCTGGATTCCCTCCCGTCCCTGTGGCAGGGCTGTGGAAGCTGCTCTGCCTCGAACAGCCCCTCAGTGAAGATTGTGTTGCAGGCTTTGGGGTGTGGTGGAGACTTAACAGAGCAGCCTCAGACACTGGAAATGGAAATTCAAATCCAAGGCATTACAGTCCAAGCAAATCCAGGGGAATATAATCTATTCTAAATCTCACTCTTAGAAAATCTGCATGGTTGCATGGTTTCCCCCCTACAAACACAGCCCAGTGTTGATATTTTAAAGATGAACCTTGCAGGGTGTGTCTGAGATGGGATACATCTCTTCCCATCGCTTCCTGGGAGGGGGGAAAAAAGAAAGGAGAAGTTTAAAAAAAGGGTTTAATGCAACTTTCTGAGTTTCCAGTATGTTTTCCCTTTAGTCTAGTGGGCATCCCCTGGGCAGTGTGGTGGTACTGGTGCTTTCCAAAGGTCTGGAGGCAGATACCAGCGTGGAAGTGAAGAAGTACATTTTAAAGGATGGATTTCACATTTTATGTGCATATCAAAGGGTCCAGGAGAATAAAAGCAGAAAAATGCCTTTTAACAATTCCTAATTGTGCTTCTGCTCTCAATCTGCCAGTTCTTAGGGCAATTAAATATTGGTATTATTTGGTATTATTCTGGTATTATGTTCATTCTCAGGGTTGGAAGACAGATTCTTTAAGTGCTTTATTGAGTCTGAGAATATAAAAGTGGTGCAACAGAGTGAAATCTGAGAGTTTTAATTAGCTCTTTATCAGATAAATTCTGCAACAAATGACAAATCAAGATTTCCAACAACCCAAATGTATTTTAGATATGTTTGAATCTGTTGTTTCTTTTTTATCAGCATCTGTTTTCTCAACATTTCCCAAGATTATTTATCTCAATTTCTATTTTTTCTTTTGTCTCTCTTTAAGTGTATTCTCCAATTTGCCAAACCTGAAAATACTGGATGGTATCCCAAAACTGCCAGAGGACTGTTCCCCCCCTGAAGTCAGGTTTTTTTACAGGATGTGTACTATACTCTAGCACTGTATTTGTGTAGGATCACAACTGTGCTACAACCACCTTGCTTAAAAGAGATAATAAATCCTGCTTATGGAAGTCCTTTTTTTTTTTTTTTTTTTTTCTGGCCAAAGAGATATTGCAACAGAACTATAACATTTTGGAGTGCATTTGTGATAGCACAGACTTCAAGTAAGTATGGATATGGATATGGAAATAAGACACAATGGTATGCTGAATATTATGGGTTTGGTGTATTAAAAATATTGTGTGATTTTCTCAACTAGGAACTCAGTGTAGACAACACCTCACAATTATTGACCCCTACTGCATTTAATTAAAGCACATCCAAGTCCAGACCCCAAGTTCCCTGTGGGAAATGACACAGGGATGAACATCCAAAGAAAAGGAAAACAAATCCCACAACTGAATAAAAGAGCCCACCCATGTCCAAGTGCTCTTTAATGAAGTTTGTACATGGGGAAATCTGAGCCACCCCAATCATTCTGACCCTTAGAAACAAAAAAAATAATAATTAAAGAAGGTCTTGCTGTGGAGTTTGGTGTGGCCAGAGAGCACTGGGGAGGTAAATTGTGGAAAGGAAAGGAGTCTTTTGACTCACTGCTGGCATTGTTTAGGGATGTCCTGTTGCTTAATAGAGGATCCTCAAAGCAAAGCCACAGGAGGGAAAGACCTGTGGAAGCCAAAAAGGGATTTGTAAGGGCTCCCAGGATATCTGGATGCAATTATCTTTGAGAGCTAATCTGTCCTTGGCTTTGATTGATTTGCTGTTCAATTTTAGGTTTTTTTTTTTTTTCCCAACCAGCACACAAATAGCTGTGCCACCAATGGTGCAGGGGAAGAATGACAGAGTCCTGGGAACGAAGACAATTAAGAGAATTGCCTGATTCCAGAGACATCAATAAATTCTCTGCTGTGTGTTGGCTGCAGGGGCAGGTTGGTTCAGCTGCAGGGAGGAGGAATGAGAGCTCAGCCCTGCAGGGCTCTACAGTGCCATGACTTAGCAGCAGAAAGGTCACACAGCAGCTCTGTTTAACATCTGTACTGCATCCAGGCAAGAGAAATCACCAGCTTGGCAAGTTTCCAGGCTCTCCCTTAGGGCTCTCCTTACCTCTCCCACAGCTTAGCAGTCAAAACTGGTGATCAAAATATTGCATGAACTAAATCATAAGATGCTGAATGTATTGCAGGGTCTAGCTCAGAGGATTTTCTGCAGCTGTGACAGGAAAAGGCAGTGGAGCACTGCAAAGAGATGTCAGCTTGATGGTCACTCTCAGGAAATATTCTTGAAATTCAGAGAAGCAGAGCAGTATTTACATGCTCACAGGGCTTGATAAGCAGATCTGGCCAGTGGAATCCACCCCAGCACTGGGAACAGAGCACACTGTGCCAAACCCCTTCATAAACACACCCCAGAATCAGGAGGGAAATTCAACAACACACAGCAACGAGCTTTTACAGGTTCAGAGAGACATGATGTGGTTTACACAGAAACAACAAGGCAACCAGGGCTCTGAAACAGGGAAACAGAACATCACATGCTGTATGTGGCAAACTGGTCCAGAGAACAGGAATCTTTGCTATGGAGGGGATAAGAACAGAAAACATGAAAGCTTTCCATGGAGTGAGGCTAGTGGCCTATTTCAGGCCTAGAAATTAATTCAGAGATAGTTTAACACAGTAATCTTTATCAAAAACCATTGCTGTGTCTGGGAATGGAGGGGTAAACACAAAGCATTAAATACATTCCTCTCAGCTGAGGATGTGTGTGAGCAAACACCGTGTCCTTGGAAATAAGGCAGGGAGCTAGAGCAGAGGGGAAACAGAGCCTGAAGGACCACCCTCACTGACCAGCCTACCCTCAGTGACCACCTTGGTGTACACCTTACTGACCACCTTACCCTCAGTGACCACCTTACCCTCAGTGACCACCTTGGTGTACACCTTACTGACCACCTTACCCTCAGTGACCACCTTACCCTCAGTGACCACCTTAGTGTACACCTTACTGACCACCTTACCCTCACTGACCACCTTGGTGTACACCTTACTGACCACTTTACCCTCAGTGACCACCTTGGTGTACACCTTACTGACCACCTTACCCTCACTGACCACCTTGGTGTACACCTTACTGACCACCTTGCCCTCACTGACCACCCTGGTGTACACCTTACTGACCACCTTACCCTCACTGACCACCCTGGTGTACACCTTACTGACCACCTTACCCTCACTGACCACCTTACTGACCCTTACCTGGCCAAGCCCAAGAGCAGAGAGCAGCTGGACACTGCTGTGGGGCTGTGACTGGAAATGGGAAAGGGAAACAGGCTTTTCCCAAAGTTCCAGACCCTAAGGAGCATTCAAATCAGCAGTGCTCAGGTCACAACACAAAGCACCCGAGGACTAGGCTCTCTTCCCAGAATTCAGCATCAGAAAGTGAGGCTGAGATGGGAAATTGCTCCAGTCCCATGGGCAGATGTTTCTGTTACCAGCTCCTGGTAAATTTACCACCCACTTCTTCCACGTGCAATTAGGAGCTGCTCGAGTCTCTCCTGGGAACAGGCTCAGGGGCTCTGCTGTTTAGACCTCAGTGCTGGCTCAGTCACGACAGAAAGGCACAGATGCTGATTTATTCTTTCCCAACAGGAAGTTGGTTCTGCTCTCATAATTTTTCATTTCATTATTTTAATGCTCTGGCTCTGGGATCTCAGGGAAATATGAGGTAATACAGGGGAGCCTTGATGATTTTATTTAAAGTGCATCCAGAAGCAAGAATGTACTGGTGATATTTGAGTGATTTTGCTGAAAAGAGGTCTAAAGGAAATCACAGAACCACAGAATGGTTTGGGTTGGAAGGGACAGAAAAGCCCATCTTATTCAGCCTCCTGCCATGGGTTACTCCAAGCTCCATCCAACCTGGCCTTGGACACTTCCAGGGATCCAGGGGCAGGCACAGCTGCTCTGGGAACCCTGTGCCAGGGCCTGCCCACCCTCCCAGGGAAGAATTTCTTCCATCCATTCTGAAATAACAGCTGCCACCGGTGAGCTCGGTACCAAAGTGCCATGAAATCAATTTCCAATTACTTACAAAGATTCCTTTGAACCTGACATTTCATGAGCCCAACACTGTCTCATTTAGCTGTCTCTTCACTTCTCATTATGTCTAAATCTCTCAATACAGAGTAGAAAAGTTTGAATAGAAAAATTTGAGCAATATCAAATCAAAAACCAGATTAATTAAATGAACAGAAAGAAAACAAGATTTTTCATTAAATCATTTATTATGATCCCAGGAATTCCAGAGCAGGGTTTAAAAGCTCTGTAATTATTACAGTTCATGGGTCATGGAAGCAAAGTTGTACCAGAGAAGAAACCATCAGGCACTGATGAGCATTTCAAAGATCATCTGCTCATATACACCTCAACTTGTAGAACATGAAGGACAAACACCCTCTGTTCCTACTGATCCAAATTCTTCACATCACTCAGGAAATAAAGCCTTTGAGCCAATATCCTTCCCTGGGACTGGTCACTGCAGCCCTGACTGGATGTGAGTACAGTGAAGAGGGAAGCAGGGCATTCCCTTGCAGAAGTGTCTTCTTTTAGTGCCTTCCACTGGGCTTCAGAGCCTGGGAGAGTGCACCAGAGGCAAAGCAGAGCTGATCAGCTCAGCCTGGGATTCATCATCAAGAGTGTTAATGCAAATATTCACCCCCAAATTTCCACACTGGTATGGGCTCAGTAACTCGTCAGTGAATCCCTTGAGTTCAGCCTGGCAGTGCTGGAGCACTGAGTGGTTTTAAGGACATCACAAGGGACTTCTTGAGGTCCTTGTCAGCTCTCCGGTTGTTGTATCCGTAAGAAATTTGCCTGGCACACCCTTTGGAATGTGCCGTGGGTGTGGTCAGTCCTGGCAGGAGCTGCCCCGTGGCCGTGCCCTGGCAGCCACAGCCCAGCTGTCCCTCCAGGGGCCACCTGGCACATTCCCATGGCCAGGAAGGGCATTCCTCCTTTCCTTTGCCTGCCCTGGCTCCTGCCCACGGCAGCTGAGTGTTGGCAATGCCAGGACTGTGGTGATTCGGTGTTGGCTTTTTCCCTGACCCCACACAAGTGAGGACCCAATTCCTGCCCATGCTGGACTCACCAGCACAGCCTCCAGGAGCTCCAGAGCTGCAGGAGCACATCTTCATTCTGCTGCAGGGATGGAGGGAGGGAAAGCACTCACAAAGCAGGGATCAGGTCACCAAAAAGGGCACTGTGAGGGGCTGTTAACCTTGGAGGAGCAAAACTCTCTCCCCTTTCCCCAGAGAACCTACAGTCTGAATATATCAGACTATATTAATTTTTTTTTTACCCTTTCCTTCCTGGCTGATTAAAACCAAATACCTCCTGGTCTGTGTAAGGCAGCTTGCAATCATCACCACTTAATTTTTGCTGTTCAATAAAGCATTTTCAGCATTTTTGAGTATTTCCTTGCTATCAACACCAAAAGGAAAAATTAACTTATGGAAAATGCTGACTGACACTTTGATCTATTTGGATGCATGTATGGGACATGCAGGGGAACATGGCAGGAAACATGGTGGAAATAAGCTATTAGGATATCCCAGATCACTCATTTTCCATTTGTAATCTATCATTCCAGACAGATTTGGTTTGGAATTACCAGGTACACACTATATTATGCAATTGAAAGCCCTGAAGGTAAGGAACGAAGGCCATCAACAACAAATGCTTTGGATAGAAACAGCCTTAAAAATAAATGTACTAACCTAAACAGGGTTGAGAGAAGCTTGGACAGTAATAAATTGGGAATGACCAGAAGGTTCATGATTAGTCAAGCTAAATGGTCCAGTCAGCCTTGGGGACTGAAATCCTAGCCAGGTTTGGGGTGGGTTTTTTCTGGTTCTTTTTCAGACTGATTATTTTATTTTTCTTATGTGATAACATATTTCCCATTCCTACTCTACACAAAGTCTATTTTTTATCTAGTAGATTGCTATAATCACTCTTTACACCCCAAGCACTGAACCAGTTTAAGGATGCTCCTATTAAAAGGTGTGGACAATGAAGTCAGAGTTTCTGTGATGCACTTTTAATTTTCTGTATAAAACGTACAACTTTCCATTTTTTCTGAGATCAGAGAAACTCAAACAGGTGTCTGGATCTGTTCTCAGGGCTCCCAGCCCTTCCTCAGTCAGTTCTTGGCTCTCACCTTTTCTCAGCATCACACACCTTTGAGCTGTGCTCTCCCAGCTTTTGTCTCGCTGCTTTTCCTGTGACAGCTCAGTCACCCTCCTGTGGCTGCAAAGCCCTTCCCCACGCTGGGCTGATGCTTCCCAAGAGCCTCAAACTCCATCCCAGGCTGTCCCTGGGTGCTGCAAGTCCATCATTGCCTCCAGACCGAGCTGTTCTCTCCTTGTGCATTCCCTGGTCCTGCCCTGTTCCTTCCAGTGCCACCTCCAGGGCCACCACAGCGTTTGGGATGTCTGGTGTCGTGCAGACAAAAGGAAATTGGTGGTGGAGCAAGAAGTTCTGTGGGATTAAACAAATCAGTCAAACATCATCCTGTCTGTCCAAGCTATGCCTGATTATCTTTCAAAAGCAGAATTCTGTGTGAGGACAGATGCCTAAAGCAGGGCACATTCTACAGCAACGTGTTCAGCCTGGAGGACATCTGGAATCTAAAAGACAAAGAACAGGTTGCTCAACCCTGCTGCATTTCTGGTACACTCAATTCAATGTTTTACCACTGGCTCCCACTCAAAGTATCTGCAGTTTGCTCTCCTCTGCTATTTTGTTTTATTTTGTTATCTTCCTTTAAGCATTGCAGCAAATACAACAATAGAATCAGAGCTGAAGCTCCAAAGGGTAGATGAATGCCTGAGGAGAAAAGGGAATATAATGTTAATTCTACAGAGGGGAGTGCTCAAAGTGCTTGTCATGTCCCATACCACAAGGATGAGACTAAAATGTCCCAAGTTTTTACTGTGACAGTGTCACACTCAAGCACTCTGAACCAAAATCCTCCCAGTATCACAGTGCCTAATTATTATATTTGGTGCCTAATACTTGTCAGCTTGAACGTGCCAGAATAAATCCAGGATTACATTCTCTGCAGATATAATCCCATTTATTCTAGCTAGGTTTATTTACATCACAGATGTCTGGCTGTTATTGAAGAGGCCATAATTAAACCTGTCCTAAATCTGCCTGTAAGTTCTGGATCTTCACACTCTGATTCAGTGCCGTGCCTGGATGTCTGAAGCAGTTTTGGTGCTGATGCAGTGCTCATGAGCTCGGGCAGGGCCTGGAGGGAGCAGTTTACCTGAAGAAACGTATCCAGGTTTGTCCAGGTGCCAGCACAATTGTGTGGCTCTGCAAAGTCCTGCACAGCACTATCTGGGGCCAGGGAATCATGGAATCATAGAATGGTCTGGGTTGGGACAGGACCTAAAGCTCATCCAGTTCCACCCCACAGCCATGGGCAGGGACACCTTCCACTGTCCCAGGTCACTGCACCCAACCTGGCCTGGAACAATTTCAGGGATGGGGAGTCCACAACTTCTCTGGCAGCCTCACCACCTTCCCTTCCTCCTAATACCTGATCCAAACCTGCTCTCTTTTAGTTGGAATCCAGCCCTCCTTGTCCTGTCACCCCAGGCCTTTGCCCAAAGTCCCTCTCCATCTTTCTTGCAGCTCCCTTCGGGTACTGGAAGGCCCCAGTTAGGTCACCCCAAAGCCTTTTCTTTTCCAGCTTGCACAAACACAATTCTCTCAGCCTTTCCTCGTAGGAACAATGTAAGCAGATCATTACTCACTTTTTGTAGGCTGTAATCTTCGGGTTATTAATTACTGAATGTGACTTTGCTGTTGAAAAGCAGCTGCTAACCAAGTTCTTTAAAGACTCCCTATACTGCTGAAGGTTCACACTCTCCTTGCTTTTATCCACTTTCCAGGAGTGCTGTCTGCTTCCAGCATGGACACTGTGCTGGGTTTTCCCCCTGGTGCTGGGCTGGGGGTCAGGGGTGCCTTTCCTGCGTGTAAGTGGCACATCTTGTTCTGTCTGCTGCCACTTGAAATCTCCTAGGAGCTGTTTCTGCTGAGTTCCCATCCAATCTCCATCCCTTTTTGTTTCTAATACAAACTGACTGTGGAGTGAGTGAATTCTGTGTGCTGTGGGGAGAAGGTGTCTTTGTGAAGCCTGTACCTGAGGAGAGTCGTGCCTCCCGGGAATAACTAATGGAATTCCTGTGCTCTTGATGTATGGTGTCTGAATGGCTTCTTTCTGCAAGGCCTGTGGAGCTCCCTTAGGACTCATCTGAATTCCTCCTCCAGCCTCCTTATGTTGTTTTAATTAAGTTGTAATTCATCTCTTTCTTTAAAACAAATTGTTGTCCTCATTTACTTGGAGTCCTTTAATTTCAGTGGAGCTGCATGGCCTCTGTGCTGCTTGCAGGAGAGCCAAGGTGCAATTCCAGACAGGAGGAATCACTTCCCAGATATCCTCAGCTCTTGTCCTTTCCTAGAGGTGAAGGGCAAGGCTGCTGTCACCAGCTGGGACAAGGCTCACTCTGAACCACAGGGCTTTGCAACTCCCTCAGTACTAATTTTAGCTGCTTCCTCGAGTCTCCTTTCCTTCATCTCACTGTATAATCCTGTTAGAACAAAACCCATTGACTGGGAGAGAAGATATTCACAGAATTAGGGGCTTATCTATTTGATAGATGTCTGTCTGAGCGCTGGGAACTGTCACAGCCATTCATATTGTCTCGGGTGAGATAATATGACATGAACTATCCAACAATGAGAACTGGGGAGAGCAGAGCAGCCACAAAACCCTGGCCAATGAACTGAAGTGTAGCTGCCAAAAGTTCAAATGACTTAGAGAAAAAACGGGTTTTATTCAGTGGAATGAACCAAAGCCAAAAGAAACACAGATTTCACAGAAAAACACTGAACTTTTTGACAATAATAACCAGCTGCAATTTGCCACTCTTTCTTCCTTAAGCCATTCTGGGTCTCTTGGTTGTTGCATTTTTGCTGAAAGTTGTACCCAGCATGCCTGAAAGAGCCCACCTGAGGGAGCTGGCACTAGGTCTTGGCTTTAAAGTGCCTTTTTCCCTCTTTCTGCTAATTTTTTGGGTTGTGCAAATTATTCTCCAGCGCTTCCTGCAGGCCTCAAAGAATTCCATTTCATAGGATTTCTAAAAGGGTAACATCCCCTTATTATGGAGCCCCTTAGAATTGCCTAGATGTTGATGTTAAAGATCTCTTTTAGAGTTACAATGTGCTGTTTCTGAGGAGAGAGATTCAGCTCCCAAAACCCTCTGTGAGGCTGGGCACACTCAGAACGATGCCTCTTCCTGGTCTTAAAGTCAAGAGTCAGACACAGTTAGAAGAGAAAAAGGGATTTTACTTTGGTATGTATTTTAAGGATCCTTAGGTGCACCACGTCCAGGTGGAATGTGCCGAAATGCCCGCTGCAATGCCCACCCCAAAAGATCTGGTGTAACATTATAGGTGTTACTAATTAGCAGATCTATCAAAGATTCCCCAACGAGAGGCTCGAGTGAGCCCCCCTCCCCAAGGAGCCTTCCCCTGGATGGTTCTATCTTGGTTTACAGAATGTGTTCTGGAGAGGACCTTGGGCTCTGGGGCACACTGATCCCTGGCTACGAAGCTTCTGAAGTGTTGAGTCTCCCAGCTGAACAAACAAGTCCAAGAATGTAGGCAAAAAGCACTGAGAATACAGAAGTTGTAAAAAGGTTTAACAAGGGTACAAAAGAAAAGACAAAAAGCTTCATGGCATCAAGAGCACCCCACAAGTCTCTCACAGGCTGTTTCTGCTGAGCACTGTTTAACCATTTCTTCCTAAGAATTATGCAATTCACATTTTCCACCTATAATTTCACCTTCAGATGAAGCCCTATCAATATTTTCACTCCCTGGTTTGGGGGGGTGTTACCAAGAGGCCCCAGGTGCTGCTTGTGCTGTAATCAGGCATCACCTCTTGCTGCCAAAGGCAGCTGGGGCTGAGCCCCTCTCCCAGGTGGATCTTGTTGCTGGCATTTATTGTGGTGCTCAGGTTGGGGTAATTCAGGGCTGACCCATGGACAGAAAGGATGGACATCACCTCGTGGAACAGGTCAGGTTGGAATGGATCTTTCTGGAGGCCACCTGGACCAGCCTCACCCAGGGAAGGGGAGATGCTGCACCCCAAAGGTGCCCAGGTTGCCCCAGAAACTGCTGGATGTTACCAGTGTTTGAGGATCAGTGCCTGTTACAGCTGGGATCTGTTTGCATGTCCCCTCTGGCCTAAGGGCTGTGCTGGAAATGCCTGTGGTGAGTGCAGGACTGGGACTGGGAGCAGCTGTCATGTCCCAGGAGTGCCAGACTCTGCTTTGCTCAGGTACCAGGTCACAACACAGAAGGGGGCTTTATGCAACAGGTATTTACCCAGCACTTTTCCCAGATGGAATAATGTCCAACACAGCTTTTTCATCCCCTCAGCTGCCAGTGGGGATCAGGCTGTTATATACAGAGGAAAATAGTTCTCATCATCAGTTTTTGAGGGTTTTGTTGTTAAGTTTTCCTTGTATGATGGGGAGTCTATGCTGCTTTAACATTACACAGTGTCTGGGCTCCTAATCCTTTCACAATGAAGCAAATATATTTTGCTAGAGAGATACCAGAAATGCTGCTTGAAACACAAAGCAAAGCCAAACAACAGCAGCAACAAAATTCTTGTACAATGAAATTGCACGAGTAACACTGAGGAAGCATTTCAAAGGCAGTGAAACCTCTCCACAAAGGTAACTCCAGCCAGCAACCACTGTCTGCAGGAATGGTTTTAAAGTATTGTCACAGTTTTCATGCTCTTTTCTTTGACCTTTAGTTCAAGGCCATCTGTGCTGAGCAGCTGATTCTTGTGGTCCCTTGAGTGGCTGCTGTTGTTAGGCTTCAGAGTGTATAATGAGGACTAAAACCTGTTGGAAGAATACACTTTTAAACCTTCCCCCTATCCAGATAAAGTTTGATATAACTAATTTAGCCCCTGGAGAAACAAGTCTATTAGCCCTTTGATAGCTAATTTAATTCCTGATAATTTATTGTGCTGGATTAGTTGGGAAAACAGATTCCAGCACCTTTTGGAGAATAATAAAAAATCATCAGGGGAACAAAAACACTATGGAAAAGGAAAATAGTTGAAAGATGAGGCTGAGAGAGCTGGAAGTGCCTGCCTGGCGTGTGTTGTGTGAGGAAATTGGCAGCCTGAAGGGGGATCTGAAGGCAAGTGCAGAGTCTGGGGAGAGGATAAGGGGAAGAGCCTGGCTTGAGGGAAAATAAAGTTTTTTAGGCTGTGTTTTGGCAGTTCCTGCTTTTCACTGTCAGATAAAAAGGTGTGTGATGAAGAAAGGGGCAGTGGTTACATCTGAATTTGCTTTTTTTTCATAACCTCAGGGATTTTTGTCACTTATTTGATTTTTAGCTGTTGTTCCCATAGACCTTCATCTCTGGGTAAGGCCACAGAGTGCTGATTTGTGCAGATCCCCTGCTGGCTCCTGTTGTTGACTCTGGAGCTGGTGCTGTGCTCCCCAAGCGCCCAGCCAGCATCAAAGCAAGTTCTGCATATGGAAATCCAAAAGGAGATCACTTATTGGCACTTGCTGTGTTTCTGACATACAAGGCTGGGAAAAGGCTCTGCCAGTGAGCTCAGGGAGGAGCAAAGCTGCTCCTGTTTGCAGGACATCCTGCTTTTTAACCCTCCCACTCAGGCACAGCACAGGCACCAAAGTCCACCTCTGAAATCTGTGTCCATTCCTCCCCTGATGAGTTTTGTAGCACCGCAGTTGCTGCCAATCTGATTTGATCACTGCCATGTGTGAGCAATTTCCCTGCCAGAAACCCAGCTAGCAAACACTGCAGCTTCCTGCTCTGGTCAGGCCTGGATCAGGACAAAATTTCAAGGCATGTGGAAACCCTTCTCCTGTTTCCTTCTGTAGCCTTGTCACAGGTTTTTGTGTCAGTGTTCAGGCAGGCTGCTTTCTCTCCCTGTCCTTCTTTAAGGTGCAGCCACACTGTTATTAGGGAATAACTCGTCTGTCTGAAGCAGGAGGTGCTTAGAGAGCAGAACACACAGCAACAAACCCAACATTTTAGAGCAGTGTTTGCACAGTCAGTCACTCCAGCAGCACTGTGGATCTCGGTGGGATGAGCCCTGTGAGGCTTGAGAGGCTTTCTGTCCCCTCAGAGTGCACTGAACACCTTGTGGGCATATCCCTTCTGGCTGATTCTCCCTGTTGGAGGAGTGGCTGTGCTGGGAGAGGAGTGCTGCCCACAGGATCAGGTCCAGGGGATGGAGGCAGCTCCCAAAAATCCAGTTCCTTGCAGAGGCACAGCTGTCAGGGCTGACAGGTTGTTAGAGATTCATGTTCACTTATGAGCCATGAAATAAAGCTCATCTCCCCAGCAATTTATTGCTATGCAGTGCCATTGATTTTTATGGGAGCTGCCTGGTGTTTCATAGCAGAGTGTAATTCTGCTCCTTTTTTCTTGGACATTTCCAATTTGCCTATCGTTCACTTAATGGCTCAGCCAAGAGCCCACTGAGCTTTTTATAGTATTTAAATGGGACACATTAGCATGGCATGGATGCTTTAATACACCTATGTATGAATCTTTAATACATTCTTATTGATCAAGTCCTTATATGATAACAGAGATCCATCCTCCCTGTTTACACAGCCAGAAGGGAAAATTATTGCAAATGTCATGTGCAGGATTTAGTAACAAGGGACTCAAACCCACTTACTCTAAGTTGTAGAATCACAAAATAGTTTGGGTTAGAAGGGATCTTAAAGATCATCTGGTTCCAACCTTTCCTGCCATGGGCAGGGACACCTCCCACTGTCCCAGGCTGCTCCAAGCCCCATCCAACCTGGCCTTGGGCACTGCCAGGGATCCAGGGGCAGCCCCAGCTGCTCTGGGCACCCTGTGCCAGGGCCTGCCCACCCTCACAGGGGAGATTTCCTTCCAGTATCCCATCTAACCCTGCTCTGTGTCATTCCCCTTGTCCTGTCAATCCAGTCCCTCCTAAATAGTCTCTCTCCATCCTTCTTGTAGCTCCCTTCAGGTCACAATTAGGTCAGCCCAAACTCTTTTCCAGGCTGAACAACCCCAGTTCTCCCAGCCTTTCCTCATAGCAGAGATGCTCCATCCCTCTGATCAACCTGCTGTCCTGACTCCTGGATCCTTTGAGAAGGTTTTTGCTCCATTTTGTGTTGGAGTTTTTGTGCCCAGGAGGAGCCCTGTGTCTCTGCCTCTCTGTTACTGGTTCTGCCCAGCTCTGTTTGGGCTGGTGAGGCTTAATCCTGCTCTGCACCGAGCCTTGATTTACAATTAGATGAGAATTGTTGCAAAGGAGCTAAAACAGGTGGTAGGGTTTAAAAGGCCCTCAAGGAAATAATTAATTTATGAGGGTAAATTGTTGGTAAGATGATGTGAGCGTGTGGAAACAGCTCTCAGGGTCATTAAAAAACAAGAACAGATTTATTGACTGATCAGATGTCAATAAGCTTCCCTTACAAGCGTGGACATTGTATCCTGTGAGGGAGCTGGAACAGGCAGGGCAGGGATCTGCCATTGCTAATGCAATATTAAACAGAATTCCTCTCTACTTAATCCTCTTATTAGGTATTGCATTTCTTGGGCTGTCAGTGTCTGCTGCCTGCTGGGGAGAGCCAGGAAGGGAGCGAGCTGCTGCTTTTGGAGCACATTTAAATGGTCTGCATACAAAGGGATGATCCAGCAATCCATTTGCATTGGTGCCGTGCCTATTCCCAAATAGGCCCAAATCTTGTGAGGAAGGGGGAAAATTCACTCAAAGTTTGCCATTTTCCACCCTGACAGTGGGATGGATGTCCTGCCCTGCAGAAGATGGATGTGCCTTGCTCGCTGGCAGCTCAGTTATTGAGTATCAGACTGATAACACAAAATGAGGGTGGCCTTTCCCTCCCTATCCAGAAGGAACCAAACAAACCAAGCCCTTCCTGTGAGGCCTGAAGCCTCGATTTCTTGTTTTTCTGTGTTTTCCTTGCCTGGGATGAAGTCTGTGGGCTTTGGAGGCAGGGAGGATGCTCCAAACCCCACTGCCCACACCAGAGGGGGTCGATGGGTGGCTGAGGGATCAGTCAGCACAAACAGGCAGGGAACTTCTGCAGGTCCCCTGGAATCTGCCCCAGTGGCAGCCCCTTTGGCTCTGAGCACAATTACCCCAAGAAAACACTGTCAGAAGGAAAAACGCAGCTTTATGGAGGCAAGGCAACAAAACTGGAAGCTGACTCTGTACTTTTACTTGATATGAATGCTGCTTTCCACAGGAGGCACCTTTAGCAAAGCCCAGCTGCCTGGGAACAGGAAGAGGTGAGGCAAGAGGAGAAAATCACAGACCAGGTTAATGGCCAACAGAATTAGCAGTTGTGAGATTGCCCTGTAAGGGAAAAAATATTGATTTTTATTTAATTTTTTGTCCTCAGCTGCTTAAACTACCAGCAACCCAAGCTAGGGCTTAATCTGTGATGCTGTACCTGGAATGAAAAGCATCACAGCTGTTGCACACCAAAGAGATTTAAGGCACCTTTCTGGAAAGCCAGGGCTCTTTGAAATATTCATGAATCTTTAGCAGTTTCCTGAGATACAGAGGAATGTCAAATAATCTCCTCTTCTTTTCCCACACTGGAAGGTTTAATAGCTTGAGCTGTGAAACCTTTGCTACCCAGCAAGATGGAAATGCCCCCTTCCTTCTCTCCTCACGACACTGATTGTAATTCCTGTAATGCTGATGGTCCCCCAGAACAGGGGCAGCTCAGGTTTGGAGTTGAGGTTAATTTAATGGAGATGTTCCCTGCAAAGGCTTCAATCCAAGAGGCTCAGTAAAGCAGTTTTTAGTGGTAAGGGGAAGACCTGAGGTGTCAGTGCACACATCCACAGGGACCCACATGGAGCACTGGAAAGCCAGAACAACTGCTGAGGGCAGGAATGCTGAATAGGAGGAATAAAACAGGATAAGAAAGGCTGGAACTGGCCTTTGTGTTGCATTTAGGCAGCAGTAGAGCAGAGGTTTCTTCGAGGCAATCTCACAGGAAGCTTTGGGTGGGGAATGCAGCAGGCACAGAGATAAATTGCAAATTTAACCATGTTTGCTGCAAGGAGAAGCCCTGAGGGGGATGTCTGACAGTGTGGAACCACCATGCAAAATAACCTGGTGAGCTGCTAATTACAGAACAGTCCAAACAGATGTGGAAACTGAAGCAGGATTAAAGTTATGGCCTGTTCTTTCCTCATCCTTGCACTGAGACTCCTTGCTTTGCAACAGAGCCCTCAAATAACCCCCAGGAACTCAGGTTTTTAGGCTTTGGAGATCTCCTGGTTGGGTTCCTGAACCCCTGTACAAAAACACCAGTGAGAAACTCCACTCTGAGTAACTTCTCAATTTTGAAACTGCTGAAAATTTTTCCAATATTCTAATTTTAAACTTTCTCTAGAATAAATCTCAATGCCTCTTCAGGAACAACATGGATTGAGGCTTTGCCGATCTGTCACTGTGAATTATAACACTTCTACAAAGACTTTCTTCAAATCACAGCATTATTTTCAACAAATTTATTTTAAAACTCATCAAAATATTGATTTTGAGGTTGGAAGCATCTCAACATTTTTCATTATTGCACCACATCCCTTAATTTTACGAGCAAAGCGATCCATTAACGTGGCCATCTGGCATGGCATAAAACAGGGAGGGGAACCATTTCCATTTCCAATTTGCCTTTGTTTTCTAGAGCATTTGGCGGCCCAAGGAGTGCAGTTGGCTTTTCTGTGCCACATAATGCTCGTGCTCATCAGGGAAAGAGGTCAGTGGGATGCAGATATTCATAAAGGTCTGTCTTGGGTTGCAGCAGAGTCTGGAAACTCCAGAGTGAGCTCATCCACAAGAGGCTTTTGCCCAAGGCTCAGGTAAATAGAATTCTGCACAAATTACTTCCTCTAATACAGATTCCTGTATATCTGTGTATTCATGGATGGAGAATTCCAGGATGGTTTGGCTTGGAAGAGACCTTAAAGCTCATCCAGTTCCACCCCTGCCATGGGCAGGGACACCTCCCACTACCCCAGGTTGCTCGAGGTCTTATCCAACCTGGCCTTGGACACTGCTGGGGATGGAGAGTCCACAACCCCCCTGGGAAACCTGTTCCAGTTTCTAACTACACTCACAGTAAAGAATTTCTTTTAATAACCAGCCTGAATTTCCCTTCTTCCAATTTGTACCCATGTCATATATATATATGTGTGTGTATATATATATTAAACCATCTCAGCTTCATGCATGGGAGCTGTCACATTTCTCACCTGTCCCAACAAATGACTGGAAAATTTGCTCCCTGAAATGCAGGAGTTCCACTGGAATGTCTGCTGTACACAAACAGCTCTGGGCTTCTGCAGCCAGGAGTGTCCTGCACAGGGCTGACCTGGGCCCCTCACCACAGCTGCAGCTTTCCAGGGGTCCTCTGCATCCTCTGCTGGGAAAGATTGAGCTTGGCTTTTCCACAGGTCAGGAAGACCCTGCAGGTCTTGCCCTTCTCTCTGACACCAGTGGGATAATGGATCCCACACAGTCTGGGAGTTAATTCCATAATCCCATTTTCACAGAGCTGACGACATTGTTCTGCTGAGCACCCAGCAGCAGCATCTGTTCATTAATTAAGGATGCTTCCTCTTCCAAAATGCCATCTATGACTATTTTTTGTTCTTTTGGTACAAGACCGTGGATAGAAGTCCCTGGGAGATTTAACCTTTCATCAAAGCTCACCTTTTTATCTACTTCAGCTCATAGTTACCCTCAGAACTGCACTAAAGGCAGCTCTCTGATCCTATGGCAGCTTTTCCAGGCTGTCAGCTCTGGGATGGGCATTCCCTGGAGGGGCTGCTTCTGCAGCTCTGAAGGCACCAGGAGTGTGTTCCAGGCATTTCAAGGTGCTGGGGTCACGTATGTGGCTGACAGAGGGAGCATTTATGATGGAAAAATTGTCCTGATAGTTTTGCCAAGTCTGAAACTTCGATGGAGCAGAAATTTGGTCGGTGGAAATGCAGATGTGGAGCTGAGGAAACACAGCTGGCAGCAGGGGGGGGGTGAGGGAAGGCTTGTACATATGAGGGATGGAGACTTAAACAGTGAGAGATCACCCCAGGTCAAAACTCTGTGGAAAAATGGGGTTTTGACCTGACAAAACCATTTACTGTGTGGTTGAAAACACGCAGAAGATCCAGTTTTATACTGGTGATGGTGATCAGAAGGTTCTGGGGCTAAATTTGGGTCCAATCTGGAGGTTTCCTCTCAAAACCCTTGTCCAAATCCCTGTGCTGGCTTCTCTCTGCACCTCTCACTGCAGTGGGGTTTAGCACTTCCTTGAAATGGTTTGAGAACAAAATATGCATTAAAGTCCAATGATTGTGTTTCAAGGAAGGATAAGTTATTGATGCCAGAATGCCTGTGGATTTTCTGTGGCATGTTGCAGCACACAGGAACAAGTGAAGCTGTTGTTCCTCTCATCAGCTGAGTCCCTGACCATAACAGAGCCAATAGATCCCTATCATATGCTGAACTTCTAAGGAAAAAAAAACCCCAAACTTTATTAGCAGATACAGCAAAATTATTTGGCTTTTTATTCTCTTCAGTTGTGATGATGATGAATAATGCTGCATTTGAACCAGCAAGAAGGGAACTCTGTCTGTGGGCTGCTGCTGCATCAGATGTACCAAGGGCAACTTTTTATCCTGCTCTGGCTGCACAGCTTTGGTTTCTCACTGCCCTCAGCCTGCAGATGCTGTGTCTGTGCATTTATTCCCGATGCAGCAGAGTGAGCAGCTCCCTGAGCTCTGTAAACACTGATTTTACGTGCTCAGACTCACAAAGCTGAGGGAAGGTCGTTTTTAGCAGGGAGTGCCCTGCGGCTCCTTCCCGTGGAAACCTGAGCAGGAGTGCATCAAGGTGTCAGCCCCGAGTTTGTGCTTCGGTGACAAACGGATTTATGGGCTGTGGTCCTTTCCTGTTTGCCTTTAATGGCAGCACCACACGGAGCAGCCCCACCGAGCTGGGCTCTGCAGCATTCCCTGATCCATGGAATGAATCCCACTGGATTTTATTTTTTGCGCTGTGTTGTTTCTTCACCTGTTCATGGCTGGAGCACCTCTTGCCATCCTCTTGAGTGACCTTTCAGCTTCTGGTAGGCAGGATTCTTTGGTGGTGCCCGAGCTGGGGCTGAACCAGAGAGGCTTTTCAAAGATGTGATCAAAAATCTATTGCAGCCTTTAACTTAATTCCTGCAATTACTAATTAATGACTAAACACACTACTTCTGGTCGAGTTTTTTGTGTTTCAGGGGGGGCTGAGGGCTCCTGCCTTGCTGGGTGTTTCCATGTGTGTGTTCTGAGGCAAGGCACCATGAGACTCCTCTCCCGAGCTGGCTGTAGCATGAACCTTCTCTCCACAAGCAGAGTTTTCCCACTGCTCTCCCCCTGCTGCCTGAGCTGTCTCCAGTATTTTGATGAGTGCCTGCCAGCCCTGGTCACAGGAGGCTGATGGCACTGCTGAATCCCAAAGTGATGGAACTTTTCCCTTTGAATTCCGACTTCCACTCTCGTTAGTCCTAAACCAGAGCATCATGCTGGGATCACACTCTGTGAGCAGGGAAACAGCAGTTCCCTCTGCTGATCATCCTGTGCTCCAGGGCTGGAGCTGTAGCCCATCTCCACTTGGTTTTTAGGTCACAGAAATTTATTAAATTCATTAAAGCCAAGCATTGGGCATTCCCTGAATTCCAGGGATCGTATGGCAATGAGGACCAGCTCAACTACCCCATGGTCCCCTGGGTGTGGCACTAAGTGACCCTTGTCAGGCACAGAGGTGGGAATATCCATGAACAAAAATATTCCATGTCCCTGAAAATGCTGCCATGGCTCCATCCCATCCCCTGCCTGTCCCTGCTTCCTGTATTCAAATGGAATCCAAACACATCATTAGGAAAACCAACACAAACCCTCGCGCTTGTGAAAGATCAGTAACCACATTCTGGTTTATTGACTGCAGTCAAGTTTTATTATGCCTCAAATAATTAAATACTGCAACCATGACATTAAAAATACAGGCCAATTTACCAAAATAATTGTATTCTGAAGATTATGTACATATTATACATTTTACAGTCTCATGTAAACTTTTTTTTTTTTATACATAAGGTAAATCTGATTTATGGTAACTAGAAAACCCAAAATACTCACTGACAAAAATCTTCCTATGAAACATAAGCAATGGATCTGGGACAATTAGGAAAACTGCAAAGAATGGGAACCAACTATAAAACATAATATAATCAAGTTAGTAGAAAAATGAATTAAATTACATTCATATAAAAAATTGAACTAAAAACATTGCTATGCATCATTATAAAAAAACAAAAAGGGAAAAACCCCCACTCCCTCTCCCTTTATATATTAACACAGCCTTTGATGGGGAGCTCCCCTGTGCCTCATTTCCAGCAATGGGGCATAGCCTGGGAAATCCAGATTCCCATTCTCCTTTACCATATATTAAATAACTAGTGTCTGTACCAATACAAACATTGTATAATTCATGCACTGGGATTATGTTCAGAGTAGCCCACACCAAGGCACAATTTTTGTGTCATTTCCCCCCCCCCTCCCCTCAGGTTTCAGCATGCAGTGCTGGAGATGTTTGCTGGGCTAAACAACTTCTGTGGGCTCTGGCTCGAGTCTGAGTCTCACCCTGGGGCACACAGAAATCCTTCCAGCAGGTTTTTTTTAATAAATAAGGAAAAGAAGGTAAAGGCCTTCATTAAACATCCTGCACCAACTGTGTCAGCTCAGCTACCACACCCTCCAGGAAAACATGGCACTGAGGCAACAGCATTGTGGTTCTGGTCAAATATTCTATGTATTAACTAGGACAAGGAAATTGCTGCTGCTGTAAATCTCCATCCCTGTGACAGCTGTAGTGTTTTGATTTGGCATAATGGAGCTCCAAGTCTAAATTGGTTTTTAGCTCCCAGCTCATCTCAGCACAGCCCCATTTGCATGAGCAGCCAGGTACTGCTGTAACTGAAGTACCTGGGAATGCTCGTTAAAATAAATGCATAATTGAACCGTATCTAAACAGCTGCCAAAATTAACAGCTGGTAACTTGGCTGCATTCTGAAGGCTTGTAAAATTTGCATATTTTATAACTGTTCTGCACCTAGAAAAGGCCTGGTCCTGCAAGGAGCTCGGCCCGTGCTTGTCTTTGAGGTTACAAGGAATAGCCAGCCCTTGGTCAGAATAAATCCATGGAAGACAACGAGCTGGAGTGACTGAAGTCAACTGGATTTAGGCACTAGGAATATTCCTTCAGTGTTGAGTGCACCTGACAGGACACCAAACATTCTGTCAGACCTGGACAAGGTGAAAGTGGATCCAAAATGGCCTCTCTAAGCCGTGCCCAGAGTTACAAAAAATTCAACCTAGAGGATGTCTGTTTATGTACAGCCTGGATAGAAAAGAAATCCTAATCTAGAGTATCAAAATACTGTATTCATATAAACACAGGAGAGCATCTAATAGAAAAGTAAAAAGTGGAAAACACAAGTTTTGGGGTTTTTTTCTTTGGAAATTAAATACCCTAAAAAAAGTTGGTTTGTAAAAAAAAAACCAAAAACTACAACAGGAATTTGTGTACTGGCAAAGGAAAAATGAAAGGGGGGACTACATCTCCCCTCGTCTGCGAGTTTTTGCTGCAACAGCTCTGCCCTCCTCCTCCTCCTCCTCCTCTTCCTCCTCATAATTTTCTTCATGAATTTCTTTCTGGTTGTTGTCTTCTTGCATTTCTTGCTCTTGGTCTGTCCCTCTGTTATTCTTTTCATCTGCCTGATTGGGGAAAACAAAACAAACTTACACACAGATTCAGTGCCAGTTTCCTTATAGCTTATTTTAGGGCAATGAAATGATTTTCAGCTGGAGTTGTGAGAGCTGATGGGCAGAAACAGAAAAAAAAGATTTTCCAAGGCCTCCAGGGAGCAAGAACTGACATGGAGATGGAGGGGTGAGCAAAAGGAAGCTGGGACAGCATGAAATGTTGAGGGGTATGATCCAAAGCAATCTAGAACATTACTATGTCACATCCCTGTGCCAGGATCAGTTGTGCTCAGGGTTTGATCCTGTCCTGAGCCCTGGGCTTGTACAGGACTCACATTTTCCTCGTTTTCCCCATAGGGCTCCTCAGCATTGTGCTCCAGCTCTCGCTTCTTCTCTTCAGTCAGATCTTCCTGCACCTACAAGGCACAAGAGATGTTCTGTGTGGTTTAATTGCCTTTTAAAGAGTGGCCTGTGGCATAACAGGGCACATTTTCACAGTGATGTTTTTACAGAATGAAGATTCTAGAGAGGGGAGAAGAGAGCATGGAGAGGTTAAAGGAGGATAAAAAGAACCATAACCACCCAACAATCAGGAAAGTCACTTCTGAGCATCTAACTTTTAAATACAATGCTCACAATGTCTTCAGTGCTTCCTTGGAGAGAGCAGGTCATGCTGAATCTGTGTCCCTGATGTTCAGCTTTTGGATCTCTCATTCCTTCCTGTTCTGACAGCACTATCCCTCAGTTCCATGCCCCTATTCCCATGTTAGGTGCAAATTTGAAAGAGAAATGTTTTGAAGTAAACTTGATTTCCTTTTGGAAAGTGCTGCTGTGCTTATCTGCTTCGAACAGTGCCCTGTGAGCTGGGCCAGAGGCATCCATCACACCAGGATCACTTTGGGAAAGATCTGAACAACACTGGGTAATATTTGAGTCAACCTACTAAAGAAACTGATCCCCATTACAGCATCTCACGTCCCTCTTAATTGCTCACTCAATCCCTGCTGCCTCTTTCCTACTTCCAGTAAGCACAGTGGGCACATCCTTTATGAGATGTGGATAAATTGTTTCCTGTAAGCCAAAGAGCAGCTGCCAAAGGCCAGCTCTGCCCAGTTCCCAGTGGCCTGGTCGGATGGAAGCAGCAGTGTTTTGCACTGGTGAATGCTAAGTGCATCCCAGCTAATCCAAAGTGTTCCCCATGAGGGAGCAACAGCAGCCAGTTCCAGGGCTTTTATTGAAAGGGATTTTGTGGGAAGCAGAACCAGGGATTGATCAGGTACTACTGAGGGGCTGTGGGGTGGGTCAGGCTGGTGCCTGCACGATGAGCATGACATGAAGGAGAAAGTCCCTTCCCTCCCTCTCTCCTCCAGCTCAATGTTCTGTCATCTTCCTGAGCAACCCCACGAATTGCAGCTCAGACTGCTCAGGAGGAGCACAGATAAATCAAAGTCACAGCTAAAGAGTAAGTAAGTGGCCAAGGAAGCAGTTTGCTCAGAACTGCAGTGTGTGATTAGAGATTAATGAGGTTTTCTGTGACCTTGAGGTTTCCAGGAAATTTTCCTTGTGTTGTGAAAGGCTTAATCTTTTCAATTATTGCACAATTAATGCTGTGTGGCATGGAAGACTAATGGATTGCAGCACAGGAGCATGAGTAACCCAGAGTGTATCCAGAAGGGGACAGTAGAG
The DNA here is from genome assembly GCF_041296385.1 of Aphelocoma coerulescens. Taxonomy (NCBI): domain Eukaryota; kingdom Metazoa; phylum Chordata; class Aves; order Passeriformes; family Corvidae; genus Aphelocoma; species Aphelocoma coerulescens. The sequence goes on along the minus strand of NC_091023.1, from coordinate 23,525,536 downwards.
TAATGGCAAAGACTTCCCAGGTTTGTTAAAGTCAGACAAAGTGATTTGTGTTCATCCTGCAGTTCTAAAAAATACCAAGGTTGAGTGTTAATGGAGCTGTGCTCTGCTACCTGAGCCTACACCTGCCCTAGGTCTGTGTTCTTACCTCCTCTTCTCCCTCTTCCTGGTATTGCTCATCCACATTATCCTCCTGCTGGTCAGGATTTCCTGCCATCTGCACAAAGATCACATAAAAATTCAGTTCTATGAGCTTGCCTAATAACCAGAGGGCTGAAGATTAAAGCTTCTTGTTCTGGAACTAAAACTCTCTGTAAAGCTGAAGTAACAATAATGGCAGGAGAAGTTTGAGTGCATTCATTAGCAGTAGTGAGAGCCCAGCTCTGTGATTTAAAATTGCCCTCAATTAAAGAATAGCAGGATGAATATGAGAAAAATCACTTCACAGAATAAAGCAAGATTTTCCATACTAAGCAGGGAGACAATGGAATATTCACACCATTAAAGACCAATACCATAAAAATACAGACTCTCTCTGCCTGGAGGAGTTTACAGCTCCAACACAGTTGAAATGTGCAGCTTTGATCTCTTGAAGGGGCCCTAGAGGTGCCTCCTTTGTCTTTACCCACCACCAAGTGCTCTTCCATTCCTGGATGTCCTTGTTTCTGACCCGTTTCCTTGTGCTTTTCATTTTCATCAGGGAGGTTTTCTTCTCTCTCTTGCCCAGCTTCTTCAAATTCATCTTCTCCCTGATTATTGGGGTCATCAGCAGGATTCACATCTTCCATGGCTGCCTTCTGTAATTTACAGAAGTGAGTGTTAAATACTTTTAGCTCATGGTCCAACTGCACTTCCCTTGAAGGAACAGCAGCATGGGCTGTCAGAGCCAGCTCCATCCCCACTGGCACCAGCTGGAATCTCTGCAGGATGAGGGGTCACTGAGGTACCTCAGCAGTGAGCAGGGACAGAGGTGCAGGTACCTGTCTGCTAAAACCACAGTGAATCTGAGCACTTCTGTCAGAGGCTGCTGAACAACTCATGTTTAGTGGCTACCTGACAGTGCCTGATAAGGCCATGTGAACAAAGATAAGAGTTTAATGCTCACATCTCCAAATGGGATCCTTCACTATCAGCCTGTCCTGCTCTATTGACCTTGGCTGTGTCTACAAGAAAAGAAAACACTCACTTTTCATCTTTGCCATGCAGAAAAGGAGCATTTTCTGTCTGCTTATCACTTAGTAAAAGCAGTTTTATATCTTTATAGCCAACAAGTCAAAGATCACTTAGAAATACTCACGGGGCACCTTAATTTGAAGGGGAGGGGAGTAAGGAAGATGCAGCTGATGTTCCCAGCACCAGGTAAGCTGGAGTTTGGGGGAAGGCTCAGGGTGATTCTCCTGCCCCAGATCTCCGTGCAGTCGATATGAGGGCTCAGTTCAGTGCTGACCTACTTCCTCTTTCAAAACCTCACACCTCTGCACTGACTCCAGCTGGTTACAGTGACTCTTGAGTTGGCCTTTAACTAATGACAGCATGAAAAATACCATCCCCTCTCATTTTTCCTGGCCACCGCTGGCATTTTTTGAAGTCAAATGTACCTGTTCAAGTCCCAGCTCAGACCAAATCCTTTATTCCACTGAAAGCACAGATCAAAGTGATGCCATGAAGATTTTTTGCCTGTTCTTTTATACCCCTGTCCTGGGTTGAAGTGTATTCTATTACCATCCTCATGAGCTGTTGAAATCAGGTGGGGCAGTGTTTTCCTTGCCTCCTCCCCCCAGACTATCTTTCTGTTAATGGCCCATCATTGTCCTGCTGCATGACTCAGAGATAACTCCCTCCGGACTATCTTCTGTTAACGAGCCTAATCAACACCTGGCCTCATGACTCATTACCTCATTGTGAGATGCTCCACCCAGAGGGAGGAACCAAGCATCCCATCATGGATATAACTGGGACTCTGAGCATCAAAGGGACGGGCTCCACTGGATTTCCAGAGGACAGGAGCTACACAGCCACCGCTGGACTTTCTGAGGAAGAGCAGACCCCTTCTACTACAGGATCACCACTTCAGAGGATTGCAGCCACCATTCCACCAGACTGCTACCACTACTCTGCCTAATAGGGATTCAGGTTGTATCTTGGCTCTGTCAGTGTTTTCTTTTACTTTCTTTTTCCTTTTCTTTAATTTCCATTAAATTGTTATTCTGACTTGGTGCCTCTCAGTGGTTTATTTTCAAACTAGCACATAATTTGGCGCCCAACGTGGGGCCTGCTCTGAGAGAAAGTCAGAATTACAATTTTGTATTCACCATGGTGCTCAGCTTGTCTGCATGGGTACTGTATCTTGCTCTCTATATCTTTCCTCACATGGGGAACTACCTGCCTGTAGTATTACTCCTGTTAAAACCAGGGACTGGTATGAGAATTGCTTTAATGGTTTATTATGTCTATAGCATAATAACCTGCGAGGCGATGAATGCCATTCGGAAAATATACTCCATTTTGTTTGGCTGTCCTAGTCTGGGCTCCTATTTCTGGGATCTCCTCAACAATCGCACCCAGCCCCTGGTGGGAGGAGTAGAGAGTGGTTTCTTCCAGCCTTTCAGGCCAGGCACAGCAGTTTTTGAAAATATTGAACTCCCTCTGGATGTCAAAGATAGCATAAACTTGCTGTCAGTTCTGCTTTGTCTTCTCTGTACAGCCTGCACCATGTACACCATGCTCAGAATCAGAGCTATGGCACAGCATCCTCAGGATGAGGGAGGGAAGAAGAGCAGAGCAACAAACACCATGTCTGCACAGACTGTCGCAGAGAAGAAAGAAACCAAATGCAAAACAACAGCGTCCATGTCTACGCAGACTGACACAAAGGAAAAAGGAACCAAACGCAAAGCAACAGTGTCCATCTCTACGCAGACTGACACAGAGGAGAAAGAAACCAAATGCAAAACGACAGCATCCATGTCTACGCAGACTGACACAGAGGAGAAAGAAGCCAGACGCAAGACAACAGCGCCCATGTCTACGCAGACTGACACAGAGGAGAAAGGAACCAAAGGCACTGTCAGCATCCCCACGCAAACCATCACTGAACCAGAACAGCCTAAACCGATTGCAGTTGCCCCCGTGCAGAAGAAGAAATCAAAAAGCAAGTCAGTCCGCATAGTGACTGACGAGGATGCAGCAGGACCTTCGCACCCAGCAGAAGAGGCAGAGCCAGAGATCATCACTCGGTCACTATCCCTGGGTGAGCTGCGTGACCTGCGGAGGGAATTCACACGCCAGACGAATGAGTCCATCCTGACCTGGCTGCTCCGCATCTGGGACGCTGCAGCCAATGACACTATTCTAGACGGAAGTGAGGCCAGGCAACTGGGATCTCTGTCCCGGGATGTGGTCATTGACCAGGGGATCGGGAGAACCCAAGAAACCCTCAGCCTCTGGCGGCGACTGCTTACAAGTGTCAGGGACAGGTACCTTTGTAAAGAAGACCTCCAGGTACACCAAGGAAAATGGAGCACAATGGAACAAGGTATCCAGTGCCTGAGGGAATTGGCTGTGCTGGAGATCATTTTCTCAGAAGATGAGAGATTTCCTAAGAGCCCAGATGGTGTCCAGTGCACATCACAGATGTGGTTGAGGTTCGCACGCCTTGGACCAGAGATATACTCCCGTTACCTGGCAACGCTGCAATGGAGGGAAGGCGAGGACAGGGTGGGCGTCTTGGTGAACAAGCTGAGGATTTACGAGGACACTGTCACAGCCCCATTTCGCACCCATGTCTCATCCGTGGAAACAAGTCTTTTGGCTGAGCAAGTCCGGAGCTTGGTTGAAGAAGGCCATCAGAAATTGAAAAAGGAGCTTAAGGAAGAGATTTATCACATCTCGCCAGAACCAACAAGAGTCTCTGCCATTAGGAGCCGGCGCCCCCCAACCAGGGAGAGAGGATACACGCCACGAGGTAATCTCTGGTTTTTCCTTCAGGAACATGGAGAAGACATGAGTAAGTGGCATGGAAAACCCACCTCCTCCTTAGCAGCCAGGGTACGTGAACTAAAGAGAGGGACAACTACCACAAGAAGCGCATCTAGAGTCAACATTGCTCCGGTCTCTCGCACACAGAACTCCAGACGGTACCAGAATGACAGTATGACTGATCCCCTTGAAGGGACCTCAGGAACATACTCACCGGAAGGGAGCAACATGCACCAGAACCAGGAATAGAGGGGCCCTGCCTCTAGCCAGGTAGAGGAAAGGGATAATCGGGTCTTTTGGACTGTGTGGGTCCGATGGCCTGGCACAGCTGACCCACAAAAATACACGGCTTTGATTGACACAGGCGCTCAATGTACTCTGATGCCATCAAGGTATGTGGGAGCAGAACCCATTTCTATTTGTGGGGTGACAGGAGGATCCCAGCAGCTGACTGTACTGGAAGCTGAAGTGAGTTTAACTGGGAACGAGTGGCAGAAACACCCCATCGTGACTGGCCCGGAGGCCCCGTGCATTCTCGGCATAGACTATCTCAGAAATGGATATTTCAAGGACCCAAAAGGACATCGTTGGGCTTTTGGGATAGCTGCTGTGGAGACAGAAGATATCAGACAACTGAGTACATTGCCTGGCCTCTCAGATGACCCGTCTGCCGTGGGACTGCTAAGAGTTGAAGAACAACAGGTACCAATCGCCACAGCAACAGTACACCGTCGGCAATACCGCACCGACAGAGACTCTGTGGTTCCCGTCCATGAGATGATTCGTAAACTGGAGAGCCAAGGGGTGGTCAGCAAGGCCCATTCACCTTTCAACAGCCCTATATGGCCAGTGCGTAAGTCCAACGGGGAATGGAGACTGACAGTGGATTACCGTGGCCTGAATGAAGTCACACCACCATTGAGCGCTGCTGTGCCGGACATGTTGGAACTTCAGTACGAGCTGGAGTCCAAAGCAGCGAAGTGGTACTCCACTATTGACATTGCCAACGCCTTCTTCTCCATTCCTTTGGCAGCAGAATGCAGGCCCCAGTTTGCTTTCACTTGGAGGGGTGTGCAATACACCTGGAACCGACTGCCCCAGGGGTGGAAGCACAGTCCCACCATTTGCCATGGACTGATCCAAACTGCACTGGAAAAGGGTGAGGCCCCAGAACATCTGCAATACATCGACGACATCATCGTGTGGGGAAACACAGCAAAGGAAGTATTTGAGAAAGGAGAGAAAATCATCCAGATTCTCCTGGAAGCTGGCTTTGCCATCAAAAGGAGCAAAGTCAAGGGACCTGCCCAAGAGATCCAGTTCCTGGGAGTAAAGTGGCAAGATGGACGACGTCAGATTCCCACCGAGGTCGTCAACAAGATCACTGCGATGTCTCCACCGACCAGTAAGAAGGAAACACAAGCTTTCCTAGGCGCCATAGGTTTTTGGAGAATGCACATTCCTGAGTACAGCCAGATTGTGAGCCCTCTCTACCTGGTTACCCGCAAGAAGAACGATTTCCACTGGGGCCCTGAACAGCAGCAAGCCTTCGCCCAGATCAAACAGGAAATCGCTCATGCGGTAGCCCTTGGCCCAGTCAGGACAGGACCAGAGGTGAAGAATGTGCTCTACTCTGCAGCCGGGAGCCATGGTCTGTCCTGGAGCCTCTGGCAGAAGGTGCCTGGTGAGACTCGTGGCCGACCACTGGGATTCTGGAGCCGAAGCTACAGAGGATCTGAAGCTAACTACACTCCCACAGAGAAGGAAATCTTGGCCGCCTATGAAGGAGTCCAAGCTGCCTCAGAGGTAATCGGCACAGAGGCACAACTCCTCCTGGCACCCCGACTACCAGTGCTGGGGTGGATGTTCAAGGGAAAGGTTCCTGCCATGCATCACGCCACCGACACCACATGGAGCAAATGGATTGCTCTCATCACACAGCGTGCCCGTATTGGAAACCCGAATCGCCCTGGGATTCTGGAAATTATAACAAACTGGCCTGAAGGTGAGACTTTTGGATTATCTTCTGAAGAAGAGGAAGAGCAAGTGACTCGTGCTGAGGAAGCCCCACCATATAATGAGCTACCGGAGACTGAAAGACGTTATGCCCTCTTCACTGATGGTTCCTGCCGAATTGTAGGCACTAACAGGAAGTGGAAAGCTGCAGTATGGAGCCCCACACGGCAAGTTGCACAAGCTACCGATGGACAAGGTGGATCGAGTCAGGTTGCAGAGCTTAAAGCCGTCCAGCTGGCTTTGGATATTGCTGAACGAGAGAAGTGGCCGAGGCTTTATCTCTACACCGACTCGTGGATGGTAGCTAACGCTCTGTGGGGATGGCTGGTTCGCTGGAGAAAAGCCAACTGGCAGCGCAGAGGGAAACCCATCTGGGCCGCTGAGATTTGGCAGGACATAGCCGCCCGAGTAGAGAAGCTGACCGTGAAGGTTCGACACGTGGATGCGCACGTACCCAAGAGTCGGGCTAATGAAGAACATCGCAACAACGAGCAGGTGGACCGAGCTGCCAAGGTGAAAGTATCACAGGTGGATCTGGACTGGCAGCACAAGGGAGAATTATTCCTAGCTCGTTGGGCCCATGATGCCTCTGGTCATCAGGGGAGAGATGCAACATACCAATGGGCCCGTGACCGAGGGGTGGACCTTACCATGGACAGCATCTCACAGGTCATCCACAGTTGTGAGACCTGTGCTGCAATCAAACAGGCCAAGCGGGTGAAGCCTCTGTGGTACGGTGGACGATGGTCAAAGTACAGGTATGGGGAAGCCTGGCAAGTTGATTACATCACCCTTCCCCAAACTCGCCAAGGCAAGCGCTACGTGTTGACCATGGTTGAAGCAACCACTGGATGGCTGGAGACCTACCCTGTGCCTCATGCTACAGCCCGGAACACCATCTTGGGCCTGGAAAAGCAAGTCCTGTGGAGACATGGCACCCCGGAAAGGATCGAGTCAGACAACGGGACTCATTTTAAGAACAGCCTCATCAACACCTGGGCCAGAGAACACGGTATCGAATGGATATATCACATTCCTTATCATGCACCAGCTGCCGGAAAGGTTGAACGCTGCAATGGACTACTTAAAACCACCCTAAAGGCACTTGGTGGGGGGACCTTCAAAAATTGGGAAGCGAACTTAGCGAAGGCTACCTGGATGGTCAATACCCGAGGGTCCATCAATCGAGCTGGTCCTGCCGAGTCTGAACCCTTGCACACAGTGGATGGAGATAGAGTCCCTGTGGTACACCTGAGAGGTATTTTAGGAAAGACTGTTTGGATTAATCCCACCTCAGGCAAAGGCAAACCCATCCGTGGGATTGTCTTTGCTCAAGGACCTGGTTGCACTTGGTGGGTAATGCAAAAAGATGGGGAAACCCGTTGTGTACCACAGGGAGACCTAATCTTAGGTGAGAACGGTGTGTAGGGTTTCATTGTATATATATATATATATATGTATGTGTGTTTAGAGTTTAAGAAGGTATTGATTTGGGATGATGTAGATGGTAATAGAATAAGGGGTGGATAATGTCCTGGGTTGAAGTGTATTCTATTACCATCCTCATGAGCTGTTGAAATCAGGTGGGGCAGTGTTTTCCTTGCCTCCTCCCCCCAGACTATCTTTCTGTTAATGGCCCATCATTGTCCTGCTGCATGACTCAGAGATAACTCCCTCCGGACTATCTTCTGTTAACGAGCCTAATCAACACCTGGCCTCATGACTCATTACCTCATTGTGAGATGCTCCACCCAGAGGGAGGAACCAAGCATCCCATCATGGATATAACTGGGACTCTGAGCATCAAAGGGACGGGCTCCACTGGATTTCCAGAGGACAGGAGCTACACAGCCACCGCTGGACTTTCTGAGGAAGAGCAGACCCCTTCTACTACAGGATCACCACTTCAGAGGATTGCAGCCACCATTCCACCAGACTGCTACCACTACTCTGCCTAATAGGGATTCAGGTTGTATCTTGGCTCTGTCAGTGTTTTCTTTTACTTTCTTTTTCCTTTTCTTTAATTTCCATTAAATTGTTATTCTGACTTGGTGCCTCTCAGTGGTTTATTTTCAAACTAGCACACCCCTGTTATACTTTTTTACAACTTCTGTATTCTCAGTGCTTTTTGCCTACATTCTTGGACTTGTTTGTTCAGCTGGGAGACTCAACACTTCAGAAGCTTCGTAGTTAGGGATCAGTGTGCCCCAGACCCCAAGGTCCTCTCCAGAACACATTCTGTAAACCAAGATAGAACCATCCAGGGGAAGGTTCCTTGGGGAGGGGGGCTCACTTGAGCCTCTCATTGGGGAATTTTTGATAGATCTGCTAATTAGTAACACCTATAATGTTACACCAGATCTTTTGGGGTGTGCATTGCTGTGTGCAGTGAGGTGCATTCAACCTGGACGTGGTGCACCTAAGGATCTTAAAATAAATACCAAAGTAAAATCCCTTTTCCCTTCTAACTGTGTCTGACTCTTGATTTTAAGACCAGGAAGGGACATCAAAAGGAATGTAGAAATAGGCACCTTGCTTCCAACACAGAAGCTTTTTCCTTTTATTTCTTCCCAAATGAGTAAGGACACCTTTAAATACATTTTAGATGTTGTTTTCAACTGTCAAGCCTGTCTTTCTAGCAGACCTCTGCTTATCTCATTTCTCTAAGGTGCAATTATGTCAGACAAGACCTGTGGATTCTCACTTCAGTAACACTGCAACCCTTAGCATCTTAATTCATACTCACTGATTCATCAGCCTGCTGATTTTCTGCCTGATGTTGTGCTTCTTGCTGTTCGTTTGCATTATTCTGATCATCATCTTCACCTTCATCCTGGTGCTGGTTGTCATGTTCATAAGCTGAGGAATTTTTTAGGTGATTATTGTATGACAGCAGTTTAGAGTTATCCTTTTAAGAGTCTCCTATAGTCAAGGCTCCACACATGCTTTTAGCAGTGGGCAGCCTCTACCTAAACAGATCATGCTCACAGAATTGATTTACTCCTAATAGGAAACAGAAATTCAAAGATCAGGCCAGGCTGGATGGGGCATTGAACAGCCAGGGCTAGTGGAAGGTAGGCCCTGTCCATGGCAGGAGTGCGGAATGAGATGAGTCCCTTCCAACCCAAACCATTCCATGATTCTGTAATTTAGAGATCAAACAGACCCATACACAGAGCCAGGAACATAACTAAGATCCACAGAGCCCTGTAATAACAGCTCAGTCAAAAGGACACTTTTCCTTTCAGGAATGTGGATATGATCTTTGGTAATTCCTCTATTTCAGTCAGTCAGTTCAACCACGGTTATTTGAGCTTCTGGTTTTAAATTGCGAGTTTATGTTTCACTTGAATCCAATCTGGATATGAAATGAATATTAAAGTCTTCCATGCAAGGCAGTACACAGGGAGCCTGAGCATGGCAGAGACAGAACTGCTCTCTTACCTCCTTCCTCTTCCTGAATCCCTTGCTCTTCCTCCCCTTGTACAATGTCCTGGTCCATGTTATCATAGCGAGCCTGTTGGCTGAGAACATTAAACACCAAACATTATTTCAGTTTCAGAAGTGTGTTTTCTGCTCCAATAAACCTGCTCCCCCACCTGCAGCTCTGCCTCTCTCAGCACCTGCCAGAGCAGGCCCCAGTTTCATGCTCTATTATCTGGTATTTTCTCACATCACCTTTCCTGAAATACGCTTGACAGAACAGAGCCTTTCCTGTGCTGCTACACTGACTTGGTGCTTGTGTGTCTGTGTGTGGAGTCTGCAGTCCTGATGGATACAGGTCAGGCAAAGAGTGAAGTCAGGACTCTGAATTTTAGGGAACAGACTTCCAGCTCTTCAAGGAATTAGCCAGTAGGACCCCCTGGAAATCTGCCCTCAGGAACAAGGGAGCACAACAGAGCTGACAACATAAAAGCCAGAGCACGACAAACTCGTGAAGGAGAATTTAACCTGAGGCGGTTTTTGTAGAGTTTCTCCCCTTGCTCTGCCTGTCTCTGCAGCTGGAGCTCTCTCTCCTGGAGCTGCTGCTGCCTCAGGAGCTGCCCTCGCAGCCTCTGCTGGTGCAGGGATTCCTGGTGCTGCTGGAGCTGCTTGGCCTCCTCTGCTCTCTGGGCTCCAAGGTGCTGCTGCTCCAGCTGCTGCTCATAAGCTGCTTTCTGTCTCTTTGTTGGCGTTACCTATCACAGAAATGTGTTAGTCACACATTAATCATCCTTTCGGTGATCACAAACAAGCACAGAGAAACCTGTCCCGAGGGAAAAAAATGCAGGTGCTCCATGCAATAGGCAAAATTACAGTGAAGTTATTTTTAAGTTTTCTTGTCCCTGCTTAAAGTTTAAATGTTTTTTTGAACGCAGACTGGAAGTGTTGAGGTGTTTGTGGAGGGCAAGGGGAAGAAAGAGGATATTGTAGGCTGAGGAAAGCCATGATTTTCCTATAAATAATAATAAAACCTCCCAACTTATTACACAGTAAAAGGAGGTTTGATGGCTGATAAGACAGCAAAGGTTTCCATTGATTGAACTGGTAATCTCAGTGGGAGTTGCTTTTAGCCTTAAGTGAGACACTGCACATCTTTTTATACTCAGCAATAACTTAAACTAACTCCAGTTTCACAGCTTAACCCATTGCTGCTGTTCTGACCCTCTGCACCTCTCCACCTCTTCAGCAACAGCTTCTCATCCCACCAGAGTTACACAATTAATCTGCCAGGACAGAAAGTGTTTACAAAGCCTAAAGTGAGACCAGTGAAATACATGTTCCACTGCAGATGCAATCTAGAATGTAAATGCAGGATTTGCTGGTTTTATTTAGAGCTGCACTGTGATTTCCCCTGGCTATTTCAGTCATGTTTGTCTGGCAGTTAAAACTCCCTGTCAGGTGACAGTGAGCACTGAGCTGGCAGTGTGTTTGCAGGAGGCAGGTATCTCTGACAAGGAAACACTCTGCAGTTTGCTGAGATGCATCAAATTACCAAAGCAGGACAGTTCTCCATCCCAGCCTCCCTCTCACCTGCTGAGTTCTTCATCAGCTACCACAGGCCTCAGGTTTAAAGTGGGAGACAGGATTCAGTCTGCTGCTCTTTTTTTAAATTTTTTTTTCCCCATCTGTTGCTTTTTATCAGCAGAATTAATGGTCATTAAGATCTGGCCAGCACTGCAGTACAAGTGTGCTCAAGTTGAGCCTGAATCCTATTGCATCCAAGTGCTTTGAATCCCAAATTTTCTATAAATATGGCAGTAATTTTATCTTAAAACCAGTGAGGGCTCTGAATCCCAACCTTTCTATAAAAAATGGATTTTACCTAGAAATAGGTGAGTGCAATACAAGGCCAGCAATGATAAGAGAAGCCTCCATTTAAACTGCAGATTTAATCAGTTAGAAAAGAGCTCTCTACCTCTGACTGCAAGTGATCACCCAACATGTTGGTTTCTTCTTCCTTTTGTTCCTGCTTTTTCCATTCATGCTCTTCTGGGGCTTGGTCCTGCTCCTCCTCCAGGTGCTCAGGCTGCCCTGCCTGCTCCATTTCTTCCTCTTCGAGCTCCTTTTTGCGTTCTTCTTCCATCTGCTCTGCCCGCTGCTCCTCATCCTCTCCAGCTTCCTGCTGCTCCTGGATGTTCAGCTCCTTGGCATTGTGGCCCTCAGGAGCCCTTCCCTGCACGTGGAAAGGCTCAGCCCTGTCCTGTTCCTGGGTATTTATTTCTTCTCTCTCCCCTGGCTTCTCATTCTGCAAAACAGACACAGGATTATGTGTGTACAACACATTATGGATTTCAATTTCAAGAGAGCCAAGGACAGGCTTGGATCCTTTACCCCAGCCCAGAGCTGTTGTCAGGAGGGCCAAATGCCTGGTTTGGAATGAGCTACTCCTGCCAAACAGTGTCATTACCTGGTCTGTGACTCTGCACAGCTACACAGGGTGTTGTACAGTTATATCACAGAGTAAGTTAAGCCTCATTTTGTCTGAAGAGGAACAAAAACTCTTACAATTCTACAAAGCAAATCTTGTATTTTAGAGACACAGTTTAGTGCTGGCTTTGGCAGAACTGGTTCACAGCTGGACTCCAAGATCTTAAAGTTCTTTTCCAACCTAAATGATTCTGTGATTTTTATTTCCTGTAGGTTCTGCTGGCCAAGAATTCTTGTAAAACAAAATCACAACTGGTTTTTCTTAACTCCTAGATTACACATTTTCTGCTTGAACATTAGTGTGCCAATTTTAAATACACTGACTTCAATGTGCCACTGGAACCTTATAAAAATTTCTTCAGAATTTGTTAAAGCTTTCTGGAACACTTGAGATAGCTAAAATTTTAGATTTCTTAGTCAAAAAACTTAGATTTTGGGCAACTTCTTAAAACATCTGACATAAATACACTTAAAACTGGCTTAGTCATGTGAAAAAAGTTAATTATGAATAGATTTTCCTACTACTCAACAATTAAACCATTCCTCATCACTTTCCTCCAGAACTGACAAAGGTGCACAGTCAAACACACACTGCTGAGACATTCAGCACCTTCTGCTGAGTGAGAACCATTTCTGGGGTGTCTGTAGCCTTTTACCTGCTGCTGCTGCTCGGCCCCAGCTCTGTGGTGCTCCGGGAGGTGGCTGTGTGGGGATGGGCCCCGTGCCGCGGGCTGCTCATTCCCTCCTTCCAACTTCTCCGGCTGTTGGAAACTTGGGATTTTTTTGAGCGTGTCCTTCAGCTGTTTGTATTCCTCCACCTGAGTCTAAAGCCAACACGTTAATTACAATGTGTCCAAATTCATTTCTTAATCACCTTGGAGTGAAGTTGCTGGCAGGACACGTGGTAGAAAACTTGATATTCCAGGGAGGAGAAGGGAGCTTTTAAAATATAATTATTTTTTTTTCTCCACTGATCCATCGGGATCTTTTCAAAGTGCACATGCATACAAAGTGTATTAAAAACATCTCTGTGGGACAAAGAAGAGGAGTTGTTTTATTCATGCCAAGCAGGAGAAGTGTCAGAAGGGGATGATGCAGCTTTCCTGGCAGACTAAAGCAAGGGAAGTCGAGAGCACAACTTCTCCTTTGCTGGTGGGAAGAAGTGCAGCTCTTTCAGAAACAGAAGTTTTAAAGTACATCTACATGTCGTGAAAATGCCAAGTCCTCAACATTTAGACAGGTGTTAGACAAGACAACAGCCACCATACGGAACTGAGGCAAAGAAAGTCACAGTGGTGAAGAGCAAGGGGAAAAAAAGAAGGGGAAAAAAGAAAAACAGAAGGAAAATGTAAATTTCTAAAGTCTTCCTGAAATGCAACAGTAAAATGTTGTAATTTGATTTGCTGTTTAACTTTCTACAAGATCAGGATCAAGAAGCTTTGCAGAAAATCCAGCAGGGTTGGTACCCCAATCCCTGGCTCTGCAGCAGGAAGATTTCCAATTAAAGTGGACTTTTTGGGGTGGGCAGGGTGTATGAAAGGTGCCCCACGAGAGGGTTTCTGGGCTGCTCCAGTGGACAGGTGGGTGGGTGTATTTAAGAACCTCCACGAGCCTGTGGCATCCCTGAAAACAGAATGGCCTAAAGGGAAAGCAGAGTGCACAGTGATTACTCCTGTCTTTCCAGAGGGATGCTTCTGCCCCCCAGTTAACTGCTGGAGAGGACAAACTTCGGGGAAGAAGGAGTATTTACTGAACATAAGGCTAATACTCAGGTCTCTGACATTTTTGTCTCCACTCGGTGAGAGATGGACACACTGGGATATGTTGGAATGAGTCCAGAGGAGGCCATGGAGAGGTCCAAGGGTGAAGCCCCTCTGCTCTGGAGCCAGGCTGGGAGAGCTGGGGGTGTTCAGCTGGAGAAGGGAAGGCTCCAGGGAGACCTCAGAGCCCCTTCCAGTGCTTAAAGGGGGATTTACAAGAAGGTTGGAGAGGGACTTTCCACAAGAGCATGGAGTGACAGGACAAGGGGGAACGGCCTTAAGCTGAAGGATGGAAGGTTTAGATTTGATATTAAGAATAAATTCTTTACTATAAGGGTGGGGAAGCCCTGGCACAGGTTGCCCAGAGAAATTGTGAGCTCCCCATCCCTGGCAGTGTCCAAGGCCAGTTTGGATGGGGTTCTGAGTAACCTGGGATAGTGGGAGGTGTCCCTGGCCCATGGCAGGGGGTGGAATGAGATGAGCTTTAAGGTCCCTTCCAAGCCAAACCATTCCATGATATTTAAACAGTGCCCATCCAGATCAAAATTCCAACACTCTGTTCTACTGCTGAGTCACTAAACTGAACATTCTGATTCAAGGCCACAGCTTAAAAGGTGCTGATACTGGCAGAAAACAGGGTTTATTAAAATATGGAATTAATCTGCCTGGCTGTGGCAAAGCACAACAACTAAAATGCTTTAAAGACTCAGGTTAGTGCAGTATTGACTGCTGGTATTCAATGTCTAGAATACACCCAGAAATAGAGGGATCATTTATGGAGCTGTGAAAGAATCCCTTGGGGACTTTCTGCAGCTGGTTTGCAGGAGGCACTACACAAAAGTGTGAAATACCTTCTGTTCTTAAGGCATGTGCAAGACCCTTCTCTGGAGGGTCTCCACAGGACAAATGTCACACCCTGATGCAGACAGAGAGGCTTTGTGTGACACAGGTTCTCTAATTAAAGACCTGAATCAAAGCCAGGAGTGTGTGGAGCTTCCCTCTGGATTTAGTGAACCTTAAATCAGCCCTTCCATGTGGCCTTGTGGAATTTCAGATCTTATCAGCACACACCACACAGAACGTGGCCAGGGGTAGAAGAGCTCAAAATTAGCTGCCAGTGTGGTTTAGTACTGCAGATTATGAGTCTTCAGATATTCAGTCTATGAGAGATCCTCCTGATCTTTCCCTATTTTTTGACAGGCACAACAAGCAGAACTGGGAAAAAAAAATTCAATGCTTTTAATGCTGCTAATGGTTTTGTGGACTGTGAAAATGCCTAAATGAAGAAAACCAGTCAGGAATAAAAATAACTTCACACTGCCTCATTGCCTTTTCCTCTGATCTTTCACCAAAAGTCTTCCTCTGCTCCAGCATTACTCCCACTTTGAGATTCCCTGTGGCTTCCACAGCTTGTACCAGCACAGCTGATTGAGCCTGCAACAGTTTGTGCTGTGGATAGTTCACTTGAAAGTGACATTTAAGAAACTTAATGCTGCTGGTTTTTTAAAAACTAACTTGAGTTCCACCTGGAGTTTTCATTCCTCCATACACATCTCCATCTATATTCTGCTGCTGCTGCACTGATGTGTATTGCCCAGGGCAGCTGTGGCTGCCCCTGGATCCCTGAAGTGTCCAAGGCCGACATGAATGGAGCTTGGAGCAACCTGGGACAGTGGGAGGTGTCCCTGCCCATGGCAGGGGTGGCACTGGATGGGCTTTAAGGTCCCTTCCAAGCCAAAGCACTCTGGAATTCCATGAAAGCCTCACAACCTCTCCAGTCACACACAAGAAGAGATTTTACAGCAGCATCCAGGTCCGAGTAAGAGATAAATGTGAAGGTCAGAGTGTGGGATGCTCACTAACAGCAGTTCCACCAGAGAGGACAGAGAGAGGAAGGCACTGACAGCTCTCAGGGAAGCAGAGAGACCCTTTTCTCAGGAACACATGCACTGCTGGGCTGGGCCACAGCCTGCTCTGCTCCCTGGCCACCCTGGGAGCTGTTCAGCCTCTGAGGAGCAGCCCCTGGGGTCATGCACTCGCTGCGAGGGCAGCGCTCCCGCTGGGATCCCCATGCCAAAGGCACATGCAGCACCCTGCAGCCAGCCGGGCCAGGAGAGACGGATTTGGGAAGCTGAGAGCCCGCAGGAGCTGCTTTCCTTCTGACCTGAGCAGCAGCTAGTGCACTCTTGTGGTCTTCCAATGTCACCACAAGCTCGTTGTGCTGGGACAGTAAGTTCTTATGCTGTTGCTACACAAAAAGAAGAACATCACACGTTTCACACAAAGTTCATTCTAAAGATCAGTTAGGGAGCCTGGGGGGGGGTTGAACTAGGAAGATAATTCAATTTATTTTGAAAAGAAAATCCTGAGCTGGAATGACAGCACTTATTTATCTCACATGGAATGCATATTAAACAGACAGAGGAAGCGAGCACACCAGGGAAGGTAGTTTGGAGGCCAGGGTTTGTGTAACTAAAATAAAATTAAAAGTAGGGGTAGATGTTGACGAACATTTAAAAAAAAAAAACAGAGCTGGAAAAAATTAGGCATGGAGTTTTGCCAAAACTCAATTCTGAACTTCTAAAACCAAATTCCCAATTGTAATTTCTGTACTAAATTTTTTCTTTTTTTTTTTTTTAATGGGCATGTACTTAAAATGCAGGTGGCCAAAGACAAATCCAATTCAGCCTATTCCTCTCCTTTTGCTCACATAACAGAAACTACAAGTCTTCAGCACAGCCTGCTCCAGGCTTGGGAAAAATATTTCCTAATGATCTTGAAAGTGCTCCCCAGAGCAAAGCCTACCTTGACATCCTGTAGCTGGGTGTGAATGTCTTGGTGAGCTTTCCTCAGCTGCCTGTTCTCCTCCTGTAAGTTATACAGGGATTCTGTTGAAAAGAAATGAAAAGAAATACAGAGTTTAAAGCTGGCTGGATTTATAACACCAGGCTAAGCACCAAAATTAAGACTATAACACAATCTACATAAAATCCCACACGACTGCTGCAGTAAAAATTAAGCAGAATAATTGTATGGCTTGTTTTTCTTACCTCTCTCCCCAGCCCTATTAAAAGCTTTCCATTTTCAAGCAGAAAATTTTAACATTTGGTGAAATTTTGTATCAGTGCACCCAGTCTGCACCTGGAATTCTGCATCACTGCTCCCGCTGGGCGCTGCAGATGGCAGAATTCCCTATGGAAATCTGAATCCTGAGGAGGCAGAGAGGAAGGCACCCTCCTCTCTTTCCCCACATCACGTCTGGCGAGTGAGAATTTTCTGTCATAGGACCCAGCTACTCCTTTGGAAGGGATGCCCAGATGGCCAGCACGCTCCAAAAGCTTCTGGGGTCAGGGAGAGAGGCTTCTATTCCCATATTTTACATGATGTTGACGTGGAGCCAACGAACAACCCCTGCCTGCAGAACCCTCTGCAGACAAAGCTGCAAACAGCTCCAGAACCAACCCCTGTGTTAGGGACACGAGGCAAAGAAGGCTCTGATGGCCACAGCCCCATCCTTTTGTTCAATGGAATTGTGTAATGAGGATGGAAGAGGCCTGAAAACTGCCCAGAATCTCGAACAGGAAACTGGATGCCAAGAGTAAAAACGGAATTCAGCAACCAAGTGTGCAGGTGCAACGTGCTCCAGAGGAGCTGGTACATGCAAGGAGAAAGGAGGTATAAAACGTAAATAAAGTCACTTCATAAAGAGGCACAATTACATCTCTGCTAGCAGTGGCAAATATTCTTAGATTGCCTTTCAGTTACAAAAGAAGAGGCAAACCTTTTTTTTCAGGTTTATACAAGTCTTAGAATTAAAAATTAAAGACTGGCTCAACAACCTCTGACGCTTGACGGGCTTTTAAGTGCTGGGTTTTTTGCTATTTCTGTAACCCAGACAGAAACACAGAGCACATTGAACAGATTTCAGAGAGAGACCACAGAAAATCATCAATAAAACGTAACTTGCCAGGAGGCAGAAGATGCACAAATGACCTGTGAGTGAGAACAGAGAAAATGCCTCTCTCACACCACATAGAACACAATGGCAAACACCCAATTTAATGTGGGCAGCCAGACACAGGTTACATTTACCCTTCAGCTTGGAGATCTCCTGCTCCTTTTCCTGCTGCAGCTGCAGGTATCGCTCCTTGTGATCACTGAATGTCCTGCTAAACTCTTCTCCTTGTTTTCGGTGATCTTCCTCAAGGTCAGCGTGCTGTTTCTTTAGTTCTTCGTGTTGACTCTGCAAATACCAAGTTGGGACACTGGAACAGCTCTGTATCTGCAGATCTGGCTAATATTGTCTTTGGCAATTTGTTTAATAAGTGCAGATGAATAGGAAGCATTCATAACAGGAAGGTTATTATTCAAAGCATGCACATTGCAGCTCCTTTCAAACACAGAATGATCTCTGTGATGAGCAGGCTCCTGTTCCAGGGCTGTGTCACCTCACCCCAGAGCTGCACTGTCCCCCTGGGAGCTGCTGAATGTGTCTAAGAAAACCCCTACGTGTCAAACGATGCAAGGGCTGATAAGTCAGTGTTCCCTACAAGTAATTGCATCTGGTGAGATTAAATTACCCACTGGAAAGCCTGACAAGGAAAAACTGCAGGAAACCACCTTTTAAAAGTAAGAGGAAGGCACTGCCCACACCCTGACACTCTGCAGTGATACCAGAGCCCAGCCAGGCTGTGTCTCCCCAGCACAAGCAGTTCCTCAGGTGCCCTGCTGTCCCAGTCACCCACCTTCAGCATCTGGTGCTGCACACTCAGGGCGCTGTATCTGCTGTTTGAGTCTTGCTGCAAAACAAAAGCACTCGTGTTAAACCCCCTGGCATCCCCCTGAGCTCTGCACATGCAGCTTTTGGGAGTCACCAGCCAAGGGATGCAGCTCCCCAGGAAACAAATCCATCTCTCCCCTGGCTCTGGAGCAGAGCAAGCTCCTACACTCTGCACCTACTGCAGCAACAACCTATTTTAACTCCTGTTACTCAGCTCCCAAACTGCTCCCCAGTTTCAACATGAAATAGCCATAAAATCCTAATTTACTTGCTTTATGAAGAGTTCTCTACAGGTCTCTGGATCCTCTGCCAGATAGAGCTTTCCTTCTGGCACTTGGTACATAAAACAAAGTTTCTTGATGTTTTTATACTTTCCAGTTCAAAGCCCATGTGTTAGAAAGCTGTCACTGTTCTTTTCCCTGGGGGCTAGGCTACAAAAAGATTTCTAACACCTTCTTATTCCCCTTTCCCCTTAAATATAACAACATTACGTTTGAACTACCATAATATAAACAGGGGATTATTTTCTGAATTAATTTTCTGGAGAGATATTAGTATCTCCCACTATAGCTCAAATAATTAGGAATTGGAGAGCACTTATGAATGCAGAGTAGAACTGGGATAAGTGAGAGCTCTTTCAATTAGTATTTTGCAAGATCTCTTCCTTTGAACAGTCATAATTGCAAAGCATTTCCTTTTCCTTGCAACTCAAATAGCATCAGCTATTAAAAACTTGTGCTAGGAATGATGACTTACCCTTCCTTTATTTAGTGTTTCCTGTGCTTCTAGTTTATAAACAAGAAAATCTGCAACATAAAAGGAAAAGTACTGATGAAAAAAACACCAGGAGGATGAGAATCTGTGCTTGAATAACTTGGCTGTTGGGTACATAAATTCTCTTTAAGAGCTGAATATTTATGCAGAAACAATTTTCAAAAGGATCTTAAAAAAACCAGAAAAACAACCTATAGAGAATTTGAAAAAATGCACAAATTTTGACAAAATATTTTCTTTTAGAAATTTCATAATATATCTCCACTTTAAAGTTTCATATTACAGTGAGAGATGCAGAGCTCAGGCTCAAGACTACAGATGGGTAATTAAATCTGTTACATTAACTCTCCCAGCAGAGGCCCAAGAGCATCATTCAAAAGGAAAAGGATATTTATAAATCGTGTATTCTTGGAAGTAATAAAACATTTCCTCATTTGCTCCTTGATCCTCTCTCTTTTCAGGGTTTGAAAAGGTGTCTCACCCTCGGGTAGCAGCAGGACCATTCTACACTAGATGGCACCAGAAACCCACTGAGACCTGCACGGTGAGACTCGTTTATTCCTCCTTGTCAGCTTTGCTACAGTAATATTTTTAATTCAGCAGCTGAGTCCTCAGTTTCAGGAAGAATAGAGGCTCTACTCTAAAAATTGCAGTGAATTTAGAGACTGAGGAAACTCAGAGGATGGGATCCTGCTGAACTTCCACAGAGGGCAGAGGTCTAAGAAGTACAATTTGTGTTTGCCCCTCACACACACCTAGAATTTAGTCTTAATCAGGAAAAGGCATGTAAGCATGTGCTCACCCCAAAGAACACATAAAGGTACTGATTCCAAGTTTAATTTCCCGTTGATGGAATGCAGGAAAAGATCCCATGGTTTTGGTACAAGTTTTGAATTTTTGGCATGCCAGTACAGCGTTTACACATGCCCATACCCCCACAGTGTTGGGTTTTTTATGCACATGGATACAAACATAGTCTCTGGGTATATTACTTCATGTTGCAGTCATCTGTAAATAGTATTAAAAAGATGATTGCTTTTAAAAAGATCTGATTAAAAAAGATTAAATAAAAAAGAACTAGCAAAAGACCAGCACAACTCTGCCAAGTGGATCCTAATATATTGCTAATATATTATCCAACTCATTTAAAATTGAAGAAAAACCATTTGAAATTACTTTCTACTATAATCAAGTTAAATGTCAAAGTGAAAAGCACATTTTTACCTTCCTTCGCTTTCTTATGTTCCAGCCTTTCCTTTTGTAATGACTTTTCTAATCTTGACCGGTGCTCATACACAACTGAGAAGAGAAATTTTGTACAAATCCCTTTAAAAAGTAACAGGCACAAACCCCACCACCCACCCCAACACACCCAGTGAGTGCTGGCACGGAATACACCAGGAAAATCCAAGTGGAATGAGGTCATGGGACAAAGGGCAGTTTGCATCCCCTGTGACAGTAACTTTTTTCCTTTTTGCACGCTTTATTGATCCCAAATCCTGGGTTATTTGCATTGCTAAACATGGAATCGGATAAGCAGGCGAGGGATTTGTTTATGGAGGCAGCCAGCTGTGGTGGAGCTACCAAACCCTCTTCCCTTCTCAGGAATGCAGGGAAGTTTTCCACATTTCTCTCCTCCCCTGCCTTGTTTGCACAGAGACAAGGGAATAAGACAGGACAGCTCTGCTGCCAGAGGAATTCCTGGCAGCACACGAAGCGTCACAAAGAGGGAAGGGAGATGTCCAAGGGCAGAGGTGCAGCAGGGCACTGGACAGGCTGCCTGGGCTGAGGCATGGGGAACCCAGGAGCCACCCTGAATTCTTCCAAGAACTGGGAATACAGCATTCCTTTGCACTGTCTCCCAGAAAAAATGACTCCCAAAGACTGTCCAAGCTGCCCATGATTCCTTTGCAGACACCATCCCAAATGGGGGTTACACTTATGACTTTGTTTGTTGTATCCAGGTGTGTTTAGGACATCCAACATCCTCTGGCACAAAGTTCCCCATTTGGCTGCCAGTAAAGCAGGATTTCATTCAGCCTGTGCTTTGGACATGGGAGTCTGGGAGGTGGCACATCAGACCCTATTTACCCTTTCCTCACCTCTCATTATCTGAAACAGCCAAGTTTGCAGCAAAGATATTGATTAAAACTCATGGAAATATACAATTATATGTGTTTAATAGTACAATTACGTGTGTTTAAGCTCAATTTAACACAAGTATCTTTCACTGCCAAATTACAGTTTGCATTCTTTTAATGAGTTATTAATTTGTATTAAAACAATGAGTGATTTTTCCATCAAAACTAGGAAACTCATTTTCTGAGAATAAACCATTGGTGAGCATAAACCTTCAACAAGAAGCGTCCAATAAAGATTTGTATCTTGGCAGCCACAGAAAACTCCTCTTGCATCTTAAAACATGTTCTTTATTCCACCAAGGTGCATTCTGCAGCCTTATCTACCAGTGTTTACGTTTTGACTCAGAAGCTGGATTGCTAATCAATCCCTGGCACCTATCTCCACTTTGCTATTTATCTTCAAAAGTCAAGGGCATCAGTCAAGATGAGCCCAAGTATCAACACCCTCTATAGGAAAACAAGCAGACAATGAATATTCACAAAGTCACCACCAGGCTTGGAGAAGGGGAAGAAAAAAAAAAGGCAGTACTACAGTGATGGTTTTATTCAGGCCCTGAAGGTGGTGAACGCTGAATTATTGTGCAAAAGGAACAGTGCTTGTAGCACAGCAGCTCAGGAGAGCAATGAAAATCCATAATAGGCTTCCCCTCCCATGCAATCGGGGTGGAACAGGCTTTTTGGCAAACACGTGAAACCACAAATGGATTTGGAGGGAGCATTTTCCATTCCACTTCTCTGTCTGCAAGTGCACCGTCCACGGCTCCCCCCGGTGCTTAAACAAGTGTGTGTGTGGGGGGGGAAACCCTGCACAGCAAACCCATCACAGGGGCAGCAGGAAAGGGGCAGGAGAAGGCAGGATTTGGGGTTTAGGGACCTCTCATTGCTCAGAGAATCCCTGCTGAGCTCGGGGTTTCACCCAGCACTTGCAGAGTCTGAACTCAGGCAGTGCATCCTCTCCTCTACCTGCTGTGTGCCAACCCTTGAAATACTGGGACAAAGCTGGAGAAGTCCTAAAACAGCCCCTCAGGTGGCTAAAAAGGACAAGCAAAACCTCCTCCTCCACCTCTGCCCTTTGAGTTCAGTTACTGGTAGGCTCAGCACATTTCTCTCTGATAAAAGTCCATAAAGTGCAACGTACTGAAGGTGTTGATCAAGAACAATTATTAACAAAGCACAGCTTCCATGTTTTCTCACTTGCTCCTTTGGGGAGTAGCTTGCAGGTCAGATTTTATAAGTACATACAGGAGTTAATCTCCCATAAATTTGAATTATTTCCACCAGTTAGGAACTTTAGGAAGAGCCCAGACTACAAAGGGCTTGTTACTACAGCAGGGATTTCTCCTACTTCGCTGCCAGCCTGGATATAAGATGTCTGAGCAAGAATCTGAATGAAATAAATACACTGAAAAACAGGTTTTTGAGACAAGTCCACCCCAGGAGGGGATGGAACCTATATAAGGAATCTGACAAAATCCCACGGCTGGGATGCACAAATAATTCTTCCTAGGGCAAGCTTTTAATTTTGTACGGATCTTTGCACAAATAATTGAACTTTACTTCACCATTATATTTAATAGAATGGTAAAAAAAAATGGGGAAAAATATTGTCATCTAATCTAAGAGCTAACAGGCCCTATTCCAAAGCTGGATTTACTGCAGGTATCAGTTTAATTCTTGAAATTACCTATAGAATGTAACCTACACAGATGAACAAAGAACCACAAACTCACAGAGCCCAGAAACTGAACTGGTAACCTCACAGACCAATAAAGACCTTTCACCTTCAACAAGGAAACACTGAACAGTCCTGGAACTCATCCCAATAAAATCAAGTCCTTAAGATTTTCCCCATAAAGAAAAGGAATTGAGGGAGAAGGGAGGTGTGGGATGCCCTGCATGTTCCCATATTACACCACTCAGACCAGTGCTGAACGTTACTTGCAACACAGGAGTCAGGGAGATGATGAAATTGAGATCATTTAACAGTCAAGGTTCCTTATCTTTGCTCTGTACCTCTAAGCAATAAAGCTATTATTAAGCAAATAAGACATTACATTTAAAAGAAAGCACTGCCTAGTTTACATTATCAGCAAATTTGTGACCATGCTACTTTAATCATTTGATCAGAAAGATGATCCCAGAGTCTAAAATGACCCAGCTCCCATCACCTTACATACTGGAAAATTAAGATTCCACTGGGATTCAAAAATACATGATACAAGAAATTTTACTCATTTCAACATGATTGTTTGTAACACAATTCTGAAGTCATTCTCCAAGCTTACAGTAACATCTTTCACTTAAAACCAGCAGATTTCAGTAGTCTTGGCAACTATCAGTGTTGTTTTCCCTCACACTGTGGCAGAGTTGAACTGAACCAGCAGCGTGGGGTAAACCACACTGGCACTTCTCTAGTGACACTGCCAAGGCCTGCAGAACACAGACTTGCTATAAAAACAGTTAATTCCCCATTCTTGTCCCTGCAAATAGAACCATTTCAATTGTGAACCCATGGAAAAAGCTTTTCTGCTGAGAGTAAAGCATTTCCATGAGCCAAAGTGGAATCCCTTCAATATGGTATGTAGGATAAATTCTCTAATCTAATGAAAATAATTAAAATTTTGATCTCAGGTGACATTTCATGCCTCCTCTGACACATTTCATGCTGTGAGGAGATGTTAATAATATAGCAAGAGCTGCTCCCCAAGCCCAGTATTTAAATCAGTGAATCTGCTTTCAAACAAGGAGATTCACTGATTTCACTACTGATAATCTTATCAGAAACAGATTATCAAACTGTGAGTAGCTGCTGGACAAGCAGCAGGATTCCCCACCACAGTACAAGCCATGCTGGCCACAGCATCACAGTGTGAGCTTCATCTATTTCAGACTCAACTGAGGCTTTAGCAGTAAATGGATATTCAAGTGACACTGCAAATATCTTAGAAAAAATGGAAGTATTCCCACAATAAAGACTAGGAAATCTGGGTTTTAGATGATCCCAGAGGAATCACAGGAATAGCACAAGGAAACAACATTACAGAAACCATCCATTTATCATAGAATGGTTTGGGTTGGAAGGCACCTTAAAGCTCATCTTTTTCTACTCCCCCTGCCATGGGCAGGGACACCTTCCATTATCCCAGGGTGCTCCAAGCCACAATATTTACCATATATTGAACAAAATATTGCAGCTATTCAATAATTTATGTCCCTGAAGTTTTCTGGTGTGAATTTCCACAAAAAAGGACAGAAATAGAAACCAAGGTGACGTGAAACTGATTTGTGTGTGAGGCTTCATTAGGGAACATGCAGGCAGGGATGGACTGCTCTCATTCTGCTCTCTGCAAACCACAGCTGGCACTGTGTGGACTATGAGAATTACCTTCCAAACAAACTCCTACACTTTTTACTCACATGATCAAATAATGGTTTTGTCTAATTACAGCCAGTCATGTCAAATTCCCCCCGGAAAACCACACCACGCATGGGCAGTTGTGCTTAAAAATGACCTCTGCTTTGACTGAATTCCCATATCATTTAATTTGCTCAGAGTATTAATAATTTGAAAAGTTTGTATTTAATATCTGGATCTTCACAATCGGGGGATTTTTTTTTTTTTTAAGAGAAAGCATAACATCTCCTTTCAGAGATCCTGCACCAAAAATGAGCTATCAATTAAAATACATGTGTTCCTCTGACTCAGTGTTCCAGTAAGAAGTTCTAACCAAAAAGCTCCAGTAAGTAGTTCCAGTTTTGCCTTCACTGCAGTTCTGAAAAATGGGAAATGCTGGAGAATTTGGCACATTAATGCACTCTACCCCAGAAACACACACTTGTATTTCTAAGAGATCATTGTGGCCTCTATTCAATCATAAGGATGACAGGAAAATTAATTTCTAAACTGGAGCAAGCATCCACATTTAATAGAATCCTTTTACTCCACCCTGCCTCCCATAGAGCCTTTGTTAGAAGTCAATAACACCTCTAGGAAACAACAGATTTAAGATAAGTTGGGACAGAAGAAGGATTTATCATGTTCAAACAGTAAACTGTAATAGCTGCTGCTAAAAATAAGTTTGAGAATGGGTATTAAATGCGATTAAATATTTAATCCCTTACAGATAGGCTTCAGACCTGACTTTTATCAGGAAGGAGAGCATGTTTTCCAGAAAAGATTTCCAGTGCACTCAACAAAAGGTTTCTTCCAACCCTTGGTACTGTGGGTGGGGTCAGCATCCTACCTTGCATTGCTGTTTTCCATACACCAGTAGATGATAAAGGTTTTTTTTTCTTGGAGTGATGATAAATGCAAATAGTTGGAAGAAAACTGGTGTAGTGATTTGAGACTTAAATTAGCAGAAAAATACACCAACTTTGATAAAAGCTGCAGAGACAACAGTTTTCTTCTCCCATCATCTCTGAATCTCTGGGTCTGCTCAACCCTCAGCTCCAGGAAACAAGGGCCTGTTCTTTCTCTCAAAAATTATCTTAGATTTTTTTTCAATTTTATGCAGGTGTAGTGATTGTATCAACACGGTGTCAGGATTTACATGAATATCCATATTCAGGAATTAGTAAAAAATAGACCTTGAAGAAAAAACCCCAATCTGTAGATGCACAAACTGCATCCAGAAATCAAGAGTTTGAGTTAGTGATTGATTTTTTGACTGAAAATGGCTTGGTTGAGAGTGTCAGTGTGGATAGGAGCAGGCTCCTTGCTCTGCCCTCTGGGAGCTCAGGCAGACCATACTTCTCTCATCATCTCTGTAATTAAGCCCTGGAAATGACTGCCAAACTCTGGGATCTGAGTCACCTCAGGAAAATAAGATAGCAGGCTAATTTCAGATACCTTAGGGGAGGGGGAAAACATAGAGCACAAGGTGGAGCAATTGCAGTTTCTTTTATTTCTTAATTAATGATGCATAGCAGAAAATCTCAAAAAGTTTGGGTTCTGCTACATGGCCAGAAAAAGATCAGAACTGCATCCAGCTCACAAGACCCTTCCTTAAACAAGGAGAGCATCCAAACAGGTTGGATTCCTCAAGTGCTCACCTCAGGCTCCAAGAAGACTAGAAATTCATGCCTCTGAATCCTGAAAAAGAATCCCAAGAAAAATCACCCAGCAAAGGATTCAGCTTTAATTACTTGCTCTGTATAGCTCTTTTTTTTCAGTAATCTGATTTATTTAGCTTTCATTACCATCAAACCTCAAAGCAGCACCTGACTTTCAGCAGGGCACATTAAATGACTTTTTCCCTGCAAGGATCCCATTCCAAAAAGAGGAAAGTGAATTCTCTTAGCCACAAATTGCTGGCAATATTCTCACCAGCACATCAGAGATGCTATAATGGCACTCAAATCTCACACAGGGTGGAAGCCTTACTCATAAATTGCCCCACCCAAACTCTGACAAGCAAAAGCCAGCCCAGTGAGGCAATGTGCTTGGAACGTCATTTTTAAGGCTTAGGAATTCAGGCAGGCAGGAATATGTGACAGGAGATGACTGTCCAAGAAGCCAGAATGCAAACTCACCACCATCAACCCATCCTACCTCCCTCCTCCTGCCCCAGCTCTGGAGTGTCCACTCAACTCCATCACTGACAAGCTTTAGGAGGCTTAAATCAACATCAGTAACAAATATTGGGATCTGTTTTGCATCATGTTGGCCACCAGGTCTTGTGTTAAACCGGGGAGGGGGAACACCAAAACCCAGGGAACAAACCCACGGTATTGCCTCATTCTGCTCAATATTCCCCCAGACTGCTCTGTGATCCTCAGCCAGAGACCAGCTGGGGTGCAGAGGAAATGCTGCTGCACTGGTAGAAATTTATCCTGGAACTGTTACGTCCACAAGGAAAGGGCACTTGGGCATGGATTACAGGAATGAAAAAATATAAATATGGGCATGTGCTCAATTTATCTTTCAAGTCAGAATTCAGCTGCTGGACATGGAAATTCTGCTATGCACCTGGAAACAAAACTTCCCTGAGTTAACTGATCTGAACAGAGCTCCAGCACCTTTTCTGTACTTGGGTTATGAGTAAAAGCTGGGTAATTACAGATAACCCCAAATCTTGACGTTGAGCTGCAAAACAAACACATATCTATCTAGTTATATACATACATATATGTACATGCAAAAGCATATATGAATATACCTTACACCACATACCTCTTCCATACTAAAATTCTGCACAATTTCAAGCATTTCATGTGTTTTCAAGTATTTAGAACATTAAATATCCATTGAAAATGTGAAGGGAGGTACAGCAGCCAGGTGCCCAGAGGAGGTTACAAACCAAAGCTTTCCCTTTCAGGAAGCCAGGTAGCAGAATTTGGGATGCTGTGCTTGCCATTTCAGGGGAAGTACACAGAGAACCAACCTCTTCTCTTACAGTGCTACCATGGATCTCTCAGGCAGCAACAAAACACCATCAAAATAAGTGCTGCAGTGTTATGTGCAACCTGAAAGTCATAGGAATGACAGGAATTCAAGATTCTGTTTTTAGGAAGAGCAACCAACCACACAGGAGCTGCAGTAGATGCAGCTCTACTTGTCTGATGCATGTGAAAAATAAGCCATCAAATTAGTGTTGGTTCTTCCCAGCTCTGCCAACTCAAGGTACAAGTTTAAGGCACTATAAAAGAGGGATGTGACAGTGAAGTACACCCACATCTGTATGATGTCGGAGCAGCTTTGGCACCTGTGCAGTTTTCAGGATAGGTATGAACCACTAAGGTGGCACAGAACTGTGATCCAGTACTGTGGTGCACTGTGCAGTTTTGCACACATAAAGCTACCTCAGATCTGACCAACTCCTAGCAGGTCACCCCACAGGGAGTCTTGATTTAGGACAATTGCCACAACAGGTCCAGAGGAATCCACATTTGCTTTACAGCTGGTGCTTTCCAGCATTGGATCAGAAACCTCTGAGGAAATCCACACCTTGTCCAGAGTAGGGAAAACTCTTTTAAGTCCAGAGTCCCTGCTGGGCTGGCTCCCAGGATCACAGGACAGTCTCAGGCTGCACAGAGATTGCACAAAGCCATCAGACACGTTAAGACTCTCAGAGGAAGAGCAGGAAAAATTAAGATAGTAAAAGGCACTAACTGTAGGCTGTTATTAGGATTAGGGATGAAAACAGATTAAACAGATTAAAATAGTACACGAGGGGTTACTTAACACCCAGAGGATGAGAAGACAGAAGCTGCAAGGGCTAAAAAGACATGTGTAGATACTTTCAATCCTGCAGCAGTCACAGGTACAATCAGGCTCACCTGCAGCTCTCAGTGTGGTTCTGTTCTAGCAACTGAAGCCTGTTCCTGTATGGCCAACGATTCAAGACTTAGTCTGACACATTTTTAAAGGAGGCAAAGAGCACCAAGTTTTGGTTTTATCATTTTAAGAAATGCTAAGTAAGATTATCTCTATATTTTAAATGTATATAGTGCTCAAAGAATGAGATTTAAAAATAATCAGCTTACTGGGAAGATCAGCTTCTCTATGAAAGACCTTATAGATAACAATGACTTTAGGTTTTCTCAGCAGTCAAACTATTTTGTGTCATCTCTAAATTTTGCCCCTGGTATTCCCTTTGTGGATTACAAAAGCAGCCCTACTTTCTCCACACCCAGCAGAACTTTGATAAAGAAAAATACCAAAGTTTGATGTTCTTTACAAAATCTTCTGCAATCTGATCCTCTAAAAGAGGGTAAATTTAAGATCCCAGCCTTTCTAACCCAGTTACTGTGTTCCCCAGGTCTGCCATCCTTCCCTTTGTACCCTGGGCTTATTCCAAGGGGCACAAACACTTCCCAGTGGAGGGGCTGGAGCTGTGAACACCAGAGAGAGCAGAACTCCCTGAAACAGAACCACGTGCAGCTCTCTTCATATCAGGTGTGTTTGTTAATGATTCTGAGACTCTTCCTGCACCATTTCCCAGTGATCTGTGCATTCTGCCTTGGTATTTTCCTACGTACTCCCAGGAGATTGAGCCTCCTTCATGTGTTGCTCTGTTTGAGCAAAACAAGGCAATGAAAAAGATAAAAATCTAAGAACGCTGGCTTTTCAAGGAAAAACAGAAAGAACAGCTCATTCGGGCATGAAAAACTGGCAAGTACCAAAAATAAGGTTGTTATTAGCTACATAGATTAAAAAAAAAAACAAAAAAAACCAACCAAAAACAAAACAAAAAAAATGTGAAAAACAGTAGGGGGGACAGTAGGAAGTGATGGGAGCTGCACTCTGAGCTACAGCTGAGGATCTTGGTTCAGATTTTGGGCAGACCAAAGGCACTCAGGTCCTACACTACAACCATGTCCATAAACTCAGGAGTGTCCATGAACCTCAGGCATTTCACAAATGGACTCAAGTTTCACTCACAAGCCCTGACAAGGGCACTCACAAGCTCCTCTGTGTGCAATCAGGAAAGCAACTGCTTTTGTTGCTTTTGTAGGCTCCAGCAGTCACAGCAAAACCCTACCAAAAGTCAGACAACAGGTGATATTTCACTGTCATCCAAGAGATTCAATCCAGTCAGACTTCCAGGGGCACAGCCACAATACAGCCTCAGGATCCTCAAAGACACCACTTCTAGAAGCTGCCTTTTATTTTTTTAGTTTACATTTAAAAATAAAAAGCCTCCTGGTGCAATGGTTGTTCAGGAAATAGAAGTCCAAGGTATCCTTTTCTGCGCAGCTTTAAAGTCTTATTTAATCACCCAGGAGAGCTGTGAACACCAAGAAACCAACCCCTGTTGATACAGCACCCTCCTTTCCTTTAACTTTGCCCTTCAACTGGCTTCTTTTTAAAAGATTTCAGAGTGCTTCCATCATATTTCAGGCCCCAAAGTTATCTCTAGTCCAGGATCTATACACAAACTGGTTATAGTGCATGGAAAAAATAAGTTGCATTACTTTACCAATGCAATACCTTAATTTTATTGTTCTCATAAAACAATAAACTCAAAGAATAATCTTTGGACAGCCAAGAGATATAGCTCAGATATTCTTAGAGATTTGTTTTTATTTGGCAACAGGAATATTGTTTATTTAAAATCCAGGTCATTTAAAATCAAAAGTTCAAAGTGCAGTCAGATACTGCACCTGCAAATGGGATTTTCTGTCAGCATTTTATGTTGTGTCCAAGTCTCTGCTTCAAGAGAATTCCTTCCTGTTGTTCCATAACAAAGAGTTAAATAGGAAAGGTTCAGGAATGGGTTTGGTGGTGGGTATCACAGTCAGCACTCTGCTTGTGTCTCTCCAGCTGAGCTGGGCATGGGCACAGGCTCTGAATTCCCTGTGCTCTCCTCACTAAAACTCCTACTGCAAAAATCCAGGTGATTATACAGGGCCATTGCAGAGAGAAAGAGAAGAAAACTTTATTTCCCAAATCCTCTGGAGTCCTCAGGAACATAACTTCCCTTTCCTTCAGTGGGATATTAGGCAGCTAGTGGCTGCTGCTGCATTTTGTATTTCTCTGGGCTCTCACCCTCTCTTAGGTCTAACAGCTACTTCTAGAACACAGCAAAATTTAAAGAACCATTTTTATTGTTACATTTTTCCTTCTATTCTGTGACTTAATTGCCAGTGATTATTTTTTTTAAACAGGGTTTACTGCTACTGTACTTGGCATAGATAAATCCTCCTGCTTAATGGGCTTGATACGCTGGCATGGATCCCAGAACCATGTGAGTTTATTGCATGGATCATCAAATCTATTAATGTTATCAGATCCTGGTCCATATTTCACATTTCCCATTGACACACTGACACGAGCAAGAGAATTACACAACATGCAGCTCCCACAATTGCCTGCTGCTTCCATGAACATGCTTGGACAGATGATGGCTACTCAAAATAATGTTTCAAGCATGGAAAGTTCAAACCAAAAGTCCAGACCTCACATATCTGATCCAGAGAATCTCTCCTCTGTGTAAGGATAAAGTTTGTTGCATGCTCCTCTTTGGCAGAGCTGGAGTGACAGAAAAAGCCAACTTGTCAAATTTTAACTTGAGAACAAGATGTTCCTGTGTCCCCTGTTGGCAAATGCACAGCCTAGCAAGAGTAGCCCTTTAGCCATCTGCCACACACCCACTTCCCAGCCGAACATTTACAGCTTTTTCGGGACTAAAATGAAGGTTTCTGGCAAAAAGCTCCACGGTATTACCTGGAAATGGCCTGAAATTGAAATACTAGGTAACGATGGTGTCAGCTAGTGACTAAACACATTGAAGGAACAAATCACGGTAAGAATCTAACAGCATAAGCCCAAGTCTGTGCTCTCTGCACACAAACTGTGTGCTGCCAGGCATGCTTTGATGGATGCTTCCACAGGGAAAAGGATGGCTGAGGATCATCTTGAAGTTTAGTGTTGCTACAGCAGATCCCTCTGATTCTTCTATGCTATTTTGAGAAAGAAAACTTGAAAGCTGGCTCTGGGCTTTATCTGTGCTGACCTGATAACCTTGCACTTGACAATTAGAGAGGTGCTGAGGTCTTTCACTTCCCAGACCATTGATGTTTCAGGTACATCCCTGCTGCTCTGCTTCTGATTTCTGGGCATGCACATGTCAGACACAGACACCTTTTCATCTTCAACTACAGGACACCCACATCTGCATCCTTAAACCAAGATACACAAGGATCTGTATTTATGTGGCACCTTTAAGCCAAGAAATTCAAAGTTATTCCAAAAGCAATAGAATAGCCTTACCCGTGTAACTTACTTGAACTTTACTTTTAAATTACCCTTTAAAAACACTTTATTAGAATACTCCTCTCCTCCATCCTGGAGCTATTTAAGGTTTATGCTTCCCAGGAACTGCAGATGGATGTTCAGCTTAAAACCCTGCAAAGACAACAGAGAAGCCCACAAAAATCCCAGCCTGGACACGGTCTGTACTGTTAGATGGGCAGCAGGCAGCACGCCTGCCTTTCCCTTTTATACCAGGAACTGCCAAGTGATGTGCAGTCCATTGGGAATAAGAGTCACTACAGGCTGTGTGGGAGCGAGTGGGAATGAGAGCTCTCTAGGAATCCACGCCAAAACCTCACCCTGACCTCGGCGGGGCTGGGATCCCAGCGCGGGGAGACCCTACAACCCCACAGGCTGCAGGAAAAGAAAGGGGAGAAGGAGCAAAACTTTGAGAGAGCCGGAGGAGGAGGAGGGTGTTCTGCAAGCCCTGGGGAAGGGCAGCAGAGGTTCCTGCCGAGGGAGTACCTTGTAACTGAGCCGAGAGGGACTCCTGATGCTGCTGGTACTTGAGCGCCGTGGCCTCAGCCTTCCTCAGCTGGCCCTGCAGCTCGTAGTAGAGCATCGCCCCGTACAGGAACCCGAACACCACGGTCAGCAGCAGCAGCGTCTGGAAAATCCGCTTCTGTTTCCGGGAGCACATCCCGTTGCCCATGTCCCCGGCGGGGTCCCGAGGGCCCCCGCCCGTCACGGCTCAGCAGCGGGCGGGAGGCGGCGGCATCGGAGGCCCCGGGAGGAGGAGGAGGAGGAGGAGAAGGAGGAGGAGAGGAAGGGAAGGAGGGGCGGCGGAGGCGGGGCCGGCCCAGCGTTTCAGCCCCCGGGCACGGCCGCGGCGCCCGGGGCGGTCTCCCCGGTGCGGGCAGCAGCGGGGCTCATGCTGGGGGTGCTCCGTGTCGCTGCGGCCGTGCGCCGGTCCCTGCGGCCGGGTGGGGCTGCGGGCCGGGGCTGCGGGGAACAAAGGCAGGTCCCGGCCCCGCACTGACGTGTCCCCGCTCGGCCGCGGCTCCCCCGCCGCGGGATCCCCGAAGGAAGTCCCGCTCCGGGCGCGGCCTCATTGGGTCGGGCCGCGGGGCTCTGCCCTCCCTCCGGAGCGCATTGGGTGCCCGCCGCGTCCGTCCGGAGCGGGCCGCGCTTCCCCGCCCGCCCCTGCCGCCGCCGGCCTCGTCCCCTCAGCCCCGCGTCCCCTCAGCCCCGCGTCCCCTCAGCCCCGCGTCCCCTCAGCCCCGCGTCCCCTCAGCCCCGGGGCGGGGGCGCCTCGGGAGCGGGGCTGGTGTGCTGATGAACACGGGCCGTGACAGCGGGGCCCGTGTGGCACCGCCGGGACCGTCTGGGGCTCAGGGGTACCGGGATGGCAAAGCTCCAAGGAGCCTCTTGCAGCCAAGCACCTGAGGTGTTCATGGAATCGCAGGATGGTTTGGGTTGGAAGGGACCTTAAAGGTGACCCAGTGCCAGCCCTGCCATGGGCAGGGACACCCTCCACTGTCCCAGGCTGCTCCAAGCCCCAATGTCCAGCCTGGCCTTGGACACTTCCAGGGATCCAGGGGCAGCCCCAGCTGCTCTGGGCACCCTGTGCCAGGGCCTGCCCACCCTCACAGGAACAATTCCTTCCCAGTATCCCATCTAACCCTACTCATCAGATTGCTTAATGTTTTCAGAGGTTGTTGGCTGCACTTTGTTTCGGGTGTTGAATGTCGCAGCCTTCACTGTCCTTGGCCTTTTCTTCTCCCAGAGCCCAGCCCAGGCCACTGGTACATCTCAATTCAGGCACGCAAAAATGTGGCATCCGAATTCTGTGCTCCTAAATCCCTCTGTGGTGCCAAAAAAAGTGAGACAGGGCACGTATACTTCATCAGCATAAATTCAGAATTAGCCTGAATACAGTTCCCTCTCCTACTGTATTTTATTACAGGACAAACAAAACCCAGCCAAGACTCATGCGAAACTAGAAGAATAAGCAAAAAATCAAATTCATATGCCAAAGTTTTTTTTTTTTTCCTAAAAATATCTAGCTCATAAATCTATGTTTTTCATAGGCATTATTCTGGCCTTAATAGAAAAACAACATCAAAGAAGCTTAAGAAATTCTTATTCAAATATTCTGCATATTCCAGTAATTAATAGCAGTCAGTACCACAAGCTAATATGATTTCTAGGTGTATTTCAAATATCTGTTTGATATATTTTCATCTAATAGAATCCCTTGCTCTCGGTTCGAGGACCTAAGTGTTTGAAATTAGCGCTAGACATCCAGGAAGGAGCTGTAATTGCTTTGAAACAGTGATGATATAAAAAAAACCCAAACATCGAGACCTTTTCCCTTGTCTTTTGGGAGCTTCCTGGGGTACTCAAAGTTACATTTAAAATCTTTTGTTCCAACAACGAGTGTTTCAAGTTGAGGTATTTTCATGCTGATTTAAGTATCCATTTCTTTCCCAAAAAATATTCCCAGAAAGTTTCTTAGTATCACCCAAGCTCCAGCTCCCCTCCCTCTCCCAAGCTCCTTCAGAGCTGTCCTGTGCTTTTTCCATTTCTGGGTCTTCAGGCTGAGCTCTGCTGAGTAAAGTGAGATCATTCTCTTTTTTTTTGGACTGTGACTTTCAAATCACTGGGGTGATTTATACATCAGTATAAATTTATAGATTTATACAGCTCTTCAAATGATTTAATTTTTTGTGTTTCCACTTGTTGCTTACATCACCTCTCATAAAACCAGTCTGTCTTTAGTTTTGATTACTTTGCAGTGGAGAACAATTGGCTGACATTTAAAAATGTTTAAAGTGATAAAATGTAAATTTAAAAGGACACTGAACCCACAGTGTTATTTAATACCTATTCCAAATACATTTAATTGATTATGGTGTAAATATACTCTAACTGCTTGTAGAAATTGGCAATATCATTAACAAATGCTAAGAAAAAAAAAAAGGCAAATTACTATCTCATTTTGTTTAATCAAATATTGCTTATATGCAGTAGCTGCTAGTGATAGATCTCTTCAGCTCGTGTAAATTGTGATTCTCCATGAACAAACCAATTAAAGTTGAAATGAGGAATTTATTGGGAGCAAGGGACTATTATGCGAAGCTATTAGGCAAATTTGAATTGGAAGTCCCAAAATAGAAAGGTTTGGACCTAAAAGAGGCTGTAATATATTAAAAAGCATTAAATTAGTTGCTAGGAGAGAAACATTACTTGGGCTAATCTCTGGATACGTTACTGGTCTAATCAGAAGAGATGGGGGATGAGTGGTTTCCAAGCCATGGGGAGCTCAGAGGCTGCAGAGGGAATTCATGGCAGGAATTTACACCCAGCCATTTATCAGCTCTGGTTTCATTTCCCGAGCAAAGGAGGCTTGTGCAACCCAGCTGCCTGTCAGGTTGTGCTGCTCAGCACCAGGCGTTGGCCAAAGCATTGGCCAATTCCATCAAATTTAACCAAAAAGCAAACTGAAATTCCTCTAAGTTTTGAGAAATGTATGAATTATAACCCTGTAAGTTCCTGTACATGAGGAAAGGCTATGGGCACTCAAACTCAGCTGGATAAGTGAGAACCTGATCAGGGGAGAGATGTTAGAAAAATCCCATTTCCTAGGGACACAGGTTCTCATCGTGAACCACAAGATGTGGGAAGTGCATCCCTCTGTAATTTGGACACCACAGAACAACACTTTTTGGGTTTTTTTGTTTCTTTTATTTATTTTCCTTCTCATAATATAATCTTCTTGTATATTCTCTCTTTTTTTTCCACTGTCAGTTTTACTAAACTTGATGCCACAATTATTACAGAACTAGGGGCACCAATATCTAATAAAATTGATCATTGAACAGCTTTGAGTTTTTTCCAGAATGCTGTAATGAGCACAGCAGCTAATCAGGCAGCAGATCTTTTATTTATTTTTATTTTATTTTAATCTTCCCAATCAATGGATCAGGGATCCCAAGAGATGGAAATGCACAGTGAAGGTTGTCCCACACAAGTCACAGCCCATTCCTTTGGTTGCCAGAAGTTAAGGAATGTTCTGGCAAGGCATCTGTTATTAGATCTCCAGCTACAAAGTACATTCCAGCTGCAGATGTTTAGCCAAGAATGACCTTTCTGTCCAGTGGCTAAAGCTTACTAAGGCACACAAAGATTGTTTTAACATGCAGTGTCATCTATTAGTGATCAGGAACTGCAGGAATAAAAAGATTGGACTCAAAGAGGTGAACGCTCCTGGGAAAATTGAATTTACCCCTGCCTGAGGTCATAGTTTTGACACTGGGAGAAGTCAGGATTTTAATAGCTGGCCCATTCTGAGTGTCCAGCTTGAGTAATCAGTTGAACTCTGTTTGTTGATGTCCACACTGGAGGTGAGGACCAGGAGGGCTGTGTTTTAATATAGAAAGTTCTATGTTATTTAATATTCTGGGGAAAAAGCAATAATCAAACATAAGGCATCCCGAACTGAACACTCCAAGTTGTCAGACCTTTGACATTTATGTTCTTGTGCCCCAGTTCTGGATGTGAAATAGGAGGTGATGATTGACTTCATGGATGCATATAAAGCTACCTTTATGTAAATCCCTCAGCATTCATGGTAGGAATGGGGATAAAACACTGGTGAGAAAATTGTGTGGGGGTACAAAGAGTAATTTAAACAATTCCCTGCTGAGGTAAGAAATGTGGTTCCTGGTGGAGAAGACTGAGGAGGCTACACTGTGACTTTATCTTGTTTCTGATGCTTCCTCACTTAAACAGCCTTGTCGTTCTAGTGGCTCAAACCCATTATCCTTTGTGAATAATTCATGCAGGTAAGTAGATGCATTCAAATGCACAGATGCTGTAGCAGGGCTAGGAAGTAATGGGGCTCTATTTGGCACAGTTACAAATTCCCTGTACACGTGACACGTACAGGATGCACTTGGAATTCCCATACGGGACTTTATGTCACTGCCATGCAGCCACCACAGCTGAACTTCAGTGTATCCTGTGCTGGAGCCATTTGTTGCCTGTCGAGGCAGGACAGCTTCTAAGAAACACTGACATTTGATCAGCCTTTTGCTGCAATCCCCAGAGAAAAAAACCCCTCCTCATGCCATTACACGCTCCATTGTTCTTAACATGACAGCTTCCATAAAAACAATAGTAAACACTTAAAATAAAGAGTAGGATCCCATATCTTTTAAACGGTGAATTGACTTTAAACAATTGAAAACCCCTGTTCCTGAGGAACAAAAAAGAAAAATAATAATGATTGAGTGCTAATGATAATCTGGATACTCCTACAATTAAGGGGCAGGATATTTGAGCCTTGGGGCACTGATCTAACAGCACATTTTGTGCATTGACACTGGGAGCTGTTTGTGTTTTGCTTCTGTGGGGCTTTTTGGTGCTACAGATCCCTCTGAACCAGTGGGTGAAATCAAACAGCGACTCGGGCTGCCCCATGCAGAGGAAGGAGTTTTGTAGGATGAACAACTGCACATCAAAGCCCTGGGGCTGTGCCTGCAGCCAGGTGGGAATGGGGGGGAAAAGTCCTAAATGGGAGGAAAAACCCCTGCCTCCTGCGGGAGCACCATGCAGGGGTGAGGACACTGGAGCCTGGTGGCTTCTCCGTGCCTGGAGTGCTTGGGAATTCTCTGTCCTACCTGCGAGGGAAGGGGGCTTCCCCACGGTGCTGTTTCAAAGGACAGCAGCTGCATTCTGCATTTTATGAGTTAGAGGAAATTGTTGAACTTGGGAAGGCTGACTGCAGACATTGTTTTTCTCTCATACATAGGATAATCTCCAGTGATTACATTTTCCTGGTGCATTTCCCATTGGGCTGTCCAGACTGGAGGCTGTGGCAGATGCAGGAGTAAATAGGTCAGTGAATTTTGAATTGTTCCATCCCCTGCTTTTTCCAGTCTTGTCACACTTATCCACATTTTTTTTCACAGTCTTTGTTTTTCCAGCACCTGAATAAAAGCCAGGATCTGAAATCCCACAGCTGTAAAACTGTCTGGCCTTCCAGAAATCCCATCTTCATAATTGTTTATGTTATCATTGCACTGTAAGATAGTGAGTGATGAACTAATGAACATTCATTGATGTTTATATTTGGGATATCCTTGTGATTTTTAAAGGATCTGAAATGGAGACTTTCAAATGGAGTTTGGAAACTCTTACTTTGTAAAGTTAATTTGAGGAGAGAAAACAACCACTCAGGAATTTATGTTTAAAATATGAAGAAATGTAGATAAAGAATTTTAAATGAGCTTAAAATGAACTCAGGACTTCAACAGCCATATCCACATTCATTTTCATCTTCACGGGACTGCAGTCTCTGTTAATGATATTATCATGGCCTGGCAGACTCAGAAACAGCAGCTGTTTTTCCAGTCAGTTACAGGGTTATCCCTAAATAGTAGTTTTAATTTAATTGGAGTTATTGACTTCTAGCTTCTTCCTATTCACCAGGAAAATGTGTGCAGGCTTTTTTCCTAAATTGCTTCCTAATTGTTAGTCTTGGAAGGGCTTTGCTGTTACATTACAAACTAAAATTAGTTCCAGTCCAAAGGAATTCTACATATTTGTTTGGGAACATGTAAGAGCCCGGAGGAGTGGAGAAAAGGGCTGAATTTGAGAAAGACCTGCTGAAAAACCTTCAATCTCTTCTGAAAGATATCTGAAATTACTTCAGTCCTATTAGTGACCAATTACTCTTGACTACTTCCTGTTGAGAGAATTATTGTATTTTATTTGCTACCAAAGCCTCATTTGAGTCACGTTTTGCCTGATTCTGGTTTTATCTGAGTTCCCTACAAAGGATTTTGTGTAGGATTCTCTCCACATTATCTTATTTACTGGAAGATGAATGGCTGGTGGCGGCTCTCAGTCACTTCCACATCCGTTTTCCTCACAGCTTTCCCTGATTCCCAGCTCTTTGGTCTGTCTGGCATCGGGGTGTTCCTGCAGAGGTCAGGTTTATTATGCACGTAAGCGAGGATGACAAAGTAAAGAACCACTAAGGACTCGAATGATGATGGTCCTAAAAGAAATAATTAATCGTTACACCAGTCAGACTCCTGAACCAGCTGTAGAAACCATGCTGAAAACTGATCTTTTTTGTCTGTGAAAAAAACACAACTTGGCTTTTGGCTTGGATCCATACAGCACCGTAAGGACAGGAAAAAAGATTCCGGGAGCTGTTTGTTTTTGTAGTTCTTAAAACCCATGAGCTCAGGGTTTGGAAATGCTGGGGGAAAAAAAAAAAAAAAAAAAAAAAAAAAAAAAAGGAGGGAAGACCTGGAGCAAAGCAAGGGGAATTCACACGCAGGGTGGAGAGGGAATGTTGGATATCGGTGCCACCTAGTGGGGATTCTCCAGAAGATCGAGGAGAGCCAGGCCGCTGCTTTTCACCCTAAAAAAATCTCCTAGAGAAAGAAAGAAATCCTTGATGAGGGTGTGGGTGCTCAGCAGCATCAGTAAGTAAGGCTGGGAGTGTGTGAGATGGAGGACACAGGTGGTGGATGGAAAAAGTAAAGTTAATTAAATCTCTGGTACAGCTCCTTACAAGGGGACTGTGTCTTTTAGAGTCAGCTAACAAAAAACCCCTAACACTGCTCAGTGGATGTAGGGGAGCTCTTTGCATCTGGAATATTGCCCTGGAAGGTTGGGGAGGGGCTCGAGACAGTGCACATGCAGGATTTATTAACCATACCTGGGCTGGAAGTGCTTGGAGGCAATGGAGCTCATAAAGTTTTACAAGCATTTACACAGCACATTTACATTGTGAATAAAGAAGTGCTACAGCTGCTGGTAAGAACCTCTGCACGGAGTTACTGCCTTGTAAATAATGAGCCTTGAGAGCAAAATCTACTCACCTACATTATCAGACATTCTTGTGCTCTGGCCATGATGATGAACAGTCTGTGGCTCAGTGCATGCCTTTTTTTTTTTTTTTGTTTGGTTTTAAAAAATAAATTAATTTCCTAAGGAAATGATGTTGCAATCAGCTAAGGGTGTCGTGTTTGTGTGTTGTTCACTTTCAAACCTTGCAATTCATTGTCTAACTCGAGCAGATTTACCAGAGGGCAGCAATCTCAGATACAACATTGCTGAAATTTCATGCAAATTGGTGTCTGGGTAGAGGAGAGTGAGCCGGGGGAAATGTGCCATCAACTGGCCTCTAATAACATGGAAAAATACTTAATACACACTGCTAGCACAAAATAACCCTACCATTACTTTTCATAGTAAACTATAAACCACAAGATTTTCAAAGATAAGCTTCTGCTGGAAGTATTTGTTCAGGCAAAAGCAACAGAAAAGTGGCAGTAAAAGAGGAATGTGAGTGGGATGGGGGCATTGAACAGCATCAGGGGTTTTACTCCTGATTGCACTCTCTGCAGAGGGATCCCTCACAGCCCAGCACACTGCCTGGCACTGTGGCACCACTGAATGCCACAGGGATTCTCAGCTGCAACGCATTTAGACCCTGGCAGAAACTCCAAGTGTCTGCCTTACCTGGGTGGCTCTCGCTGTTTCATAACAGAGAAGCCTGGTGCAGTCTGAACACATTCTTACTGTTTGCCACTCATTCTGCTTCAAGTGTGAGATCACCTTGTCCCCAGGTGGGGCTCAGAACTGCAATGTGTGACTGCCAGAAGGCAGAAGGACTGATGGTCCTTTGATTTAAAAGGGGGTGGCAATTCACGGAGTCCCAGGAAAAAAAAAAGGAATGGAATGAACTCCTGATCTCTGTGCTGCCCCTGGGACACCTTTGCCTCTCTTGTCTCTGGGCTCAAAGGGGCTCTCCCTTCCTCCACACTTACTGTGGAAAGAGGAGGATTTGTTTCCTGGGCACCTGGCCTTGCATCCCTAGGGATCAAAGATGTGTTTGCAGGAGAGGGAGAGAGAGAGGAGATACCAGAAGCCTGGTGATGCAGATCACAGAATCCCAAATCCCAGAATGGTTTGGCTTGGAAAGGACCTTAAAGTTCATCCAGTGCCGCCCCCTGCCATGGGCATGGACACCTTCCACTATCCCAAGCTGCTCCAAGCCCCCTCTAACCTGGCCTGGAACACTTCCAGGGATCCAGGGGCAGCCATGATCAATGGGAACAGTCCACGTGTTTCAGCAAATATCCCAAAACCCCACAGCATCAGGCACACCTGGAAACCTGATTCTCTGTAGTTTCTCTTTGGATATTTTATGCTTTTTGGAGAGCCACTTTTGCTGACCTGATCCAGGGCTGGGACACGAGACTTTGGAGAGGAGCTGTAAATGTTACTTCTTGCATGTTGTTTATTATCTTCAAAAGGAATCTCCTTTACAAAGAGCCCCACGGAAGTTCCTGTATTTAAAAATAGCAACCCTAAAGGGCTTGTATTTTCCTCTGAGCTTAGCTTCTTCCAGATTGCATGAGTCAAGGAAAAGCCTGAACATACAGGGAGGAAGTGACATAGACATATTGCTCGTGATGAGAGCACTCAGCAAATGGGAAACAGAAATTTGGCAGGGGCAGTAAGGAAGATTAAAATACATCTGGTCTAGAGCTGT
Organism: Aphelocoma coerulescens; assembly: GCF_041296385.1. Taxonomy (NCBI): domain Eukaryota; kingdom Metazoa; phylum Chordata; class Aves; order Passeriformes; family Corvidae; genus Aphelocoma; species Aphelocoma coerulescens. The sequence goes on along the minus strand of NC_091023.1, from coordinate 23,483,901 downwards.
GGTATTCCAAGGGGTGAAATAACCCAAACAATTGGAAATCAAAATACATCATTGGATATTTTAACATTCAAATGCCAGCAACTGGGAGAGTGAATTTGCCAATTTTTGGTAAAACAGTATTTTATTATGGTGAGCTTTCTGCAGTGGCTTAGGTAAACTTCCTGGTTGCCTAAAATTAACTTGTTTTATCTGTAAAGAGACTCAAAGAATGGAGAAAGCTGCTTCAGCAAAGCAATAAAGCTTTTGAGTTCATGTAGCACAAGTAGAAGAAACCCACTATTAGGAAGAGCTGATTTTTTTCTCCAGTTTCAGATGGCATGAATCTCTAAATCTAAAGGTAAAATAATTGCTGACCTCTTACCCTTAAGAATGACTGATTAAAAGCACAATTCCTAATCAAATCAAGTAAGCACTATGTTTACCCAAGGGCTGCACCTCGCAGAATTGCTATTTAATGTGTATTATGTGTGTAAAACAAAGACTGGAATTCCTACAGACACTTCTCTGGGTGACACCCTCGTTCTGTTCAAGCCCACATCAGATTACTGACTACAGCATACTCCAAATTTCACTTTTACTTTCTTTTCCCTTCACAATTTAAGAGGCAATTGCTTTGTTTTGACTTGACTCATAACCTGAGGCATGACTAACGCCGATGTGCAGCGATAAAACTTCCTGTTCGGGTAAATCCCAAGAAACTTGAGCAACTTTATTGTCAATTTGGACTCGTACCAATGCTACAGTGGAGGATTTTTTTTTTTTTTCATTTTTATTTCCACAGTAAAAGTAAGAGGCCCCAGATGAAAGATGACAGCCAGGCTGCATGTTAGAGCAGTTTAGGTCCAGAGCCAGACCTGTATTCTGCAGCCTGAACCTTTTTCTAATTAAAATAAACTTGATCTACTGTTACAGTGTTCGAGAGCTTTTGAAGTCAGACTCTCCCTCTTCCACTTTTGCAGGGTATTTTAAGAAAAGAAGGTTGTCTCTGCTTTGGGACACATAAATGGAGCTTGGTTAATAGAGGATAGTAACCATAGGGTAGATGATGTTGTAAACTTCTTATTCCTCTTTGATGTGTCCATCCTAAACCCCTGAATTTTTTACAGCATTTATCACGATGGTATTTGGTGATATTTTAAGTTTAAGAGTGGGCTTACTGTCTTTTTTCCCCCCCTCAACTCACTATCCACTGTCTTTTTAGAGCTTTCTTCATGTGTTTCTGTGCAAATTTTGAATCTTGTTCAAGAAGTAGGTTTTATATGATTTTCTCAAGACATGAAACCTCACAATCAGCCAGGATTCCCCATCCTCTTTGTCACTTATAACCAAATTTGCCAATATTTCTCTATAAATACCAAAGGCACATTCCCTCGTCTGAAGAAAAGTTAAGTTTTTTAAAATGGAAAATAAATTTCCATTTTTTTTCCATAGGGATTACAGTATCTAGGATATTTTTCATGAAAACAGGTTCCTTCCCTTATTTGAAGGGAAGAGCTAACCCCCTGACTTTAACAAGCTTCACACTTTTAGCAATGTGCTCTTTAGAGCTCACTCCCAAGCCCATGCAGATACATCACGATATTCGATATATTCAGGTGAAATGCAACGCACAGCTGAAACCTTCAGGGTTCCCAGAGGCTGGATGACACTCCTGAGTGTCCCTTCTTGGGAAAAGAGTTGTTCTAGAAGAGCCAGAGTTGGTTTAAACTTGATGTGTGGCATATTAGCCTCACAGGATGCTCTACCATCAGCCTTGTTTCAGTTGAGGACTTCCCATCCCTGGCAGTGTCCAAGGCCAGGCTGGACAGGGCTTGGAGCAGCCTGGGATGGTGGAAGGTGGCCCTGCCCATGGCAGGGGTAGCACTGGATGGGCTTCAAGGTCTCTTCCAGCCCAAACCATTCTGGGATTCTGTGATAAACCTGTAAGTGGCAGATGTCCAACATTTGCAGTTAGTTCAGGATGACTTCTGGCAATAACAAAGACTCTTGAAGGTGCCAAAGCTGTTACCACTGCTCACAACTTCTGCATGTAAACATAAAAAACTGCAGACTGCAAAGCCACAGACTAATGGGGTTTTTCTCACCTACAAAACTGTGCAGTTCAGCCTGGGTAGAGCAGTCCCATATAACAGGAAACTTTGCTCAAGAGGTCTTGAAATCCCTGGAAATCTTTTTTGTATTGCCTGGGCCCCAAACCCTCTCATTATTAACCAGATCCAGAACATGCATCCAAGCTTTCTATCCTGTTTCCCTTCCATGGTGCTTTGATGGGACACAATTTAAATTCCTTTCAACTCAAATTCTCCTTGACTACAAGAAACATTGACTGGGATCCTGCCTTTAAAAACAGCCGAGTAGAGGAGGCCCTGTGCTCAATCCCAGCCAGTCAGGCCTTTATGATCTGAGCTGCTTTCCACACCAACATCTCCTACGGGAAAAAAGTGCAGGGATAACACTTTCCTCAGAGGTGACACATGGAAGTTACAGCCCTCTCTGAATCAGGGAAAAGAAGAATTTGGCCATGGATTCTCCATACTTTCGGGACACAGGCTGCCCAGAGAAGCTGTGGCTGCCCCATCCCTGGCAGTGTCCAAGGCCAGGTTGGATGGGGCTTGGAGCAACCAGTGAAAGGTGTCCCTGCCATGGCAGGGGGTGGAACAAGAAGATCTTTAAGGTCCCTTCCAACTCAAACCATTCTGGGATTCTTTTCTATGGTTCTGTGATTAAAATATTCCAAACCCTGGGCTTCTGACTGTTTTGGATACCATGTTGAAAAGTCTTGATGTCATCCCAAGCCAGACGGGGACCATACTGTAAATCTCCATTTCTTTTAGGCTGGAGGAAGAGTTTCTCCCTTCAAATAATGAGCTGCTTTTACTGAAACAACCAACCAGCAATGTGCTCCTGCCAATTTAAGTCATTTTCCTTTGCACCTAAAGATTGAGTCTGGAAAAAATGGGGGTTTTTTTATGTTTTACTTTGATCATACTGCTTCTCTGTCCAATATCGTATATATTCCTTTTGCCTTGAAGTTTATGTGGACTTTACTTTTAGACCATATTTATCCCTGAGATCAGGACTCTGTTGTTGAATGGAATTTGGAAAAGGGATTAGAAAATACAGGGTATGAGCACACGTGTGAAATGTGCAGTAAAGAGCTTCTAACTGGGGTCTCCCCATCCCTAGAGCCCCTCCAGCAGTGGCCAAAAATGCTGATACCACTGAACAGGACAATGAGGGAAACAAAAAGAAGAGAGACACAAAAGGAAGAGGCAAATAGGCTGATTGATGATCCCCAGCTCATCAGTAACCTTTGTGAAAGGAGGGAAACACAGCAAAAATTCCTCACTCCAAGCTCCCTGGTGTGTCATATTTTTTAAGTTCCTCCTAGAACGCAGCTGCCTTCTGGACAAAGGCCACCTACGTTTCGCCACATTTTAGCTTTCTGATTCATATTCATCAGCAAGAAGCTTATCCAAGCTGGTTTAGGAACCTCCATGTGGATTGAGGGCTGTGTGACCTGTAACTTCATCTTTTCCTGACAATAAGCATCACAAAAGTAAACGACTGGAGTACATTTGTGACAGTATTTGCAGAAACAAATCCAGAAAATCCTTCTGGGGTTCTTAGTAACCTCTCAGAAGCTGAATAATAAGCCCTTTGAAATGAGTACATAATCTTTTTTGGGTTTTTTTCAAGGAAATATGACTTCATGTTTCAAGACATGGCAGGGAAGCCTCTGTATGCAAATCACCTTGTGCTGATGAGGTATTGTTTTACTTTTTAATGAGGGGAGAAACGCTGGCTGAAGTGCAGCCGTGGTCTACATTAAAAAGGAGCAGTGCATTTGTTAGCCAGATTTAACACCTTGTAAGGAGAACGTGCAGTGACAGAAATATTTCTTGCAAGTGCAGCCTGGTGGGAAAATGCTGAGATGTTCTGGCTCTCAATTTGCACAGCACGGTTCTACTTTCTGCGGGTATGGGCACTGTCAGGACGGGGTGGGTGCTCCTTAAACTATTCAGGTGTGGTCCCAATGTTTGTTTTACATTATTTTTATCCATTATAGTCTAGGGATGGCACTGGCACCTGAACTGCTCAGCAAACACAGAGGCTGGTTCCTTTCCAACAAGTGACAGGATGAGAGGAAACAGCCTCAGGGGGAGGTTTAAATTGGATATTAGGGAAAATTTCTTCATGGAAAGGGCTGTCAAGCAGTGGAACAGGTTGCCCAGAGCAGTGGTGGGGTCACCATCCCTGGAAGTGTTCAAAGGCTGTGTGGATGAGGCATTTGAGGACAGGGTTTAATGGTGAACATGGTGGTGCTGGCTTGGCACTGGAATTAATGACTTTAGAGGTCTTTTCCAACCTTAAAGATTCCATGGCTTTATGATCCCTGATTGCTGCAGAAGAAACTTCTCCAGTCCTTCTGGTGCTTCTCTCTGACACAAGGGGTTTTTTTTTTTTCCCCCTCAGTTCTTCTCTTCTCTTCTCTTCTCTTCTCTTCTCTTCTCTTCTCTTCTCTTCTCTTCTCTTCTCTTCTCTTCTCTTCTCTTCTCTTCTCTTCTCTTCTCTTCTCTTCTCTTCTCTTCTCTTCTCTTCTCTTCTCTTCTCTTCTCTTCTCTTCTCTTCTCTTCTCTTCTCTTCTCTTCTCTTCTCTTCTCTTCTCTTCTCTTCTCTTCTCTTCTCTTCTCTTCTCTTCTCTTCTCTTCTCTACCATTCCTGCAGTCAGTGTGAGATTTATTCTTCCTCCTCTTTCTTCTCTCCTTGCTCGATGATCTTTAACCCTGAATTATTTAAATTTCTCTTCTATTCACACTCTAATATTCCTCAGCAGCACCACCACGTGTTGGGTAACCCTGAGCACTCTGGTTTATGTGGCTGCTCAGTCAATGACATTTCGGACTTAGTGCCGGGCCAGGGCCTTGGATGTTGTTCCTGCGGGGTACCGGAGTCTCTCGGGCTCCCTTCTGTCACAGATTCCCGTTGCCAGCGGCGGTGGAAAGGTGGGACCAGGCTGTGCTGGCATCCCCCGCGCCCGGTGCCCTTCCAGGATGGGGCCGCCAGGTGGCACCAGATCCCTGACGCTGGGGGACATCCCGGGAATTCCCGCTTTTCCCGGGCATTCCCGCACCTTCTGGGCATTCCCTCTTTTCCCGAGCATTCCCGCACTTCCTGGGAACTCCCACTTTCCCGAGAATTCCCGCACTTTCTGGGAATTCCCGCTTTTCCGGGCATTCCCGCACTTTCTGGGCATTCCCTCTTTTCCCGAGCATTCCCGCACCTTCTGGGCATTCCCGCTTTTCCCGAGAATTCCCGCACTTTCTGGGCATTCCCTCTTTTTCCGAGCATTCCCGCACCTCCCGGCAATTCCCGCATCTCCCGGGCATCCCCGCACCTCCCGACCATTCCTTTCATCTCGCGGCCATCCCCGCATCTCCCGGGAATTCCCACTTTTCGGGGCATTCCCGCATCTCCAGACATCCCCGAATTTCCCGAATTTCCCGCCTACCCAGGGCAGGGCAGACTGGTAGAGCTGGGTCCGGCCCGCAGAGGGAATTCTGGGCTGAGCTCGGAGAGCTTCGGCTCCGCCTTTGTCTCCTTTTTGTCTGGCCAAACGAAGCCTTGGCAAGGTAAAACCACTTTGGTTTAGGTTTCAGACTTAATAAAATGAAAATTCCCGAGAAGGTGACTACGAAGATTGAACTAAACTCCAAATATTCAAACGCTGAAAAAAAAAAAAACCAAAATCGTGGTTTAGGGAGTTCCCTAAGCCAGCAGATTTGTTTTGTCAGGATCCATGGAAGTGCTGGCTCCTGAAAAAGTCTCCTGGTCTGAAGGATCTTTGTGAGGGAATCTTTGTGAGAGGCTCTTTCAACCCATCTGCCCTTCATATTCCAGGACACCTTTGTGGAAAGCTTTTTGCTCTCACCCACCTGTCCCTGGCTTCCTCGGTTTTTTGTGCCACAGAATTCCTTCAGATCTGCAGAGGGATGGATTCTGCTCCTCAGGTGTTTGTATCTGCCCTGAGCTGCTGCTGGTTTCTGTTCCTCTCTGCACACACCTCCTGCTCCTGCACCATTCCAGGTGTTTGAGGAACATCTGACATTTTATAGGGCCTAAAGAACTTGGCTACTGAGAGAAACAGCATTTCCTCCTCCAGAAAGTAGCAAATACTACATTGATACTCTTCTTCCACTCTTCTGCTCTCTTCACTGAGAGTAGAATCTGTTCAAGGAATATAAAAGTTAGTTGGGGACACCTGTCCACGTTTTATTTCAAAGGGGTTTTTTTATTTACCAGCTTTATTTCAGAGCCAAAACAGAAATGGGAAGTAGAAAATAGGGGGAAAAAAAGTCCTTCCCCCATTTATGGTGATTTCTTCACAAAGTTGAGATGTTCATTAAGTCACAAAACATAAAACTGTGTTTGATAACGTTCATCTGAGCTTCCCATGATCTGATGCATTGGCTTGGCCCTCAAGATGACTGCTCTGAGCATCCTATCTCTGCTTCACTTTGGATGTGTTCCAAGCTGCCTTTCTCTCCCCTGGGAGTGAGGCATGATCATTTCCTTCTTCCACTGTGTGGTTTATTTAAACTATAAAAATGGAATCTCCCACTGTATATTTTTTCACAACTGATTTTATTTCAGGGGACATCCCTAGATGTTAATATAATGGAAAAATAGTCGCTGTGATTTTTTTTTTTATTATTGAAGTTTTTCTTTCTGTCTCTGAATTGCTGATAACATTCAAGAAAACTTTTCCACAACTTTCAGGCAGCCTTTGCCAGAGGTTTGTAAAGGGTTTTGAGATCTGCAGGATGAACACTCAAAAGTGCCAAGTGAGATGATTAACAGTGGATGTTTATTACCTTGAAACAATCCACAGAGTTTCACTGGGAACATGAATAAAGTGTTTGTACCCAGCTGATGGAAACTGGGGGACTACAAAACATTTTAATTCCCTTCTCCCCCCCCAGGGCAGCTCTCGTCCTGCTTTTCCTTGACCTGCTGCTCTCGGTGTGCTGGTGAGTTGCTTATTTTCAGTGCAAATTTCGCTCACACAGCCCAAAGTCTGCACTGGAAATGAAGCACTTTGGCTTATGTAGCCTCATTATTTTTCTCCCCAGCACACCATGGCACAAGGGGGGGTTTTACAAAGCTTAATTGAAACCAACAGGTACCTGTCTCACCTGCACTTGTTAGAAATGCCTACCTGGTGCTGAGTTTGTGTACTTGGGCTTGCACAAAAATATTTATGGCAAATTGGTTTCAAACTTACTGTAAGAGGGTTGCTGTGGCACCATAGGATTATTTATGTCTCAGAATTTCACCCCTTAAGGTTCAGGTTTTATTTCACAATGAAAAATGCATCTGTTCATCTCTGCTAAATGGACTTTTTACCACTGCACAGCCCCACAATCACTGGGAACTGCTCAAACTGGAGGCCTCAGTCAGGGCCCTAAAAGGAGAGGAAAGTGGAGGTCTGTGTAAATGGGATTCTTCAGGGCAACTCCAAATGGGGCTTTGGGTCACTCGCTTTTCTCAGGAACAGCTTTTATAGGAGATGTTCGTGGAGGGAAAATTCTGGCAATCTTAAAAGCATTGGAAATACGTTTTTCTTTTCATTGGACATCTGTTGTGCTAAAGACAAAACAGGGTTAGAAAATAATGATGACTCTGTGGCTCCAGATTATCTTCACTGTTTGTCCATCCCCAGAACAAACCAGATTTGTAAAAAGTCTTGCTGAGCATTAGGAAGTGTTGATGTAAGTACAGCACTCTGGGGTGTGCTTGGAGAAATCCCATCATAACCCAGGGAAATGTGGGCCAAAGGCAGAGCATCCCCAGCAGCGTGGAGCTCACCCTGTGAGAGGGGAGCTCTGCGTTCTTAGGGGAAATCAGAAATGCTCCTGGAATGCAACTGCTGCAGCTTTGGTTTGTCATCTCTGAGCACGTGGGCTCTGCTTTATTGGCAGTGAGAAGCGAGTCATTTGTGGCACGAGGAATGTGCTGGACAAGGTCAGGAGCATTTTAAGGCAGCAATTTCTTTCCTTGGTAACATGAGGCAGAGATGTTTCACCAGTGAAGTGAAGGTCGGGAGGATTCAGGGTCAGACTTAAAAGTGCCAGCCTTGGAAGAGTGATAAACACACAGAGGGCCAGAATTTTCCACTGTTCCCCTGGTTTTACAGCTGATTGCTCCACAGTGAGCACAGGTAGTCAGTAATCATAAAAAAACCCTGTTGCATTTACAGCTGAGGGGAGGAGAACATGGTGAAATTTCTTTGAATACCCATTTTTTTGGTATGTTGTAAACATGTCAGAAAAGCTCTCCGCAGGATGAGATTTTCCCTTGGGGGTCCACGAGTTGAAAACTGGCTGGACTAGGTAGTGACAGTCTTCTTACAGCTCCAGCACAAGCTGGACACGGTCCCTTATTCTGGAAGATTAGATTGTGGGCATTTTGTTTGTTAGAAGCAGGAGATTCACTGAGAGAGAATAATTCATGTTTCCTAAGCGTGCCACGTTTCTTTAATATGCCTTTTCTACAGGCAAACTTGGCTGTGTCCTGTCCATCATCTGTCTTAGAAATGGGAAAATGAGTGGCAGAAACTATTTGTTAAAAATGGTTTAAATTGTTCTACAAATGCTACAGGAGAGATACATTCTTTATGTAGTTACACTGTGATCTGTACTTAAAGTGAAATATACAGGGGGAAAACCGTGGTCAATGGGGTGTGTTAAAGGGCTTTTATCTGCATGGATGATTCTTTGCCAGCTCTGATTTATAAATCTGTGGATTCTGACTAAATACCCATTTGAATAGCGTTTTCCCCTCATAACCACATCCTAGAGCTGGAGTTTGCTCAGCAAAAGTGTCACCCCCCAGCTCCAAAGAGCAGATCTTTCTCAGCATCCTGATCTGTCTAGGGCTTAATGGTAAGAAATTTATTTTACATATCTGGGGGTAATAAAACAAAATCACTGCCGAAGGGAACAGGTGGAAACATTCATGTTCTCTGATGTTTAGACTTGTACATCACAACAGAGAGTGATTTCTAGAGACTGATGGTTTATTATTAGTTTATTTCTCATAATTAGGCTGTCTGTGTGCTCACACGGACTTTGTGAGTCACATCTCAGCTCATTACCTTGGGAAACAGACCTATTATTTTTGAAAGCCATCCAGTCAATAAATTAGCTTGGAAGAAATGATAGTCCAAAACACCTTTTCAATAGATTGCTGTCACGCTTGGTTCCTATCAAAGAGAAGGCTGGACTTTTTGTCATGACATATGGATTAACTGAGCCTTTCCTGCTGTGAGAAAACAAAAGGCAATTGGTGATGCATGGAGCAAAAAAGATCTTAAAACAGAGACATCAACAAAGAAACACGACAGCATGAAAAGACAGAGTACAGTCTGCTGTCCACATTACAAAGTCATCCTGCCTGCAGCTCCAACACACAGCTCTTGCCTGGTTTTGCCTCAAACTAAGTGACAGTGTTCCTCCACTCCAGTATCTCAAACCCTGCACCCCAGACAGGAGGAGGGAGATGTTAACCAGAGTTATTTTGGCCTTGATGGTGCTTTCATGCTTGCTGTTGAGCCACAAGAAACTCACCCAGAGTCAACAAGGAATAATTCTCCAGGCACAGCTCCTTTCTTCACTCTGGCTTCCATTTGCTCTTCCACACCACTGGGGCCATATGGAAACTCCAATGTGATACAACAGAACAAGCTGACTGCCACATCTTCCCCTCATTATTTATGCATGAATATGGCTTTTACCTGATAGAATTTTTTTTCCTTGTGTTTTATGCAGTTCTGGTGTATTTAAATAGCTCGCTACATAATTGTTTAATGTGACTTTGTAATTGCCAATTACATCTTGATGCTGGATGTAGATATAATACAGAGATTTAACACAGCTGGTTCTCATCTGGTGTGAGACAAAGGCTCTGTGCTGGATCAGCTCACATCCCCACCAGATCATAAAATCACAGAATATCCTGAGTTGGAAAGCACCCACAGAGATCATCCAGTCCAACTCCTGGCTCTGCACAGACACCACAACAATCCCACCCTGGGCATCCCTGAGAGCGCTGTCCAGAAACTCCTGGAGTTCCCAGGGGCTGTGCCCATTCCCTGGGGAGCCTCTTCAGTGCCCACCATCCTCTGGGGGAAGAACCTTTCCCTAATACCCAAACCTGCCCTGGCACAGCCTCATGCCAGATCCTGAGGCTCAGAGGGCTGTTATACTGAGGTTATACAAACCCTTGTTTGTGACAGCAGAAGTGACAATGCTATGGGGATTTTCTTCCTGACTACTGCTTCAGGAATTTTGAACTTCCTGATATGACATTTAAAATTGAATCAAGTGAATTTTGATCATTATCTCGTGTTCTTGCTCGGGTGGTTTGAATTGATATTTTGGCTTTTACCCTTCAAGAGTTGAGCATTTCTGTTTCAGTGTCTTTAGTAATAAATGCTTAGTATTTTTTTGGTTTTCGGAGAACCAGCTATTTCATCTACTATCTCTTTAAAAGTGTGTCACTTCTCTGAAATTCGGGCTGTTTGTGTGAAAAATTATTCATCTATTGTGCAGTTGCTGTCATTTTGACTATTGCTTTTAAGTGTGATTGATTCTTAAAGAACAGCTAATAGAGCTCTTTGCCCACTACCCTCTTGTCATTGCTGGAGATAGAAAGAACCTTTTCAGTGAGGGAAACTTGATTTTATTACACCTTGTACAGACTGCCATCAAAACAGAACCAGGGAGCTTGATCCTTCCCTTTCTAATCCCTGTTTTACCTTGGTAATTCCTCCAGCTTGTTTCTATGAGAAAGGAGAGAGGCTCACACAACCTCTGCAGGTGGAAGGATTGGAGCTGCCATCCCTCAAAACACTGCCCCTTAAAATTATTCAGAAGAAAAGCATAAGGATTGTGGGGCTTGCACAGAAACCCTGAGAAGGTAGAAGAAAGTGGTCACATCTCTACCCAAAAAGCCTTTAATTATTGATGAGCTCTACCTGCTTACATAACTCCCATAATGTAAACAGGCCTGCACATCACACAGATTAATGGATTTGTCCTTAGGCCACCTTGGCAAGGCAGGGAGAACTTAAAGGTAAATTTGATGTTAAAGCACAGCCCCCCCGTGCCTTAAGACATGGAGGTGGAATACAAGTGCTTTAATCCTGGCAGTGCAGTGAGAATTGCCAGCCCAAAGCTCACAATGGCCATGATTTTGATCGTGATGTTTCCCTGATGCTTTTAACAATCTGTTTCAGCTTGTGTTCAGAACTGCCTCTGTCGGAGCAGGGCTTTGCCTGCCCCTTGCTGACACCCCTCTGTGCTGCCTGAGATAACCTCTCCAGAAGTCATGGAGCCAGTATTTATCCTCAACAGGGATTATGCCAGAGGACACAGGTCTCTGTTCTTGCCCAACAGTTCAAAAGAAAATACCTTCCTTCAGTGTTTCCTGTACTTCTGTGAGTCTTCACCTTTGCAGACACCTGACAAAGGAGAAATTGGGATGAGAAATTGGGTACTTCTGGAAAAATGCTGAGAGGAAGAGGAAGCCAAGGCAGGGATGCAGATGGGTGGAGGTGCTCAGAGCAGGAGCAGAAGAAGGAATTGAGCTGAAAAAGTGGTAACTTGGCCTTGACCCCTCATCTAAAGATTGCTAAATTATCAGTGATCACTCGACATAAAGATCAGGGTAATCCCAGACTGCAGAGCCCAAACAGACAGGAATTTATTCACAGTCCAGTATTTAAGGCTAGGGAAAGGTGAGAGTTAGGACACATCTTTGTCCCTAATGTTTTTCTATGGGATAATTTACATGGCTTCCTTGTGGTGATGCTGTGGATCCATTTCTCCTCTGCTGCAAGTTTAGATACTGCAGCTCTGCTTTAGGGGCTAAACAGCCTGGAGTTGTCTTTTTTTACAACTTTACAGCTCTTCTCATGACTCCTTTCAGGTCACCTATGAGCTTTGGGAGCAAGAAAACAAACCCAATTCCCATAAACTTTTAATTCCTAAGCTACCAAATTCTGGTTCCCATGCTGCATTTACTGACCTTTAAGTAAGTAAAAACACGGTTTAAGATGGACAGAATGGTTTATCCCTAAATAATGTATATCTGAATGATATCACTGCTGTGCTCAACACTTAGACAAAACACAAAAAACACCTTCAGCTTAAAGATTTTGGCTGCAACAGCCAAAATACATCCCAGCAGTTTGGGAAGCAAATCCCATTTTCACTGAATATATTGTACACAAAGACCAACTGCTTTCAAACTGGGTTTTAGTACATTGATGTAATTCCTAATAACAGGAGCAGTGTCCTGTGGGGCTGCTGCTTAGTTCAACACACACAGAGTTAAGTGACAGGGGAGGAGCACCTCAGCTGCAGAGGCATCCCCTTTTATCCACAGGGCATCCCCTTTATCCATATCATGCCCACTCCAAGCTCTGCCTGTCAATTTTATATTGCCCTGGCCCAAATTATCAGCTGTAACACTAATTGATGTTAAGTGAATGTTGTCTACCCTACCAGCTTCATGAAATTAAATGTTTCTGTCAAATTTTCCTCTCACGAGTTCAGTACCAATGTGGGGGAAATGCTGTTGCACAAAATGTTCTGCAGTTGTTTAGATCCACAAAATCAACTTCGTAATTGCTGATCAATCCACAGCCTTTTTGCCTGCATGCATCATTGCTGGGGATAAAGAACATTTAGGAGGCAACTTGCTGATGTGATAAAGATGTGATAGAAGCCTCTGACAGCCCTGCAGTGATAACCTTGAGCAGTAAATACATGGTTACAAAAGAAGGTGCTGCTACACTGAAAAGAAAGTTGGCACATGCTATTTTCTATTTCTAACTAAATTATAAAAACTGATCACCTCCCAGTGTCAGGAACACTGCAAACAAGCTCAGCCAGCAGGTTTGGACTGCCTTGGCACCGCTGCTGTAGTAACCCATGATACCATGATATGGGTGCATGCAAATTTGCCTTTGCAAATTGCAGCTGCTCTTTGCATTTATTCAGCCTCTGGCTGTTTTTCTGTGATCTAAAAGACAAATACATTTCTCTGTTAAGAGAAAACATCACGGCATGCTCAAGTGTTAGGGTTAGTTGTATCTTTTCTGGTTATTATTTAGATTAGCACAAGGCTGAAGATCCCCAAGCAAGGTGCAGGATTCTCTTGCACCCAAACACAAACCAAAAGGATTATTCCCATTTCAAGGAGCAAAAGGCTGAGTTGTTGGTAGTCACTGAAAGTTAGTTAAATTGGCCACCTCCAAAGCTATTTCCTACAGGTACTTGAGGCATAACCTCGTTTTGAGCACAGGAGTTACCAGAAGAAGATCAGTGTTGTTCGTGTACCTGAGGCTGCAGCACACTATGGTCATGGTGATGGGATTCACAATTAAACAGCTGAAACCCAGCAAGGAGCAAGGGATTGAAAGGCACTGCCTGGTGACCAAATCCAGTTCCCTGTTATCACATAAAAACATATTTTAGAATTCTTTTAATGAATTTACAAATTTCCTCCACGTTAGTTCTTGATTTTGCTGCTATTGCTTGCATGAGGCTATCCCTGACACTCGCTGCTCAAACATCTGCGTGGCTTCCTTGGGCTGGCTTGTTCTCATGCCAGCCTCTTTTCCTGTGCCAGCATTCCTGGGTGTCCCTGAAATTTGTCCTGTCCCACCCCTCTTTCCATGGTGTGCTTTAAGAGAGCACTCACATAGCAATCCCTCTCTCCTCCCTTACCTCCATCCTGCTGGTTTAAACAAGCCTTAGTTTTGCTGGTCCAAACAGATCAAATTCCTTCTCTTTTCCTGGCTGTTTGGTTCATCCTAATAGTCCTGTTCCATGTCTGCATCATGTTGAATTCTCATCTCCAGCTCTTGAATAGTCAAAATTGGACGAGGTAGCTCAGAAGACCCCCCAGTAGGAGCAATTATTCTTAGTCCCCAAGGTGTCATCCAGCTTTCCATGGCTTTAGATTCCATCCATGTTGTCCACAGACTTCAGCCTCGAAGTAACCTTGTTTTTCCAGCAGGAGATTCTCATTCTCATCAGCCTTTCCCACAGCAAACTCCATGCAGCTGTGCCTATCACTTGTGCCATGGGCAAAGATATTGCTATTTTTTCCCTGAGACTCATCACTGAAAATTCATTAATGAGCTCCCCATAACTGAACAATTCCCCTTTTGACACAACTCACCATTATATCCCTGTTAGCTTTTCCTCCACAGAGAACTGCTTGAGGTTAAACAAGTAATTTTCCACATCTAAGAAATGCTTTGCTGAAGTCTGTAGAGATCAGAGTTTGCATCTAAAAAGTCAATAATAGAAGAAAAATGTTGAGTTAGTTTGGCAAGGTTTAGCTTCATAAACTTTTCAGAACTTTACCAGCATTTCTATTAATCTTTAATTATAGTAAACTTCAGAAATATTTTTGATTTTTGCACAAATCAGGAGGTCAAGTCTAAAAAGCCTGTAACTGCTGACATTGCCTTTTCCCCCGTATATCTAGGTGCTTAATTTATCATTGTCTTGATACTTGAATTAATAAAACATGCTCGGTTTGCAGTACTCAGCCCAGGCAATGCTGATTTTCTTGGAGGGCGGGCTGCCTTTTGGACTGCTGTATGTTCCTTTTGTGTAATTCTTTACAGCAACCTGTGCTTCTCGGACACTTCCCATGTAACTCTTTGTAGGAAATGGGTTTCTCCAGGAGTTAATCACAGAATTAGGAGATGGGGATTCCATCCCAACACCGTTAATTGTTGCTGGATGCGGCCGTGGTGCTGCAGATAAAGAGCCACGTGGGCACGTGTGAAGTATTTAATTGCCGCTTGCTCGCTGCAGCCCCGCGCTCGCTGTTTCCTGGAGCACGGGCAGCGCAATTCCCACGCGCACCACGGTTTTATTTGCATTTAGCAACAAATACTGCTGATGCTAATATCTGCCTCCCCGAAGAATTTTAAGAGAAAGCTTATTAAACCATTTTCAGTTCATCAGCTCCCTGTGGACAGCAGTGTTTAAATCCTGCTGCAGAATATGTAAATATCCGTCTCTATGTGCATGGCAGTATGGGGTTAACTCTGTGGATTAAAAGAGCTGTTCCAGGGCATGTAGAATTCCTTGAGAATAAAGGAAATTAAGTACCTTTCCACTTACCAGAGTTATTACAGTGACAAGGATCCTCTATGCTTCTTAGATATCTAGGATGAGGAAAATAGGATCTGTGTACTGCTAACTTTTAAATAGTTCATTTACTCTTCTAGAAGAACTTAGTCATTAACATTTGAATATTTATTTTTCTTTTAAATCATGGACCCTGATGAGTACTTTTGGAATATATGTTTTAGCATGGGGCATCCCAGAGAAGCTGTGGCTGCCCTATCCTTGGAAGTGCTCAAGGCCAGGTTGGATGGGGCTTGGAGCAACCTGGGATAGTGGAAGGTGTGGAACTGGATGATCCTTTAGGGCCTTCCAACCCAAACTATTCTGTGATTCCCCTTTCTCATGTCCTTGGTCCCAGACTGAAGTCAAACTGAGTGGTGGTGTTTAAACCATATGTTCAGACACCTGAGTTTGACCCATTTTGATTAAAAATGAATCTGGATAAATTCTGGGGAGGGGACCCAACAGGAAGGAAGGAGAGAAAAAACCCCCTTCTTTTTCTATCAAATATAACAAAGGTATCTTAATTTTAAAACATCTGTTTTAGTTCTAAAACAATCTGAAAATCTGGGTCAGGTCTTGCAGTTGCTACTCACTCCAAATATACAGTGCAGTCCATGAGTGTCAGTAGGGGAAAAACAAATACAAAATCTTAGATTTCTTTAATTCTTAGATTTTGGTATTTCCAGTCCCATGAAATTCTCCAGGTTTCTGTTAATAGTTGAGGAACAGATTTACAGTAGGTGAACTGTCAGGAGGAAGAGCACAGACAAATGCTCCTTTATGCTATGGATAAAGCACCTTTCAAAGGCAATAAAAACATCAAGAATAAGGAAAAAAAAATCTTTTTCATTTCATCCTTCCCTCCAAGCCACTACATTAATTAGCTCTCTGACTGATTACTCAGTCAAGGATTTAAAAGATCAATGGTGACAGTAGCCAGGCAGGTAATTTGGAAGAAAAACCAGTAAAGTAATGCTCTAATGTCTTTGGGAGAATGAAGTGTGGTCCAGTTGTGTCAGCAGAACAGACAGAGAGGGAAGTTACACACAGGAACACACTATTGAGTTTCAGTTCTGTGACAAATCACCTGGAAGTGTCTTCCTGGGATTTCATTAGCTCCTAATTGGAAGCAAACAAACAAGGCATTTATTCCTTTGAATTTTAGTATTTTAAGTACCAGTGATGTGCTCAGCGCTGTGTTAGACAAAGGAGGAAGCACAGGCTCACATGGCAGCTCACATCTGAGATCCATGAGCAATTCCAAAGGGACGGGGAAACCCTGAGGAGAATCCGACTTCTGAGCAGTTCTTTTCTTTGATTTATTTCGCGACTGCATTTTCAGTGATGTAGATGAGAGTTATCAGCTTGAACATCTAAAACCCAAATTTTGAGGGGGCTGCCTACCCCGGAGGATAAATTAGAATGATTGAAGTATCAGTGCTGGTTGAGGCTGGAGTTTTACAGGCTGAGGTTGCTGGAGTGTTGTTACTGCCTGCTTTGTGTGATTGACTTCATCCCTTTAGTGTTGCCCTGGCACTCATTGCACTGTGCTATGAACCAACTGAAAAATTCACCAGGGGCAGCAAACCTCTTTTATCACATATTTTAATGGCTTTGGGGGTTTTTTTCATTTATTTGTTTCAATTTTCTTGGAGGACAACTATTTGAAATTTCCTATCCTCTGGATAGATCAGGAATATTTGATAATCAGATTGTGTTGCCTATCTCTGATTGGCCAAGTCTCCAAGGGCTCTCTGTATCTCCTGACTTGATGAGCCTTTAAACACTCCTAGCACGAATACCCCAAATTTGACTTCTCTGACTGCACAAGCATGAAGATACTCTGCTAAATTTTAGAATGAGTTGCTTTTTCAGCTGCTTGCAGGTTTTTCAGGTGGGTATCAGGGTGGCCAAAAGAAGATCACTGTGAACAAGAAATTGGTAAAAACCAAACAAAATAGTTCCTCCTAGAAAATACTTAGTAGTACATGCACTGCTCTGCCAAATAATGGATTGCTCTAAAGTTTCTAAACCCTTATTCTTTCCTTTGTGTTGAGGTGAGCCTGGAATAGCTGCATAAAATTTAGAGTCACATCTGGCTCTCACCTGTGTAGGTCAGAGAAGATGTGACTTGCCCCCTAATGTGTGATTTTAATTTGAATGTACACAAGCACACCAGATTAGTCACTCATTGGAGTGTCGTTATCCCAAATCCAGAAATAGATGAAAGTACTCCCAGTTGCTATTGCCTGCCAACAGAAAACTTATTTTAGGATTATATTGTCAAGAGCCTGTTCTTACCAGAGTTTTGGTTAACTAATGCTAAAGAGAAAAGCTCAGGAATGAGATCAGTGGTCTTTATAGAAGTAATTGTGGATGTGGGTAACATTTTATTTTCCCAATCAGATGTAATAGGTCCCTACAGAAATATCCTCCTGACTTGAATATCAATGGGCTTCTACTAATTCTGTCAAAATGAAATACTTTGAGCATTTTTCCTGTTTGGAGAGACTGAGTGGAGTGAGGGGACACCTTATTGCCCTCTAAAACTACCTGAAAGGAGGTTTTAGTGAGGTGGGGGTCAGGTGTGTCCCAGTGACAGGACAAGAGGAAAAGGTCTTAAGTTTTGCCAGGGGAGGTTTAGATTTGATATTAGGGAAAATTTCTTCATGGAAAAGGTTGTAAGCATGGGAACAAAGTTCGCAGGGCAGTGGTGGGGTTATTGTCCCTGGAAGTGTCCAAAAAACATTTGGATGTGGCACTCAAGGACATGGTTTAATGGTCAGTGGGGTGGTGTTTGATGGCTGCACTTGATGATTGTAAAGGTCTTTTCCAACCTTAACAACTCTGTGATTCTATGATTCTACTGCTTTGAAGTCGAATTGTTCAGACCTTTTTTATTTTCCCTCCCTTCCAACCTCTCCTGCCCTCTCCTCTGGAGGAACACCAGACATGAATGAAAACCTAAATTCCTGTTACACCGGTGCCTGTAATTTCTGTAGCTGGTGACTGCTGGATGGGCAGGGTGAAGGTGGCTGGGGAAGGAGTAGGATGCTGCTGGGGAATGCCCACAGAAGGCAAACCTATTGACCAAACATTCCCTGCCTCTCACCATCCCCTGTGGTGGTGCTGCCCAGGCAAGGGCCACGAGCAGTGTCCCAGCCCCCAGTCCCCACCAGTTTGCTCAAACACAGAGAGTTTGTCCTTACTCTTGGTGGCAGTCCGTGGGTAGCTCTGCTGCTCCCAAGTAATGGAAGAGAGGGTCAGAGGGCAGAAATGCTCCGAAAGAAAGAAATGAAGCAGGAATTTCAATTCACAGCTAATGGATGGGCTTCGGAGGCTGCTATTAGCAGAAATTATCACTGTGTTAATGTACTTCAGGCAGCATTTTTTACAGTTGAATATGGTGTTATTTTCCTAGTTATCCATTCCCTGACAAGTGGTTATAATCAAAGCTGTCTGTGAGCACTATTATCAGAAACTTACTATTATGTGCTGGAGGAAAAAATATCACAGGACGCTGCAGTGCCAGAAAACTATTGTAGGTTTTAAAGATCTACTGCAACACCAAGTATTTATTTATGTACTACTTTTACCTCCTGTGGAAGAAAATAATTTTAACTTAATTTTCTTGTCTCCCCCAACTGCTTTAGAAAATGCACCTCCCAAAATAAGTCCATAATTATGATTAACAACCCGGGCTAGATCCTCAGTTGCTGTAAATTAGCATTCCCCCATTCCTTGCAGTGGAGCAAAGCCAATTCCTTGCAACAGAGAAAGTTTCCAGTGCCCTTGGCATGCTGCTTTACATCTTAGAGGGTATTAACAAACCTTCTTTAATGTAGCACTGTACAGAATTTGCTATGGCCAGAACAAACTTAAAAAAAAAAAAAAAAGAATAAATCTGGCATCATGGTCCTGAAAGTCTTTAAAATTATCTCATAAACAAAAGGAAT
This sequence comes from Aphelocoma coerulescens, assembly GCF_041296385.1. Lineage (NCBI taxonomy): Eukaryota > Metazoa > Chordata > Aves > Passeriformes > Corvidae > Aphelocoma > Aphelocoma coerulescens. The sequence goes on along the minus strand of NC_091023.1, from coordinate 23,464,724 downwards.
CCTTTCAATATATTCTGTTGATGAATTAAATCAACAACATTGCTATTGCTCTGTCATGTGATCTGGCTTCAGAGAACAACTTTATTTTCTTCTTAATTTTCAGGTTGGCCATATATTTAATAATACTACTGTAATTCTGGCACAGCTCTGTGAAGGAAGGAGCTCCAGTGAGGCAACATAGAAAGGAAGTCATTAACAAAAAACGTTTATATCTATATAGTTGACTACAAAACATGAAGAAAAAAAATCCCCTACCACAGGGATTTTGAGGTTTAAGGATATGAATAGGCAATGAAAAAATCTGCACTTTTCATTTAATAAATCCTCAATAATGATCAGATTAATCTGAGCATCAGAGTAATCATTTCTGAAAACATTCTCTTTTAGGCTGCTTTGTCACACTCTCCATTCAGTTGGTGCTGATGAAAATGATGGTCCAAGGCCAAGACTAGTGAAGAAAAATCCAGAATTCCTGAGGATTCCCTGATAGACACTTTGCATCTGGAACAGGTACTATCCCTGCAACTTCTCAGAACTCCCCTTCTCAGCTTCCCATCTTTTTCATCTTACACCTGGGAATTGAACAAACAGAGTCCAAAAATGGCTTTGGAACAATCCTAAATCAGGGATACTGTGAAGACAAATGGTAAATGTCTGTTACCCCAGCTGCTAAGTTAATTACTGTAATGGGAAACATCTTGACAGAAGCATTGCATATGGTTATTAGCAATTAACCCACCACTCCAAAAATCACAATTCCTGCTAATAACAGAACAGAGCTCAGCCTTCCTAATTACAATCTCTGCACGAAAATTTCTTTATATCAGAAGGGACTGTTAAATGCTGTAACTAGCTACAATTTAAAAAGACTGGCAATGGAGATACTGAGAATTAGACAGAAAAATGAAAATAGAACAGGATGGTGTGACACTGACTCAAAGTTGTGGGCAACACTCACTCATGCTTGGGGATACACAACAACTGCCACAGCCCGTGTGTAGGAAATTATACATCAAAATTAAAATGCTAATGAGGGGGGAAATATGTTTTAAAATGGAAAGGACAGGGTGGAACATTTCGAGAGATACCAAATCTTTTAGAGAATTCCTGATCGGGACAGTGTTGTAAATAATGTGCTGAATTTGGATTGCACTGGAATCTGACAGAACAATTTTCTGATCAACAAGAGAGAACAATAATGTAATTTCCATCCCTTAGAAAAGTCCTTCAGTACTATATGGAGGGCACGAGGTGTTTTATTCTCCCTAACCACTTGCACTCTAGGCAATTGGATCCCATTGTGACTGCACAAAGCCACCGAGGGGAATCAGCACTTTACCTGCTCAGCTCAAAAGCTGGTTTAGCTGAGCAAGATGCAAGTTAATGGACTCCTTTCCCTAGCTGGGAAGGGAACTCTGGTCAACATGTCAACATGGTTTGGTAGTGGCCAGGGTGTTGTTTGTAGGTGCCAAGGTCAAAGATGCACAGCTTACAGCAAATACATTTCAGGAGAGCAGGAACGTGCCTGGTTGGTCATAGAAAGGATGTGGAGTATAAAGAAGTAACTAATGCTATTTCCAGTGCCCTTTTTTCCAGAGCCTAGTGTAAGAACTGCAATAAATGAGTCAGCTTCTACCTCTGTGTCAGGTCTGAAGGTTTAACTGACTTGAGATCCCAGCAGATCAATTATCTCAGGAGGCTCTGAAACTCCTTCCACCAATGCTGCAACTCTACCCATGGGAATTGTCCCAGTAAAGTCAACAGCTCTGCAGGATATTCTCAGTTAAAACACAGCTGAGGAGAAAACATGAGATAATATTTATAAGAAGGGCACATTGCACAGACTGGGTTGGCTTTGGAGTACAGGACAATGTCAGGGTCACAGCCAGGCCTGTAAATCTTCCTACCCGGAAAGCAGGGGATTTTACACAGCTCCAGCTCCAGAATTTGGCTGCAGCTGCATTTTGCTGTGTGGCCCCCAGGCAATGGTCTCATCTATTAAGTGGCCTTCACTCTGCATTTCAGTACCTCCCAATTTGCATGTTGCTGGTCCATTATTCTTAACAACTGGGTACAATAAATGTTGTGTATAATTTGTAATGATCACATACAGCTTTGAATAACAATGTTGAATAGTTTATTTTTAAGTTCCTTAAGATGGAAAAAATTAAAGTGTTTTTTTAAGACTAATTTAGCTCTCCTGGAAAAAAACCTAACAACCAAGGAATGAGATCCTTTGCTATTTTGCCATGATATGATCCTGAAAATAATCCAGGTTGGGATGACATCACAGGACATAATGAACACTCAGCCTTGACATAATGAATGTCTATTATTATATGAAGAAAGATTTTCTAGGGTTTAAGAAATAAAATGATTAGAAAACTATGTGCTCTGCGGGAGGTAATGAGATTAGCTCAATGCAAGGTCCTGTGGAGTTAAAACTACTCCAGACCCAAGAAAGACTCAGCCATTCAGTGGAAGTTTCAGGGTACCATTATTCTGCTCTAAGGCCAGATAAGGGCTGTGTGTTTTCTTCCCCAATAAAAAAGAAATCAGTTGATAAAATCTCAAAGGGATCATGTCCACGCAAGATTCAAAGCAACGAACAATATAAAACCAGTTTTCTTGTTATGAATGCTAAATGTTTACCTACTTTAGCAAAGGCCTTGGAAAATAAAAACCATACAGGAAACCACTTGTAAAGTGTGTGTAAAATGAGAAGTGGGTGTATCGTGTTACAGGGCTGGAAGGGAGATAAATTAATGCTCTGTGAAACAGAGGCTGACTCCTGACTGGTGAGGATGCTGCTGTACCCATCCAGTTGTGTCTGTCACAAATCTGTGCAGGAGCTTCTGTAGAGGAAAGGGACCAAGCCCATGCCATTGGAGTGGAAAGAAATCACAGTTTTTAGCACTGGTTGGCTCAGGGCCCATCTGCTCGTTCACAGCCCAGTGCCTGGTTAGTCACAGCTCTCTGGAGAGAGGAAAACCGTGGTGTAATACACCCGGAGACCTACATTAGATCATCAAATGCTCAAGGTGTGTTTTTCTCATTTTTTACTTGCTACTATGCACAGTTCCCTTTCCAAGCCAGTTGATCTCCCTTCTCTCACCAGCAAAGGGGAAGGAGTTGTGTTTTGACAGCAGTAAAGGTCTGGAGAGATCATAAAGATGAGAGGATGGATGGTCTAGAGGACGGCAGGCAGCTCTGGGATTTAAAAACCACTCTTCAGTTCCCCGTTTTATGTTCTTGCTGTCACTAACTCTGACCAGTAGCGGTGTTATCCCTCCCTCAAGATGTTAAATGTGTTTATTTTCACGGTTACCTCTTGGAAGCGCTCAGATATGATTGCAGCGGGCATGCCGTACAGAACAAAGAAGGACCAGAGGAAATAAAGAGAAGCCAAGATACGCGTCTGTCAGCGCAGCAGAACGCGCTTAGCATCCCAGCGCCGAAGGGAGAGCAGAGGCTGGCGGCTGGGGCCGGCGATTGCACATCCCTGCGTACGTGCATGGAAATCAACCCCCTGCTTACCTCCGCCTGCGCGCTGCACCCAGCGGGGACAGCGGAGCAGGGGAAGCCGCCTTTGCAGGCGGGAGTGCGGCGGCACGGCCCGGCGGAGCTCCCGGGACACGGGCGCAGCCCGCTCCCCTCACGCCGGCGCTGCGGGCGGGGCGGGCCCGGCGCTGCCCGGCGGGGCGGGGATGGGGGCGGGCCGGGGCCGCCCCGCCCGCGGCGCGGCTGTGCCGCCGCTTTAAATGATTTGGGGTCCGGGGCTGGGGGTGCTGCTGCTGCTGCGGGTGTTGCTGGTGCTTCAGCCGCCGCTCCCATCCCGGCTGCGCCATGGGAGCCGGGCCGGTGCTGCTGTCCGTGTTGCTGGGCTGCGCTCTGGCCGCCCGCAGCGCGGTGGCGGAGCCGCGGCTGCAGCGGGGCATGTGAGTGTGCGGGGCTCGGGGGGGACGGCACGGCCGGGACACGCCGCCTTTGGCCCTGCGCGGAGGGCCCTGCGCCCCTCGGGTCCCTGGCCCGGCAGGGAAAGTTTGGGTGGGTGCGCTGGAACTCCGGGAGTCCCCCCCCCCGGCGCAGGTCCCCGACCCGCGGAGTTGTGTTGGATGGGGCTCGCGAGGCTCCCAGGGAGGAGGGAGGGCTTGGCTTTGCCGCGGGAGGTGAAGGCAGCTCCTGGGAGCGCATCGGCAGCCCCGGGGCCGCTCCTACCTCCGCGTTCAGCCGGCGGAGCCTGGGGAACTGAGCCCGACCCGGGGAGAGCAGCAGGACAAAGATGGGGTTCACAGCGGGAAGGGCAGGGAGCGGCAGAGGTGAGAGCGGGGAGCGTCCACCCGCGGCCGGGAGCGCGCACAAAGAACTCGCGGCCGCACGTGTGCGGCGGGGGCCGGGGAAGTTTCTCTGAGGGGCTCTGCACGGCACGAGCAACGAGTGCCTTTTGTTGTAAATGCAGCGGAACGCTTGTGTGTTTGTGTCCAGAGACAGTTCTCTGCTCAGATGCTAAAGGAGAGTAGCTGGCCCCGCGCGCACGAAATCTGTGGTTAAAGTTTTTGTGTGTTGAAATTGAATGTTTCTGGAACCGGTTTCCTGCCTCCTGTACCTTTCTCGTCTTGTGTTTTTAAGGAATGTTGTGTCCCCCTGCTCTCTCGCTCAAAACAACCTGACAACAGCCTTTTCAGATGTCCGTGTATGCCCTAATTTCCAACCCCTCCTATCTTCCTGGGTTTTATCTTCATCAACTTCATCCCATTCTTTCATAATTAATGTCTTGTATTTGCTTTCAGTTTAGTTATTTATTCTGTCTGAAAATTGAGATTTCCAAGCCTACTGCACACGGGCTTTCTATGCAATACATATTTACACGGTATTTACCAGAAGTGCTTTTAAGGTGGTTTCTATTACTCCATTTTGCTGAAGCATGAAGTATCCATCACAGTGCTTAGAGAAGTTAAGCTCATTCTGTGGTAAAACATTTTCCTTTGTTAAAAGTGCTCTGTGTTTCTTTCAGGCATGCTTTGTGCTCTCTTTCTGAGCAATTACTCTATCAGGTGGAGGAATAGCGCTGGCCTACATTAATGTGTTTGCATTTGACATCAGTAATAACTATGATTCTGCACTTCTGAAGCTGGAGGTGCTGTTAACTGTGAATTGCCTCTGAACAATTTTTGTTTGCTTGTACCCTTTCAAAGATCGCGTCACTGAAAGAATAGAAGAAACATTCCCTTCTGGAAATGATGCTGTGTGAGGATGTTGCTGTTGGGCTGGAGTCACTGGGAGCAGCAGTGCACTGGCAGCCAGCAGCAGTCGGGAACACCCACCCAAACCCCCAGACCTGTGGAAGAGCCTTGAGTGCTTTTCCCAAGAGTCATATTCCTGAAATTACTGCCATTCTTACTGCTTTTCCTGAGCTGGGACAAGTATAAGTATTCCTCCAAACTTTCTTGCTCTTTAGGGACCTTACCTTTGGTGTAAATAAAAATGCAAGATGTCACTACTCTTTAGGTGTGAGTCTGCTGGCTTTCACCAAGAAACAGTGAAATATCCTGGACGGTTCTTTTCATGAATCACCTTTTTCTAATAATTCTGGTTTGTTCTTTTGACGTTGGTCATCTGCAGTCAATGAAATCAGAACAGTGAATGTATCCCTTGGAACATACCATGCTGAGTGTGTTCTTTGCTGTTGTTTTGATTGAGATCTTATGTGGCTGAGGCTATACAGGATATTCTTCATAATTGTTTTCGTTCTGTTGCTAACTTGAGCGTTTGCTCCTAGCTAGAAATGCGAGGGATCTGTGTGGATGTTGGTGTTCTGTTTCCAAGCCCCCTGAGGAGATTTAATGTAGAACAGATTACAGGGTGCTGAGATATTTCTGTGAACTGCTTTTCCATACAATTAGCCCTTGATGATCCTCTAATAGAATTTCAGACAACTCTAGAATGGCCAGAGAACAGACATGCCATTTTCACTGTAGAGCATATTTGGGCCTTTAAGTGAGGAATTAACCATCTCTCATGATAAAAAGCACATTTTTAACACTGTAGTGAGCTCTCTAGTCCAGAACTGGGGTGTGTAAGCCAATGTAAGTGTGATGTTATCTAACGCTGGGTTCACATTCAGCATTGGCCTTCACAGAAATTGGGGGCAGTCGTGGGACAGGGCAGAAATAGGAACTAAGAGAAGAGAACTTGTGTTGCTGTCAGAAGTGGTAAATCCTCTCCTAGAGAAACATTCCCTTGGGAGTTTGAGCAGTGCAGATGATGTAGGACAGAGCAGGAGGCAGGGGTGGTTATGAGGTATGTGCTGGGAACCCCTTTTGTGCAATAAATATCACCTTTCAGAGTTAGGACTGGGACAGGGCTCAAGAAGGGATTCTTCTGTTCCCGGGTGAGGCAAGTGAGGACTTCTCTGAGAAAGTCAGGAGATAAGTTTTACTCCTGTCAGCATTAAGCCCCTTGAGTCACTGTGGTTTTGCAGGTCCGGGATGACATCTAAACGGGCTGGTTTGCTTTTAGAGGATCCAGTCTCAATCTTGCAATAAAACTGTTTTGCTTAGGGCTTTTTGTTTTTTTTACTGTTCACATGTTGTATCTGCATATTTTCACTTTATCCATAAGCAATCTGGTCGCATTCCAAGGAACACCTGGATGTAGAGCTGGATTCCTGGCTGAGTAACTGCTTTCCAGCTTCTTCAATTCTATGGGGCACCATTGGCTTTCCTGTGCTCCTACAGATAAATCATGTTCCCAAAAGCAAAATCTAGCATCCACATGTCATCTGCATTTGCAGCCCTCAAGTAAACTTGGCCCTTCAGCTGTACCAGCTGTTGGGTGCAATGACACAGGACTGCTTTTGCACCACTGCAAACAGATGTGGCTGTGGGCATTATTTTCAAGAGACATAAATAACAATTTCTTTTAAGGTATGATTAAAAAAGGTAAAGTCCACTTTTTTTTTTTTTTGGATGGAACACATTTCAAGAATTAACTGCTGTTGTGCAGAGCATTTCCATATGAGGAGATGCCTCTGAGTTGTGATTGTTACAGCGGAACAAATCTCATGTCAATTTGAATATGTTGGAAGGAAATGCAGAAAACAAAGTAACATGAGAAATGCCTCTATAAAGTATATGGAGATACAGCTTAAACTTGGAGCCTGGGATTTTGTCATAATGCTGTCCAAATGATGTGAAAAGTAGGCTGTGTAATCATTTCTTGGTGACAAATTATCTCAATGTATTGGCTGTTTAGCCAATATACTTTATTTTCACCTCCAATGATGTCAATTTGCAGGTGTGAGGAAAGCTTGTATTCCTTGCATTAAATAAGGGCTTAAAGTATGTTTACTTTTTTGAGCTGAACTGAGTGATGTAGTGGAATCTCCTTCATTTCTTTGAATTTCTTACACTTGGAGGCTTTGTAATTAAAAAAATTTACAGGTTTTTCCGGTGAAAATAAAGACCGAGTTTGCCATTGGTGTATTTAAATTTGTACCTTAATTTAATACATTTTTGTAGTAAATTTGTACATTGAATGGTATTAAGTCTTTCTCTTTAAACCTTAAAGTGATGCTGGCAACTGAGACTCATTGCCAAATTTTGATTTAGGCTACTGAATTTTACCTAACAAGTTGTTTTCAGTTGAAACCTCAAGCCTTTCTTCCCATTCCTGTCTTCTCAGAATCTGTAGGGTTGCAGTAAACCCTCACTGCTCCTGAACAGCAGCTACTCCAGCCTTTGAGGCTTGGATAATGGGGTTGTAGTAAGCATGGCTTAAATGCTTTGGCATAAAAGTTTATGGTGGTTTCATCCCCTCATTTCCCCATCCCTGCCCCCCAGTCCTTTAATGTGCAGTTGAAGACTGAGATGTTTCTCATCTTTGTGAATGTGAACATCACACTGAAGAAAAATAGTCTTTTTAGCCTCTGCACTACAGGATGTTGCCACCAGATAGAGCTCATGCTGGTCAGCACTACAGCACAGAATCCCATTTCTCAAGACTTTGCACTTAAAGCTTCTGTTTCACAGCTCCTGGAGGAATATTAATTTTGAATTTAGGCTTTTAACAGATGGCAAAGCGCTCTTTTTCTCTTTTTCTCCCCCAGTGTATTCACTGTCAGGAGACTTAAAGATAACGAATGAGTGTCATGGTGGTACTGTACTTTTCCTGATTTATGATGTTTTCCTGCTCTTCAGGAGAAAAATGAGATCAAGACTTTCTCCTAAACTCTGAAATAGCTGTAAGACAGGATCATAAAGTGTGATAGCCTGAAGTTCTTGTATTTATCAAAGATGAACTTAAACTGTAAATATTTTTCAGTTTTAGAAATTCCTGGACTTGTATCAGAGATGTCATAAAAGTGGTTCTAAATCTCAGAAGATGTTTAGAAATTTGTTGCTCATAATCACAGTAGCTTATATGTATGGTATGATCCTTAAATATGCACATTTCAGGTAAGAAAGATCCTCCTTCACTTTTAATGGAATTTGACTTCTGTCATTACTCTCCATAAATACACTCCAAGAGGGAAAAACTTGTCAGGTTTCTTTAGGTATAATTGTGCTGTTGTGGAATGTTGCTATAGTTTAGTTATTGATGCAATAGTTTAATGTGCTTGAAATGGGTGTTTGCAGTATTTCTTGGGAAAATTGCCTGGTTTTTGCTTCAGCTTGTCTTCTGCATTGTTTATATCCAGCACTGCCTGTTCTTTCTAGTTCTAGGCATGCCATGATCTAGGTATGACTGACTGTGGAGTATTTTTAATAAATTTGGTGAGGAGGGATGAGATTCTGTGGTGGCAGACCTGGTCTCAAGGTGACTTTTTAGCAGAAGTTTGATGGAAGCGATGCTTTGGCTCCCAGAGGGTTAACAGCCCATATTGCAGACTTGTGTTATTCACCAGTTAAATACCTTCTCTCTTTGAACACAGTTAATAGATTTCCTTCCTCTGAAATTCAAGCCTGTTATTGCTTACATTCCCTCTCAAATCTATTGCTTTTAATTTATTTCTGAGGAGGAAGAAATTTCCTTTCATTACTGTGAAATCAAAGCATTTTAAAATTATGTTCTGAACGTACGTAGTCCTGGTTTGTGCTTTGGATTCCAGGCTAGTCTTGGCTTAAAACTAATCATTAATTGTTCCAGAGGGGAACTTGATATTTCTGCCATTGGTGTGAGATGTGTGCTTTCATGTGTACACTGAGCTCCATTTCAGTGCCTTTGACCTGTGGGTGAATATTTGTGTGTGGAAAGGGGAGTGTTATTTAAGTGAGAGTGCTGACACTTGCTTTTGTGTTTTTTTGGTAGAAACTTCTTCCTGTCTTCCCTCTGTAAGTCAGAGCAGAACTTGGCACAAAATCTTGATTAGAGGATAATGCCATGCTCAAATTATGTTGTTATGTATACAGGCTAATTCAATTTGGAAAATATATCCTAATATCTCAGGATGTGCCTGAGAAGTGGCTTTATAAGGTACTTTGTACTGTTTTTCAACAAAGAAATCTCCTCAAATTACAAAACACTTGGGTATTTTGGGCCTGGTCTTTTCAGGTTGGAATATCCCTGTTATAGGAAATGAGTTTTTAGACACCTTACCCCCAGGAGACTCTGCAGTGGTTGCCCTTCTGTTTGTAATTGCTGGTGCTCTCCCTGCCTCACCAGTGAACTATCAATGATGAAAAATGCAGTTGCATAAACTTCTCTCATCATTATATTGCTTATATCTTAGAATTGTGAGTCAAGCCTGTCGATCTCTCTCTGTAGAGTAACAGATAATAATCCACAGTAATCTGTGGATTATTTAGTACCTCAATATAAGTTTCTAATCAAAAAGATAATAAATTGAGATATTTTTTCCCCCTTCTAGTTTGCCACCGCTGAACACTAATCCACTAATGCATAAATGTTAGTTTTTCTGTGGCTAAAATTCATAAAATATTGACCTTAACCAAGTTTTCTTAATGTTAAAGCAAACAAACAAAAACCCCAAACCAAACAAAACCCCTCCAAAAATGGACATTGGTATCAGTGGTATCAAGCTAATGATTTTTATAGGGGAGTAAAACTCTTGGAATATTTTAAGATGTAAAACATTGGCATGTAGGGATTTTTCTGACATATATTGCATACATTAGATGCAATCATATTTGTTTCAGTTTGACTGGAAGTTTCAGATTACATGTTATTTTAAAAGTGAGCTTTCAAAGAAAGTTTTGCTTTGAAACTGTTAAAATCTGGCAACCACCAAAAAAGCAGTGAGCAATTCCTAGATACTGGTTGCTGAAATAGAACTGAGGATTTCACTACCTTCTAACTCATTTGATTGTCAAACAGTGTGGCACTTGCTGTAAACCAGAGTGAGCTTTCTCTCCTTATGACAAAGTGGTGTGACACTTTGAATGATCTTTATGTTAATATTTGAACATCAGGTCCCTCTGTGCCTTCCTGCCAAAAGCAGCTCAGGTGTGTGCACCTGGCAGATTTGCTGGGGTGACCTGTGTCACACACCCCTCTGCAGGGGAGTGGGAATGGCAATGGGTGTAGTTAATGTGAAATTACACCTAGAGGTGACTGCTGCTACTCAGGGCTTTCCTCTCTAATTTCACACTTTTACATCCCCAGTTTAGTCTGGATTTTGGACCCTTACCTGCTTTTTCTTACCGATGAGTGCATGCCTATTGTTTCTTAGCCTGCTTTATGTGATATCCCATATGGTTTTCTAATTATGTTCAGGGAGAGAGTCTTGGGACACAAGTCCTTAAGTTTGTAAAGCTGTTTGTTTGTGCTGCTAGGGCCTTGCAGGCCAGGTCACTGGCAGTGGTGCTGGTACCCTCCTGGATGTAGTAGACAAAACTATAAAGCTGGGGGTTTCTGGGGACTGAGGTTACGTGGCACTAAAAGGAGAAAAAAAAAAATCACTTGCTGGTTTTAAAATGCAAAAAAAGGTGGCTTGGCCAATCACGGTTAAATGATCTGGATGTGCATGTTTCTTCTGCTTTTCTTGCCAACCAAAATAGATTATTCTGTCCTGGGGGAGGGAGGAGGATGGTTAAGTAGAAGGTAAACGACGGGCGCCGCACTTTGATAGCGACACGAAGTAAAAATCTTATTGTTGTTATAATAGCTGAGTGTGTAATTAATCATCTCCTATTGATTTGCTCTTCATCTAGATGCAGGGCACAAAGGCTGAAGGAACTCTCATGTTATTTAGCTGCTCCATCTAATCAAAGAGGGGATGTGAGTAAGACACAGTAGTGCATTAGTAACCTGTGGGATGAGGGGAGTCTTGTGTGGTGGACCTTCATCCACAGAGCCTGAGAACAGCAGTGATAATGAGACTTAATCTAAATGAGCTTGGTGCTTACAATCCATGCCCCAGAGGGGCTATGAACATCACAAATATTGATACAGGATCAGGAGAGAGCAGGGATTGATTAGTGGTCAAGGGAGCAGGATGTCCTAATTGTCTCTGGTAGTGCTGATTAATTTTATCAGGGAAATGAGCCTTAAAATAGATTAAGGATAGAAAGGGGAGCATGGCAGTTTAAAAAATAAAAGCCTTTTCTGTTATCCTAGCCTTTGTGAATTATTAAGCAATATGTATCTAGAGACAAAATTTATGTATATAAGTAAATATGTGTAACTTGTTCTTTGGACCTTTTGTTTCTGTGGCCTGTTTCCTGATTTGACTTTTCTTTTTCTCTGTTCAAATAAAAATTGCCTTTTTCTCCCTTCCAATGGAGATTATATAGATTAAAAACTTTTAATCAACATCTCCTTTGCATACAACATCATGCTGCTGGCTGTTTCTCCTCTACAGTGCCACATGTTTCTGCAGGGTGCCACCTTGCCTTTCTAGAGGTCTTTTTTATAAGACAATGGGGATATTTTGCTGGGATGTTGGAGGTGTGAGGGGGTTGAGACAGTTAACCTGAAAAGTTTCTAACCAAATCCATTGTAGCAGTGTGCAACTATTTTCAGATCAACATCAGTGTATCTCTAGTGCAAAAACATTTATCATCACAGCAGTGGAGAATTCAGCCCTGACTGTAATCTTGGTTGCCTTAAGGAAAATTCTTATTTGATGTTTTCAAACTAAAACTGAATAAGCAGACTCTGGTTTTCTAAACTTTTAATAACAGCATAAGGGGAAGGAGCACCAACCAATTAGTGCTTTGAAAATACAGAATTCTGGCAAGTTGTTTCTTATGACAGGTTTCATCTATTGACTGTTTTATGGGAAGATCAATAGTGTTCAGGCTGCAGATTCATCAGCTGAGGCAATGCAGGCTGCAACATCTCATTTTTAGGGGGATGTTAACAGCTGTCTGACTTAGTGTAGAAGGTGGTGTCATTCACAGAGTCTCTGTGGAAAGACCTAAAATCAGACAGCCAAATTTGTATTCTTTAATGTTTTGATTTAAAGTTTGTGAAAGAAATCTTTAGGGATATCTTGATGTGTGTTTGCTCTCTCGCTGCTGTTAAATTTACCTACCTTTAGCTTCTTGTACTGAGCTGGGAGAAGGTCGATGGGTAGAATGAGAGATTTGCTTTGGCATTCCAAAGGCAGAAAAAGAAAATATCCCTGTCAGAGATATGATGGACCTTTACAAATGGAAGTGTCCAAGGCCAGGTTGGACGGGGCTTGGAGCAACCTGGGATAGTGGAATGTGTCCCTGCCCATGGCAGGGGGTTGGAGCTAGGTGATATTTAAGGTCCTTTCCAACTCAAACCATTCTGTGATTTTGTGGTAGATGTATTCCCTTTCTTTTTAAAATTCCAAACACAGGAATGCATTACATCCCTCCTGGACATGCTTTTAATTTTCTCTGAACTTTTCCTGTTGTGCAGTGGTTCACGGGCACCACAGCCATATGATTAGCCCAGGCTGCTCTTGCTCTGTGTTGGTCTAATTATCTGTTCATTAGAATCTCAAGTCTTGAGCTGGAAGTGTGTAGGGTGTCTTTGTTTAAAGGGCAGTCCCCTAATGCAAATATTAAGAGAGCTTTCTGCCTTGCCTGAGTCAGACTGACTAGCTAATAATAGCCTTGGTGTTAGCCTTGGCTAGCACAGAGCACCAGTGCAAAAAGGTTTTAGGGACTTGTCTGTCAATCAAATCATGGGCCATAATATGCATTTTAGTGTTTTGCTTGTTTTAACACTTAAGTTCCCATTAAGAAATATCTTCTGAATGCAAAGGGCACGGCAGTAGAATAGGAGCTGTTCTATGACACACCATTAAATCCACTTGAGGCTTCAGCTTACTCCTGGATGGCCTCTAATTAACCGAGTCTCACAGTGCTAAACTGTACCTTCAATAGCTGTAGCCTTGTTCCAGAAGTTGTTCTGAAGTTTATAGGTAAGGTATCAAATGAGTCAGATGGCTTAAAAATTGGCTTGTTGACTGTATGTGGGGAGCTGTGAAGATGCTGAATTGTTGGAGAGGGCATGTTTGATTCCCAGCTTTGCCAGCACAGGGATTACATGTTATGCAATTGCTGCAATTTAATTATAGTGTTCCAGCAGTTTTGATATCTGCCTTTAAATTATCCCAAGGGCATCAAGGAGGAATGGCTTACTTTGAATAAATCTTCATAATCACATGACTCTGCCGCTGCCTTGTTTTGTTCCGTGAGCGCCATTTGTTCCCATTAACTATATCCTAGAAGTCAATACTGCTATTCCTGGAAACATGGCAGTGTCACATGAGGAGGAACTTGTGGGATGGGCTCAATGTGTCATTACAACAATTGTCAGCTCCTCTCTTTTATTTATGGAAGAGCCATGCATATGAATGTACCTTTATCTGCAAAGTTTTAGGCAATTCTAATAAAAGGAGATATGCATGAATTATCAGAACACGATGTTCTATTCACTGGAGGGAGAGTCATTTTAAAAAGCTTGCTAAGTGAGGCATGGTTGCTAAGTAAGGCAAGGGTTTTATTAGACCAACTGACGTAATGGAAAAAAAAAAAACAGGCAAGATTTTGGGTACACAAAGATCTTCTTTGGATGGGAAACAAATGGCAGACTTTGTGCTAAGAATGGCTTGGGAACAATGGCTCTGAACTCCAGCTAAATGTGTAAAATGGGGAGGTAATTCTGGAGGGAAGGGGTAGCTGGGACACATGGGAAGGATTGCTAAGTAATGGAGATGACATGGAAATGTGGAGGAAGGCTGGTTTTTTGAGGAACTGAAGGCAGTCTGAAATGGGCTGTGACCATCTCCTGTCCTGCTTTGAGGTGTTGGCATCCAGGGCAGACTCGAGGAATGGGAAATATGGAGCAATATTGAGTATGGACTGCATTGGAGGCGGAAGAACATGGAGGGGTGTCCACTGGCAGTGTGCTTTAGGATGGTAGAGATGAGCAGTTACTCTACAGGCTGGGAGAAACAAATATTCTTGTTCAGGGAAGTAACTTCTGTCAAGGTCAGATGTTCCAGTACAAATGGATTCTATACTTTTTTTTTCCCATATGGTGAGATAGGACAATCAGAGCTTACAGTTGTGGGTTTTCCTCTCCGAGCTTCCCTTACATGGGCTACGTGAATTCCTGAAGGGGCGGTTGGTTTGTTTCTAAATCTGTTCTTTTGTTCTGAAGTGTCCTTGTTGGGCAAAGGTCCTCTTTACCCTGAGGTGATGTCCTAGGTATTCCCCTGGGAGCTGTGGTACTTTTGGGAGACCTGGCTGGATTTTCTGTTCTCCATGGAGTAATGACAGTGTTCTGCTCAGCACTGGGAGTATTGTGGAGTGGATTTGATCCAGGCAGGGCTTCTTCCAAGTATTCAGCTCAGCAGTAAAACTGATTATGCTTATAGTACTTTCCTGTTCTGCACAGGCTTAATTTAATGGTATTTGTAAACTACTTGGAAGACCTGTGGATGAAAGATGTTCTGTTATTAGCAAGGCTACCTTGTGTGGTGTTCAGGCATAATAGGGAGCCTCTGAGATAAAAAGCACCATAAATCTTGACTGAGATACTAACAATATCCAGTGTAAGTGATCATGACCAACTGCCAGGCAGCTCTTGGGCTAGAACTGCTCTCTTATTAGTGCTACCCTCAGGTTTTCTAGCACAGGGTCATGTTCTTACCTGTGATGAGTGACAGAGAAAACAAGTGTGACAGTGTGTTACCCTCTAGCTTGGAGAGGGCTCAGACTGAAGTTTGGGGAAGGGCTTGTCTGCTGAATGTTTTTGTTGCCAGGGTGGGTATATGTCTCAAACCAGAGCAGTATGGAAGCTCCCTGTTCCCCCCTGTGTTTTGCTTATTGAGGCTTATGCTTGCAAAGCCTCACCAGACTGTCTTGGGGAATTGGTGATTAAATTATTGCACTAATGATCTATAAATGACTCAAAAAAGAATCAGTAAATTAATTTCATTTTTGTTACAGGAAGTTCTTTCCTTAAAGATGACAAAACCCCTCATGTTCTGTGGTTTTAGTTAGACCCTTCATGTTTGATGCTGTTCTTTTCTATCATGTAGAATTTCCTAATTTATACCAGGGCAAAGAAATCGGGATAAGGCAGACAAAATCTCTGCAGAACCATCAGCATGTAACTTTTTTTTGACCCTGCATACCTTCTGCAATCTGGCTATTTCTGTAACTCTGGCTAGGTAGCAGGATGAAGATTACATATCATCCTCCAAAGCAGTGCTTTTATTTTGGCCTTGTTATTTTAGGAATAATCAGCAGAGAACAAGGATACTTCCTCTTACGAATTTCGTGTGTTTCCCTGAGGGGACTGATAGTGAGGGTGGCTCTTACAGAATATACAATTCCCCCAGCAATAGCTTAGATAAATCTTATCTGCCCTTGAATCTGTGATAAATTTTTCACTGACTTGTGTGGAGCCCAAATTTCAGCTCATTGTTTACGTGCTGCCTTCTAAGGCTTGGAGCTGCAGTGTGCTCAAACACCAGTAAAAATTCTGTTTCAAACTGTTGCACACAGCGCAGTTTTATGTATATTTCTCTAGATGTCTAAAATTTGTGTTAGAAATAAAAATTATCTTTTTCTTTCCCTCCAGGCCGAATGTGTGCCCAGTGTTTGAGCTGGCACTGGTGGGACGCCAGGAGCCGTGTATTCAGTCCTTCAGTCGGATGGTCAAGATGTGGAAACAAGGCTGCACAAAGAGGAGGTGGTGTGTGAGCTATGAGAGAAGGTAATATATTATCTATTGTTAGAAATGGATTTTGTTGCTAATGTTTGTGCAAGTTCTTTAACTTCTTTGTGAGAGAAGTTGTAAACTGTTTCATCTGAAATGAGTGGTTATGGACATAGTGTCCTCCTGGGACTTGACTTGAAATCTGTTATTACTGAGTAGAAAATGTGACTTTTTTGTGTTTTGGGTTGCTCATGAGCTTCATGGCTGGCTTTAGAGTCAGAATTTTACATTATCAGAAAATGTTCCCGTCTTGTTCTTGTTCAGGTGAAGCCCAGCTGTCAAGTCATTGACTTTGAAAAATTGAACTCCTTCCTATTTCTGTCACATGCTTAGAATTGATGGGAGATCCGACTCCCCCAACAGCTAAACCCAAAATTGACTGCAAAAAAAAAAAAAAAAAAA
Source organism: Aphelocoma coerulescens (assembly GCF_041296385.1). Classification (NCBI taxonomy): domain Eukaryota; kingdom Metazoa; phylum Chordata; class Aves; order Passeriformes; family Corvidae; genus Aphelocoma; species Aphelocoma coerulescens. Next base: position 23,448,152 of record NC_091023.1, on the reverse strand, counting down.
ATTACTCACCTTTGACTAGCTTCAATAAAAATTCTTCAAAATAATATGTGCACCCAGCATATAAGGGCTGTTGGATGTTATCAGGATGCAGTTTGCTATATTTGCTTCGTTTTTAACGAGAACTTGTGACAGAGGCTGAAGAAACCTCTCATAAAGATGACATATGAGTACAGTGTGCTACTGATGAGATGGGAGTAAGTGGAGTAGGAGTTGTGATTGCTCTCTTAAACTTCCTTTCCCCAAAGGTCTGGGTACTACACGGTTTACAAGCAGGTGTACAGGATGGAGCACCAGACTGTCTATAAGTGCTGCCCTGGCTGGGCCCAGCGTGACAAGGAACCCGGCTGTCTGCACTGTGAGTTGGGGGCAAAGCTGGCACAAACCAAGGGCTGACATCCTCAGGCCTTGCCTTCCTACTGATGCCTACTTTCAGATACAAGGGTTTTGTTTCTTGTCATTTATAATTGGGATTTCGGCAGCGATGGGGAAAGAAATGTCCTTCAAAAATGTAAAAGTACAAAATCGCTCTAATTTTAAACCAAACAGTGAAACAGTTTAGATTAACAGTCTAAACTCTAATTGGAGTTGTTGCAGCATTTTTGTGCCAGCCTGGCTTTGACAGACCAACCAAATTTATTGCTGGTACCCAAATTATGCAGAGAAATTGCTGTGAGGCACTTGCTTGTAGCATTCACTGTGGAGCCTGACTGGTTTGGTGTTTCTGCTTCTGCTGTTGCTGTTGAAGCAGTTGTGTTTCTACCCCATGGTTCTCCATCTGATGAGAACCCATTTCTGTCACTAATTTCTGATCACGAGTGGATGTTTTCCTAAAAGATGGAATTTAATTTAAATGATAAGGCAGCATTTCAGCCACTGTTAAGAAGACATCAGTAGAAGATGGCAACCTACTCAGTTAGTTTTGTTACTGTTTTGTCAGTAATTGTGTTTTCTGTATGAAAGCTAGCATCTGTTCTTATTTGTTTTTTAACCTTCATACCAACTTCAGGGCTGCATCCAGAGAGCTTGCTTTTATGATTGTCTCTTTGTAATTAAAAACAAAAACAAGGTATGAGAGGTATTGCTGTTAGTTTCAGCCTGAATCTACATATTTAGTGTGCACCTGTTTAGTTGTAAGAAGTCAAAAATATGTTTACAATATGTGTTTTAATCTCCAGTCTAAAGGAATTTACCATATGTGAGCATCAGTGGCAGTAGGAAATTTTCTTCCTGAAAGAGCAGTGCAGACTTGCTTTGGATTTTTTAAGGCACCAAAGTGGTTGAATTAATCTTTTCTATTTGATACTCTTTGCAAGTTTGGCTCGACTATGTGGAATTTAAGTTACTGTAAATAAAACTGTTCTGTGTTAGAGGAAGGGAAGAATTGTAATTCCCTTCCACATGTATAATATCTCCCAGTGCATCAGTGGTTCTTATCCTTTGCTGCATTATTGTCTGGCAGTTTTTCTTGTTTTATTTTGGATTCAGGCAGTGCTTTGAGTCCTGTCTTCTGCCTCTGAAGCACCTTCAAGTTAAACTGCAGTGTCCAAGTCTTATTTTTATTAAACTTCTTCATATCAAAATGGTAGTTCCACCTATGATACCAAGTCCTACTGCAGTCTAACCCTTCCACTTAAAAATTTGGGTTTCGTCTTATTTGGAAGGTCATGTTACAACAGGACTGTAACAGAAAGGCAGTTCTGGAGGATCCTTGGCACAAAATCAGCTAAAAAACCCTGACCCATTCTGTTTGTGTGCTCTAGTGCTCTGCACTGCTGGCACTTGCTTCAATGGAGGGAAATGCTCTGAAGAAGGATCCCAGATGTGCCAGTGTCCTGCAGGATTCCAGGGCCCTCGCTGCCAGTATGGTGAGTCCAGTGGAAATTGTCTCAAGTGCATCTGGTGTCTGGATAAAATGCATGTTCAACAATAATTGTTAAAGCAAGAATATTTTATTAATGTTGACTTGAAATTAAAGATGCCTCTGTTGCACTTTTGAGTGTTTATTTGGTTGTGCTCTGATTTTCGAGAATTTTAGCATTTTTTTTTTACTATTCAATTTTAACAAAGCAAGATGAAAATCTACTTTGATTGATATCAGATGAGTAAATACCTGTATTGGATAATACCACTGAATATCAGCAGTGGTGTCCTGTGGAGTATCTGTCTACTGCTTCTCAATTTGAATGTTCTTCTGGTGCTCTTACCAATTTCTCAGCATTGCTTTTACTTTTGTGAGAGTAAATTCCAAGTCAAAGCAGGTGGGCAGCAGGTAAAGAACGCAGCGAATGAACCACTGCATTTGTTCATGGGATTTTTCTTTTCAAAGTAGGAAGGTTTTATAGCTCACAACCAAATATTTCATAGTATTTTTGGAATAATATATGCACCAATCTTTCATTTCACTGTGTTCTAGCATACCATAGACTGAATTCTGTGTGACTTAGACTATCACCCACTCTCAATGAGAATCCTTTTTGTCTCACACACTGGCTCACAATTTGATAAACCCACAATGGGTTCTCTTGTAATTTAACACACTGTGTAAAGCTCTCCAAAATTACAGAACTGCATCCATTTGGCTTCTTAAGGGAGGGAAGAAAGTAATTCCTTCAGAGTAGGCTGTGATTGGGACAAAGGATTTCTTTTGTATTAGGCAAATGATAATTTCCTTTTCAACTGAAGCATATTGTGTTTTGTTCAAAGGAAGGCAGATTTTGAAGTATTTCGTTTTTCCCCTTTTAAATTCTAATATGTTCGTGTCCTCACCTGGCTTGTCTGTCATGCAGTATGAGTGAGAAGGAATATAACAATAAATAAAATGCAGAGCTGTTTACAATGGAACTGGTGCTGCCTGCAGACAATATTAGCTCAGTTTAGCTGTGATTGGGTATTTCTTTACTGCCCATAGAAACAAGTTTATGTGGGTGAGTTGAGATGAGCCAGAGTGACACCAAGGCAGGTTGTTTGTTACTGACTTACAGAAGAGCTGCTGGTTCAAGGTAAGCAGGATCAGAATCTCCAAGAAGCCCATGTAATAAGCTTTTACAAAATGGAATCTATCTCAGCAAATTATAAGTTGTCCTTGCCATTATGAATTGTCTTTTGACTCTCCTTTTGCTTGGAAATACCTATGGAACTGAGGCATTCCCAACAGGCAGATTGTGTGGGTGCAGCGTGTGGATAGCACAGGTCAGATTTTTGAGCTGAAATGAGATTGTGCAGTCTCTATTTCACAGGTTGGTGACTGCAGCCACTGTAAAAACAATGAGAGGTATCCTGCAGTCCTTGCTCTTTGCAGTTGGGTGGAACTTTTATCTTTGGTCGTTTGTCTGCTTTCTATTGATTCCTGAGGTTTGAAAAGAATTCCAGTAGTCATCATTTTCAGGTTTATACAGCAGCTGCTATCGCAGCCTGGCAGGAGTAAGTTTATAAATTGAATTCTGAAGGGAAAAACCTTCTTTCAGGAAGAATGTTATGGACCATTCACCTGCCTAACAAAAGCAAGGTAATTTAGAGTGTGAGGCCTCTTAACTGTTGCAGGTGCCTCCAGTCAGATTCTTCTGAGGTTTGTATCATATTTGTGCAAGCAAAAGTAAAAAAGAAATGTACTGTGGGACTAACAGCCATAGCCTCCAGTTTTCCTGGCTGATGTTGGAATATTGCTCTTAAAGTAGCTTGGATTTAGTGTGGCTGTGGTAATAAATGGTAATGCATTCTGGGTTTAAATAGTCATTAAGTCTGGTCTGTCCCCTCCCCACTGCTTGTCTGTGTGACCTTACTGTGAATTTGACTGTTTTCCTTCCAACACTTAACCCAAAAGGAAAAGGGGTCTCTTCTCTCAGCATCTTTTTTGTTAGAGGATTCAGTGGAATGGATGGATGCCAGGAAAACCAGTTTGGTTTTGGAGCACGTGCTGTCAAACGTCAGTGCAAAAGCTGGTGCTGAGAGGTGAGGCTGTCTAAGGGGACTGCAGGTGCAGTGGCCCCTGTCCTTGTGCCTCGAGGCCCCCCCTCAGCTGGCAGCAGTGTCCAGGTATCCCTCTTGGGGGCTCTCAGGGGAGGGGAGGCTTGAACTGGGTATGAGACCAGGAGCTGCTGGCAGAAAGCTGCCCCTTGGATGTTCTTGGTTGTAATCTTGGCTTCTGTCACTTCTGGTATTGTGGCCTCCTGACAATCTCCTGACAGAGGAAGAACCACAGGCATTTCATAGCTGCACTTGAACTCATTTGAGCAAAATTGCTTCATGTATCCCATTTTGTATCTCCCCCTCTCCAAGCTTTTTCCTTTTCTCTCTATTTCTGTCATCAGTGTTGGCAGCTAATTCTAAAGTTTCACTTGTGCAGCAGCTCTCATGATGTCCTTGCTGGGTACTGTGAGCTACAGACAATAGACAACACATTAGTATAAAAATACTACTAAATTCCATTACTCTAAGAAGTAAATGGGAATGTACATCTCAAGAATCTTCTGATATTTCTTCTTTTTGTGGAATTTATATTTGCCATTGAGTTAGGAAGTAGATCAGTGTCCTGGAAATGAAGTTTTGTCCTGGTCTGTCTTGCAGAAAGTTTGTGATGGATCCTCCAGAATGACTGATAACAGCCCAGTGCCTCACAGTGATCTCAGCAGAGATGATTATTCACAATTGGCATGATAGCAGCTAATGACTTTTTAAAGGAATTGTGGGGTGCTTTTGCAGCCTGGGACACAACATATTCCTGATTAGATGCTGAAAGGGTCAGGGCTCCTGTAAGAAACTTAATGTAATTGTGTTTAGAAATGTGTTACTGCATCCCTTGTTCACGTCACTCCATAGTTTTATTATTTTACCCACACAAGCAGCAATGAAAACTTAGAGAAAGATTTATGAGTGAAATGGTCGAGTTCTTCATCCAGCCAGTGCAGGGACTCGGTAACAGATTGAGCTGTCTCCTGCATTGTCTGCTGCAATTTGTCTTGTAATAATAGACTTATATCAATTACAATGTAAACTTGCAAGCTGGATTTCTTTCCATTTTTTTAACTTGTTTGGAAGTTGTGATCCCCATTTTTCCCAGTGAAAGGGAGGGGAAACCTTTAACAAAAAAGAGAAGGTAAAACCCACTGCCAAGAATAAATTCTGCTGCAGTGCTGGTGTCATTGATATTCACTAGTTGTCCTGGTAATCTTGTTCAAGGCCTGGTAGCCACCTGAGCTGGACATGGAAGCAAATTAATTTCATTTAGCTTGTTTAATGCAGCCCTGGGACTTTTACCTGGACATGCAGCCAGTGAAAACATTCCAGTTTCTACAAACAAGGGTGTATTTATTTATTCCTTGTGTACATAGAATTGCTCAATGGAAAATGAGGGGTTAGTTTTGACTCTTAAATGTTCTGCCATTGAATCTCAAGTTGTTCTGGTTTTGCTGAGTGCCTCCTGATGGGTTTTAAGACATAAAGTAAAAAACAGTGAGAACTGAATAGGCTTTATAATTTCTGGAGTGATACAAAATCCCAGCATGATTAATGCTTGCAAGAGGCTGCCATAATTAAGAAAGAATAAGTACAGTTGAGTCTATCTGAGACAATGGGTGTTATCAGAAGATGTTTAAAAATATGTGAGGAATGACCAGGGCAGACTTGTCAGGAAAGTCTCCTCATGGTGACATGATGTATGTCCTCTTAGAAGATGTTTGTCCTCTTTGAAGAAAGCTGAATACCATATTCCAGTGTTTAACAGATAAAGTGTCAATAGAGTTAAATTTTACACTAATGTTTGCTGTCACACAAGTGAGATTTTAAATTCTTTTGCAGTGCCTGATGCAGATTATTAAAGATTGTAGTAAGTGCTTCCCAGGCACTCGACTTGAGAGGCAGTGTGGTCTGCTGAGTGCAGTGCTCACGTAAGAGCTTTCCTTTCCACCTGCCACTGACCTTGGATATTAGTGCAGTAACTTTTAGCAAATTACCCCACTCTGCCTGGGCTTCTTTGTACATGGAATGTTGATAATAGTGGCTCATTCCTCCACCAGGTGCTTTGAGACCCAAGTAATTAAGTGTAAGATAATGGCGTTGGACTGTGTATATAAAGGCAAAATGCACACTGCATGGGCAGCTAAATGAAATGCTTATGAGGGAGATATTCATCAGTTCATTGACTAGCTGTCAATCTCTGCCGTGACTCTGGTCACACACTATTGAGATATTGAACTATATAAAGATTCTGGTAAACAAAAATGCCAGCACCTCCTAAACCAGGCAGATCAGAATTTACACTATAGAGCTCCTTAAAACAAAGGTGGGTTTTTATGAAACCATTGATTAAAATGGCAGGAATTCTGATATATCTTCTTGCAAATAAAAGTACTCTTTTCATTCACTGTGAAGAAGAATTCTCTTCCATCTTCCTCTAGGAAATGTTTCTTCCTGCAAAGAGTTGCTTGATAAAACTTCTGATTAATGTCCTGTCTGCCATCCTGGTTTCCTGTAGACATGCAGATTTTCTTCTTTGAGGCTGAAGACCTACACCCATACAGGGCAGTGTAAATCCATGAGCCAGTGCTATAAATGTTCCTTTTTTGAAGTAGCAAATGGCAAGCTGAAAGCTCACGTGGATCTGTTGCCCATAGGGATGTCTTCAGTTTTCATGGATCTTTGTTTGCCCCTGAAACTAGGAGATGTTTGAGTATTTGTGAGGATGATTAGTTCTGATAGCTGGGCCTTCATTGTGCCAGGGGTTCTGGCATTTTGTTTTCATATTTTGGCGATGAGTCCCTTGCAGTTTGACCCAAGACCACCTTTTTAATGTGAAAATTCTCCATTAGCCTGTAGGAAGAGTGGAAGAGGCTGGCAGAAGGATAATTTATGCTTAGATTGTTCTAGTTTAGTGCATATAATACCTTAAAGATACCAGGTTTGGTTTTTTCCTGTTCTAGCACAGTCATGCTCCTGCTCCAAATGACTCAGTCTCATTAGTAAAATGCCAGCCTGTCATGGCAAGGGAAACAGAGATGACTGATTAGGCTGCTCAGGGTAGGAAAGTACCTGTCCTCTGATAGAAAGAAAACCTTGTGATCACCCTCTCTCCTGGTGGGACTCACTGTTCTTCCTCTGCTCCTTTTTGCCTCCCAGGAGCAGTGATCCATCAGTCCTGTGCCTATTTTTTGGCTACCATGCTCTTCCTGTGATGGAGAAGCGCTGGCAGAGAGGAAGGTGGAGATGCTTTTGGGCCTTCCTGCAGCATTGAAGGAACCCCAGTGAGCTCCTGAAAGCACCTGTGGGCTGGGAATATGCTGCAATCCCTTGTTCCTGCATTAGGGACTGTTGGTAATGAGCCCTTTCTTAGCACTTGTCAAGGTAATAACAGTGCTGTGTACTTAGAGTGTCCAAAACCCTTCCAAGGAGTGAGATTTGAAAACATAGGAGTGTGTTTTGAACAGCAAGCAGAGCTAACAAGGTGTGTTGATGTGTTTCTTCTCATCAGAAGCTAAGAGTAGACTGTGGCACGTCCTTTCTGTCTGTCATGTGTGAAGCACACGGGGAACACGAGCAGTGGGAGGCAGTTTCAGATGATGGTGCTTAAATGTCTTCACTTTGTACGTGGCAGGTTGGTTGTGGCCAGCAAGTAATGCTTGATCTTGTGTTAAAGAAGCAGTCACTGCTCTGAACTCAGCCAGTTTGAAAACAAATTTGTTTAATTCAATGAAAGAATAGGCAGTGTAGGTTTTAAACCTTGATATAAATTGGTCATATTGCAAATGCAGAAGCCCTTGATTTCGATGAAGTGATCTGAGAACCCAGTAAATATTTCTCTTTGCTGTAATTCTTTCCTGCACTGAAGGTTTCAGACATTTAAAACTGCTTCAAAGGCTGTTTCAGGTGATTTTTATTCAGTGTTGAGTGTTCAGTAGAACACTGCTCAGCATGCATTTGAAAATTAACCCTTATATAACTTTAGGTGGTTTTGAAGTCCTGCTTCAGTTTTCTGGACATCTCTGCCCTTGCTAAAACCAGTCTAAAATAAGGATGACCTTTTCAAATTCCCCCTCTCAGTATCTCATTTCACATGAAGATATTGCTGGTTTTACTGTATTAGTCCCCTTAGTCTGCATCTCTTCACCTTCCCTGGTGTTGTCTGGAGCCCGCTGACATCAGGTGAGTTCAGAGCAAATGCAGCTTTGTGTCTCAGTGTAATCCTCAGGGTCTCATCAGCCTCTGTCAGCTCGGGGTTCCAGGGCTGGATTGGTGTCCTGCTGTCACTGCTGCCTTCCCTTGGATGCTTCTCCTGCAATTCTCCTCTTGGTGACCTTAGGAGCTGCTGCCACAGCCTCTTTTTGCCTCAGGTGGGGCAGTGAAGCCTCACAGCATCTACAGATCCAGTTTGGGCCCCTCCACAAGGACAGGGAGAAGTGGAAAAACCTGATGTCTTTTTCTTTCAGTTTACAAGCAGTTTATCAAATTTAATGAAAATTTAGAGGCAGTAAAGTCTTCAGTTGTAGCCTTTCAGCTGATTCTGATCTCACTGGAGAGTTAGAGACCTTCAGCACTCCATTGACCTAATTACCTTGAAAATGTGTGAAACAAAAAGCTACTGCTTGATTTTTTTTTTTTTAACCCCTAAACCTTATTGAAACCTACAAATTTCACATTAGATTTTTAAATGATTTAAAGAGAAAAAAAATTACTATTGTAAGTATTAAAAAAAAACCAACCTGTTTCTAATCTACAGTGTCATTCCCATCAGGTAGATCTATCAAAACAGTCATCTCCTGGCAAGGTTTGGTCTCATGGTGACACACCTTTCTCTAATCTGTCTTCTGTACTCTGTACTTTGGTGACAACTGACAGGTATCCTGACACTTAAAATATAATGGGTTTTGTACATTAAATTATAGGCATATATAGCTACAAATTAACAGGAAGGTAACACTGGACCTAAATATCAAGTGTCGTGGGGCTGGAGCTGATTAGAAACCTATGAGCAAGATGAATCTGATGTTCTTTTGGGCAGAGGTTTGCAGAAGACTAATGTAGTGCACAGATCACTGCAGGAGGTCCAAGCTATCTGTAATCTCTCAAGGAAAAAAGTTATGGTTGAGATAAAATGACGTTATCTGTTCCGGTGATAGATAACAGTTGATTCAGAGATTAATTCCAGTTGCGAGCAAGACCCTAGGCAGGATTCAAAAAGCCTGAAAGCATGGCTTCCTCCAAACTTTCCATTCTTTCTTCTTTGCTTCCCTTTTCACACCCACCTGCTCTTTGCCAATATTGTCCATAGAAACACCTTTCATCACCAGCAAGACACGAACCTCTCCAGATAAAAAGCCCTTTAAAGCAGCCACTAAAAAGCCGTGAGGAATAAAAGCTTTGCCATTCTAAAACAGGAATGGTAAAACGCTGATTGAAAAATCATGACTGGCTCTCCCCTAGATTTGACAGGATATAATCATCAGCCCATCTTGCTGAGATGCTCTGGTGTGCCTGGGCTCTGCAGCCATTAGGAGGAAGCGACAGGTAGACAGACAGCAGAGCTGGAACTGCAAACAAATATGTCAGAAGTAAATGAACCTCAGAATAACCACTCGAGAGAGAATTCACCCCTGTTGTCTTTGCCACAAAAGGCTATTTACTCTGTGCTTGCTGCAAAAGGTAAAAGTAAAAAATAACAAGGGAAGAGCTGCTTTCTGGCTGGTGGCATTTATTTGCTGCTGTGCCAGAAAATGTGGTAGGAAGTCACAACAAAGCTGAGTGTTGTGCAGGGGTGCTGTGCAGGTACATTCTTCCCCCCACACACTACCAAAAGGTGAATGAGCAGACTGTGAGTCTCTGGAAACATCTGGATTCTGTTTCATGACACCTGCTGGCCTCTGTGTGACTGTGGGCAGATTTATTTGGGTTTCCAGCTTGCTGCAGGGATTCGAGCTGGATCACAATGAATTTGATCAGGTAATGCAGAAGAATTTAATGAGCCCAAGGAACCATGGCTAAGGTCTGCCAACACCCAGTTCATGCAGTACTTACGTAGCTCTGGATGCAACCCCTATGTTAATAAAGCATCTAGACAACATGGAATTTTAACTGATTTGGCAGAATATCCAGAAGATTATTCTGTCTCTAAGAATATTTTTGTTGTATTTCGGTAGCTTTTCAGAGTGGAGATGGTTGCTGTGCATCTCATTGTCCTGTCTGCAGAGAGCTCTCCCCTTTTCAGCCTTCTGTGCTCAGAGTGAGAGGTCAAACACTTCTGCTGTACTTTCCTTCCCATCCTCAAATCTTTGGACTGATGTGTGTTTCCAAAGAGGTACAAATAACTGGAGAACTCTTCAGAAAGCTTGGCTGACTGTTGTTTTCTACTTCAGTGGCATTAGTGCAGTGTGTCACTGCTGATTGCTGCTCCTGCCATGAGATGTTCTTGAGGCACTGTCATTTCAGTGTTTCTTGTGAAAGGGAGGGAGTGGAGCTGCCTTGGGCAGCACTGCGAGGATTATGACTGACAAAGTCAAATTTGGGTAGCTAATTATTTTTGCTGACCTAAACACTTTGACACACAGATATGAACAGATTTTGGCTGTGAAAGGAAAAAAGGGAGACCTCTAGAAATGTGTGGGTTTAGAAATGTATCCTAGGTTTGGAAGGGACCTTAGAGAACATCTTTTTTTCAACCCCCTGCCATGGGCAGGGACACTTTCCACTGGAAAGGTTGCTTCTACCAGATTGCTTCTAAGCCCCATCTTTGAATACTCTCAGGAAGGGGGATCTACAACTTCTCTGGTCTGGTACCTCTAAATCTATTTTAAGACAGGAACAGTGGCCTTTAAGAATTATTTTAGCATCAAAGGAAAGCCTGTGGTGCCTGTCCTGGTTCCTTTCCAGCACTTGTCTGCAATTCACTCAGGCTGGGTCTTGGTTTGTGCTTTATGCCAGAGGCTGCCTTTTAAGGCTTAAGAGTAGATGTGTTAATGTGGATCCTGTCACTTCTTCTACAGCAAACTCCTTCTATCCTGTGCCCTGTGTCTCCTTGGGTGTCCTCTCAGTGCTTTTAAGGAAACAGCTATTTGTTGTCAGCCATCGTCCACCTAGAAATTTGTTTTCTCAGGTGTAATGACTGCAGCAGAATTCTTCAGCATAAATACTATTTTACAGTCATTTAACAGCATTTTCAGTGCTGATGCTTATTTCATCTAAAAGGGGCAGAAGAGTTAATTACATTGTCTAGAAAGGGAGGCAGAATCTTGCCAGCAACCACGAGGCATTGCTGCTCACTTCGATAGAACTGCACTCACAGTAGTGGCAGCTGGATTTAATTATAAGTTTGCTGTGGTTTCAGCAGCAGCTGCTGAAGAATGGATAATGCAAGTAGCCTTCGAAGCCATTCACATTAGAGATAAAACCTTGTCATTCACTGAGACAGCTGACTGAACAAGTATTAAAATGAATAAAGATTTCCCTGGGGAGGTTGCAGGATGAGGTTTGGTTTTTGTCTCGCTGGCTCTTGCTCAGATATGTCAGGCGTGCAGGGTTTTACTCTGCTTCCACCCAAAAATATCAGACTACTCACAAATAAAAGTCTTAAATGATCTAATCTAAGCACTGGTTGTGTGATTAACCTAAACAAGTTAGGGAGGAAATACTACTTACTGGATTTTTTTGTATTTCTGTAGCAGTCTTAAGAAGAAAGCACTATCCCTCCCTGGATAGTTATTTTATTCAGTGATACGTCAGTAACAGACTACCACAACTGAAATGCTATGGAAAAGTGTGTGACTACTGAAGTTACATTCTCATTATTTTGTTGTTAATATATTTCAGTTTTTTATAAAATGGAAAATCTAAAATTCTAAAGTGAATTTGAGCCTTGTAAAACTAAAACTAATTGCTAGAACCTCCACAGGCAAATTAAAATATTCTCCAAGTCAGGTTGGAACAAGAACTTGGTCTAAATGATTTTTCCACTGTCATTGGTCAGTTGCTTCCTAAAATTACTTCCATGCTGTCTTAAATTTTGAGGTGAGTAATGATTTGGAATACTGGAGACCCTTTTCTGTTTTCTCTATCATGGGACTTGGTATTCCCTGAAAATAAGTCCTGTTTAAGACAGGTTTTGTTGGTCACATAAAAAGCTATGAAAGTTGGATAAATTTCAGATTGTACTATTTGAAAATGGAGCTTTTCTTAGGTGCCTCCTTTTTCCCCCAAATAATAATGAAAGCACTGAATTACTCTGCTTAAAGGAAGTGCAGCTTTTATTTGTCTAGGCAGATATTTAATTTCTGCTTTGTCACATCTCCTGTGGAAGAAGAGGCAGCTATGGATGAAGTGGTCCCTGGAGGCACTGGCCCTGTGATTCTTTGAATTTCTTTTATTTTTGAGTGTCTTCATCATTCTTGTTCCTTTTCTCTCGCTCTTCATTTTCTTTCCATCCTTGCTACTTTCCAAACCTCAAGTTGTGACTTAAACTTTAGACCCAGTTATTTCAAAATTGTTTTCTGCTTCTTCAGGTACTTCCTAATAATCTCTTCTAAGTATGCCAGAAGTTGAAAAGGCCAAATCTATTTCGTGACCACCTGGAATAAAAGTGGCTTCTCCTGTTTTTCAGATGTTTGAGAGATTCTCGTGGTGGTACTGAAGTGAGGGGAATTGGTGTCTGTGCTATCCTTTTAAAGAAAACTTATTTCTTACTGTTTCCTTTTTTTGTAAAATCTAATTGCTTTTGCTTCACCAAGAATTCACAGGCAATGGATTTTCTCACTGTTATCCATACTGCAAGGATGGCTTTTGTGTGCAGGGTTGCTGACCTGAATCTGTTTTCTCTCCCTGTAATCTCACTGTTTGGGAGCTCAGAGAGCTGACAGGAGTTAGGGGAGGCACTGCTGAGCTGCTGGATGTCTTACATTGTTTCCTTCACCTGTGAGTACTGGAAATCCTGTTAGTATTTAACATAATGTAACATGAGGGGGAAAATAGCCCATTCCATGGAGATTTCTGGGGCTAGATTTTCACTTGTCCATCCATCTCTTCTTCCTATACCTGCTCCAATCTGAGATGTACCTGCAGCGTGACTTTTTTCCTTCCCCACTGACCCTTTGCAACTCTTACTATGGCCCCTAGATCTGTGTGCTGTGTTTATGTTGTAAATAATGTAGAAATTCTAAATGTAACTTTTTGGGGACTGGGGAAAAAATAATCAACTCAATATTATGTTCAAATTCCTGAATATTTTCTCATTTTGGATCTTGGGTATCCTCTGGAACATAGTCTTGAAATTGTGTGTAAAGCTTGTTTAACTGGATATCCTTGTTCGCTTGTTGTGCTACTGCTTAAATAGGGGCTGTTTATGTCAGTGATGTTTTCCAGGCTGGAATCTGCAGTGCATCCTTTGTGGATCTTTGTACAGTCAAAGAAGTCAAGAGTTCAGTTAAATCCTCTCTTCCCTGATTTCTGTATTTTGTGGTTAAAATCTGCTTTCATGGGCTTGGAAGGTGGTGCTGTATGAATAGATCTGGGAACTGAATTTGGGATTATTTTCACACACAATCTCCACTTGTAATAATATTTCCTTAGTTTTATATAGGGTGTGGGAAGCAACAGGAGGGAGAATGTGCTAACAGAGTAGATAAGAGAGAGATGTTCATCAGAGGGCAGACTTAATAACTGTGAAATAAGTGAATCTATTACAATGCTTGCTAAATTCTTTGCATGGAGAGCAAATTAATCTGTGGCATGACTATGCAATTATACATTGATTGCAGCAGAGTTGTGCTTCACATCTCTGGAGAATTTAGCCACAATTTGTTTCACATTCCACCTTTGTTCCAGCCAAGTAAACTCGAGACAGAAGCAAATTGCACAATACATGGGGAAAAATGGAAAAGGAGAAACTGTAGGTGTAGCTCTGAGTGTTGCTCTCGTCATCATCTTTGTGTTGCAGAGAGCTTTGTGTGAGGATCCATTTATCCTGGCAGTTGTTCATTATCCTGCCAGCCACTTGGCATTATCATTCATTCTGACAAGCACATAATAAAGCCAGGAGTTTGAGCTGATGAACTACTGTATCTGTGAATAAATACTTCAAGAGTTTTGGGCTGGGCAACTAATTCAATTTTGCTGAAAACATTCTCTTTTGGTTTTGTCTCATTCTGTATGGAAGTGGGATGGCAAGTAGGTTCACCAAAACCTGAAATGCCATCACTCCTCTCATGGACTATGGACAGCTTACTAGCTAGGATAAAGTTAACTAGCAATTTAGACAAGTGTATGAAGAAGTCGCACAGCTCATTAAAATATCACAGAAAGTTATAGTTGTTATCCATTCAGAGCAGTTCAGACTGAGATTTGGATGATACCTGCCTCTTCTCTCAAGTTTTTCAAAATTCCTGGGTATTCTTAGATAAGTATTTGTAATGTAAGGGTGCTGTCTTTATTAAAAATAAAAACAAAACCAAACAAAAACCACAAAAAGAAATACCCCCTCCCAAAAAAAAAAATCCCAAAAAACCAAAAAGGTGGCATGCTTGTTGTAAAAGCCTGGTCAGGTACTTTGTGAGCTCAGCACTTCAGAGCTGTTCCTGCATCCCAGGAATGGTTCTTTTCACTTACTTGAGTCTTAAAATAAGGAAGACTAAAAAAAACCAATTGAATGACCCCAAAATATCCAGTCATCCATATTTGTGAAGTTTCACCTAAACATTTAGAAAAAGGAGATGCACAGGTCGGAGTGGGGGAGAATTCATGGGAGAAGAACTGAGTGAGGTTAAATCTGCTCTGACGTGGTCTTGGTCAGCCAGCATTTTTTTTGAACCAGGACTATTCTATTAGTGCAAATTCTCCTTATTAATTGATAGATTGCTGTTATGGCCTCTTTATAAGTGTTCATTTACATAAGCTTTCAAAAATTCAAATTTAATGCCAGCATCTCTCTTTTATTTTTAATAGACATATCAATGTATCAAGTTGAAAACGTGTATAGCAACAGCACATTCTATTTTATAAATATCAAAATAGATTTAAAATAGGCTCTCAGGGTAGCACTGTGCTTTGGGATTCAGGAGCTGAGTATGCTTGAAGTGTGGTTCATCACAGCATGGTTACCTTGTACCAACACCCCTGGCTGACCTGCACTGCAGTTCATTCTGTCTGTGCAGTGCTCTGGATATAATGCTCTGAGTTTTGTTTGCCCTTTATCCTGACACAGGTACTTAGTAACTATCACCTGATTTATTTTATTGAGCTTGTTCCCTTCCAATATCAAATTTCCTGACTTAGTAGTTTTAAACAGGTCGTATTTTTTGCTCTGCTGGGAGGCCCATATTTCTGCCACCATTTCAAAGGTTTTCTGTGGTCATTATTAACCTTGTTCAGTGCTAACAGCAAACCTGTGAGATTTTTAACTAGTGGTGGTGAAGATCTCTTGCCTACACTGGCTTGACAGATGTGCCAGTCCCTTCCTAAGGACACTCTGATGTCTGTGGTCTAAATCAGTTGGTGACTTACAAAGCTTTGCTGCACTGAAGCTGGAGGACAAAGGATAGGGGGTTGTACTTGTCCAGAAACCACATCAGTGTCCGTGTTTTAGAGCATACTCTGTCCTGGGGAAGAGAAAATAAATCTGGCCTTGCTGTGTGAGAACAGAGTGACTGGAGATTGCTCTTGTGCTGCTGTATTGTCATCCCAGTTGAAGGACAGAGGGGTTCTGCTTTATCCAGCACTTTCCTGAAGTCCCTTTCCTGCCAAAGCCATTCAGGCTCATATTTCATCCACTGCAGTGTTTTTTCTCACTTTCCTTCTGTGTTTAATGCTGCAGGATGTCAGTGTGAGCTCTGAGGCTCAGGGGTGGGTGATAGTCCCTCGGACAAGGATGTTGCAATCGCCTGGGAAACATTTCTTGTGTTTTGTTGCACTGGAGTGTGGGTGAAGTTGGTACAGCAGTTCTGCAGGGCATTGTGAAGCACCTGGTCTGCTTGCCAAGCCAGGAAGGGCTTGTTGCTGTGCTATAGGTCTCCAGCTCTTAAAGATTATCCCCAGCCCTTGGGATGGAAGTGGTGGCTCTAGGCTGTACCCTGCAACACAACCCCAGGTGTCTGTGTTCTTCAGGAACACCTGCCCCGTTCTGCTCTTGTCCAGCCCAGCAGGAGCTGTTTGTGTTGCTTTTGGCCTCTCAACACCCTCTCTCCAAAGGTTTGGTGTGGCAGGTGTTTTGCTAGGTTTAAACTCTGCATCAGGGTAATTTTACTGTTCTAGAGAAAATGAACTCTTAGCCCTGCTTCCATGGCTCAGTCCTTGGCTTGTTCTGTGTCTGGGGCAAGCAGCTTTCAGAATTCCTCATCTTACCCATCTATGAAGTACATATTAGAAATGTGGATGGTTTGTTTATCTTTTTTTCTTAGTAATTGTAAAGCCTTTTGAAGCCCTTACAGAGAATTTCATCTGTATGGAGAAACACTCATTAAAAGCCTATTCAGTTCACAATGAAGGAAATGAGATTCTGTGGTTTAAAAAACACTCATTTCAAAATTCTGTTTAAAGTATTGCAGCAACTACATTAAAACTGAGGAGGGCTATTGATTTAATGCACACAATATGATATTGTGCTGTTAGGTTTTTCTTTTGGTACAAATTTACTATTGATTGTTTTCACTTTGACCAGATAGTAATGAATAGTGAAGTAAGTCTACACAAGTTGCCAATATAAAAAAAGATTTGAAAAGTTTTTTGCCATTTTTGATGTAGTGTACTTGTAATGATCTCATTCTTTCTCGTACTTAAGTAAATCATTGTCTTCATTTTCTTGAGAATAGATTTAAGCTTAAAATGCAAGTTTATATAAATGGCAGTACTTTGTGACTTGCTGTTACTATTCATAAGCAGGAAAATGTGAATGTTGCAAATACTTGCAGGGACTTTGGCTGAAATTACCCTGACTTAGACTCTTTTCAGCCTTGCTGACTTTGAGGGAGGGATATGAGGCAGCAGAAGACTTGATGCACCATTAACCAAACTAAAATAGAGGACCTGCTTGACTCTTAGATCCTTGCAGCTCAGACTGAAATCACTGAGAAGTTTAAATGTGAAACAATGCAAGTTCAGGTTAAGATGGGTGAACCTGAAACAAACTGTCCCAGCAGAATTTGGGAGGGAGCAGCAGCAAAGTGTTAAAATACCACTTTATATAAAATGGCTGTGTCTGGCAGAGTCCTTCCTGACTGCACACACCCTAAGCGTGTTTGGAAGCTTCATTATTGGTAAAAGATGTGCTGTCACCATGGAGTAAATGAGAAATGATCACCTCCTGCTAGAGGTGGTGGGGGACCTCATACACACGAGGTGTGACTGAATCTCTCTGTCCAGGGACTCCAAGCTGGTGCCAGTCAGCATGGCACAATAAAACTGCATCCTAGTTCAGGTGGAGAGGATAAAGAATAGTCAGAAGAGAGGAGAGGAGTTCTGACTTCAGTGTTAAGTGATGTGGAGTGGCAGTTCTGCAATTACGTGGATCTGGGACTATGTAGGCAGAGGGAATAGTCCTGGAGCCAGAGGAGAAATGTAGGAATAGGTGCCAGAAGAATGGATGATTGTTTCATTTTTAATTCTTATTATTTATACCATTAATTTTTTATAGCTTTTATTTTTCCTGTCTGATGCCAGAAAGTCAGTGGCTTCTGCTATAAACCAAGGTTCTGGTCTTGGCAGTGAAATGCAGCTACAGGATTTTGGCCGGTCAGCTTGCTTAACTCTGCCCATCTGTCATCAGCATCCTCTGTTCTGTGGCAGAGAGAAACGGGGAGTTTGACTTCAGAGATGCTTGTTATGCCTGGCATGTCACTGCTCGTGACAGATCTGATGTACTCGTGTAGCAATTAATGGCGGTGCAGATTTTCTTTTGGCACCATCGTGCTTTGTGAGTTTTCATCATCCTGTACTTAGTTTGAAGTGAACAAAACACTGAATATTAGAGACAGTGAAGGCTGGGATTGCAGATGCCTTTGCAAATAGCATGAGAGATGTGCTGTGGTGTTGGCCTGGCTGGGCATCAGGATTTCTGTTCTGAGATTGTTTTCAGGATCAGAGAGATGTTTTGTCTTCATCTTGCCCTGCTTTGGAAGAGAGCAACAAGCTTCAAGTGTTTATGGACCTGAAGATCTCCCTTATTCTTCTTCAGGTAGAGAACACCTCTAACCTTAGCAGAGCCCTGCTCTGGCTGGTGCTGAATAAATCTGCAGCGATCACTGTGACTCCTTTTAGAGTCCTCACTAAAATGAGGAGCCCTTCAGTCACTCAGTGTGACGTGTCCCTGGCTCTGTGCGAGCCTTGCAGCTTGGCTGCTGCCAGCGCAGCATCCCAAGTACATCCCAGTTCTGTGGCTGAAGAAGAAAACCCCTGGGGCTTTGGGGTCCATAACCCCTCCAGATGGGCTCTTAGGGCTGTTGCAGACCAGGGATCTCCAGCTGCTCTCTGAGCAGCTTTGCTCTGCATGAGCATATGCCTCCTCTGTGTCTCATCAGAGCTGGATTCCAACTCGTGTTTTCTGTAAGATACTTATTTTATTGAATGATCTAAAAACTAAACAAGCTTGTTTTTCTTGGAAAGGTCTCAATAGCCTTTATTGTAGATTTAATTCTGCTGGTGTTTCTGGAAGATCTGATTGGCACCATCCATTGTAGTGGGCCTCTTCTCAGAGATGGTCAGCAGGGTGGGTTTAGTACAGCATTAAAATCTCCTCTGCTGAGAATGTGACTGCTTCTAGCCTCACGTAAAACTAGTAAAATCAAACACTAAGTTTAAACTACTTTGCCTCAGAATGAAACTCAGTATAAATATTTAGGCTAAAATATGAAATGTTTTACAGGAAGATACAGTGTTCAGCATCTTCTCACGTAAAAGAAGGTAATAAAACAAAGATAAAGATTATCTTCACCAAATGAAAAAAATCCACAACGCTGATCTCACTTAAGCCTGTGTAAATAATAACTCTGAATTAATTTTGGGTTTATGTTTATTCTGCATTGTGATTGTCTGACAGCTGTTTATATGCAGTTGTAGCTTTATAGCCTAGTTCTGCTGCTGCTGATGTGAATGTCAAACTCAGCTTCCTTCAGTGGAAGGACAGTTGGACCCATCTGAAGAGTGAAGCTACAGTTTTTACTTTATAAAAGTAAATTGTTACAAAACCCCTTCCTGTCTGGGTTTTCAGTGACTAAGAATGCGTTTTCCATATTCAGACTGTAGCGAGTAACAAGTTGAACCTTGCATTATCTGTGCTGGTTTTAGGGACTATTACAGCATATTTCCAAAGTGTTTTACAGGCATAATATTTCAGGATTTTGCTTATTGTAGTCTTTAAACTGAAAAATGGCCTTCTAGAGCTGAGCTGTCCAAGTCCAGTTTGGCAGCTGCTCTGCTGCAGACTTGGACCCGTCTCACTTCACATCTCGTCGATGGAGTTATTCCATATTGTATTACAGATTTCTTATATAAATAGCTTCACATCTCAAAGGGACTGAAACAACAGTTCTGGACTGTGACTTTTCTGATCTTTTATGCCTTTGCTGGCAGTGGTGTGTGTGTGGGTCCTGACTCAGCTACTGCACTCTTCTGCCTGCTTTTTTTTCCCTGCTTCTTTTCCATTATTAATATCAGAGGATCACTTAGGCACCTCAGCCTAGGTCTGAACACCCCATTTGCTGGTCAGTTTTGGTCTTCCAGCCTGGAAGGCCTGGATCATCTGAGCTTTAGAAAAAGAATTACAGTAAATCTTTCATGTGGGAAAAGACTGCTTGGAGCTTGGACTTTCTTATTTTATTCCCTTTGCCTGTGTTATGTGTGACAACTAAAGTACCCAGTCATAATCATTTCAAACCATCATTATTGAGATTATTTTCCCCAAAGGCTATGTAATTCCTTCTGTTTCTCTGCTGTTGATAGGGATGCAAGGGACAGATTTTAAATGTGGTTTAGTCACTTTGCCATTTGCATAGCAACAAAAATAATTTACTAAAAATCACTTTCTGCTGTTCAATAATTTAATATAGAAAAATAAATATCTTTAAAATACCTTGAAGAGGTATTTAGCTCTAGAAAACTTTAAAAGTTCATTTTAATTATCAGTGCTGCATGCCAATATTTTCACAGTGAGTATCCTCTGTGGAAGAAATATTTCTTGTAATGCCTTCTTTTGGGGATGTGGGGGGTGAGCCTCAGATATATTTGTATGCTCTCAAAAAAGGGTTTTACTAAAGTATGTCTGCAGAAAGGTGGTGATGCCTGTCATTGAACTGAGTGATTGATTGATGTCTGTGGTTTTCAAAATACATTATAGAGGATATTCCTTTTTTACATAAGTCTTTCTGGTTTCAATAAAGAAGGAACGAGCTGCTTTTGGCTGCTGTGAGAAATTCCTAACAGTTTCTTGATTTTCTTTTTCCCAGCCACCAGTGTTACAAGGTGGGAATCCTGGTTTATTCCAGCTTTTAGGATAGCCCAGGGCACTTAGTAAAGTCAGTACTGTTTGTTCATAAATCTGGCGTGGCTAGAGATTGTCTATTAATGAATATGTAATTTTGAGGGGAGTATGTGTGCATGTCTATGTACATGTTATCAAAGGGTAAGGAGAAAAGGTTAATTCTGGAAATCTGTAGAGTTTTTTAGTCAATCTTAAAGGTAATAATGGTGTTTTTATACTTTGCTTAGTGAGTTTGTTGACATACACATACAAATGAACTCCAAGTTCACTGCCACTGAGTAGTCTGGGCATTGTGAATACATACAAAGACATTATTTAAAGGTAGCTTCTTCCCAGCTATCCTCCCAACAAATGCTCCCAAAAAGAGAAGAACCTTTCCAAGACATGCTTTTTTCAGAGGATCTGTGTCTCAGCTGAGAGTCCTTTAGGACTAATGCTTCGGCACCAGCCTGGATATTGAAATCTCGGCACCATTAGCTGGAGTGTCCCAATTACTTTAATTGACACACACATATTTGAGGAGAGAGGCTGTTTCCAAGGTTACCAGGATTTGAATTACAACATCACTTTTTAAAAAGAAAAAAAAAAAAAAATAGAAAAAGCCACCTTCCCTCTAAACTCCAGTCCTATTAAAAGTCAAAGAAATTGTAGTAAGAGTGGAGTAGGCTCTTCCCAGCCCTAGTAAATATGAGCCTAACCAAAATTATTCAGTGTCTTATCTAAGGCTGTGGCCACTTTGATTTGATTTATTTGCAGAGTACCAGTGTTGTGACTAAATTCTCTTAAAGGATCAGTTTCTGGATCATGGCTGCAGCCACTGGGGAATACTGTGAAACACTTTCTTCAGTGTCAGATCCATGTGCATGTCTGGCACTGAAAGAAAACACATCTTCTCTCATCACCCCTTTTCAGGAGAAATGTGTTACAGTCGAGAGAAATGAGAGCTGAGCCTTCAGCTCTGTTCTGTATTAATGTTAAAAATGTTCATCTTATAATAAGTTGGCCTAATTCTAGAAATGCTGTGTCTTCCAAACACTTCTAAATAATTCTTAAAAATACTCCCTGTGCCGTGATGCAACTCCTAGTTCCACTGCTGCATTCCAACATCTGTTTCACTTTAGTGGGAATTTCAAACGCTTATCCTCAACGTGGTGTGTGAAAATTTGAGAGTGATTTTATCCAGTTTCCGAGGGGCCTAACACTGGAAATGGCAGCAGGGTGGGTGTGGGTTTTAGGCTGTCCTAAAACAGGGAGGAGGTATGGGAAAAGTTAATGCTTAAAGGTTTTGCCTCAGTTGTCCTTCTACCCCACTGCTGCCACTTTATTGTGAATACTGCACCATAATGCACAGAGCAAGACTCTGCTGTGACATCTGGAGCTCCTTGTCAGGTTGGTGGCTTTCCTTCCTCCACAGTGTAGTTCCGTAGTTGAATCACCCTCCCCTCTGCCCTGCAGACCATTCTCTCTTCCTCAGGTTCACTCTGTTGTGGAAACCTGCAGGACCTGGCAATGGTGGCTGTAAATGAGGACAAAACGTTGGAAGGATGGAGGGAGAATGCCTCAGGGGAGAATCTATAAAAGATACATTACTCTTTCTCCTCTGGCAGTCAGTTTAGCATTTAGCTTTGGGGATGAACACTGGGAATTGACTCAGCCAGTGCTGGAGCTGAACATTTGCTGTTGTCTCCCCTTCTGTTGTCTTATGGACTAAGTTGTGCTCAAAAGTTCAGAGGATCATTTTGTTCTTAATTCTATATTTTCTATAACAGTCTAATGCAGAAAGTCTCTCTGCCTGTAAGTTCAGCCAATTAACTTTCTGTGAACTCTCCTGCTCAATTTTCCTCTATTTCCATCACTGTAAATCGGAGCGGCTTTACTGGCCCCAGTCTGAAGTCTCTTTATGTAATTGAAGGTGGAGAGTTTGAAAAGCAGTCTGCAAAGGGTTTTGTGGCAGAAATTCTCTTTAGAGAAGGAGCTTTTAGTCCTCTTGTGCTGATGCTACGTCAAGTAGTAGCCTGTGTGTTGTGGAACAAGGACAGGTACCCAGGTAATTTACACCTCAGTCTCCTGCAGATGGGATACCTCCCAGTGGCTCAGCTTTCTGGTTGGGCAGGTCCAGTAGCATTTTAAACCCTGATGCTCTGGCACACCTGCATTCCCCAAATCCCTGCCTGTCTGCAGCACAAAGCAGCAAAAGGCACTGAAAGCCTCAGCCTGGTTCAAACCTGTTGAGCATTTGGACATGGAGCCAGAGAAGTTCCATGGGATCTCCAGAGCAATTCTGTAGCTGTGA
This sequence comes from Aphelocoma coerulescens, assembly GCF_041296385.1. Classification (NCBI taxonomy): domain Eukaryota; kingdom Metazoa; phylum Chordata; class Aves; order Passeriformes; family Corvidae; genus Aphelocoma; species Aphelocoma coerulescens. Next base: position 23,425,422 of record NC_091023.1, on the reverse strand, counting down.
TGGGTTTAAATAAAGTTCAGTAAGGCATGCTGGACTCTCAGATCATCAGTCATCTGTGTGGATGGGACTGCAATTGTTACAGGCATGCTGTCCAGGCTCTGGAATACTCTGGTAAGGAATCATTCTCAAGACAGGTTCATAACCAATTTTTTTTATTTGCGAGTGAAACCAATTTTTTTCTTACTGGACCAAACTGAAAGATCTGTGGATCTTATCCAGCAGATTTATTAGTTTCAAGCCATTCTGGATTATGTCAGCTTTATTGAACTATAACCATTAAAGAAAATAAGAGGCTGTTTTTAGAGCCCAAGATCTTTTCATTAGAGAATTGGAGCATAGGTGGGAAGGGCTTGGGATGAATTTCCTTTCTAGTCTGTGGTCCAGGTGTTTGCAAGAAATGATTTGTGGTTGAATCCAGATTTCTGACTGTGTTTGGCCAGGAGAAGAGGCAACAACACCCTCTGAACAGCATAATGAAAATAAGGCATTTAATATTTCAGTATTTTCATTAAGTGAAGCCTGCCAGTTCTAGCCATATGTGCCATTACTGTTTTAATCATATAAATGATACATACAAGAAATGATACACAACTCCGGTACTTGGAATTACTGAGTGTTCTTTATGCCTCTTCTGTGAAAAATAGCCTTTTTTTTAATAGTCTTGTGGAGCTCTGAATAGAGAATTGCCTTCCTTAGTGTTGAACTGGAGTTTTTAGGCACTGTGACTTGTAGCAGGAGCCTTCTGTTGAGGACTGGAAAAATGATGAGCAGAAAGTCTGTCGAGAGAAGGCTGACAAAGAAAAGCCTCATTTTCTTTGTGAAAGCAAATCTACCAAGAACATCTTCCATTGAGCATATTTTTCTTAATTTTAAAATTCAGTCACCTCTTTAATTCTATACAGAATTGAGCACTTGGGATAAATGAATTGTGGATAAGGCCAGTTCCTTTGACTGCATAGGTACAGTGTTCTTCCAGTGCCTCAATACTGGGACCAGTACTGGTTTATGTCTGTTGGGCTGGGACCCAGTGCAAGCTCTACCAGCAAGGAGGTGTTTTTGGATGTGTCTGAAAGGGTGTTGGATGCAAACTGACTATGGCATGTGGCCCTACAGCCTGTGCCTGCCTAGTAGAAAGGCCAAGAAGGTGCAGAAACATTTTGTAGTCTCGTTTATGGCTGGCACAAATTCCATCTCTGAAACCATCCCATGCAGAACTCGTGGCATCGTGACTTAAACTGCTGAGAGGCCAAAGGAAAAAAACACAGAGTGCAGTTGCAGTTGTTGGTTTTTTTTTTTTTCCCCCAGGGAATATTAGCTAGAGATCTTATTGAAAGAGCTTAAAAAATGATAAATTGTGAGTGAAGTGCTTCGTTTGACACTGTTTATTTAAATATTGTCTCTTTCTAGCAAATGTGTGTAACACACACACAGGTGTGTGTTCACCTCACAGGCATCCTGTAGGAGTTGCTTATCAAATCCATGGGGGCTGGTCAGTCACCCATGAGACACCTCCCCATACCTAGCCATGATTTTCTAATTCCAGTTACACAAAAACCATTTTGGGGACATAGAGTGAGAATGCAAACTTTTGTTTTATTCCAGCCCATTGAAGAATTGTTTTTACACACTTTACATCATTTATCTCCTCGTTTATATTCAGCTGCTGTTCTGGGATTTGCCAGACTCAATGGTTTTTCATTTTACTATTTCTCTTCTTGTTTAAAGGAAAAAAAAAGATGTAGTAGTTGGTTGCACTTAGTACTTGTCTGGAGGTGAAGGCGTGGCTCCCTTAAAGCTGACAGAAAAGCACTTACTGACTGTAATGAAACTGAGTTTTTCTTTTGAAATCTTTCAATGATGAAAACAAACCTTTCCCTTTTCTTTCTTCCTTTGCCTTCTCCACTCCATGTTCCATCCGTACTCACTTGCCTCCTGTTCAAAAGCTCTTAGTGGCAACTTGCAGTAGCAACAACACACTTTATTTCTTTTGTATGACCAACTTATGGGACTCACAAGGATCATCCAGTCCAAGCCCTGGCCCTGCACAGACACCCCAACAACCCCACTCTGTGCATCCCTAAGAGCATGATCCAAATGCTCCTGGAGCTCTGGCAGCCTCAGGGCTGTGCCCATTCCCTGGGCAGCACCCAGCACCCTCTGGGGGAAGAACCTTTGCTCATATCCAACCTAAACCTCTTGACACAACTTTGGGTCCAGTCCCTGGTCCCCAGAGAGAAGAGGTCAGTGCCTTTCCCTTCCCCTCCTGAGGAGACTGTAGGTTCCTGTGAGGTCTGCCCTCAGTCTCTTCTCTGGCTGAAGAAGCCAAGTGACCTCAGCTGCTCCTCCTTTGGCTTCCCCTCCAGACCCTTCACTGTTTTCATAGCCCTGAATGTTCAGCTTTCCTCACTAATTCTTGTGCCTTTTGAAGAGGAGAAATAGCCCTTCAAAAATAGTTTTTGTTGGTGGCAGCAAGTAGAACATGCTAAATGTCTGCAAAATGCACGTAGGTTGCCTGTTTATCCCTGGAGTTGTTACGGAGAGGAGCTGCAGTCTTGACTGAAGGTATTAAAGTGCATGTAAGCCTTTAAGATCTCACCCTAAATGTCTCACTGAGCACTTCAGTTGTCTACTGAAATTAAAAATGAATTTAGCACATGCTGGAAGTTTTGAAGCAGTTGGTAGAGTTGAAGCTTGTTTTAGAAATGATCCTGCTCTGTTTCCCAGGAAAAGCCTTTTGATGTCTTCTTTGAAGAGCTGATTCTGGGTACAATGGCCACCAGGTATTTGAAGAAAGCAGACCAGCAGTGTTTTCTCAATCTGCACACTGTAAATAAGCCCAGTGGTTGCTTTAGCCAGCATTGTTGTGTGGCGAGCCCTGGGTTTGTGGGGCCTTTGTAAAGAGGGAATTGGATGTACAAGTTCCTCCATTGTTAGGTAACCTCAGCAACCAGCTCCTCTGACAGTGAACATGAAAGGGGCTCGTGTCTCTAGACACTGCCTTGCTGCAATTGCGTTTCTATAACAACTTGAGGAATCATTAATAAATTTGAAACACAGCTTCTCCCCCAAAGCGTTTCTTGCAGCAGAGTGGGGGCTCATGCTGGATTTCAAAGAGAGCATCGTGTCTACAGTTTATTTTCAGAGTAAAATATATTTCTTTTTGAATCAGAATTAAGCTGATATACTGAATTAAGAAATCCCTGGTGGCTCTGAAATTTGGGTAGCTTGCTTAAACAAGTAATTATTTCTAACATTCTGTAAATTATTAACTCCTTTAAGATATGAAAACATTTATCGGTTGAACTGTTCTTGTAATGTTTTTCCTTCCTATGTTATTTTTCCGCTTCTCTTGTATCTGGAGATTCAAAAGTAACTGAAGATCTTGCAGGTTTATGCCCACTTATTTTTATTTTTAGATTTTTGTATTGCTCACCTCTTAGGATTTTTCAGAGATTGCTTCTGAGAAAATTCATTAATGATGCTTTTTTGAGATACGTATTTCATGGGATTATAAAAAGCAGCCTCTGAGCCCGTTTCTTACAACCAGTTTGTTCTTGGGGCTGTCAGTTAATTTGTCTGTTCCTTGGTTTCTGAAATAAAACTGAGCTTATCTTGTAATGAGGTGTTTGACAGCTGTTACATAGCTAACGAGAATGAGAAAGTGTAGTCACAGAAAGAGCTTTAGAAAATCTACTAACCTTGTGCATAATATATTTATATTATGGTTTTTTTCAGAGGTTGTACTTCTGTGACTGCCATCCTTGGGAGATGAAAAAAAAAAAAAGCCAGCATGTAGAAAACTGTTTTCTGGGTTTTATTTGTTGCATTTCCACCTGTAAGCTCCCCAGAAAAATATCATTAAGCTAAGTGCTCAAAGAATTTATGCATATTGCAGCATCTCCTTGTTTGTGGTTTGACTTAACCTGTGAACAGGTGTAGCACTATTACAATTTACAGAAGGACCTGATTTAGGGCTCTAATAAATATTGGCCAGTGCTCATACTAACCTGGCTTTCAGTTAAAGTTATTCTTCCAATTTAATTTTTGAGATAATACTAGATCTCAGTGCAGGTGCATAGGCCTCCCCAGTAATGGCAGAACTTCCTTGGTGCAAATGGAATGTTCTGAAGAACCTGTAACTGTGACAGAGGCTTGACCAATATTTATTTCCTGGAAGATGTACTGTGGCTTTCTTGGTGGAGGGCTGGTGAAGTGATTTACCTTCCGTAGCACCACGGCGTTGAAATGCACCGAGCGCAGCATCATAAAACCAGATAAGACAGTTAATCTAAAAGTCCATTGTGGAATAACAAATGTTATTATTACAGCCTGTGCAGAGCAGCCCAATGTGTTCCTAGAGAGCAGCCTGGATGATTCACGTGCTCCTTGTTTCCATTCTGGCTGTCCAGGATGAGTAATGGTGTGCTGGCCAGAACATGGGATTTTCACAGCTCCTCCTCTTCCTGAAAATCTGTTGTTCCACACCAGCTCTATCTGTTGGTATTTGAATGTCTCAAATCTCTGCTTTCAGAGGACAAAAATACACAGGCGTTGCTGAGTGAAGTTGAGAGGAACTCTGCTAATTCTTTTCTTAGTTCATTCAGGCTCAGGATGCAGAGCCCAACTCAGTCCAGTTGCATCTCGAATATAAAACACCGACTTGGAGCTGTCTCTTGTTTGCCCTATAATTTTCAGCCATTGACTCTGTTCTATGATGCCCTCAGGAGGTTATTAAGAAAGTAACTCATTATGGGAATCCAAAGTGTAGTGATAATCACTCGCCATAAACTGCATAATGGAAGGATTTTATAGATTGTTAAAGCTCATTTTAACATTCTTCATTTCATCTTCTGCTTTGGGTTAATGCAAAGACATTGCAGACAGAGAAGGGATGATTGCTGCTGGATTCGTGATCTTGGATCAGGGTGGGTAGGAGTCAATAAATAGCAGCAGATGGTTCCTATTGGGCAAACAGGGTCAGGGAAATCAAATTAGTGTGTATTTGTACTCATTTTTTTGCAAATAGTAAGAGCACCAGTCGTGATTTCAAGGCCTCTAGTGTGCTTTTACCAGATGCTTCCAATGAGAAATTCTTTTCTTTTTCTGGCAGTAGGATTAATGCACAGTGCCTGCCCAGCACACTCTGTGTACTCCACAGTTAATAGCGTTAAAAGAATTGAAAATATTGGTAATAAACACAATTTAGCATAAGTAAGTGCACTGTCCCTCACTGTGATACTGGAAAGGCCTGAGGTGGTTCACTAGAAAATACAATACTTGGTGTATAAACATGCAGGGAATTGTCAGATCACAAAGGTTGGGTGGGGGCCAGAAGGAGAAAGAGAAGCATGGTCCTGGTGATTTGGGGGAAAAAAGTGACAAAAATACAGGGGGTCATCAATCTCTGTTGAAAGATGTGATTTTGTAGACTTATTTCTTATTTAACTTGTATAAAAGATTTTTTTTTTATGGTATTTCACTTAAATGTCATTACCATGGAGTTTAGTTATGGGTGAGGTCCTGAGACTGATGAAAATACAAAAGGATTTTGCTTATCACTGCTCAGAATTACACCTTAAAGGTAAAAGACTGTAGACAGGTAGAAAACCAATGAGAATTTAAGATATTTATTGGGTTAGGTTATGTTTTTGTCATATCCACAACCTAATCTTAGCAGAGCTTCGAAGTAACAAAGCTGTTAGGGAGGTTTTTGAAGGTGGGCAGTGATTTAGCTTTGTTCAGGGAGAGCTGAGTCCTGCAAGGTGAGAGACAATGTAAGACAATATGCAAGGAGAGTTGTTTGCTTTTATTTTTATCATATGGGTAATGTAGCCTGACATCTTGATTGATGGGACAGAGCTGTTGGGGACCTTGGAAGGAAGGAAAGGCAAGAAAATAAATACTTGATGTCACAGAGATGAAGGAGCAGTAGAAGAAGGAATGCTGAGATCTGGCTTCAAATGCCACTTACCCAGACTGGGGGTTTCCCAAGTCTGTAGGGATATGAGCAAGGGAAATTGCAACACTTGGTCTCAAAAAAAAACAAAAAAAAAAAAGGAAAAAAGTGATGTGCAGATTAGGAGTAGTCACCTCCCAGGATGGTGAGGGGGTGCCTGGTAGGCAAAAGAAGATGCAGCAGTAGCTTTTGTTCTCTCCAAATAATACCTAGACAGAAAACATGGCAGCTCTGTTCTCCCCACTGCAGTCAATCCTCAAAGGATTTGGAGTCCTCGTTAAAACATCAAAACAATTTGTTAATTAGCCTGTCCAGTTATAAGTGCATACATGGAAATAATTGGAATACCTGGAATTTGCATTTCTGTGGAAAAGCAGATTTAGAATTTTATGTCTAAGTAAGAACAAACAGTAAACCTGCTGCTGTTTTGAGCAAAACCATGGGAGAACTAGGAAAATACAGATGAAGTTGATAAAGCAATTCTCAAGCAGTTCATGTAAGTGGAAAAGTCACCCCAGGGACTGGATGGGTCTTAGTTTTCCTCACTGTCAAGTGCATGTTCCTTTTTGTTACCTGCAGCAGGGTCTGTCCTCACATTATTTCTCTCCTTTTAATATTTTATTATTTAGTTGCTAACAATTACTTTGATCTCCATTTTTTTCCCCACCTTGTCAGTTTGAGAAAATTAATCAAACGCCTGACAATGACCAGAACTATTAATCTTTTGTGCTTCATCGTGGACTTTTTTTGTAGCTTCTTTTCTGAAGCTAAAACATATTTCGCTTCAGACCTGTGTGGCTGACACATTCCCCCTCCATAAGGATTCTTCATTTTGGAAGTCCACTGAGACTTTCAAATAAATTGAGTTGACCTGTGCAGCTCTGTGTGTTTGTCTCCTGCCTGACCCTCCCCTCGTGCAGCCAGCAGACAGATTGGAGTGAATATGATTATGCAGGCAAGCAAATCCCCTGGTTATAATTGCTTTTAATCGCTGTTGCTTGACACTGGAAAGTGTCAATTCTCTATCTTTTTTCCAGAAATATTTTTTCTACAGGAACTTTTGTTTGAAATGGTGATCTGGGTTGTTGAGTAGTGTTGACTAGATCCTGGCTGCTATAATTAGTAGCTAATTACAAGCTTTGATTGCATGTCTAACACCGCGTTTATTCAGAAACAAATGCACCTTTTCTCTGGCGCAGGTGAAATGAGTAGCTCGGTGTTTTGTTATTCTGCCCTGTGATCATCCCCCCTGCACCAGGAGCTTTCCCTTTCATGTGCTATCGGGAGGAAATTTGTCTCTGTCAGCAGCATTCCCTTGCTCTGCATACCCAAGGATGTGTCTCTGTTTTATCAGGTGCTTCAGAATTAGCCTGGGTAGTGGGGGAAGTCTCAGAGGAGGAATTTGTCCAGCCATTTGGGTCAGGAATCTCTTCCCTGGGCAGGATTTTCAATCCAGCTATCACAACATTATGCAAACACTTGAAAACTGGAAGCTGTAGTGTGCTGGAGACAAGGGGGATGTTTATTAATATACTTTGCCTGTGCAAGCTGCAGATAACAAACAACAATAATGATGAAGTGTCTGATACACAGGTGCCAGTAAACTGCTTTTTTGTTTAAAAAAGATGATCTAGATAACTCCTCACAAAAAGAGCCCAAGGATTTTAATTTCAAAATTTATCTATGTCCTATCATCCTTAGGCTTGAATCACTAAATATCTATAATTTTTTTTTTGTCTTGTCACTCCTGATAGTGGTACTTTCAGGACAGTTTCTATACATGAAACTTAGGAAACAGTTATTTTAATGAAAAAAAAGTCTTTGCTATAATAAGATACAGTTTTGTTGTTCCTCTGTGTAGACAATGCTGAATTATTTTTCCTTTCAAGCAGCTTCCTCTGAAGTAGAAGAAAATGTTAAGTACTTCAGCTAGCTGGAGCAAAGGCAAAGGTTGAATGGAAATCTGCCTTGCTGCTGCCGCCAGCACTGACAGTGGTTCTGATATTTCCCTGGCACTTTGTTTACTGGATGGAAATATTTCATCACTGATATCTTTTATTTCTGTTAGTCACAAAGAAGAGAGCTGGACTTTGATCCCTTTTAATCATGGTTAGTAGAACTATTACAAGGAGAGTCACGCAGTGGTGCTGAGCAGGCTGGTAAAGTTAGCAGCTATTTTTTGAAGAAAAATGAACATACATATGTGAAAATGAAACTTTCTTCTCACCTTATCTTAATGTTTAATCATAGATATTGCAGCTCCCATTTTCCCTGTCTGGTGCTTAAGGTTTTGATATGGTAACTCACACTGTTCTACAAACTTGAAAGCTCAAGGAAATGCCTGTAAGCACATATTAATGGTACAGTTTTCCTGGATTAAATTCATTTACATCGTTCCTAAAAGAGGAGATAAGTTGGAATTGCTAAATCTGCCTGGTTTCTCTCTGGTGCAATGTCTTCTTTATGCCTCAGAGAGAGGGAAAGGGGGAGATGTGGCTTTATTTGAACTAAACTATCTAGGAAAACGGGGGTGCTTGGACTTTTCATTGGAAAAGGAGCAGATTATTTTACTGAAATAACTTGGCTGTTACAGGGCACAAAGTTTGAAGACTTAACGAGTTGAATACTGAGTTTACAGTGTTAATTTAACCTGTGTATGTTTTTGTCCTAAGTGTTGTCTTGAGTTTATTTTAAGCATTTGAATCAAGAAAGTGCTCACAAGACCTTACCATCATCCTTAGGAGTGAGTGCATCCTCCTAATTAGCACCAAGAGAGCCCCATCAGCAACATTCAGAACGGTCACAGCACAACTCCCAGGGATATTTAAAGCCCTGACTCTGCTGGTTCCACCTTTTATTTTCTATCCCTTGTAAGCATGATTGTTGTGAGAAGAGAAACAGAATCCTGTGGAACACCAGCTCTGGATCCTTCCATCTGTCCCAGAAGGGGAGTAGGGGTGCTGCCTTCCAGGTTCCTGGACCACCAAATGTGCCTCAGTCGTGCTGTTCCTGGTGGAAACGTTTCCAAGCAGGGAGCTGCCTTTGGTCCCACTTCAGGCTTCCACTAAGGCAATTTGTGTAAATTGGGGTTATTTTCAGTATGGTGAGGTATTAGCTGTAATCTGGGTAAAAGCCATTTAACTTTGGAACCAGCATTGGGAGTACAGGATTTATTTGACTGGGAACCATCATTATTTTCATCATTTGTAAAGTAAAATAAACCTAACAAATGCTGGTTATCTTTATTTCTTGCCACTGTGTTACAAACAGTGGTGCTCTCAGCACTACATGTATTTGAAAGTTCAAAGGCTGTTTCACATTAAACAGCTTTATTCTCTGAAAATGTATTCTTGTACCATTACTGGAATCTCAGACCTCCCTGCTTGGTCATAAGTCCTCTAAGCTTCCATCACCTCTTTGCAATGATGCTTTTAATGAGACTCTGCAGTTCACATCTGGCTTTTACTACTGTGGATGTGTGACAGAATACAAAGGGTTCCTTGTTTAAAAATGAAGTCCTGAGGCTTGTAAGAAAGCAGTAGGAGTTGAAAGTGACTCTAAACAAAATCCATTTTAAATGGATTCAAGTCTGTAAGAGTGTTTCTTGTATATCAAAGGCCTTCATTTCTTGTTTATGATAGGTAAAAACTGTATAGACCATTGCTCACTATGGTTTTGTCTTTATTTCACTATATTAATGCTTTGTTACTTTAGGGCAGCATCTATATTCAGTAAATCTATTTCTCTTTATCCATAAAGAGCCCGTGGATCTACATTCTCTCTTCAGGAAAGTATCTCTGTGTTTACACAGCACCAAATATTGTTGTCCTTTGGTGACAGACAACGGATAATATTTGCAGTGGGAACAGAACAACCTCCTGTCCTGTGGGCAGACCCCTCAGAAAAGGGTTGTGTCCACTGGAAAGCTCCCAGGCACTGCCAGTAAGGAGGCAGAGAAGGGCAGCTCCAGAAGGGGCTTCCTGGCTGATGGATCCAAGCAGTTGGAAGAGCCCTTGCTAATCCTGCAATCCAAAACCTCTCGTGTTTTGGAAGGGGGAGAGAGCAGGCATTTGAGAGAGCAGTTTTTCATCTGAAAGGGGCATCTGTGGAATGCCTCCAGCGCGCTCGGGAGCTGCGAGCAGCGTTGCGATCTCTCGTGCTGCTCGACAGAAGGTGCCTGCACAAAGCCCCTCTTGCAAAGTGCAGAAATACATCAACTTCAGGCATGGTAATTTTTTATAACTCGCTGGTAAGCTTGCAGAGTTCCACCAGATGGTATGGCAGCTACCTGGGGCAAGCCAGGGGAGTCAGGAGGCCTGGCGTGGCTGCAGGATTGCTTTGTGTGCTCTGTGTTGGTGAGTTCTTTTTGCTTTGCTGTGTTGTTGTTGTTCACCTCCTACCACTCCCTTCTGGTTTGTTTGAACTAGCTCAGGATGGGGACAGTTCCTCACTGCTGTGTGCTCTCTGCTGTGTTAACTTGGAATTTCCCCCAGACTCTGTTGCTATTTTTTTTCTTTTTTTAGCTAATTTAGCCACTCTCCTCCTGGTACCTGAGCTAACATAATAGAAAGTGTGTGGGAAGTGCTGGAAATGGTAATTTGCTGTGCCATGTAGACCTCCTGCTTGCTTTTGTACTGGTTCTTACAGCTGAGACCTCTAAATGATACCATATTTTTGGTGGTTTCATACAGGCTGATAAAGTCAGGTTGTGTCTTTTTGTACTTCCCTTTGGTCTCTAATTTGACTTACTTCTCATCATTACTTACTTCATACAAAGAAATAAATAGTGATTGAAATTAATGGCATATGTAAAGCCATGAGAATATGGTATTAAAGAAATGGTACTTCAGGCAAAATAGAAAATTTGTTATTGTGAACTTGTATACAATCCTACTCAGAGTATACTGAAAAGCATAGATGATAAAGCTAATCCCAGCCCAAGGTTTGAAGAAAATAACTTTTTAAAAAATTATTTTAAGGAATACTAATGTTAACCTCCTCAAGGATTTCATAAAAAAGGTTCATCTCGAGCTCTGGTAGCTGATGCTACCTCCGTGAGACTCAGTAATGAGGGGAAAAAAACAACGTCTCGATTGGGGCACACACATGCACTAATTTTGGTTTAATATAATTTCTGAAGTTGGAAACCAAAAAGAGTGGAGGGGAGAAAATGCTATGACAGAGTATACACCCTCACAGATGGTTTTAGTCAAAAGGTGGCCTACAGAGCTTTTCTGTCACTGTTGTGGGTGCCAGGAATCCTGGGGTCTCTCTTGGCTCACTCTGCTCAGCTGAAGCCTTTGCTTTGTTTGCAGAGTGGAGCTGAAAAGGGCCCTGGTTGCTGTTGGCATTGAGAGGAACATCTGTGAGGGAGGGAGCTGATGGGATTTCTGGGGCAGGTAAGGTGCACTGCACCTGCACAGTCTTCAAAATTCATCTTAAGCATAATCTGCTCTGTGATTCAGTGCAGAGTAATGAAGAAACAATTTGTAGACAGACTTGAACGAAGCCTGAACAAGTGAGCTTCACTGCAAAATCTCTGTGCTTCTGTTTCTCACCTGCAGACCACTGATGGGCATGATTTGTAGGTCAGGGTGTGAGTTTTGCTTGGCAGCTTGTTCCTGGTGTGCTTGGCTGGGCTGTGGCCCCACCGTCCAGCACTGCTGCCAGCCTGACCTTGGCAGGGCTTGGCAGTCTCCAACCCGGCCCCATCTGTGAGAGAAAGGTCTGGGAAGTCTCTCTGTGCCCACAAATGCTTACTCTGCTCATCCCTGCTTTCCTGATACATGACAGATGAGGTCCTGCAATTTTGTTTTCTTGGAAATTGCATCGTAGTTCCTTTTCTCTCCTTAGAGGTTGATTTATTTTTTATATTTCTTGCCAGGAATGGAAATTTAGAAGACTTGGTTTTCTAGGGCCAAAGCAATCCCTGAGGTTTGGCATCTGAATCTATTCCAAAGCAAGAAAGGTCTACCCTCCCCGTTGGGTTTGGTCAGAATATTACAAGAGCTTTCAATCCAGACAGAGAGAAATACTGTAACAGTTAATTCGAGCTGATTTTTACAATTACAGCTTGCCCTGTTCTTCTGGTGCAAATATGGATTTTATTATGCAGATTTTTTTTTGGTAATAAATGTCAGAGACTTCCAGTATATATTAAATTTTGTACTGTATTGGTATATTTATCAGGCAGCACGAGGTGCCAAGGAAACATTCCCATCCTTTGTGGTATCTCTGTTCCTGTTGTGCCATATCCTGTAGCATTGGTGCTCTCGGGGACTTTGGTGGTACATATGCTTTGTACAAAGTACTGCTCACTGTGAGTGAGGTTAGCATAATCTGTCCTTAAAATTCAAGATAAGGAGTTTCAGCACCTCCAGGTCCTGAATAGTTGCTTTTGTAGCCCACAGCATGATGAGAAATGGAGCCGAGCAATTGAATGCAGGAAAGATCACCAAGGTCTAAGGGAAACAAATACAAGAAAAAATACCGTGCTGAACAAGCAGAAGCCTTTGCATTGAACAGGCACCAGAAACTTTATCTTCTGGGGGCAGGTTGTGTGATCTTTGACTGGTTATCTGCTCCAGAAGCAGAGAATACTCTGGCCGGGAAGGTTTCTTTTCCCTTCATTCAGTCTCTCATTACGTGGCCTGATTTTTGCCTGTTTAACCTTTCATGCTCACACAAGGTTAGAGCTTCGAGGATATTTTTTGCTGTTCCCACAAAAGCTGCGGCATGAGGGAGGTGCAGAATGCAGCTTCATCTGCTGCAGCTCCTCAGTTAATCCAAACTGCCGCAGAGGCACCGGAATTGCAGGGCGGGGTGCCAAATTGTTTTTGTCTGCCTCTTCTCTCAGGGCTGAGTTACAGGCATCAGTACACTCATGGTTTGGAAATGGCATACCCTGAGCACCTCATCTCTAAGCACGTGGCAGCTCCATCGTATAAACTGGGTCATAAACGAGAGAAGCCGAGGCACGTCCTTTGTTCAACATTTGTGGGATGTAGGACTTGGTGAAAAGAGCAATAATTAAGCCAAATTTCCCCTGTCTTAAGTTATTTTTGTAACCCCCTATGTGCTGGTTTATGTAGGGTTTAACCCTTGCCATCATGGGTTATCTATTTTGATGGTAACTTGCTCCCCTTCCTGCAGGACACGTAGCTCCTGGAGCTTGGCTTTTCACAAATGCCGGCTCCCAAATCGTCTGTGAAGTCATTTGGGGTATGTGAGCTTGACAGCTTTGAAAGTGAGACTTTTGGGTTGTAAAATGTTGTTCACAGCCTTCAAAGTTAAGTCGTAGGATGGGTCAGCTCAGAAGGGACCACAGCAGGTCACTGGTCCCAGGGTCGTCCCAGAGCACACGGCACAGGATTGTGTCCAGATGGCTCTGGAATATCTCCAGTGAGGGAGATTTTGCACCTTCTCTGGGCAAACTACTTTTCTCAGTTCTAGAAAAGTAGTTTTTCATTTACTGGTGCTGTGGCAGTGGTAAATAATCAAGTGTTCAGTGCTTTGGTTGGAGTCAAGTGCAGTGGGGCATAAATGAGACCGTAAAGCAAACCTGTCCAAAGCTAAAAGCTGAAATAAAGCTCCTCCCCCTTCAGATTAATGGCACCATGAATTGAAACAAACCTGCAATGTGCATCCAGGTCAGGGCTTCTTCACTCCTTCTGTCTTCAGTGTGAGCCACACACTCTTGAGTCTTTCCACTGCTGCGTTGGGAATAGATCAGGCTCTAATTGTCCCTCTAATGAAAGGCTGACCTCTTGACCGATTATTTTGCTTTTACTGAATTAGTTTCTTTTTGTGTTTGAACAGAGAAGAGACTTTGGATGCCACTAATGTTGACTCTGTTAAATGAGGTGAACTGATACTTTAAAATATCAGTGATGATGCTTCTCTTGCACTGGGCTTTGATGTCCCCTGTAGGAACATTCTGGCACCATCGTGAGTGGAAATCAGTGGAGTCTTTCCATTAACCCCTAACCAAGGTCATACAAAAAATAAATGCAATAAGATATGTTAGAAATAAATAGATTTTTTTCATGAAGCTTAATAAGGATGAGCTATACCTTCAGATACTTTTATCTGTTCTATAGCAGCTTGATAAAACTATTGGCTGCAAAGAAACTGAAATATTTTTTTTGTCTATTCCAGCCAACTTTTTTCCAAAAATGAAGCATCCTAGATTGGGATTTTTGGTGAACCCTGACATCACAAAAAACTTTTGTGTTAATGCATGTATAGTTTTTATAAATGAAAAAATTTTGAGTAATTGTAAGTTAGCATTAGAAAAACACTTCAAGATGAAATGTTTTATGAATAACAGACCTCTATTGTGACTGTGTGACATCTTAATACTTTAGGTAATAATTGTTTTCATTGAGAATTCCAGGAAGCTGTGACCCATACGTGTCTTTTCTGAATTTTTATATCCAAGGAGGATTTAGAGGTCACCCACTTCCTTGGCATGTCTTCTCTTCAGCTAAATCACAAGCATTGTTCTTTGAAAAGAACTGGAGCAGTAATGAGATGCTGCCTTCTTTCCAAAGAAATATGGAGCCTAGAAAGAAACTCTGTGGGGAAACCAAATGCAACCATCTAATATTCTATGAAGAATTATTTTTCCTCCAGGGTTACTATTTCATGTTTTTATTCTAATAGATCTTGTTAAACAATGAGGCAGGTAACTCTGTCCTTACTTTTAATGACTGCCTTCAAAAAAGTGCAGCTGTTCATCAAGTTAACTGCTTAATTATAGTTCCCTAGGCCATTTACAAATATGCCCAGAAACAGTCTATCAGAATACAGATTAATTGAAGTCTTTTTGTTGTCTGGGGAAAATTTGAGGTAATTTGGTTGTCTAGAGAGAGTTTCAGAAAGTTTTCTCATTTTTTTCTTTCCCCCCCCCCCCCCGGTTTTATGAGTGAGCTCACAGGTGAGGTGTCAGGGACTTGTGTTGGGGTTGTCACGGGTGACAATTTTTTTTTCAGCTCTAGACAGTCTGTCACTGTTTCTGAAACTATACCTTTGTTGAGGAGCTGATCCGAAGTCTGTATCTCAGACTTTCAATCAACTCATGGCTGTGTGTTGGCTTCCTGCTGTGACTCAGAGGACCAAAAGAGCTTCCACTTCAGTGATCAACAGGCTTTGATAATAAGGCAGAATGAAGAGACTGATTTTTCTTTGAACACCTAGCAAAAGTTGCTTCATTAAACCATCATCAGTGCAAAAAAATATCTGTTCAAATAGGCAGTGCCTACCTGCTAAGAGGTTGGCATCCTGAACAACGTTTTATATTTGATGTATATTCTGCTTTTCATCAGTGCCTGTGGGCTTTATGAAGTGTTTATGAACTTCTCTTTGCTTCTCTCCTTATGAAAGTGCATTAACCTGCAGGCTGGAGTTCCTCAGTCATCACATGCCAGGAGCTTTAAAGAAAATGGAAAGAACTTAAAAAGTATTATTCTCCTCTTTTGGTAGTGTATGAAGGTCCTGATCGTGCTTGGGCTCCTGTTTTGCTGAGCAATGTAAAGCTACCTAACAGGAAGGTAATTTATTTCCCAGATATATTAATAATAAGATAAATATAAACTTAACAATAACAGGTGGAGGCAGCAGATTGAGAGTGTGCAAGTTAATGATGATGTGGCTATAATTAAAGTATTAACAGTGGTTATTTTACAACAGCTGTTTTGTTGTCTGGAACAACCTCTCCAGCTAAAGTAACAATGATACAGGTGAGAATGTAGCTTCTAATGAAAAAACTCCAAAAGGCATTGCCAACTTGTCGTTAATGCCAACCTATGCACTCATTACTGATTTATAACAATTACTGGATCTCTTCAAAATCTGATCCAGAAAAGGGATCTTACAACAATGTTGTAGTGAGATGGGGATTTGCCCCTCATCCGTGCTACTTTTGGAATGTATTTTTTAAAAATTATTAAAAAAAAAATTAAATATTTGCTCTTTGGAGAGAGATTTTATTAAGGTTGAAATATATTTTAAGAGTTGTATATTCTCAGCCACATTCTTACAGTCTATCCTTTTAAAAATTGCTGGAGAGATCAAGGGAGTTCCCATATCTGTGGAACCCTCACAAACAACAAGGGGAAGGGTGATGCTGAAAGACAGACATCCACTTCATTTCTTGAAAAGCTTGGAGAGATGAGGCCTCACGGGGAAGAAAACCAAGCCCAATAATACAGTGAGAAATATTCCAGCATCTCAGTTTTGGCCAGAATTATGTCACTTATAAAGGGTTGTTTTACATTGAAGTAAATCACCCAAAGAAAGTTAGGGCTCCTGTGGCCATAAAAACAGGAGCAGCTCTGAGGGAAGTGCCCCCTTTGACAGAGACTGACATTAACTGGATTTTCTTTCTGGTCATGCCACAGTAATGTTTTGGTTTAGATTTCAAAAGGTAGCAGGTGTAGGCAGCTCAGGATGAGGAACACAGGACATGAGGGAGGTGAGGTCCATGGTGCTATTTCACTGTTGTGGCTCTCTCTGAAAATACCTGGCATAAGGTTATGACATGTAAAATGGTTATTATTGTGGTCTCTGCCCTCATTAATGTCTGTCTGTGATGCTGATATCTTGCCATCAAGAAGACAAGGGATCTTCCAGTGTGAAAAGCACAGAATCTTGTAAAAGCTGGGAGTCTGTTCCCACCAGGAGGAAAATGCTTCAGTCCTCAACCCATGGATTTGTGTGTAATAAATGATTGGAACCAACATATCATGAGTAACTGAAATATCCATCACATCCCATCCTAAAATAGTGACAACTACCAACCTGAGCTAGCAGAAGGTGTTCCTGCCCGTGGCAGGGGGTTGGAGTGAGATGATCTTTAAGATTCCTCCCAACTGCAGCTATTCTGTGATTCCATGATAATTCCTGGAGCAGTATAGGGAAGGTAGAGTTGTGATATACACACTCCTATAGTTTTTGCTTTGCTTCAAAGCAGTGCTGCCATAGGGATGTGCTGAAGGTGAGCTGGAGAAGCTCCTGGCATCAGTCCTAGCCAGCAGAGTCAGCAAGTGCTCATTAATCATCCTGACCTGCTCAGTCCTTGTAACTCTTCTGTGGTTCCCAGTGCTGTGAGCTGCACCTTGTCCCTCTGCAAATGGAGTTAAAGAAGCAGCTGTTCACAGAGAACTATTTCCTGGGAGAAGAAATATCTTGTGTTGAAATAATTTTTTTTTCAGCACACTGTAGAAAAATACTATATTCAGGTCAACAGTTCATTGGGAGAAAATTCTTGAAAAGGCATTCTCCTTAGCTTTGAGTGATGCAGCTTTGCAACCACTACATTCTGCAGTGTAAGCTTGCAAGACCTCAAAGGTGTTGCCTTTGCTCAGCACATCACAAGTATTAATAATTAAAGTTGGGTTTCAAGGGACAACTGGGCTTTGATATGCAACTCCTCTGCCTCCTCCCTCTTCTGTTCATTAGGGACCTTAGGAGGGAGAGAGGCAAAGGGAGAGATTTTCATTCCACTTTTGCTTTGCACAGTGAAAGGGTGGTTTTTGAACTGCAGTAGCAAATTTATTTTTTCATTGGTCTTGCTGATTGGATTAGGAATACTGCTGGCTTTATTACCCCTGATTAAAGTCAGGGCACTGGGGATCTGACAAATGAATTCTGTCTGTAGTTCACCCAGCACACACTGTTTAATCCTCTTGATTGCAAGGCTTACCAAAATTGTTTAGTCACAAAGCCAGTTCTGTAAGTCAGCGAGGAGAAAAAAGGTAAATAAAAGATGACTCAGGAGGAAATGTGTTTGCAAATTATATAGACTTATATAAGCTCTACTGAAAGTCCAGAAAATCAGAGTGTTAAAAAGTTAGAGTTCTGGGAGACCTTTCAGTTGTCTGGTCCATGCCTGTACTGATGCTGGATTGTTTTCTGTGCTGCACATCTTTTAAACATTACAGAAGGGAGATAATGTCTGAGTACTCTGCTCATGAAAATTACTCAGTGGTGAAACAAAAATAAGAGCAGTACATATTTCACTGTTTTCTGTGTTCCTTGGACCTCACATCTCCTAAATGTGGGAGCAATGATTAAATTATTTTCCTTCCATAAACATTTTTTTCCTTCACAAGACTGAAACAGTAATGGCTCTTTGCTAACAGTATTAGTGGTAGACAAATTAGTAAGCTGCTATTTTTGGTTATAATTATCTATGGGGTTTGTGGTTTTCATTGTTCTCTAACTGCCTTATGTCTGCAGTCCTCAATTTCTGCCACAGCTTTCAGGCTGCAGCCCTGCTTGGCTCCCACCTTGTGCTGTCAAGCAATTAGGAAGAATGTAGCCAGATTTTGTGGTGATCCTTCTGCACTGCCAAGGTTTTTGCAGTGCACTGTTCAGCCTGGCCAGCTGGTCCCTGCTCCTGGCTTCTCTTGCTCTTGCACTGCAAGAAAGTCTGGTTTGGTGGAGTTTTGTGGAGTTTTGTTTTGCCAGCCCTTGGGAATCATGAGAAGGAAAGACAGGTCCAAGAAGGGACAGAAGACTACGAGCTGCACTGAGCAGTTGGATGCTGAGAGTGCAAGTTGTGCAGCAGAGAGGATGTATTCCATGACCTCTTAAGAAAAAGCCTTAGTCTTAAAATAGGTTGCCAAAGCCTAGAGGGATATGATGAGATTCACCTTAAAAAGTGAAGTTTGGAGTCCCTGTCATTCTGCAAGGGAGGGTTATGGCTGGTCATTCCTGCATGGAGTGTGTTTGTGCTCCTGGAGTGAAAACTGGGAGGTGCATGTCAGCTTTTCAAGTCTTGGTTGTTGGCCCTGCTCAGGATTGAGAGTTGGCCTTGACTTTTTCAGTGTTGCTGCTTAATTCAGTACAGTAACACTGGAAATCTTCTGTTAGAAAACACTAAATTAGCTTTTGACTGTAAATGGAGGTTATATAAATGAGACGTGATAAATCAAAGCTTTTTTTTTTTTTAAGGGTGTAATTTGTACTGAATAATCTTGGAATGAGTTTTGTGGATTTGGAAGCTGAATATTACAATTTCAATGTGGCAGAAATATGTTTTGGTGAGAATTAATTCCTGAGTAACAGAATTATGTTTGTCTACTCAGCCTCTCCTCTCCAAGGCAGCATCTGGCTTATTCTCCTTCCCAATTTTACATTTGGATAAAGTCCGAATGAGAAAACTCTGGGCTGTACTGCAGATCCCCAAGTAACTCAAGGAACCCAGTCCTGCTGCAGTCCTTCCCTAGCTCTCTGCTGGAACAGGTCATGGGAAGTCTCTGAGTATACAAACCAGAGGGATGATGTGTTTGTCTCTCTAATCTTCCTGACTCTCAGTGAGAAAGATTTTGCAGAATCACAGAATCATTAAGGTTGGAAAAGACATCCAAAAATCACTGATTCCAACCTTTTGTATTTGTAATTTGTTGCGTAGCTTGACCAGACGTGCAGACCAAAATCCCACGTTGGGATTTTGGATCTTGGAAATCCAGGAGAGTTTTAAGTGCAGCAGCTTCTCTTGGTGTTTGGTTTGTGTCATGCTGTGGGAACAGGCTCTTCTGCCCTCGCTGTGTCCTCCCCAGGTGAGAGTTATGGGAGAGCTGGTAGGAATGAGCTGCCTCTGCTTCCTCAGCAGCTCCTGCTTAATAATCCTGCAACAACAAAGCAGGAGAGCCTGGGAGCATCTCTGCTCCTGTTCAGGTGGGTGGTGGTGTTTTCCCAGCAAGGTTGTTTTCACCACTGCCCTGTTATCCTTTTCCCATTGCTTCTCCCTGTCATGTTTGGGGGCTTGGCTTCTGTATTTTTGTTAATAAATTGAAAATACACAGTGGCATTCAAATCTTGTTAAATGATGTTTGGGTTGCCTCATAAAACAAGATAATTGTGCAATCAAAAAATGGTTTAAACATCTGATTTGGATTAGAAACAAAAATGCTGTGTAATTGCTCTCTGAAACTTGTAACTCAGATGAAATGGATGTTATCAGGCAGATGTTCTTTTATTCACCAGCACACTCGGAATCTCTGGCTCTTAAGTGCCAGGGTAAGTGAAACATGGTTAATTAGCTCAATAGGCTGTGGCTAATCCTTCTGCACAGCCTCTGGTTCCAGGTACAGCTCTGCAATGGCTCCTGACCATCTCCTCAGGCACTTGATGGTGTTATGCCAGTGCACTGAGCCTGGGCTGCAGGACAGAAAAAGTGGCAAAAGTTTGGGAACAGCACCTCTTACAACTGCCCCCTGAAAAATGGAGGATTTGGTGATAAATAGGCTCTAAAATGGCATCGATGTGTAGAACAGCTCATACCTTGCTTGGGAGGTACTTAGATGAAAACCTCTGAACAAGACAGTAGCGATTTTAACTCCTGAAATAATTCAGATTTTAAACTTTACAACCTAGCTTAATTTTTTGCTGTCCCAAAATTAAAACCACTCATTTTTGTGCATGCTTTCTCTTAGGTTTCAGACCTGTTTGCATGTTCTGAAGTCAATTAAGTAACATTTCCTAAGGAAGGGCCACAAACCTCCCAGGCAAATTCCATCTCTTCCACCAATCCGAGAACAAATTCCAAGGAAACTGTAGCCTTGCAGTAATATGTGAGGGGGCTGTTGACAAGTCAGAAAGGATCATCCTGATAAAGTACAGTTCCAGCAGTCCTGAAATCTCTCTTCTGAGAGACTCCTAAGTGCTTGGAAGTTCTCAGGACTGTGGAGTAGGAAGTTAAAGATGATCAGAAAAAATCTTTGCTAACCAGAGTTATCCCAAATCTTTTGGGATTTCTGCTGCATGTTAGTGTCTTTCCCCTTGTCCTGTTACATGTCTTGTTGTTGCCAGGTCTTCAAGTCTTTCTCTAAGCCCAGGATGAGGCAGAAATTGCTTTTTAAGGTAGTGTGAGCAGAGATTGTGTCTTTCTGTATTGAGCAAGGGCAAAACCTTGGGCGTGAAAGAATAGTGGTAGGTTTTAAATCCAAAACTTGGTTCTCGTTGCCCTTTAATGCTGTGTTAACCAGCTAAGACTGGGATGTTTAATTTGTCTGGCTAAATTTCCCTTGAGGATTCAAATTAGACTCTTCTCCCAGCTCTCTGTTGCTGATTGCTGGCAGATTTTCCCTTCTATCCTTTTGTCACTAATGTGAGAAGAAATTAATATCCTCAAACATAAACTCTTTTTATTGCGTAGATGGGACCATATTCTTTCAAGTTCATGTTCTTTGTGGTACCTCAGCTCCTAAAGGCATCATACATGAGTCTAAAAAAGAGAAAGGCAGCAATGGTGCCTGAGGTTTGCATTACTCATCATTCTGAATAAAACACAGGCCAGAGCTGGAGATGCACTGAAGCAGCACAAAGGGTGCACATAGACATCTCTGTCTTCTGCAGAGAAGCTTCCAAGAATCCTTCTTCCTCCAGGAGAACTATAAAATCCTGTTGCTGAATTAATTAATTGCTAGGAAATGGAAGTTTAGGTCATAAAAGCAAATTAAAACCATAACCACCATACCACAAAGTTTTCTTCTAATTTTATCGGAAACACTGATCATACTTAGAAGCATTTATGGGATCATTTTTCAAGTAAAATTACGACAAACAGAAAAGAAGCCAAAGGCTTCCAAACTAATTTTGGGAGACTAAAACAATGAGCAGATCCCAAGGTGCGGCATGAGACTGTAAAGGGATTGTAACTCGTGTAGTTGACAGTCTGAGAATCCATGTGCAGTCATCCTGAAATATTGTTAAATTAACTTAAAGTTGCCTCATGACAAAAATTGATTTTTTTCCTCCTTATCAGACTTTTTTTTCCTACAGGAAAAAAAAACCACAGTATTATATTTGTTGCATTTAAAGTGTGCCTAGGCACCTTGAAATCTAGTCTGTGGATTAAAATGAACTAGAGATGGACACAGGTTTATTTCTGATCAAAACTGAACTCGCCAGCTGAAATTTTGGTGGCTTTTTAGGGGTCTGCTCTGGCTGTGCTGGACAGGTCTATTGAAGACAGCTGGGGCTGTGCTCTGCAGGAATGTTGGACTCCTGGTTCTCGTTAACCTGCACAGGATCTCTGACATGGGCAGTCAGGAGATCATGGAAATATGGCATTGCCTTGCAGGACCTGCCTAATTAAAAAAAATGTAAAAATAGCCTGTGCACTTGTACTGGCCTAAAGGGGGGGGTTAACCTTTCCAGCAAATTCGGGTTTACCTGGCAGTAAAATTGGGCCAAATCTTAGAAATCCCCTGTCTTCGTGTGCTGTCACAGCTGCAGGGCTTGGGAGGTGGGAGCTGCGGGATGTCTGTCCCTCGGCACCAGGAGTGGGGCTGGTTTGCTTTAACATTCCTCACTGGCAGAAGATGAATTTCCTGGATGTGAAGCTCACCGCTGGAATCAGGCTGCAAAACAGGAAGGTGGTTATGAATCTGTAGCAGCTGGAGGACTAGATAATTTTGCAGCTAATTTTTCTGAGGTTTTTAGTGTCTGATTGATTGCCTTAGAGAGAACTTAGAATTAAAGTTTAGTTTAAGCCACTCTGCTGGTTCCTTTAACACATTGTCTTCCTTTGGGGTGGAAGAGGAGCAACTGAATTTGAGCACAGAGCCTGATGTACTTAAGTTCATGTAAATTGAGAATTCTGAGGTTTGTGCAGTAAACTGTAAATTACGTATCAGTATTTAAAACTCCTCCATCCAGAAGCTGTTTCTAACTTGTTAATAAGAGTAGGAAGGATTCAGGAAGTAATTTTGATAGTCATATTGTGTGCTGTGATAAGGGAGTTACACTAATGAGGGCTGACTGAGATTCACTGGTCTTGGAAAAGGTAGAATTGCTAGTTGTTTCATTGGAGAGAAGATTTAACCACTTAAGGGAAAATGTTGGTTGGTGTGGTGAGAGCAGCGTTCATGGGATCGCGTTACAGAGGGACTCAGCATCCCTCCTGGAGGGTGGAGGGGGTTGAAAATGTGCTAAGTGGGAGAAGAGAAAAACAAGCAGCTGGTATTTGCTAAAGTAAAGAGTACCAGAAATGAGGTTGTAGGGCCTGGGAGGACTTGAAAGCACAAACTGTTACTGGGGTTTCTGACACGTGGGGAGAGCATGGAGAGCTCTGAATGGACCAGTGTGCAGGTGTCTGGCAGCAGCCAGGGAAGGTGTGGAATGTGAGACTTCACTGTAGGCAAAACAATAAAGGAAGTGTTTCAACAAGGAAACATTTACAGCATGGGAGAGACTGAAATGAGGGGAAGTGCGATGGTCCCGAGGCTGGTGCTCGCTGGGGCGGCTGAGTTCTCCTCCCCCTGGGAGCCCAGACAGGGCTCTCAAACTCCCCCTTTCCTGCTAAATGGAAAGATTGTTTCCTTACCTCACGGGAGAGCACTGATAGTAAATTAAGAGATTCTCATGAAATAACATAGACCTCGGACTGGAAGAAAGCTCCTGGGCCACTGACTGGATTTCCAGCTAGAGTGAGCAGATGTCTTATTAATCCCTCTCTAAACTTGTTAAGCAATTGCTTTAAAAAACATTATGTTCCAGTATTTGTGTCTTCTTTTCAGACCTTACTGTCATTAAATATTTTTTTCGTTGCTGTTGCTGTTAAACCATCTGGCAGTGGATGCAAATTTCTAGTTTTTCTAAGGTTTTCTTCAATTTCTCCTGTTGGGGTTTGGGGTTCCTGGTTTAGTACCAGGTGTAACTCCAAAGAAATGAGGAGTTGAGGGGCTAAACCACCATTAATGCTTTTATTTATGACCCATCTGCAGGCAACAGTCATTTGAACTGTAGACTGAACTTTGACTGTTGAGATGGAAATTTTGCATTTTCATATGTGTTTTAACTAAACACAGTTTAGAGCAAAAAAAAATATTTTTAAATCTTGGACTTGTCAAGTTTCTGCTTTCTTTTCAGGGAATAAAGTCTAATAAATAAATCTGGGAAGGGCAGCAATAGGAGAGGTGAATCACAGGATATCAGATTGGAAGGAGAACTCAAGAGCCATGTGATCCAAATTTCATGGCAAAATGCTGTGGTGATAATTAACAGGAATATCAAATGTGAGCAACTACAACATTAAACAGGAGAGAAGAAAAAGTGATGGAGAGCAAGGATGAAATTATGTTTGAAGATGGTATTTTTGGTTGCTATGACATTTCATTTAAAGGACATGCTGCAGTAGGTGAAGTACAAAATATTTTTTTAAAAACTGCAGGCAAAACTCTTGATTTCTTTGCACAACATTCATGGACACGAGTTACAACGTTGCATGGGGTGTTCTGCTGTCTATTTACATGTAACTAAGCCGCAGTACATCAGCTCTGGTTTTCAGAAAGCAGATTTGTGACATTAATGAAACACTCCTTGGTACTACATCACTTTTGTTGTACCTTAAGTCCAACCATATTTGCCTATGGAAAGAGAGGAAGGATTAGCTGTGGTAGAAGACCTTAGGTTTTTTACCCCGTTCAGGCTTGAGTGCAGTTCTTTCCCTTCCTTTTCTTTTTGTGGTTCAAGAGGAAGCAGAATGGCTCCTGGTCTCATCCCATCTCCCACCTCATCTTTTAACTGGCTGTTTTATCCAAGTTCATTTCTCCTTGGGTTGGTGAAGGTCATGCTCCTCTCTGATGTCATTAACTGTGTGACACTTCTTATAAACCTTCATTTCTGTAATAAATCTCAGAAATGCCAGCTGGATTGTGGGATAGAGTCCTTTTGCTGTCCTTCTGTGTTTGCATGTTTGTTTTGTGGGGACTGTAATTACACTGTTTTCTTTGCTTACAAGGTCAAGGTATGACCCCAATTTCCACCTTGCCATCCTGGTTGGAATTGCAGCTCCAGCAGTTAATGTCGACATAAGATATATCTGCTTCCCCTCCAAAGGTGTGAGAGCAGAGAAGTCAACTGAACACTGATATCAAGTTCTGTTGATGCCACTTTTTCTTTAGGCCACTTTGAGTTGCTCTCCAGATAAACATTTCCATCCCAGTTATTTCTATGTGGTTTTATTTACTTGTATTTGTATTCCATTTTGATACATTTATTTGAGGCAGAGTTCGCTGAAAGTGTAACTCTACACGAAAAAAGAAACCAGCAGTTTTGTGCTCCAGGTTGCATCAGTTGGTTAAGTATCCTGTCTGCCACTTGGATTTTGGATCCTTTTATCCAAACTAACTTGCAGACTGACACCAGACTTCTAAGAAAGTCTTGGTGTGCGCCACGCTGCCTCCACCCTGGAGCTGTGAGTTGTACAGCTGCGCTGATCCTCAGTATTTACAAAATGATCAATGTGAAAGAAGAGACATCCCTGTGGCAGCTGCTGCTGTTCTGGGTTCCTGGCCAGGATGGCAGCAGAAGAGCACATCAGCATCCTTGGTGCCATACGGCTTGAGACTGTTGTGTCGCACACCATGTGGAAGATGAGAGAGAATAATTTCAGCTGAGTATTTAGGGAAGGCTGCTGGGTATTTTAGGTGCCTCTGTGTCCTCATCTTGACCCTTTCTCTGCAGTGTGTCTGCTTAGTTAAATCTTGTCAGCGTGAAGGTTTGCGACGCATACTTTTCCTTATATCGGATAAATTAGTCTTGTGAGACTGTTACTCCAGTGATTGATTTCACCCTATGTCTCCCTCTCACCATCTCTCCTTCCTGTTGTGTGAGCAGGCTTTACATCCTGACATCCCCTTTAAGTGTCTTCACAAATGACTGAACTAACTTTCTTTTGTGAGTCTTATCCTATGTGTTAGACAAGGCTGCTGTTGTTGGTGGAGCTGCTTTCTAGCTAAGCACTTGTATTTGATATCAGATGCCCCTTTTTAAATGCAAACAAAACATATTCTGCCAAAATGAAAACAAAGCCTGTTAAGCAAAGACCAGGCACACAGGGCTTGCCTGATGTTCAGAAGTTATTTTTTTTCCGCTGTGAACTCCTGTCAAAGCCTAGAATCCATGAAAGTAAAAAAGAGCCTTGATTCCCTTCTTGTGCCCTTGGGGAATATAGATGGCAAAAAGATTTAAAATTCTGATCCAGCTGCTGCAGAAACATGGCATCTGAAATAAATTATTTTCACTCCATAGCAGCAAGCAAACTTTTACACTGAAGTTATTCCTTTTGAACTTGTGAGGGGTGTGCAGCACAAGTGTCTCGAGCCGCCGGCACTGAGCAAAACCCGTCCTCGGTGCTGTCGCCTTCCTGGCTCGGGCTCGTCCCAGCAGCTGTCACACTGCTGCCTGTCCTCTGCTATTGATCACTTGACTGGAAAATGAGAAGATAATTAAGAGTCTGAAATTTAATAGGGCCTTGTTTAAAAAACAAGGCAAGGGCCTAGATGGAAAGGATTCCTGGTGGAAATCACCTGGAAATTGCATGTTTCACTTAACTGCAGATTTGCCTCGTAAATCTTAACAGTTCTGTTCCATATTGAGTGAATTTAGTGTCAGCAAATTTTAAAACTCTGTCTAAAGTGTCTAATGAATTTATAAGCCACTAGAGAAGATAGGATGCTTTGCTTGCAGCGTGGAGCTTAATTTGATACTCAAGGTCAGCACATCAAACTTCTTAATCAGGACCATAATGAGGAAAACATTCCTGCTCAAGCAAAGGAGCAACAAATAGGATCAGTGCAAAAAGGAGCATTTACACAGCTGATTAACATGTTCTTGTTTTAGTCTCCTGTCAAAGTTGAACCAAAACCTCTTATATGCTCTTTTATTTAACTGGTGCATTAAAAATGTAAAAAAGTTACCAAGGGATTGGTAAATGCCTGTGAAACCACATCATCCCATTTTATTAGCAAGGTGACAGTGTTCTGGTGCCCTACATTTCAAATGGAAAAGCTGAAGCCTTCAAGTTTTAATGCATTAAATGGTCTCTTAAATTGGGCTGCAGTAGAAGCAGAGCACAGGGAGGGAACTCGAGGAAAGCTTTGCAAAGGAGCTGGGAGCTGCTTTAGGGAATTAGTGAAGGTATTCTGTTTATATTAGCAAATGAAGATAAGAACTCCTCAGTTCTTTCGCAGCAGAGTTAAAATCTCAGTCCTTAGGGCACTCTTTTCGCTGGAAAAACAGCTTGATGCTTTAATAATTTTATTTGTACAGTTGATAACAGGAATTGTTTCTGTCTTCACAAGCTGATGTCCAAGGGTTGAAGCAATAGTGTTCAAGTAGAGATGCTTTCTCTGAGTGCTTCAGGCATTTGACCTTCACTTTGCCCTTCAACTGGGTGTTTTTGGCTCTGCATGTGCAGACAACACAAGCAGAATGTCCAGAATTATTTCAGGCTGAGATACTGTCAATATGTCTTCAACTACAGCCCTACTGGGGAGTTTTAAAATTCCTTCCAACACATAATGGATATATCTGTTTAAACAGTTCTTAAAATTCTGAGGAGACAGACAAATCCGGCAGAAAATCAATAGGGTGTTGCTAGTGGCTCTATTATTTATTAATTTCAGCACCATCCAGGACTGCCAGGTGAATACCAAAGGCCAGGATTTTTTTTTTTAGTGCATTATGAAGATAATATCTTAAGGGGTTGGGAGGATAATTTGAAAGTCTTTTATCAGATAAATATCTCCAGAGGGTCCATCAACTCAACTCCATTCCTTTTGAAGTCTGAGGTTCATTTTAGAATAATAGAATGGGTATATAGACTAATATTTGCATGGATTTCTGTAGAGTTACTTTTCTTCACCCTGTTTTATTTTCTCTAAAATTAGAATGTGTAACCTTTGGTGTGATCCTTGTGTCCATGATGTTCTGTAATCTTTCTAGGAAATGAAGTGAAAAGTCTGGTATATAGAAATATTTCCTTTCCCTTACTGGGCTATCTGGTGTGCCTTATAAATAAAGACTTAAGAAAAGCTGCTTCAGTAAGTATATTTATATTGACAATAAATCTATTTTATCGCAGTACAAGCTATTATTGCTCATCGTGGGTGTCCACTATAAATTGGCAATAGCTTGGGGCAGCTTCTAAATGGTGAATTGTGATTATGAAGGTATTAAAGCCAGGCACTCTCCTCAGAATAAGTAGGTAGTGATGACACCATCTGACTTGCAGATCTACTTCCTGCAGGTATTTATGGTCCAACCTGCTGATGGAAGACACTAAAATAGGTTCTGTTTGCTGACTAGCTCCTGGAAATGGAGCTTTTCTCAGGGCTGAGCAAATCCACCCATCCTTCTTGGGAGAGCTCTGATAGCAGGATCTTTCAAGGCCAGTAATATATTCAGCATGAAAAAAAAATGGATAAGGCTTTTAGATACAAAATGAAATTACTATGCTATTGAAAACCAATGTGAGGAAGCCAATAAACAGATGAAGATAAACCTAAAGCTCTCCTGAGAATGGGACAATCTCCTGGACATCTCCTAGAGCATTCATAGAAGTATTGGTAGGAGGGAAGTGTATTCCTTTGCTGCAAAAATGTACCATTGTGGGGAAAAACATGACAGGTTTTGTGTTTTTATTTTTCTTTTTCAAATGCAAACTGCAAATCTGAGTTCTGTGTGGAGCCTGGTCAGCAGTACGCAAGGCTAGAAAGGGAAACTAAGTCTAGAACTAAAAACTGGTTCTTTTGATGTATTCCTAGAAGCGTGCTGAGGTAGGATGCAATGGGACTTTTCAGGACTGTGCTGGCTGACTGGAGTGCCCATTTTGGGGGAATTTGGGGCAGCTGGGTCAGTCTGGGTAACCAGCTCCAATTTTCTGCTTCTGTGGGCCAGCCATACCACATAAGGCCTTACATAGTATTGTTCTCAGACTACTGTTGTGTTTTTCATTTCAATCTCTTCCCTTTCCTGTTCTGGAATCAAGTGACCGTGCTTGGAGTCCCCTGGCCTGGCCACCACGCAGTTCCCTGCTCCAGCAGTTTCCTGGGACTCCTCCCAGCTATGAGAGTGTTTCCCATTTCCCACAGACCTGGCTGATGTCCTGCACGATGCCAGACTTCCATTTCCCAGGTTAAATGGACCAAGGAATGGAGTCCAGATGGCTGAAATGAGCTCCAGGTGCATGGACATGGCTCGTGGCTGCTGTTGACCCCTGGAGCCATGGGATTCCCTCAGCCTCTGCCCATATTTAAATTACTGGTAGGTGCCTGTTGGGGTTCACAGAGTGGTGATTAGTTATTACATTGAATTTCTAAAATGGTTCTTTGTGGTTCTCTGAGAACTTTCCAGTGACAGGAAGGCAAAGTATCAGCTTTCACAGCAAGTTTCACATTCCTGGAACTGGTTGGGATTCAGAACTTACAGTTCCTTCTCACCCTGTGTTAGGGGATCAATCCTGTGACAGGTACAGAAGTGGTAACCTCCTCTTTAGCAGTAATAAGATTGTTAACTAATTGTTTGTAAGAGTGGAATTATCCTCCTGTAGCCATCTTAGAACCTTTCTCCTGCACCATTCTTTTCCTTCTGTGTATTGAGAATTTAAACAACTTTCTAGAAAGTTCTTCTGTCGTTATAATGGACTGAGACTTTTTTTAGTAAAATTTTTTAGAAATTTTTAAGACTGCAGTTTAGAAGAAACTTCTTGGGAAGTTTTTCTATTGTATTATTTCATTCCTGTTGTTGGGAATGTGCCATTCCCATTTTGGCTTCCATGCTTGATCTGTTACTTGTGTAATGGAGGTATAAATTCTGTTCAGACACTTTTATGGACAGTGTAGGTTCTGCGACTTAAGACATAGAAATAGTTTAAACTATCTAAAACTAGTGGAATCTGACCCTGAACTGTGGAGTCAAAGTCAACAGTAAAAATGGTTTTATTCTCATTTGAAATAAAAAACATAAAAAACACATGTGATAGTAGTATTTAGAACCCTCTTTGGAGTTTGAATCTCAGAGTTGTTTTCTGGTATAATGAATCCAAATGCTTTATCTTTGCTATCTATTCGTGTGTTTGTACACATAAAATCCCCTTTAAATCATGTACGGATAAGGTCAAGTTCAGTCAAGGAGGAATCTTGGCCAAACACAGTAAATCATGAAGTCACACATGAAAAATAAGCTTTAATCCACTTAGCAGGTTCTCTGTACAGGAGCTGTGAACCATTTTATGCACTGAATGATGGGGTGTGGATGTAGGACTCCTGTGGGAAATTTATGAGTGGATATTTGGGAGAAGGTATGTGCTGCAAAGGCAGGAAATCTCATTCCGGTATTTCTTTGTGTTTTTAACAGTAATAAGCATTTTGGGGGTTTTGTTTTGGTTTTTTATTAATTCAGTAGGTGGATTCTCTTTGCCAAGTGGCTTGTGCAGCTGTCTTAAGTCTAGTGCAGCTTATTGTTTCATTTGGAATTCCAATTTGCAATAGAAAGTAATTTCTTAATGTCAGATTTGAATTAGCATATTCTTCTGTAATATATTTGAACATGCAAATATTGTATTCTAGTTTATGGTATCCGAATACCTGCTAAATACACTTTTATCTTCCCCTTCACTAGAAAAGTCATTGTTACTGGAAATATATTACTTTTGTTGGAGACAGATATTTTTCATTTTCAATAATTTATTACATATAAATCTTTGCTTATAACTTCATGAAGCCTTCAGGCTGGAGGCATTGTTGAAGAAGAGTTATAGAAGGCAGTCATTTTTTATATGTTCCTAATAAATGGAACTAGGCCAGGTAAGGGTATAAAAAAGTCAATCTGCAAGAAGCAAAGATGTGAAGCCAGTGGATTGCATTTGTGTTCTCATCTGAATAAGAAGCAGTGCAAATGCTACAGAGAGATCAAGTAAGGTTTGTTGTGCATGTGGGTACATAAAAAACACAGTGAAAGGCGAATTCTTATTCTGGGTGAGTTATTTCTTTCTTCCAAGGAGCCCACGAAGGGGGTGTGTGTCAAGTGGTTGTGTCCCAATGCAGGTTGGTTATCTTGGGTTTCACATCCAGAACAACCTCTTTGATCTAAGTTTGCAGCTGAATTATGGATGTCATTTTTCACCAAATACACTTGAAATTATGTATCTCTTGACTGTGTGGAGCTGATTTTCCTCATGCAAACCAGAGCACAGGGATAGTTTTCATGTTCATCCTCACCATGTGATGCCAGTGCCACCATTAAACCTGAACAGTTACTGGTGAGTGACAGGGACAGAGCAGCCAGGATTACAGAGCTGTGGGATATAAAACACAAATCACATTCCATGTCCATATATTTGTATATTAAATAGCCCAAGGATAACAACAACAACAAAAACTCCCCCCTCAGGACTTCTCTCCCTGCAGCACAGGCGTATTCTGGGCTGCTTCTCCCACCACTTATTATCCTAAAAAAGTTGTAGGTGTACTCTGACACCACCTTGGTGCTCTTGGAGCAGCAGATAAGAGCCTGCAGTGCCTGTACAGCTGTGGCAGGGTCTCAGGGAGTGCACAAATTCACCTGAACCATGGTGCTGGTGTAAATACCCTGTGGGACAGCATAAGCCAGCACCGTGTCCTTGCCCTTCACATCCTGCCTGACCTGGGGAAGAGACTCAGCTCCTGTAAATCCTCCTGGCTGCATTTGTCAGGGTTCACTTAATGTTGTTTACAGCACTTGAGGACGTGTCCCTGATGCACCCACTGCTGGCACTGTGTCAGTGTGACTGTCCCGTTTGTGCCTCCTGTGGTTCAACAGCAGCCTCTGCTTGGCACCTGCACAGGAATCGTGGTTTGTTTTTTGATGGGAATGCAAGAAGTTGAAAAATTCAGAATTCTCAGAATTCTTACTAGTGGAAATGATGGTTTTCAGGGTATTGGATACCCGGAGAAAAATATGTTTGTGTTTGTGCTAAAGAGGATGAGCATCAGGGTCAGCCTCAGCACAAACACAGTTGGGAGCTGTGGGAGAGTTCAAGGCTCCTGGTGTTCAGGTATGGAAGCAACACAGTAGAAAAATGAAAATAAAATTCCATCTGGATTGTTTTTTAAGGAAAAAAAATTATTAGCTCTAGCAAATCTAACAACTCTTAGACAGAAACAGGGTGAGTAGGAGTTTCTGTGACCTTCCCTGGTTTGGGGATGTCTCACCTGTCTGTGTCTCCCCAAGCAAGCGCTTTGCTTTTGGGAGCAATGCTCAGTCTGAGACACTACCTGAAGAGAAAGATTAATGTGCCAGTGCTGGCTTAAGTTGTCAAGCACATAATATTTCTTTTTTTCTAGAAAAGTAATTACTAATAAGGTAAAGGATGGGTTTAGGCATCCAGAGGTTTGAACTGACATGAAGTATTTGGTGCCACTATTCTAAGAGGTGATTTATCCTGGTGGATCCAGAAGGCTGGTGCAACGAAAATCTTTCTGGTTACCTTCACTGCTTACCGTGCATAAAATCCCTGAAAGAGGAATTCCTGAACCATCCCAAAGAGTAATACTGGAAAGAAACCCAGGATGCATGGATCCTTGCAGTTTGTATTCATCGTCTCACTCTCATTGTTTTCTTTTTGTTACCTGGAAAATTCCAGTAAACTATGAATAATATTTACTGCTAGAACACCCCAACACTTTCAGTCTGTTGTTAGAACTGCAAGCTGTAAATGAAGTGAACGCAGGATTATTTGGCTGATTACCCATTTTCACAATGATGGGTTTCCTTGTTGCGTGTGAAAACTAAATGGTGATGTTTAAGTCACGACTGCACCTCGGCAGCCTTTGAATTTGGATGTGCAGAGCTTTCCTCGAGCTAATATCAGAGCCTGGTAGCACAGAGCAGTAATTGATGTGACTGATCTGCCAGTGAACCCTGCAAGGCGTAAGAAGAATAGCAATGACTTGCAGGAGCTGCAGTAATGAGCCAGGCTGTGTTTTACTCTGCTTCTCTGGGTGTGTGCAGCTGCAGGTTGCACAGACTTAACTCTGTGCTGCACAGTAAAGGGCATCCTCATCTCACCCCAGAATTTTAGTTTTCATTCATTTCAAAAAGATCTCTAAGCTGAGAGATTTTATGGGCAGTATAAATTCTCCTAGTTTTGCATTGTGCTAAAAAGGGATTTTTTTTTTTCTTTTCATAAATCTTCCTTCTAAGCAAAATCCCTGTGGTATTTGGAGTGTTGCTTTTGTGTTGTTTCATACCAAGTTACAGGATGGTTTCTTGTATGTAACAAAACAGGTTGCTTAATTTATTCAGGTGTTTAAAAGAAAGAGAAGTTTTCTTCTGCTAAGTAGTCCTTTAACTTTACCTTTAATAAAGGTATAACCTATTATGTATGGTTTAGTATTAATACACTTCTGCATTTGGCCATGGTATTTCTTCTACTGAAAGAACTCTCTGCAAATAGCTGGCTTCGAACAAGGGCTGCAAAATGTCAGACTCACATTCTCTTATTTTATTCCCTAGTCAGTATATTTCATATTTGAAATGATGCTTCTGCTTACTTCTTGATATAAAACACTTCACTTGCAAAGCACCTTTCCTTGGCAGTCACTGCTGAGGTGCTTCTGAGGACCCTGATGCTCCAGGAGGTGCCTTGCAGCAGGGCTCACCTTGGCAGTGCTGATGTTCAGCGGATGGTTCCTTGTTTCAGTCTGGCAAATGTGGAGCTATGGTGGGATATTTCAAAAAAACCACCAGGTCTCGTCGGCCACGTTGAATGGGGTGTTTTCTCCTGGCTTTTTCAATTCTCATCAGTGAAAGTATGCTGTGAAAGCAGAAAATTGAGGGGGATTAGTGAAATTGGTAGCAGTTAAACTGAACAAGCCCATCTCTCTGCACGTTGTGTATCACACCAACGATGGTTTGCACAGAGCTTTATGAGCAATATGAGAAAAGTGGGTGTTTAATCCTTAATTTCCTTAGTTTTTCCCCGTCCTCTGCATGCAGCTCCAGCCCTGGCAGCACTGCTAAGTTTGAATTTCTCGCTTTGTTAGAGTTAAGGTGAGGGGAAGGCGAGTTTGTGTTGCTGAAGATCAATGGCAGCACTTTCATTGACTTCCAGGGGGTGAGAAAACAGCGCCCAGGAATCAGGGGCGGGGGAAGGAGTGATGGGCCATTACTGTTTGGATCTGAGGGGAGGTGGGAGTTAAAAGGGTCATGAAGTTTATGCATTATTGACAGAATACCCATAATGAGTCCTTAGGAGCTATTACACAGTGATATGTGAAGGCCTTAGTTGGGGATGGTTTAATTTATGAATCATTTCTGTGATGGATTGCCTGCTCTGTCAGCCTGGCTACTGCACTAACTCGGGGATCTTAATTCATTATGGAAGATTTTATGCAAAGTAATTGCTGTACAACACCACTCTTCAGAATGAAATAATGTGGCTGCTTTTCCCCCCTCTCCTACTGGTGAAAGCTTTTGTTCACATTGTGAGCAGCGCCCTGTTTGTGAGGTATCATCTGGAAAAGCTTTGTAAGGGAGCAGCTCTGCTAAAGAAAGGAGCTTCTGAAATGCCCAGTGTTTTTGCACTTACAGGTCTAATCTTTCAGGTTTCGGGTTCACTTCTGTCTAATGAAGTCACATGTTAATTCAGGCAGAGGGAACATATTGAAATTCTTCCTTCACAAATCCTCCAGAGGAATCCAGGAGTTGGTTCTGAAATATCAGGGGTGAAATTTAAAAAGGTCTTTTTATTATTTTGGTGGTTTTCCTGCACAGTCTTGAGCAAGGCTCATAATCTTTCTCTGCCTTTCTCTTTTTACTGCAAAATGAAAGTTGCCCTGGTGTCCTTTTTTTACAGAAAGCGAAAAATTACTTTTTCAAGCAACTCAAAATGAAGGAACTCAGTTTTATAGTATGTGGAGCCCCAAAAAGTACAAAATGAGTTGTGAAGAATTAGACAAATTCTGTTCCCATCTGCAACACTTGGATGCTGTGGCCCAGGTGCAAGTTTAGTCTTGGCAAATCTCAATACGAATGGAGTTTAGAAGGGTGGAGCACCCCTCCTACAAGGAAAGGCTGGGAGAATTGGGGTTATTCAGCCTGGACAAGAGAAGCTTTGGGGTGACCCGGTTGTGGCCTTCCAGTACCTGAAGGGAGCTACAGGAAAGATGGAGAGAGATTATTTACAAGGGCCTGGAGTGACAGGACAGGAGGAATGGCTTCAAAATGAAGCAGGGCAGGGTTAGAGGGGATAGTGGGAAGGAATTGTTCCCTGTGACAGTGGTGAGAAGCTGTGGCTGCCCCATCCCTGGCAGTGCCCAAGGCCAGGCTGGACGGGGCTTGGAACAGCCTGGGACAGTGGAAGGTGTCCCTGCCCATGGCAGGGGGGGAACTGGGTGGGCTTCAAGGTCCCTTCCGACTCAGGCTACTTCATGATTTTATAATTCTTCCTTTCCCTCCTGATGTGCTGGTTTCCCAGTTCTGAGCCAGCCAGGACATTTCCCAGTCCTGAGCCAGCCAGGATGCTGACCCAGGTCAGGCTGTGATCATCAAGGACACGCTGAGGAACCTCTTTCCTCATCTGGTTCCCCCTGTGAGCCCTTCCCAGCAGGGACTGCCTTTCCTGCAGGGCAGCAGTGTGAGGTTAAAGCCCTGTTCTCCAAGGCCTGGAGGGGCTCATCTCCTACACACAATGCAGGGCCACGCAGGGATGTTGGAGTCAGCCCCAGAATAAGAAGCTTGTTAATGTGGTACATGCTTAATTTATTCTGCTCCTCGGGGGGTGAGTGGCGAGTCATTACTGAGCAAGAGCACAAACAGAGAAATCCAAGGCATGGTTTTGATAGTTATTTTAAAAATCTCAATTCCTTCATTCTGCTTTCCTAATTCAAAGCAGGGATGGAATTGTACTATGTTCTTCTGGGAAACACAAAAATGGATTCCTCTGGGGGAAGAAATTCAAATTCGAGTGTAAAAATAACTTGAGTGATCCTTTTATTTCCCATTAATATGTCCTATTTTTGAAGTCTAGAGATGAAATCTTATAAGGTTTTGTGTCTTTTCCTTTCAAATAAATGGATGAATAAGTTAAAAGTGCAGTCCCAGAAATCTTGTAAGAGGGTACAAGCTCTTCTGCCTTGGACAAGATTGATGAGGTTAGCCTGACTGGCAAGTGTGCAGTTTACATGCTAATAGCAAGTAGGTTGTCTTGCAGGGAGAAAATACATTGCAGAGTAAGTGTGGAATGTTTATTAGTCCCAGTAAAGTGCAATGGAGACAGTACAGATGATGTAAGAGGAATGTTCTGCAGGAAATACAAGTCATAAGATCAGGCATATGTGTTTCTTGGCCAAAACCCCTTTGTTTTATAACGGGTCTGTGAGGCCTCGGTGCAGACAGACGTCGCCCTCATCATCCTCACCCCACAGTGGGTTCCACGGGGTGCAGACAGTGCCCAAACAGCCCCATGGCTCCGGAAATCAAGGGTGGGTAAGACCTCGTAAGCAAACTCTAAGGCGACCCATACTTGGTTTCAGGGGCTGTGGGCGCTCGTCTCCGCCGGGTTTCGATGCTCACACAAAGTACAGGACAGCAGCTCTGCTCTTCCCCTGCTTCCAGCAAAGTCTGGGACAAGGAAAGGTTGAATGAAGGGTGGTAAGAGCCTTTTGCATTGGGAGATACCAAGCTTTCCTTTCGTTGGTAGAGAGGGAAAGCAGGGAGGGTTTGAAATCTCACCGTCCTTTTTGTCATATGAGTCGTAAATTTGAGGGAGAGTTTAAGGCACAGTGACTGGAAACAAAATGGAATTTATCCTGATGCTTCATGGATGGTAGGTTTTTTTCTGTGGAAAGCACCTTGGTGTCATTGGCTGCAGCTTCTTTGTTTTCTTCTCAATTTTACATATCCTACTACTTACTAAAATCAAAATGTGATTAATTTATATTACTGTAATTTTAGGATGTGGAAGGGGATCACTTTTTTTTATGCTGTACCGACTTTTCTCTAACTTTTCTCCTTGAAGAATAGAAAATTCAAATTAGTTTTTCTTTTGAGAACGTTGGTTTTATACAAGAAACCCATCAAGAAGTGTCTTGAAGTAATGACTGGGTTTTTTTTAATCTTTGAGTACCAAAACTTCATTTTTTAAGTTTGTTGGACGAACCATTTGAGTTTCCATGCAGCACAGCTAAAGATTTACTCACATTTGTATTTGTCAAATTAGAATGGAAATTTCTAACAAATTATTGTAGTGTTATCAACTGCAAATGAACCAAAGGAAAAGGTGGCAGGAAGCAGGAGGAGTCTGTGATGCCTGTTACTGAAAAGGGTTGTTTTTCCCAGTCAATGTGGTTTTCCTCATCCATGTTAACATTTCTCCTGGTTGTGCATCTCATCATGTTTGCCTGTGCAGGTGTAGCTCTCTGCATGAATTATTCCAATATATCTTGGATTTTGTGTCCCTTGAAACAACTGACAAACGTCATGGACCAAGGAATCAGCACTTTGCTACAGAAAATCCACTCCATGTCTTTGGGTTTTGTTTTTGCCTCTGGGTACAGACAGAAAAATACAAATCAAGGAAGGATGGACAAATAAAAGCATCTCTTCTATGGTCAGTTGTTGACAATAGTCTTAAACAAAACAAGCCACCTGCTCTAAATATGCTCCAGAATTCACTGTCAATGGCTTTCCAAGCTCAAACACTTAGAAAATAAAGAAATGCGGAAAGCCGTAAATTGATACTTCACTACAGAAACAGAAAGTTCAGAAATTGGAAGACTCTAGCAAGAGTTTAAAAAAACAAAATAAAATCACATCCCTGGATGCCATTTATCCACATCCTTCATCATTTGCATACTGGCAATCAAAATAACTTGCTCCCCAGTCCTCTGAATAGACTTTTCCAGCCTGATTTTTTTTTGGGTTTTTGGTTTTTTGGTTTTTTGTTTTTTTTTTTTTTTAATTGCTCTATTTCCTCCTGGCATGTAATGCAGGGTATTGACTTTTTTAAACTCATACATGAGATGTAATAGTTTGCAGAGACACGCTTTTCTAGAAATATAAAATTTTGGGTAGTATATTTTTTAAAGCTGATTTACTGTTTTTCTTTTATTAGCTTAAGGGTTAGAAGCTTTGGACAGATTTTAAAGTGTTTGATCTTTTTTTTTTTTTTCTTTCCTGTGAAGATGACAGTTCATGACAATCAGTGAGCTTTATCTTTCTGGGTTTTCTGCAAAATAAGTATCTCTTTATGTGAAAGTATAGTTTCACATTTTAAACAAGGACCATTTCAGAAGAGGCCATACTTAAAACAATTTTTGAAACAGTGGTGCTAAATGATGTTAATAATCCTTAGAAAAAATAATCTAAACTTCATTCTCTCCTTTTTCTCAGTGCAGGTTTTACAGTTTGTAAGGAGAAGGCCAGTGTATTATGTGGGATTTGTAAATCAAAACGCGAGGTCAGACATGCTCGAAGTGTGAATGGTTGTTGGTCATGAATAGGGCTCATAAGAGAGGAAAATGTTCTTATTTTCAGAGGTTTCATTCTTCTTTTGTCTGTTGACATCCTTCCATTTTCTGTGTAGAGCACACACCTGCTGTAGTTTGTGTAGGTTTCATTTTGGGTTGCAGTGTCCTGCTCTGGGTGCAGCTCTAGGAACTCCAGAGCTGTTCCCAAACCCGGCACTGCCCCACAGCAGCCACAGGGCAGGAGCTGCAGGTGGAGGCTTGGACAGTCCCAAACAGAACATCTGGAAGTTCACTGCTTCAGATTCAACAAGGAAAAATGACTCTTCTTCTACTGAAAAATCAATTTTCTACCATTTCCCTGCTTTGCTTCAGCATCGTGTCTGCTGGGAGCAGCATCTGGTGGGACTTAGCCCCCGACTGTCTTAGGCTTTCGTGTTGTGTGTTCTGTTGTAGCTGGAATATTTCTTCACTTATCTGTTGAGCCCCTTTTCCCCCTCTTTTACACTTCTCCTTTTTTATTTCCCATGTGCTCAGCCCTCCCTGGATGTGTGCTGTTCTTGTTACCCACTGCCTGGGATGGAAGGAGCAGAGTAGTTGTTCATTGTAACAAGGCAACTCCTCACATCTTTTGGGTGTGGATAAATGACATTACATCACTAGCTGTTGGCATCTGTGGAATCTAAGGAGCATGGTTGATCTGGGTCACATCTAAAAGTGGCACAGGTATTACTCTCTTTTAAACGTTTTTGAATGTGCTGGAGAATTATTTGTAAGAATTAATCCCATTCCCTTTTCCCAGTGAAGAGGGGGAGAGTTTCTGTCTTGCCTCTGTGGAAAGCATTTAACCATTCAATTAGCAAGTTCATCTGGAAGCATGTGAAGAAAGACACAAGAATCCTCCTGGGTGTGCTGTATGAATACCAATGTATTAATTAAAATCTACCTAAATATGTCAGGATTGTGCACTTAGAGCCATATCACAGGGCCATATTTTATCATAAAGTTCCACTGTACACAGACAGCGTTAGGTATTTATCTTTTTAAAAGCTCTTTATTTCTGGGATATGTGTGTGAAATTCTGGAAGGCTCCTGGGTTTATAAAAATGTCTCATTACTGCAAAGAACCATATTGCCATTCCAGCAGGGAGATCTGCTGGGATGCCTCCCGTTGGGCCCTGGAGAAGCAAGGTCTGTTTGGGTTTGTCCCTCTGGTCTCCCTTCTTTTGTTTAAAGTAAGAAACAACACAATGTAAACACACAGCAGAGATAGCCAAACCCAAATGTAATCTATTAATTTTGTTACTTTGGGCTTAGGTTTTTTAAAATGCTCTGGAGTGCATATTCTCAGGCTCCTTGGACTTTGTGCTCAATCAGCAAATCTGCCCCTGTTTCCTCTGTCACTCCAATGAGCTGTTCCACCAGGCTCAGGTCTTGTTGTCACCTTCTCTGCTTCCCCTCCACTTTCTCTTACTTTCTGCCTTAGTTTTTTCTGTTCTTTTTAATTATTCTCCCTTTTTCTCTAGAGAGCTTCCTACTCAGCTTCTAAAAACTTGCTATTTTGGGACCCCAAATCCATGTGAACTTACAGCTAGAACAGATGCTCGTGCTTTGGAGTCCATATTTCCCCTGACCACTATTATGAAAAAGACTAAAAAAGACTAAAACCAAGGATTTCCCTGCTGGCTAGTGGCATGAATCCAGGAGATGGATTTTTTGGGGGAAAATTAGCAGCTACTGCAAGGCTCATGCTAAATTCCAAGGGTGGGAGACCTCATGTAATACTCTCAGCTGTGGCTTACAGTAAGTAGGAGGGTGTCATTTAGGGTGAAATTGGGTGCTGTTCTGGCAAATATTTAAAATGTGCTGGATTTTATATTAATTTAATATTAATATGTGCTGAAGGTGTTTAAAAGATGTATAGACGTGGCACGTAGGGACATGGTTTATTGGTGGGCTTGGAAATGCT
Source organism: Aphelocoma coerulescens (assembly GCF_041296385.1). Classification (NCBI taxonomy): domain Eukaryota; kingdom Metazoa; phylum Chordata; class Aves; order Passeriformes; family Corvidae; genus Aphelocoma; species Aphelocoma coerulescens. The sequence goes on along the minus strand of NC_091023.1, from coordinate 23,385,257 downwards.
GGGTTAAAGGTTGGGCTTGATGAACTGAGAGGTCTTTCCCAACGTAAAAAGTGATGATTCTGTGGAAATCCAGCGAATCCTGTGGGCAGGAGCATCAGTGCACCAAGGACACACATTGACCCACCAGTGCCTGTAACCAGTGCCACATCCCTTTGCTCCCTTGTCCCTCTGGTGCAGGGGAGAGGGAGCAGGGCACAGGCTCAGGTGTTTCACCTGTCAGTGGATGGTGCTGCCTTGTCACTCTCCCTTTAAGCCCTTTGTGCATTCTATGTTGCTTTATAAAGTTCATAAAGTTTTCCCATTCCATTTGCTGTTGCTAGGTGCTGGATTTTTTTTTTTTTTCATTGTGCTTGTTATGAAGAAGCCTTCAGCAGGCTAAGAATATTTTATAAGGTTAGAAAATGGTGTTAAATGTTAATTAGCAGTTGCATAATCCCAGGTGGCATCCTCTCACATGCACTCGTCAATTTTTAATGAGTGTCACTCGTGCACATCAAACTCAAAATTAGCTTTCTTTCCCAAGTACTCTGTTTGATTTTCACACTCACTTCCCCTCCCCTTCTCCTTTGATGTTACTGACACAATATATCATGCTGGCATTTGCTTTGGTTTCATCTCCAATGCATATTGTCATGTAGCTAGTTAGTTATCTGCAACATAGACACACACTCCTACCCGCAGGAGCGCCGTTCAGAGAGGCACAGGATGAAGCTTGACTTTTATTTTTCCCTTCTTAGGCGTAGCCTCTTGTAACTGCAATAAGGAAAACCTGATGCAAAGGCATTTTGGGTTTTGATCTGAGGATTCTGAGTGCTGGAGCTGCTCTCTGAGCTTAGCTGGAGGTGCCCCTCGCTGATCTGCGTTGCATCTGGGGGTAGTTCATCCAAATTAAAATTTGCAGCAGATGACTACGTACCCTTGAAATTTATCACAAGTTAAATACTAAAAGGTGTTGTACATCCTTATATCTGCTAACTGGTGGGATAATTCCACACTTTATCAGTGCATTGGGCTGGTATAAAAGCATGACTGCTCAGAGGTGAAAAGGAGATTTTTATCCCCAAAACCACAACCAGCCCAGTATGGGAAAGCCCTCTGTGGGGTGGTTTGGTTTCTCAAAGGGGTCAGGAGTAGCGGTGCACAAGCCCAGTGCTGGTTTGCAGATGTGTCTGTGTGGGTGAGGTAACCCCGTTCTTGCTGCTCCCAGGGGGAGCTGGGCAAGCTGGGAGAGTGTGACCCAAACAGCTGGGGTGGGAGGGGGTGCACACCTGGAAATGGCTGCAGATGAAAGGGCAGCCAGGCTAAGATGATCCCAACTCCTCTGGAGTCCCTCTCTGGGCTTCCTTATTGTAGCAGAGCTGGAAACTCAAATCTGTTTGGCAGCTTCGCAGTAAATAAGGGGCCAGCAGAACAGGAGCCCAGATAACTGAATTTTCAGTGCTGATCATTTCCATTCGTCTTCTTGCTTGTTAAAAGCAAAACTCCGTCCCCCTCCCCCAATGGCACAGCTTGGCCTTAGCTTCTGATTTGATAATGGAAGTAATTTCACTTTGGTCTGCATTTTGCTTTGATTTTTATTCGTTAAGGAAAGAGTTCTTCTAAGCATCAGGATGATTTTGTTTTGTTAAATGGAGTTGTTAGCTCACTTGGCAGGAGGCTCTGTACAGACTTTGCTTTGATTTCCCCTAAGAATACCATGTGTTTGTAAAATATTGGCTTCTTGACACCATAGTGCCAATGACCTCTCTTTCCAATGAACAAACTCAGCTTTAAATTATTTTTATTAATCAAGATTTTATCTCTTACCCGAGATTGACAGTTTTCCAAAATCTTTTTGACAGCTACTGTTACATGCAAGAGGTGAACCAGAATTAATGATCAAGGGTTAGGGGCCTGATTCCTGCTGTTACTTCCCAAAATGTAAATGGGGGGAGGGCTTGCTGATCCTCCTGTGCTTACACCAGCACAAATGAGATTAGAACCCAGTCGTGTATCCAGGAAAATGAAAATGTCACGGCAATGACTTGTGTCCAACTTGTGGAATAAACAGATCAAGCAGGAGTAATTGCGTTTCTCCTTCCCCCTCTCTGCACACAGACACTTTTCACTGTCCTTTGATGATCTCTACAGAAAATATAGATGATAATAAATATTTCCACACCCTTTGCTAGTTTGCAAGAGTAATGTAGCTACTTAGAAGAAAGTGGCAAGATAATACACAAGGTGTTGAAGTGCCAAAACACCAGTGTATTTTCTGAAAGCTTAAAACTTAAAATGTGGGGTTTGTTGTTTTGGGTTTTTTTTAACTCAGAGTAGGAAAGAGGAAAAAAAAAAAGCTGTTTTGTTTTTTGGTGTTTTTTTTTTTTTGTATCCCAGCAGTACAGAGAAGCCCCAGTCCTGGACAGACCCCAGTGCAGGCATTGTCCAAGCAGGCAGCAGGGATAAATTGAATGGTGCCATGCTGCCAGGTCCCTCTATGCTGTTCTCCAGTGCAAGCAAAGATACAAAATACTCAGATGTGCCCACTGAAACATACTGTGCTTTCATTTCAGAGCTCTTACTGCATATGAGCTCTTAAAAGATACCTCTGATATCAGTTAACCTGCTTTTGATCCTTTGCAAGAAAAGGCAAGCTGTTGTGATAGGAATCCAGCCTGGAACTTAATATCTGCTCTAGACCCATCTGGAAACTCAAATGCAGTGGATGACTGGAGGAGAGAAATGATTACTGAGTTTTTTTCCCGGTCTGGATCAGGAGTTGAATGTTGGAAATGTAACGAGATAACTTGCTGTGGTGATATATGGAACTTCATGGAGTTTCTTAAAAGCTCTGAGCAGGGCACAGCATTTCTTAGACTGAGTTTGGGTTTGAGTTTCTTTTCAAGAGCTTTGGACTGTCCATTGAAGCTTTGAAGAGCTAGGTACCATTAAAGAGGATGTGGTTTTCAGGCCATTTTTGTTGGCACGCTATTTAGACAAATTATCAGCTGCTTCTGGAAGATCTCCAGTCATTTCGTGAGCTTTTGTGACCAAGCACGTGCTGCCAGGCATTTGACTCCTGAAAGCAGCTTATTCTTCTGTCTCTGCTAAGCCTCGTGCAGCAGCCTTAAAATGCTGCCTGAAGAGCCGAGGAGAAAGGAGCACAAAGATGCTCTCAGTGCAATACTTCATGTCCTGTTTCCTAGCTCTTAATTACATGTTTTTGAACACACACATTATGATAAGTGAAACCTATTCATTTGGAGGGCAGGGGTTTTTCTTTTCTCCCCCTCCTTGCTTCTGAATTATGATTTACTTAATGTAAGATACTCTGCTTTCCAGGAGGCAGAAAATTGGTTGCTTCTGCCAATATTTGGAGTTATAAACCATTGCTTAAACTTTATGATGGCATTAATCCCAGTGTATAGATTGTTACTGTGGTTAAGGACTGTCTTACCAGCTTTAACAGCCCTTGGAGTTGCTTCAGGCCATTAAGCAACAAATTGTCTGTAAGAAATAATTTGTTGCCTTTCTCCTACCTTGTTTTATAATGAAAGGTATTATATTTAATGTTATGCTTCCCTGGGTTCAGTTGTCCCCCCCAGACGTCAGTCTGTGTAACTGTCCAGTTATTCCCACTCTTGGGAATATACCTTGGAGAAGGTAAGGTGGATTTTAAAGTATTTTGGAATTATGGCAGGGTTTGCTCATTAAAATTCTGAGTCCAGCAATCCCATGAAATCTCTGTTCTTGTGGTTGGGTTTGTTTTTGGCCCATGACAAGCAAATGCAGACTTTTGATCATCCATTGGCACGTCAATACTGAGTTTTATGAGTGCATATGCTGGCTTACAGAAAGTTGTGACAGAAGAAGGATGTCAAAAGACAGAATTAATGAAGAAATTTTAATTACGGAATAAAATTATTAAATAAAATTAGAGATGTGATAAAACAAAAATATGGCCCTGTTTTGAATGAAGACTATGGAGATGTTTCATGTCATCTTCTCACTAGCATTAAATCATATTTATTCAAACTCTAATTGACTTTAAGCTTGTTCTTGGTGGGTTTTGTTCTCCATGTTTACAGCTTGCTTAGCAGCAGCAGTATTGACTCCCTGTGTGTGCTGTTGACAGCAGGGTCCCTCCTACACATAAACAACATCCCTGTCTCCATCCAGGCACTGGTGGAGCAAACACACTCATCTTTAGCCAGGCCTCACTCACTCGTTCTCATGTCGTTGTGTTGCTTTAGAATTGATTCAGTTTCTCTGTAAATGGGCTGAGAAATGCCCCAAGTGCATCTCTGAGAAAGGGCTGGGAGTAATGAACAATTACACTGCATTGCATCAAGGATCCACCTGGAGCTGGGTGATCACAGGGCTGGAAAATGCTGTGAGAAAAAGTAGGAATGTGTTGGATGGTTCTTTCCTTCTTCCTGGACCATCTCCTACGTCTGGCTCACTTTGAAACAAAGGCTGGATTCCAGCCATGCCCAGTGCTCTGCTCCAGACAGGTGTTAGCATTTCACAGTTACTGACTTGGGCAGGGTGATTTAAAAACCTGTTAAATGCCTTTTCTCCTTCTGCCGTTAGACTTGAGGAGCCAGCAAATCCCAGGACAGTGCTGTAGAGAAAGCTGTGCGGGAGTGAACTCCATTGATTTTGATGGAGAACTCCATCGATTTTGATGGAGCCACATTGACTGACACCACCCAAGGAATCTGCTTGAAGTGAGAGGTGGATTGGATTTTTTTTTCCCCCTTATTACTTAGAGAATTGGGAGGGCTTTACATTCTAGTTAGCCCAGAAATGTGTTAATTTGTTGAAAGCTTTTGGTGACACAGGGAACAACAAGGATGTAATTTGGCTCTGTGGAACTTTAAAGCAGGAAGGTGAGAAACTGAGGGGTTTGATTTTCCTTTTAGGGGAATGTAAATCAGAAATAAGCACTGAAATCAGTGAGCTACACAAATGTAAAAAATGGAGAAAGCAAAAAGCAAGTCTGTCCCATTAGCATTTTACTTGTAAACTCAATGCTTCTGATAAAAAAATCATTTAGAAATAATAAACATGCCATTTTTGCAGTCACATTTCAGAGCAGAACCACACTTCGAGGGCTATAATTGTGACCTACATTTTGAATTATTTGATAAGGCTGACCCCCCATGATGATCTCAAATTAAAATCTTATAAATTACCACTTTCTGGCAAATAGGCTTGCTGTTATCATTTCACTCTGACATTTATTCTTTGCTATGGGTCACTGCTTTATTACTGTAAGAGCTTTTGGCCAAGTGCTGTTCCCAAAGCATAGAAAAGACGTTAAAGGTTAATTTCTTGCAAACTGTGAGAAAATGTTATGTCTCATTCATTTAGACTTGCATTACTGAATTTGCATTCTTTTTATAGTATGTGTATTAGTATGTAGCTACAATCCCTCACAGCAAATCAACCAATAAATTGCACTGAATTGCAGTGCAGTAATGAATTAATTGCTTGTCATTTGGTTTCTAACAACAATAACAAGAAGGTTTTTTATGCTCTTGGCCAGACAATTGACATATTCTCTCGTGGTATAACTCTGGAGTCTTTGGAGCTCTGCCTGCAGAGGACTTGGCCCAAAAGTTGCAAGTGCCATAAAAGTCCATTGTCACGTCTTCATCTGAGCGTGCCTGGGGCTGCAGCCTTGCTATAAAAAATTAGGATGATGAGAGCTCATGTTTGGTCCTGCTCTTCACTGGGTGTTCAAATGGACAGGCAATTCCTTTGCAAGTTTGCAGCTGTACTTAAAGGTAAAACCATTCCTGGCCAGGCAACACAAGACCAGATGGGCTAATTCTCCCAGGAAGAGCCCTGTGAAGTGTTTCTTCTGCATGTAAACAAGATTCATTTGGGATTTGATACGAGGACTGTGTATGGAGGACTTACTGGGATTTATCAGACCTGCCTTTCAGGTGGTGACAAGGCCAGAAGGCAGCAGGAATGATCTGAATGTGCAATTGCCTTCTGAATGCACTGTGTTCTTTGTGAGGGTTTCTTTTTAAGGTATTAATGTCTCCCTTCCCTGTGGGAAATACTGCGGAGGGAACTGTTAATTGTCACCACACTCAGCTGGTACCAAGGAGGAGCTGAATGACTCTGTCATACCTTCGTGTTGCCTGTGCAAGCACTTCCCTGGGGGACAGGTTTTTAACAACCTTTCCCTGAAGTTGTCCTTAGAAAACACCGGGTACAGCGTGGTGGTGATAGCAATGAAGGCACCCACACACACCTGGGTCCTTCGGTGTTGCTCAGAGGAGTTTGGCTGTGAAGAGGAGGAGGGAGGGAAACACTGACACAGCTTTTTACCAGACAGAAATGATTAAAAAATGAATCATGGTTCTACACCGTGTGAGCGATCACTGGGAGCTCCCTGAAGAAGTAGGTTAATAAAGTTGTGGCCTAATTAAATCACAGACCTTGTTTGTCTCCTTGCCCATTGGAGACTGACATCTCCCAGGCTTTGCCATGGCACCAGCCCCTCATGCAGGACGGTGCAGGCAGGTGAGATGTTTTACACTCTGAGTCACTGAATATTCCACTTTTTCCTTGTTTGGGGACTTGTATTAGTCAGTTTATCGTTTACTAGTTGGGTTTGCATGCCGTTCCTGCTCAGCATCAGGAAACATCTGTGGGATCTCTCCCAAGGCTTTTGTCATTACTGCACCGTCTAGTCCTCATTCTCTCCGATTATTTTGGCAATCATGCAGTCTCCCTCTGCTGCCAAGTTTGGAGGCTTCAGTAAATAGCAAATTAAATGTGTAACCTGCGTGTAAGGAAAACCTATCCATCATAAAGGCACTGCTTCCCCTTGCAGTGGGTGACTCATTGGTGCAGTCAGGGGAAGATGAGCTGTGCTAGTGAGGATCATGCAAGGTTTGCTTCGTGCCAGCTTCGAGTTACTCATCATTGTGGGTTCTTGGGGAAGCTCTCCCTGTGCCTGATACCAGTGGGTTGTTGCTGCCTGTTCCAGGTTTGACCCTGGTGGTGATGGGGTTGACTCCCAGTGAGGTTTGTAGCAGCTCAGTACCAGAAATCGAATTAGTGCCTCGTTCCTGGTGCCGAATGAGGTTCACATTCAGAATAAAACCAGTGAAATATTCTCTGAGGTTCACATTCAGAATAAAACCAGTGAAATATTCTCTCTCGAGTTGTATCATGCTGTGTTGATACACAACAGGGAGTGCATACACAATATGTGAGCTTCACATCCTACTCTTTTATGGCTCCACTAGGGTTGAGATAGGAATTGGAGCTTTATGTGTGTCCCTATTAGAGCATAAAATAAATCTGACCTTTTGAAATTTTGTTTTCTTCAGTGTGTAAGCATATTGTGTCTATGCCTTCATTCTAACTTGGAGTTTTATTTTGAGTTAAGCTCTCTGATAGTTGTCAGTTGAAGGATGTAGAACCATGGTTATGAGATTCAATAAGCCACTGATATGATTATAATAGCCTCAGCAAATAGCTGTTACATTCAGCCCTCACAGAGCTCATTTTTTCATTCTCATTCTTACCTAAAGAAGTGCTAATGAGAACATTTTGGAGTGACTTCTATAACTTTTCTCTGCTTTCTTGTATGAGACTTGGAGGTTTAGTTTGAATTTGTAAGACAGCTTTTTTCTTACGAGTTTTTTTTCAACAGGGAAACATCAGGGACTGCAAGGAGAAAAATGATAGAAACATGTTGGAGATGAAAATAGATCAGTATTTGGCACTTCATGCTGCCTAATTAGGAAAACATTTAGTTCTTTTCAATTTAATTATTTGGTTGATATAAAGAACTTCAAGGATTTTGCCATGGAAGATCTCATTGTACATCAATATTCACATTGATTTCTGGTGTAGGTTGAGATCATGCACGTTTTCTCCAGCATATTCCTGGTGCAGATCCCCAAGGTGTTGTATCTGTGCCAGTCTAATTGACAAAGGGGTCAACTGGTGGGACCTTCTGAGTCGAGGAGATCCAGCCTCATGTTGGTCAGGTTATTTCCTTAAACTGTCTTAAGAATTTAGCAGCTGAGTAAGGGAATGTGTTTGGTGATGGATCCTCCAGTCCTAGTGCCGTACTACAAACTGTGTTAAAGAATAATCAAAGAAAGTGCCTTGAGCTTAGAATTTTATCACTTTGATGACAAAATTATCAGTGCCTGCTGAGTTGCCTATGTCAGTTGTGTCAACTCTAAATTTGGAACTCACTCTGTTTAAGTGGAAATAGCAAATAATCCTTTTTTTAACCTTAGTGGTAATTAATCTTTATCTGATTTAATTATGATTGTTTTAAAGCTTTATTATCTCAGTATTAATGCAAATTAACCAATTCAATTTTTTCATTGCTAGGAGGATACACAGTTGTCTTACATCTGGAAGAAGTTGGGTTTCCTTATATTCCTGGAGTCCTCAGCCCAAACTTGCCATAAGAGACATACTGTTTGGATTTAATTTTAAAAACAAATAATGGAAAAACCCATTCAGCTCCTTTAATAAGTAAAAATAATTCATGAAGGATACAGATTGAAAGCTGGTTTGTCATTAAGTGTATGATGGGAAGAAATGAATTCTTTTTTAGAAATGAAATGTGATCTTTTCAAGACCTTTAGCCAGGAGAGAGAGTGTTTCTCTGTGCTGGAGAAGTCAGACTGGTGACAATTGTCAGTGGAGCGAATTAAGCAGAACAAGGAGTGTCTCCCCTCACACTGCTCTGCTGCCCTGCTCTCCAGCTGCTCCCAGACCCTCACCATGGATGTCTGTTACTGGTTTCATTGATGGGAGGCTGTATGAATTTGTCCTCTAGGTAAACACATTTCTGTTTTAAAGGGAGCAGAAATTGTACCAAGTTACAGCTAAATGATCAAAATGCTCCCGGCTCTTGGTGTAGATTTTGGCTTATTGATTTGGTCTGTGGTTGGCTACAGTGCATTTAAAACCAGACAAGTGAGGCAGTGGGAAATAAGGGAATACCCTACAGTGGCATGGGCTGGCCAGATGATGCAACAGGTGTTTTTCTGCTGTAAATCCTGACATTGTACAAGTTTAAATTAAAAGAGAGATTTCAATTTACGTGTTAGGTAGCGAGGATATAACGTGTAACTTCAAAATAAAAATGCAGAAATACAGTATTAAATGTAAGTATTCAGTGTTAAGGCTCCTGAGATGCTTGCCTAGGTTGTTATTCTTCTAAGTTTAAATACACAGTAGTGCTTTTGGAAAATCACTTGTACAGACATGCTATTTCTCTTCGAGTAATGATGATTTACCACCTTTTATTTTATCTTTTGGATGTCCAGGATAGTAGCATTGGCACGCCAAAACTGAATCACATTTCTTATATCCTGTTTCATTCTCTTTAGCAGCATTTGACAAGACAAAGAACAGTACATTTCCAAACTACAAAATACCCATATGTCCTTAGGAGAATATTACGAAACTAATGAGGCACACTTCAATAACTTCAGTCACATACTCAAAGGAGGCAGAAGCAATATATTGACTAGTGAAGTACTTATAGAAGGAAAAAATTGGCATTTACTGTGTTGCAAGGACTTTATGACCATTTTATGGAGACTTCTGGACCCTGAGATTTAATAATCTTTTTGATTTGTCACTCCAGTGGAATGATGGTGCTCATGAATTTACTCTAAATAAAATTTTCTAATCATCCTTAGGAAAATTAGAGATATGTGGCATGTTAAGGGACCAGCCATTCATCTGCTGGGTTAAACGTACTAACATAAACTTAACAAGCGATGTCGTCTTTTAACACATGCAAAGGACCAAATTATCTGCTGAAAGACTGACATTATGTAAATGTAACATTTGCTGGACCTCTAAACCCTGTGATTAAATTACTGTCTAAATTATTCTGCAATATGAATGTCGCCTACAAAAAGAAAAGCTGTAAAAGAAACGACTGTGACATCTTCGGGGTTTGCAGTATTTCCATAATGAGTGTTTGAGATGAAGGGTTTGTATGTGTAGCTCAAAATCTTAATGAAATAAGGAGAAAGAAAGGGGAGGACGTGACGTGAGGAAAAGTTACTCTACAAAGAGGTAAATTTATCCTGGGGTTTCCACAAGAATTTGTTAGCAGAAGAAGCATGGCTCAATTAAGAGGGGAATTTAATCCACAAATCAAAACTTGTCACTGGAGAGACGCTTCCCCCACCTTCCTCTGTGGATGTGTTGGGTAATCAGTGGCAGGTAATCTGTTTCCACTTAGTACTGTGAGAGTGACACATCTGTAAAACAGCAAAAAATAAAAAAGGGAAGAGTGTGCTGAGACTCTGGTATTGCAAATAATTATGGCCCTGAAAGGCTGCGTGCAAATTGTTCCCTGCAAAGAGCCAGCTCCTGGTGCAGAATAACCCATCAGTTAACTTGCACTGTATCGTTAACTCACATGAATTGTCTTAACTCCTATTTCACTCATTGAAAAAATTAAAATCTAGCAGAACAAATGTGCTTCAGCAAATGGAGGAATTGAATGTTCTGTTAATTGGTTGCTTAGGAAGCTGTGACAGCAACAGAGAGGGGCTGCACTTCACCCCCTGGCACACCTGCGAGGTGAAATTACTGACAGCCCTTTTTGGGTTACATGGCACCAGGGCCCACAGTGATGGAGAGCCAACCGTCCCCTGAAAATCCATGAAGGCCAGGGGTTTGCTCCTTTAGCATCTCTGTGAAACCCCAGGTGGGAGTCCAGCAGAGATGGAGAGCAGCAAAACCGAGATGCTCAGAGAAAGCCCTTGATATCCACCTTCACGGGCGAGTAAAGGATTTCTGTAAAGCTCAGCTTTATTTCTTCGGTGTAGCTTTTGCTCTTTGGTGGGGACCTTTTTTCCCTCTGCTCTCTGTGCCTCTTTCTTGGGGGAAAGATTTGGGGAGCGCAGGGGAGGCTGCGGGGCAGGAAGGGCAGCTCGGAGGCCTTGGAGAGGGAGCACTCCTGCTGCCCTCCAAGCAGATATCTCTTGGGAGATATCTAACAATAGATAAAAGGAGACAAATACACATTCATTTAGCTAAGGTGAGCTGTTACACTGCTGGGTTTAAAAGCTACTCCACATCTCCACCATCCTTAGTGACATTGTATAATTGAGAATGCTGGTTTCAACACGTGGACGTTCCTCTTCGTTTTTTCAGCAGCTTGATGGGACTTCTTAATTATTTTTATAAATATTTGTGGTTGTAATGACCAGAAAATGTAGTGTGATCATTTTACCTGCAATGTGTGCGTGTTACCTTTCCTCGGACAGCAGTGAAGTTTCCTCTCGGTGCTGTTTGCCTGAGAGCCTTGTTCCCTTCTTGTTTCATGTGCCAAATCCTGGAGCAGGAGGAGCAGTTCTGTGTTTCAGACAGGACCATTTCATTCAGATTCTGGTGAAATCAGATGTTCTGGATGTTCACGTTCGTTTCTGGATTAGTTCATGTTTCCACAAGCCAAGCAATCGTGGTGCTATTTCCAGATGAAATAGATCTCTCTCAATCCTACAGATACTTCATAAAACTCACCTCTTTTCCCAGTCCACTCCATGTGATTTTGTTTAGTGAGACTGGGACTGAAAAGGGTTTAACTCATGTGATTTTGTAGTGATCGTACCTGTTGCAGTGTAAACTGCCTCTTAAACGGGGTGTGATGCATTTTTTGCTAGAGAAAGATTTTTATTTTTTTCACAAAAGAAGCCTGCAGTTGTCCTGGCTTCCCTTCATCCAAAGTTTCCTGGTGTGTGGGAAGAAAAGCAGGAGAAAAGAATAATAAATGTATTAATAATCATAATAACAGAAGAAATCCTCTAAACTGACTCACCTCACCAAACTATTTACAGATTCAACCAAAATGACATCTTAATGTTGAAATTTTATTTTTTTGTTTATGTCTCCTCCTCACTGGCTCTTACTAATGTCGCCTGGCCAGATCACAGCTGGGAGAGGGCTCTGCAGAGGGAATTACTGGTTTTGTAAAATCTACTGGTTTTTAGCTTTTTCTCTTCTGAAGTGGAAATACTCTTTTCTGTGAAACTGTACCGAAGTTATACCTGCAGGATTTGCTTCACTTTTTGTGTGAAAAGGAAATATTTTGTTTTTTTCCTCTGTCTGTTCCCTGTTCTTGTTTGGTCAGTGCCCCATAAATACATCTGAAAACAGCCCCTGCTCTGAGCAGTTCAGTTTGTGATTGAAAATACCAGGAAAATAGGAAAGCACTGCAATCAGTGGTAAGTATACTCCTTGATTTTTCAGTTTATCCACATTCTGAAGAAAATGAGTTGCAGAGGGAAATAGCTGAGTTTAAATGCTTTGAGGGTGAGGGCTGGTCCTATATTTGATTATCTCTGAAATATATATTGCTTTTATACCATAATCCCTGGTAACTGAGAACTTTGGTAATAATCTGGCACAAACATCAGTAGCACTTTAAGTTCTTGCCATCCACCTTTAATTACCCCAGGTTTACACTTGTGTAACTATAAACTGAACTTTTTCATTAATTTTTCAGCATTAAAAAGTAAAAAGTACGCTAAACTTCAGCTGTTGTAGATGAAGTATTTAGAATAATTTCCCAAAGCCCTTCATAAATGTGACATTGATTCATTGATATACAGACCATTAGCAGTTAGTCTCCTCTGTTCATCTATCATTTCAATTATCTCTAGACTTCCCCAGGGTCTTTGACAAATGGGAGACAATTTGCATTTTGTACATTAATGACCTTGGTGGAATTTGTAATTTTATCCCCCCATCTCATAATTATACTTTATCATGGGAGGGGAAAACCCCACAAAACTACACTGGTCTGGTTTTTAATTTAATTGGAAGCATGGGACTGTCGAGGTGATGGGAAAGGAAGAAATAAGGGAAAAAAAAATTTAGAAGTATTTTGCACCTTTCACCTGAAGATGAAGCAGATTCTTGTAAGTTAAGCTTGAGGTCTATTTTACAGTGGAATTTTGCCTCTCTGGGTTGCAGGCTTAGGGGAGCAGTTAAGAACACAGCCTAAATCTCGGCCTAAGAAGATTTGTTGCTCTTCTCCCAAACCAACTGATTTCTTCCTGGAAAAGCTGTCTCTTTGATAATGCACAAAAGGAATTTCAGGAAGTGATCCCTAAAAAGACAAAGATGTAAGGAATTGGAGCTGCGTTTTAAAACGTGTATTTCAGAGGGGTATGGCATGGCTGGATGCTCAAGAATCTTAACAATTCCCATTAATAATTTTAGGTTTTCTAATATTAACAAATTATCCTTCTTAGCTTTATGTTCTGTCAAAGTTTGCCTGTTAAGTTAAGCTATTCACTTCCTCCTCTCCCATCTTTGAACCTCTGGTCTTTTGCTCTAGTGGTGTAATGACCAGGTTTTACCATTACCTGTGTTGGCCACCATTCACCCCTTTCCTGTGTTTAAAAAAATAAATACAGAGAAATATTCACATGTTATCAGCACTTTTCACTGTTTGTTAATGGTCATAATGCAGGTATCCTGGAGAAGAGAGATGAATATTTAGTAAAATTAGGAAGTATAAATATCTAGTAAAATGAATCCTTTTAAGCTCCTAGGTGGGCCAAAGAGGCCGTGCAGCGTGGACAGAAAAAGTGAAATTGATAACTAAAGTATCCTGTAATTGAAGAACAGCTTATGGCCTTGCTGCATTCATTCCTTCAGCAGAAAACTTCAGGCCAAGCCTCAGGGTTTTGGGGTGGTTTGTTGTTTTTTTGAGTAACCCGGGGACGCACACGCAGGGGCCGCATCCCATGTGGGGAAGGCGATCGCTGCCTTCTCCAGGAATATCCTCCAGTTGTTAAAACTCCCCGTTGCCAGCAGTAACGGCAGCGTGGGATCGGAGGAGGCAGAGGCTCTGCCTTTCCCTTTGAACATGAAATCACTGCAGTCTCTCAGACAGCATTAGGTGGTAACTGTTGGCAACAGCGGCAATGTTGGGAGCGACGTCTGTTTCTGGCTGCATTTCCAGAACCATCCGTAATGTTGTGGTGGATGTACTTTGCTCATAGATCACACTTCCCCTTTGTGCGTCACAGTGAATTTGGCTGTTTCTCCCATGCAAAAAAAAGTAATTAGCCTGGCTTGAATGTGAGGAATTAATTTTCTTGGTTGGAACTGAAGGGTGAAATTCCGAATGTGGAAACCTGAGCCGTGAACTGGCATCGACCTGCGGCTGCTGTCCTGCCTTGTTGCTCAGGTTTAGGGGGGTTTTATGCATATAGCAAGAAAAGATCTTGGTTTTAATCAGTGCTCAGGCCAGGCTGTTCAGCCTTGGATTCCTCTGATGTGCGTTGTACAACTGTTTTTCCACCAGCTGAAGAGCTGGCAGTGCTGGGTTTGAAGAGCTTTGGTTAAATGAGATGCTCTGAGTGGTCTGTAAGAGTGAGCTAAAGATCAAGGCAAACACACTTATTGATTTACTTCCTCTCTCTTCTGAAAATAGGACTCAGACTCCAAACAATACACACGTCTGTGGAATATACTTGTCTTTGTCCGTGTTACGTGTGCTGCACACAAGTGTGAGCTGGATATGTATTTATTTTTACACAGCCTTCTGGCCCTGTTTGAATTTTTCTCCCCCTAGTAGTGTTTGCCTTTTGCTGTCTGTTTCCAATTTTTTGAGCATTTTCAATAGATCTTTAAAACTTCAAGTTTATTTCTAATGCATGTTCTGTTCAAGAGATTGAAATTTAATACTTTGACCTTAGTGTTGCTCAAAAAAATCAGAGTTTGTTATCCTAAACCAAACAATTGTACAGGAGCGTGGTGTGATGTAATATTCTATTATGGCGCACACTTTGTTAATGGTGAGGAACATGAAAATATATGTCAGCTGTTTGCAGGGAGAGAGGCAGAGCATGTTTTAAGGTGTAAAATGTTCGTGTATAAAAAGACCAAATGATGTAGTAACTTGTAAATTTGAAATTATTTAAACTGATGAGACGCTGATGTCTCGCTGAAAACGCAAATGCAAATTTCTCTTTGGTTATACCCCCTGAAAAAAATAGGTGTGGCTCTCCATCAAGACCAGATGCCTGACATCCAAAGGGATTTAAATGGCAAATGTAGTTTGTGTTGGGAACCAGAACGTGAAGTTTGGGTTACATGAAACTGACTCTTCCTGCTGTGGTATGAATTAATTTCAGCCATGCAGGATTAACAATTTCAGCCCTCTAATTTCTGCCTGTGATCACCTTTGACACTGGTCTGTTGGAAAAACCTTGGGATCCCATATTTTTATGAGCAGAATTCCCAGGCTGTGAAGCTGAGCCTGCTCCCTGTGCTCAGGCAGCAGCTACACGTGGTGAGCACATGTGTGAACAGAGCAGGGAAGGTCCCAGGTTCAAATGCTGGTGTCAGGCTGAGGGAACTGGATGCCACATTGCTCCTTCTGCAGAGTGTCTGCCTTGCCCCACCACACTGGGCCAGATTGATTTGTTTTAAAGGAGGGTTCTGTGCTGCTCTGCTGGGAAAGGCCCTGAGAAACCACAGCTGCGCTCAGCTACTCATTGTTAATTTAAGTGGAAAGGGAAAATCCTGTTTCTTCAATTCTGTGCTTTGAGCTTGTCACTGGTGAAATCTGCATGAGAGTTAATGGTTTGTACATCCCTCTTTTTTCAAGCTTGATGT
Organism: Aphelocoma coerulescens; assembly: GCF_041296385.1. NCBI lineage: Eukaryota > Metazoa > Chordata > Aves > Passeriformes > Corvidae > Aphelocoma > Aphelocoma coerulescens. Next base: position 23,369,621 of record NC_091023.1, on the reverse strand, counting down.
AACTCCATATTCAAGTTTAAGTGCCCTGGTTGAATTCCTTAGTGGGAATTCCCTTTCAGTGAAAGGATGCTCACCTGGCTGCTGTTTCTGATGAGGAGGACTCAGACCTCTCTGCAATGTTTAGCTCCTGTTCAGCACTAAATGCCCTCTCTGCCTTTTCAAAGGACTCCCTTTCAGCAGGGACAGTAAGCACCAATCACAGCAAGCAATAGTTAACGAGCACCCATTGGTGTCAGAGAAGTTGGAAGAATTGGGAAGACAAATTAGGCTATGGAGTTTCTGGGAATAATGACTTCCCTTGGGTTTCTTTACAAATTAAAACTGATGAAGATTTAATCTTTTCTCTTTTTGTTCCCATGGGTTGCTTTGCCCTTGACACACAAGATCAGTTACTGGAAGGCACAGTGACTGTGCCTTTTACACTTCTGCCTGTGTAAACTGAATAACCAGTTCCCATTTGTGTCTCTTGTAAACGAGTGACCTGGTTGTGTGGTTGTGTTTCAGCCACGAAGGGAATGATGACAGAAACGTTATTTTCTGTAGTAGGAAGTGGAGCGAGTTTACAGTTAAAGTTAGCACAGGATTTTTGTCAGGGCAGTGAGTAATTCTGCCCACAGAACTGCTAGAAAGATCTTCTAGAAATGGAAAACAAAAGATGGGAGAGAATATTCAGGAGGATATAGGAAAGAAGAAATATTTAACCCATTTCAGGCCATAGCAGAGGCTGTTGGATCTAATCCCAGGCTAGATCTGATGATGAGCAAAGGTTTGGTTTAGACTGGCAAGGACAACTATTAAGAAAAATAAGAAAAGAAAATAGGAGCTTCCATTTAAATCTCCATAATTAATTCCTGTTCTAAACTAGAAGCCAGCACACATCATCCTTTCTCTGCTGAGAAATTTTTTACATTCATTTCTGTTCATAATGGTTTGGGAAAAGAAAAGAGAAAAAAAGAAAAAAAAGGTTTTCATTATTCGTGTGAAAAATGAACTCATTTGCTCACATGCTTAGTGCTGGGGTTAATTATATTATGAAAAAGCATAGTTTATAAGGAACTGGCTTATTACAATAGGAATGCCCTGAGATTTAAGCTGCCTAATTTGTCAGCTTGCTCAGACCATACTGCTGTAACACTCAGCCTGTTTGTAGGTTAAGCAGCAACTTCTGGGCTTGGGGCTTTGGTCCTGCACTGGGGCCTGTGGCCAGGAGAGGGGTTTGACGTTTCTCTTCTGAGGGTTTCCCCGTGGCAGCACTGTCACTCAGCACCTGCAGTCCTGGCCACCTGCTGCATCAGGGACTGTACCCATGACATCAGGGACTGGTTTGGACCAGGGGAGAGCTGCCCTGGTGTGGATTGAAGTGGATTGAAGTAGCAGAATTGGCTGTGGAGTGCTTCGGGTGTCCCTTTCCCACAGTGTTGCAGTGGACACAAGGACACCCCTGGATTTGAGGCATATATTCCACAGGTGTAGACAAAAGTTCGCTTGCCCAGATTGATGAGTTCTTCTGAGGACACAATAAAGACAGAGACAAAGCTGGAATAAGCACGTACTTTATTCTACACTTACAACAGGACTTTCCTTTGTTGTCTTTTCTGCAGCCAGAAGCTAAAGCTGTGATTTGTGTCCTTTCCCTGGGTGTGTGGGAGCTGATTTCCAGATAGGCCGTTCTTGCAGCGCTCGGTTCCCTATTCCTGCATCCTGCTGGCTCGAGCTCATCCTCTCACACTCCTGCTGTCACAAACTCAGATTGCTGCTGTACACAGATTTTTGAGTAATACTATAGCAGAGCTTCTAAACACCCCACGTTGCACGTGGTATGCCACCACTAAATTGTTACAATCTGACCCATCCTGACAGGTTTTACCTGGAACAAGCATTTAGTTCTGTTTGAAATTGTTCATTCACCTTTCATCCTGGGGAGCCTCAAAGGCATCACCAACGTACACATCTATCTTTATCTCTGGTTTTGTTATTGCTGTGTTGGATCACTGCAGTGCTCTTCATAAGACCTGACACCATAAATCCCTTAAAAGTACAGGTTGAGCAGAATACACAAAGTGCTGCCTTTGCTTCCTTGCTGTTCCTTTTTGATGTCAGTGCTGTGGTCTCTGAGCTTGTGTTTGGTCCTGAAGATGCTGGCACTGGCTAACCCATGGGTATCTTCAGGTTATTTACACTTCTAGATGACACTGGGTGTCACTCTCCAGCTGTTTCGGCTGCATAGCCTTGATTTTTTGGTTCTCATGGAGATCTGTAAAACTTAATGACTGTAAATGCTAAGCTTTTAAAAATGACCCAGCACATTGGGGTTTTTTTCTATATCCTTTTTCAATTCAATTCTGCTGACCTGATTTATAGGTGTTTACAGGAAGCTGGAGAAAAGGCAGAAGTTCATGTAAATTTTCTTGAGATCCAGAAGCGGGAGAGGAGAGTTGGGGATAATAGGAAATACTAGCAAAGAGCCAGCCTTAGTTCATGACCAAGTGGTTTACTGTCTTCCTCTCTCAGGAGAGCAGAAGGCAGCAGGGTGCAAGGATGTCTGGAGTTCAAGGTGCATTTTGTGACCTCTGCTTTGGGCACCAGGACTTGGCTTGGCTGGAGTCAACCGTGGCTTTGTGCTTGGGGTTTTGCACTCAAAACATCAGTCCAGTTGCTAAGAGTCCTGAAGCCTCACTGATAGTCACTGCCTTGGAAATGTTTGAAGAATGTTTACCTGCCTGCAGAAATACTAAGGGTTTATATTGTGAAATCAGACTTGGAAAGTTCAAAGCCTTTCTGTGTTTGAGTGTGCATAACCAGCACTTGTCGGTGCTGGAAGTCAGCTACGCTGCAAAGAGACTGCATTTTTAGGGCAAAAGCACTTGTAGACAAAAGCAAGGGCTTTTAAGGATGTTACTGCAGAGCCCTGAATTCTTTCTAAAAGGGTTCCATTTTGTGGCATAAAAAGTCAAAGCGGAAAGAAACCCATCTCGGCAGAGCTCTGATGTGGAGAAGGTGCCGTACAGCCAGCCAGGCTTTCTTTTATGTTTTGCTCATAACCATCATAGCAGGGAAAGGCAAACACTTGTCTAATTTGATAAAATATCTTTAATTGCAGCAGCAGTACTTGAGGTTTGGGCTGGCTGCATCAGCTCTGTTTGTAATCACAGCTCCAGCCTCACTCCACAATCAGCGCCAATTGCTGCCAATTAGCATCTGCTAGGCTGGTGTTGCTTTATTCAGATGTTCTGGGGTGTTTGGTTGCATTATTCATACCTTGTCTGGGAAAACACAGTTTAAAAATGAGTACCATTACAGGATTTCATTGTACTGTGATAGACTTTCTCTTCTCTCCACCTCTCGGTTTAGTTGTTCCGGTTAGTGAACAGAGGAAAGCTTCGGGCATGATTTAGGTCCTGCATTTCACTTCTAGGAAATAGTTCCTGCTTGGTAGAGAATTTTAAAGAGAGATCAAAAGAAATCAAAGCTGGTGTTTTTTCACGTAACAGTTTGATTTTGGAAGTCGTTGTTGCAAAATGTCATCAATGTGCAGGACGTTAAGAATAAAAAGAGGAAGAAAAATTTTTAAAAGTGAGCAGACATGTATATGGTTATGGAGGACTGCCATAACCAGGGGAAGAGATTTTAACAGGACTTTTAAATGCCAATGTCAGAACTGAGTCTGTTCTGTGGTGTAGGAGAGCTTGGGGTGGAAGGGGCCATCTCTGTACCTGCAGCAGGTACAGAGTGTTCTCTGTAGTGGTACAAGATGAGCTACAGGTCCAGTCTAAGACAGCAGCATGTGCCAGCATCTTGGGCTTTGAGACCTTGTGGTTTCACTTATTTAAACTTTGAGCTTGTATTTTCCCCCTACAGGATTTTATTCTGACTTCAAAGAAGTTGTTCTTAATCCAAGCAAGTGCAAATGATTGGTGAATGTGTGTGTTTTTTTTTCTTCAGATGATGATTTTAATAAGGAGAAATGAATGCTAGCTAAGTATGTTTAATAAGGATCTTTGTTTGCTTTTGGTTTTGCATCTAAGTTGAATTAAATGAAATTTTTTAGTGCCACAGTAACGAAAGAAAGCAAACCATGGCAGAGCCCCACATCCCTGGGGAACAGGGGCCGTGCACGTACTCGTTATGTGACGGATGTTCTCTGCATGTAGGAATGTGGCATGGAGATGGAAGAGGAATGAGTGCAGCAGTAATTTTTTTAATTAAAAAAAAAAAAAAATTGAAAAAAGGAGGTGATAACTTGTGGAAGCACAAGGACCACAGCTGCCAGCAGAGACAGTGGCAGTGATGGGGTGTTTGCTGGGAGGTGACGTTCCTGGAGCCTGTGCCAAACTCTCCAATAAGCTCCACTAATCAGGCGCTTGTTAATAATGACTCAGATGTACGATACTTCATAACAGCCCAAGAAGAAATATTCATCCTGGTATTGACTTTGTGGGGGAAGAAAACCTAATAAAGCATTGAGAGTGCTTAATCAATACCCGGGCTGCGCTGACTATCAGAATGAGCAGCTTTGTTTGCTATTCAGGCGGATAATTTATGGTTAGTGCTGGAAGTGATGTATGTAATTTATGTTTTAGAGACAATTACTGCTCAAAGACAACTGCTGCAAAGCTTTTTGCAGGAAACCAAGAAAAAGACAAATGCACTCTTTGGGGTGTGAGTGTTGTGCCTGGCAGCCTGTCCAGTGTATTTGATCATTACATTATATTTGTGTGGTGTTGATATGATGTATGTGCATGTGTGCTTGTGTGAACTGTGTTGCATTGTAGCAATGAGTGGCCTTTAAAGTACAAATCAACTTTTCTCAGGTTTCGGGATTTTCTTAGACATATGGTTTTGGTTGCAGACCATCTGAGCTGTAATTAAAAAAAAAAAAACAACTCAGTGTGTAAAACTTCATGAGGTACTTATTCTTTGGATCTTCAGCATTTTTAAAAAATTGAATCAAATAATTTAGATCAGTATATGAGAAATTGTCAAATGTGCATTGTGATTTGCAGACACTTGTCTATAATACCTCCTTATAAAAACAAATTGTAGGATAGTTACAGTACTACACCTTTGTGTGCCAGGCACTCAGATTTATTAAAGGACACATATAGGAGCATTTCAGGTGCACATGATAAACTGTATTTAGACTTTGATTCTAACCATTATGAGGGTTTGGTTTGGTTTTTGTTTTACCCAACAGCATTTATGTTTTCTGAGTTAGGAATTGATGTCTCTAAATTGCTATAAAAGTCAATATAAGCTGCCAGTGCCTGTTAGAGAGAGGAATCAAATTGCTTTCTTAGAGGTATTTAACATTTAGATTCCTGAAATCAGCCCATCTTCATCGTAGTCTTCAGGAGAAGGTCCCAAGTGTTATTAATGAAATGCTGTCTTGCCTCTAAAATAACTGTGTTGTGGTTCCTGTGCCTCCTGATTGAAGCAGGGTGTGTTACCCTAATGCTTTTAAACTAATCCAGATCACCTCCTCGCTCTGTGCTGGTGGGCTTTGTTCAGGCAGGATTGCAGGAACAGTGGGAGAATGATTTTACAGATTTTATTGCACTTCAGTGATTTATTACGGGTCCAGGGAGCTCTGACACGGACTGGAGTCAGTGGCTCACGGGTCAGAGCACGGGTTAGCCCCAAAGCTGGGCACCCAAATGGCAACTTGGCACGTAGCTGCCTTAAGGAAATAAAGTTGTTGCTCATATACAGCTGATAAACACAGAAACCTGGGAAAATGGGTTTTAAATACTAGGTGGCAGTTATGAGATTCCTTTTGTTATCTTAAAAATTAGTCTTTATATTAATGAATATTGCATAAACTTGTATGGGGAAGATAAAAATAACAACCTGCAGGCAGTGAGTTAACTGCTGTGCTCCCCTCATCTAAACATACAAACTGTTGCCAAAATTAAATGATGTTTCACTTCATGGTTTGCCTGCTGCAGAACTGAGCCCCTGCTCGGTGCAGGTGTTTCTCCTTCCCCAGATCTGGCCAGTCCTGTGCTCAGGGCAGGCTTAATCCCTCACTGGATTTTAAAGGTGCTGAATTGAGCTCCAGGTGGAGACCCTGCAGAGCTGCAGCCCTCACCGGCAACTCAGTGGAGAGGTGTGGAGAGGAGATTTCTGCCCCAATGCCAATATATATTTCTGCTTTTCACACTGATTTTTCTTCAACTGCTTTCTTCATTTGAGAGCTGGTGATAGGGCAGGTCACTGCTGTTTGATTTCAAACTGGAATTACCAATGAAAACCACTTTGTCCAGTGTCTGCTTTTATATAAAGCTTTCATTTATTTGTAGGAAATCTGAAATCACCTACATTTTCATAAAAGCTTGGTGAAGGGTTGTTTTCCTTGGAGCTGAGGGTGGGTGGTGTTTTCAGACTGGGAATAGCATTAAAGAAGAAGAGCGACGTGAAGGATTGGAATTGTCCTTCTCCATTTAGCATGTAGCTCCTAGGCAGGATTAATTGGGCAGAGGTGGTCTGCTTCCTGAAAAAAAGGCATGTTTCCTTCCATATCAAGTATTTTATAAGATTTTCGGAGAAAAGACACCTTTTCATGTAGTTCTGTTCTATGATTCCAAGTGTGCAGGGAGTGTGGGACATGGGCACATGTCCACAATCCCTATTTTAGCATACTACTGAATTTAAAATATATTGTGGAATTTTATTTTTCCCCACGTGTGCTAGACAGATCATATATATAGTTAATATCAAGTTAATCTAGATGAAAGGTGTTTTCAATTATTTTTCCCATGGCAAGATTGAAGGCTCACATCCAGTATGTCCCATGGATAATGTTTTTGTGTTGCAACATTGGCTCTATAAATAAACGTGAAACATTGCAGTAGCAAACATCACATTTATTTTTTTTTGAAGTGCCTACAGCATGTCATTACAGATGGATTGATAGGCTTGATAACATTGAACTTTAGTCAGACCTAACGTGGCAGACTTGTTACATGTCAGAAATTTTCTGTCATTTTCTCACACATCTCACTGTTCAAAAGGCAAAATATATTTGCAACCTTGAGTGACATTGAATATGGAAAGCAGACAGAAATTTATCATTTGACAGAATTGTTTTTGTTTGGTTTATTTTACTTCTTTTTTTTTCTTTCTTTCTTTTTTCGGTGGCAAAGCTGTAATCAGATTTTTAAATCCTGACTACTCTGTTTTAGGAATATGGAGCAGCTGATGGTAGCTTGTAAAAGCTCCATGACCCAGCCTTTTACAAATGTAAAACACATTCTTTATTGCTTCACATTCAGATCATTTATTTTTGTGCTTCTTTGGACTGAGGCAACATCTGACCTTTATTATGGAGTTGCAGAAAACAACTTGGCAGAGAGCAGGCCATGGAGAAGGTCTTGAACAGGAGACAGGACAGCAAAGGATGCAGATGCTTAGAGAGCAAATTTTTGTAGCATTAAGGCTAAAACTGGTGAGATTCATACCTAGTCAGTGTATTCCTTCGAATGTGATTGCTTTCTAATAAAAATGTATCAAAAAAGCTTGTTTTGCTGTCTTAACTCAGAAATTAAATCATAGTTTATTTTACGATGATTAGCTTTAAATAAGGTGTTTGTTTTAAAGACACATGGAGATGGAAAGTCAGGTTTTTTGAGTATAATAGAAGAAGGTGGTGGGTTTCTGGTGTAAAAAGCAGCAAGGAAATGCATGAAAACATTTCATCGAGAGACAAAAATGAGTTTTAAGGCAGAGACAAGGAAATCCTGGACAGAGCATTAAGAAGGGGGAGTTAGAAGAAGGAGAAAATGAGGTTTTCAGTCATACAGCACCAATACTTTTGTAGCTGGACCACAGCATTTTATGCTGAACGAGGAAGGAAGAGATTTCTAATTGCTGACAGGAACACTCTGCAATCAAAGGAGAAACTTCCTATATATTAGCATGCAACAGCACTGTACACTTCCGAATGGATTATACCCTGGTGAAATCAAGGGGATAATGATTAGCTCCTCAGCTGGAAAGGTTTTGTTCCAATATTTTGGTTCAAAATACAGCCATTGGTGTTAATAAATTGGGCTGTATATCCTAGACCACCTCACCCAGTCAATATTTTACCCCAGGAGGCCGTGTAGCATTGTGGGTGCTAAAGAATAAAGTAATTCTTCCCTTCATTTTGTTTTTAAAAAAAATGAAATCAAAAGAGCAAGGAGATTTTATTACTTTTCAATCCTGTTAGTATAAATAGAAGTCGAAGCTGTGGAGCTGGGTCATTATGTGGCTCATTACTGTTTATTACCACGAGGCACATCAAGATGTCTGCAGGCTGGGGGGGAGCGGAGTGGATCCCTCGGAAGGGCCGCGCTTGTCGCGCTCCGCGCGGCGCCGAGCGCTCGCGTGCCTCCTCCCAGTGCTTGGAGGAACACATCCAAAATCTGTCGCTTGTCATATGTTCTCCCTGTCTCAGCCGAGGAGAAGCGAGCAGACGCTCGTTCTTATTTTGGTGCCGTTTGTTTTTGGAGAGGAGCGGGGGGGGGGGGTGTGTTTTTCTCGGGGAAAAGTTTCTGTTTAAATTGCATTCCCGTGAAATCGAGAAGAGCCTTCTTGGCTTCACGCGAGTTAGGATTTGGTTTGTTGTGTAGCTCTGAGATAACTGAATTCTATTTTATTTTTTATAGCCTTGCCAGTGTTTTCCAGTTTCACTGAGGACAAAGAAACTATCATTTTGTTGATCGTTGCATTGAATCTAAAGCTGTAGAGACACGAGATGGTTTTAGTGGGTTTGTGCCTCTTCAGCTACACTTTAGCAAAAGTTGGTGTTTCATGATACACTTTTCTTTTAGGTTTTTAATAGTCTGAAATGTCCTCAAAAATTTCTTTTAACCTGTGGCTTTTAGCCAGGATCAGAAATGAGCCAGTCAAGTGAAGCTCGAGCTCATCGAAGAACTAACAAACCTTGGTCAGTCTTAGTCTTTAACACCGAAGGGTTACAGTTGAAAGGCCCTCACCTCTCTTGTATGAATGTGAAATTCGTTTTTTTAAATTTTTCTTTACAAACTAATTAAATCTAATTAAATGGCTTTTTTAAAAGCCTCATTTCCCCCTTGGGAACAAGGCGTGCCACTAATACAGAGTAACTGCCTGGGGTTTTTACAGCCATGATGATGCTTGTCTTCTGCTGCTTAATCCTCCTCCTCCTGACTTCCCTGCTGTCTCACCTAAAAGCAATATGAGATCCCTCCCAGTGCCAAAGGCCTGTCAGATCTGTCATCTGCACCCTCAGCCTGGGCTTGGAGGAGATGTTGTGTCTCCTCAGCCCTGTCTGTGCCACCAAGCCAGATCAAGAGATGAGCCCAAAAATTGAAGCCAAGCCCCCCGGAGCCCATTATTCTCACACAGGTCCATCCCTGCCTGCCCTGGCACTGCTGGATTGGGTGTGAGTTGGTCATCAACACTTCAGAGAGCAAAGTGAGTGAGAAGGCATTTCCCGAGTTCCAGCGTGCATGGAATCAGTGCAGCAAATACCTGCTGGGTTTGTTACATTTACCATCGCCCTTGAGCAAATTTTCTGTTTTGGAAATCACTTCCACACGGTCTGTTGTCTCTGTTCCTGCTCAGCAGAGCAGTACTGCTGGCCTGATGGTTCCTATCATATTTCTTTGAAATTTCTTATGTAGGGTATTTAAGTAGATATATAAGTGAACATCTTTGCTCTTGATTTTTCTCTGCCAATGGCTGTCTATTCACTTATTTATTTTTTTCATTTAGTTCTTTAATGTTCTTCATCTGTAATGTGTAAAGTTCTATTTTGCATGCAAGAAAACACCAGCTTACAAGGTGAATAAGTGAGGTGTGTAGATACCAGCACCTGACAGAAAGGAGGACTGTAATTGATATTAAATCCTGCCATCTTTCAGAGATTTTTCATCTCTGCCACTGCTTCTAAAAGCAACTTTACACCCAAGTGAGGCTGCTGGAATGAGTGTACAGAGGTTGTTCCTGATGTCACTGCCCAGAGGTGGAAGTTGGCAAGCAGGGTAGAGCCTGTAGCCAGAGCCAGGTGGGCTCTGCACTCAGCTTGTGCAGAAGGGGAGGAGGAAAATCCCACCCTTGCAACTCTTAGAATCAGAGAACCATTTAGATTGTAAAGACCTTTAAGACCATTGAGTCCAGCCATTAACCCAGCACTGCCAAGCCCACCACTAAAGCATGTCCCCAAATGCCACATCCACTAATGGTGGTGGGCTCAAAGATCTTAGAGGTGTTCTCCAGCTGTAATGATTCTATGATATTTGTCTTTTAAATCCCTCTAGGGATGGTGTCTCCACCACTTCCCTGGGCACCCTTTCAATGCTTGGCAATCCTTTCAATGAAGAAATGTTTTGTGATACCCAGTCTAAACCTCCCCTGGCACAACTTGGTTGGGTGGAGGGGCTCAGCAGCGTAGCTGGGAGTTGCTGCTCTTGGGTTTGCTTCAGGGTCTGGAGCTGAGTTTCATCTCAGAAACTTTCTAATTTTTTCACATCAGTCAGACATGATTGTCTTTAGATCTTCAGGCAGTGTGGTCAGTGCCCACTCTTCACTGGTTTCTTGTGCTTTCTTCTGGCAGATGTGAATGAGTGCACCATGGAGAACGGGGGCTGCCATGACCGCTGCTGCAACACCATCGGCAGCTACCACTGCAAGTGTCCAGCTGGCCAGAAGCTGGGGGAAGATGGAAAATCCTGTGGAGGTAATGCTTTGTGTGCCATGTCTCACTGCTATTAAGGAATCAGCAGACTTAGGAAGGAGAAGGAGATGCTGGCTTTTATGTGGAGCCAGCTGAAGAGCGTGTGCTCAGAGTTGTCGAGAGTGCAGATCTTCTCATGTCTGGATTATGAAGATGTAACTGTAAGAACACTTCAAAGGGTTGGGGTTTTGTTTTATTTTGTTGAAAAAAATGTTATCACTTAACCTGGATTGGCTGTGCCATGTTCTGATTATGGGATTTCCATCATCAGTTTAAAAACCTGAAGGAAGTGTATACGCTTGATAATATTTCATCTGTCTCTAAAGGAAAATGGTTCTTACCAGAAGACACACATACATTTTCACATTTCAATCACAATTCCACAGCTAGAGATTAACTGAATAAAAAAGGATTTGAAACCACATGCTATGTAAACCCATTTGTCTTTTTCCTAAGGGAGATTTAAGTCTAGTTAGTGTATTATGGGGTAAAATTTGTTCATATGCAAAAACTTACGTTAGAACACAATGAATTATGGTCAGACTTGCACTGGTAAACAGAGTGGGTGTAAACAAGCCCAGATGAGGTGTTGACCTACAGTCACTACATTTTGTGCATCAGTAGATGCTGCAGAAGGTGGAGGAGGCCAGGTTAGGTACCCAAGGTGTGCTGCAGTGCAGGCCAGAGCAGTTCCTTCTGTCTGAGCTCTCCCCTGACACAGGAAATGGGGATGTGCTGCCACATGCTCTGCTGTGCTCTGCTGTGTGCCTGGGTTGCACCTCCCCTGCATTTCAGTGCTGCAGTAAATGCATCAGTGTTGATTTTTTTTTAATCTCAGGGCAGCTTTTCATGAACTGTATTATCAGCTTTTCACAAGAAACAGTATTCTCTGGCTTTTCCCATTGCACAGTATCTCACACAATCCTTTCTTCCAGGATTTCATTTTACCATTGTTCGACTCCTTCTTAAGGTTTGTACAAAGCACTCTATTTCTTGCTCGTGGTCATATGATTTATCCTTACTTTATAATTTATTTGGCTGCACTCCTTTTTTCACTAAAAGACAATGGAATTATTTTCTGTGGCAGCCTATCAGTTGAGGTCTACCTTGAGAGTGTAAATAAGCTGTAGATGGTTATTTTATTTTGATTGAAATATTTCATTATGGTCCTCTGTGTTTTCATTTTGGCCTTTGGAGAGCTCAACCCAGGAATAGCATGGATGATTCAGATCCCTGCTACTTCACCTCAGCTTCTCTTACCTCTTCCTGGGGAGTGACTGGCAATATGCCCATGAGCCCATGCACAGGTCTGTGTTTTGATGACTCCTGAATGCTTTTGGTGCATAAAAGTTGTCCAGACCCCAATGTTTTTGAAAGCAGGAGTCCTACTCATCCTAATCCTTAGCATGCAAGAGTCATAGTTTTGTGTTAATAGGTAAGCCAAATTAGTGTTCCTTCTGCACAAAACTATTCTTACAATACGCTTTAAATTCTAGCATTTGGACAGTCTTTAATAAAAACTCAAACAGAGCTTAAGGTATTTGATTTTTGTACTATATTTTGTCTGACCAGGAATTGCAGGGGGATGTGTTATTAGCTGTTTTGAAGCTATTTTTTGAAATCTTCAGGCAAAAATGGAAACATACAATGAACTGGAAACGCTCAAGTCATAGAACAAAGTGAACATGGTGGTGTCACTCAGTACACCTGAAATTCTGCAGAGGTGACAACCACAACGAGCATTTGGCTGTACTGGCCTGCAAGAAGGCCAATTTCAGCCAAGTTCTGGCCATCAGGTGTTATGATATGAGTAACTTAGTGGTTGGTTACTACATGAGGGAAGAGTGAGCTCCCAAACAAACCTCTGTGTGCTGCTGGAAGGTCTTCCAGGGTGTGGCACTGAACTGGGGCTTTATTGATGCCTCTGCTTTCTCAGAGGAGTCATTTTGCAGATGGGAGTAAAACAGCTCCTCATTCAGGTTAACCAGTGGTTTTTTGGAGGAATAAAGCTTATTGTCATTCTGGGTTGTTCCATTCTTTCTGTCTTTATAGCATCACTGTGCTTTATGTTACCCCTTAGTCTAAACTCAGGCGTTAAATAGATGTGCACTATTGTTCTGCTCCCGTTATTTGTCTCATGGTTGGTTTTATTTCACTGGTGCCTGCAATGATCGATTGGTGTACGGGGTTTTTTTATAAGCCAAGGTACAAATAAGGTGTATTGTTAGAAAAGCAGCATGGAAGTAGCACAGATTTTATTCAGCGAGTCATTATTGCTGGAAAGATTGATCATGTTTTTCAGAAACAAAATAGAGCATCCTTCTGACAAAAGGGAAGGATGTCAGGAAATAACTGTTGGGTTTTTTTAAATATTATTTTAGCCATTTACAGCTGTTGAATGCTAAGGAAGGGAAAGTGGATAAAAATTCACTAACCAACAACGTGCTGAAGTGCACTGCTCTTTTGATCAATCATTGCTGGGAGTTTGTGAACAATTCTTTTGGAGACCCAAAGGCCTAATTTCACAGCTTGAATGAGCTGACAGTGCTCAACATCTCCACCTTCCAGGGTGTCAGAGGTGCGTACAAGACACGAGACTCCATGAATATGCACAAGACAACAGCATAAAATAGGTGAGATAATCTTAAAATAGTTATTGCTATCAGAAATATTTGTTTGATTAAAAAAAAGTTTGATTAAACTTTCCCCTTCTTGAGTGGTTCTGTGGCTGGTTGGACCCACATGGGGAAGGGGATCAAGCAGCACGGCCTGGGACACCCCGTGGTGTGGGGTCTATCCTACTTCCAGGGGCTATAGGGATCTTTCCTGGCTATTTGTAGGGATCTTTCCTGGCTGTTTGGGGGTTCTTATGGCAGGATATGTCATTCAGAGTTACGTAGTTTGTAAAGTCTTGCTTCACTTTGGTGCGGGATACTCATATCCAGAGGCAAGGTGTGGTGAGATGAAGGCATGTGCATCCCCATAGAAATGCCAGCCAGAGCAGTGACCTGATTAGCCTTTCAGAACTAATTATCTCCATGTTGTACTGCAGCTTTCACTCTCCAGCCTTCATGCTCAGAACTTCAGTTTGCTTCTGTGACAGAGAAATATCTTCTGGCAGCTCCTCGTGTAGGCATTACAGATTGTGACAGAAAGCTCCTGCTTCCCTCCCGCTCCTCGTGTGCCTGGTGGAAATGAATGATGAGACGGGATTTGGCTTGAAATCACTGCACAAATAATGTGACAAATTAATATTTGACATTTACTGGTGTAGGACTGTCAGGCTGATGCTGTGCCCTGTGCATCCCGTGGTGTTCCTGGGGCAGCCTGGGGAGGGGCCGTGGGTGGGTTTGCTCAGAAAGGTGTAACCTGGTCTGAGGAAGGGAGAGGAGATGGGGGTGTGTCCCATATCTCCTTGTTTGTGAAGCAGAGGTACCACTGACAGCCTATGTCAGTGAGATAGGCTGTGAAATGCAGAGATATCCTCATTTCATATTTTATTCTAATGCGAAACAGTTCTACTGGAGCATCGCAAAATGCAGAAATGGTATTTTCTGAACATAAATACCACTTTAAATGGTATTTTAAATGGTAATTTGAAAGCTCAGTTGTTGGCACAAGTCCAGATTTGTAAGGGATGCTGAGGCTACAGCTACAAAAGCATGTTTTCACACATGAATAAGCTGCAGAAGTCAAGTAGAAAAAGGTCGTGACCTTATGTTAACCTTCTTTGGTAAACTGTCATTTCTTATTTATATTATTGTGTTCTCATCTGTCAAGGCAACTGAAGGAACTTAGAGACAAGTGAAGTCCTGTGATTAACTGTTGATGAAAGAAGCCCCTATTTTGTTGATTAGAGTGATATTGCAATCACTGTCACCCCATCCCCAGGGGTTTCGGTCAAACCTTGGAGCTCTGGCAGGTTTCCTGACCTTGGCCAGGGGGACTTTGGGAGCAGCTGCCTCCAGAGCTGGAGTGTGACTGTGCAGGGCCACCACTGGTTACCCCAGTAATGGAAGAGTCACCAGGGTCAGTGCTGGAGCCTGATCCCAGCGCGTGTGGGAACTCTCCAAATGCTGTTTGTTGCCTTGGAAGAATTAATAGTGGGCTAAAAGGAATACTGAGGGACATGTCTGAGAGCAAGAAAGTGTTTATTAATATGGTGACAGCATTTATTAAGTTAACAAGGTCTGAGATAGAACTTACTCTTGTCCAATTCTGGTTTTGCTGAAGAGAACAAACATTAATTCTGCATTTGGGCTGTTTTCCCTGCCCAGCAAATCAATATACAGGTGTCTGCCGTGTCCTGTGATAAAACCTGAAGGATATGCACTTTGAGGGAAATACCAAGGAATTTTTAACTACATTTATTTAATTTTTATTAGAACAGGAGAAATGAGTCTACTGGAAGGATTCAGGATGCTTTTGCATTGTCTTAACTCTAAAAGCTGCATTTGATTCAACACGCATCATTGGCAGGCTGTGACACTGAGGTGCTTATTTCCAGGAACACTTCAACAGAAGGAGAATATATTTTACAAAAAGAAAAAAATGTACCAGTTCATACTCCAGGTGCAACAAGTACCACACCAACTGAATTCAAATCTTACAGCACTCAAGTGAAGGCACCCCTAGATGAGGTGAAGCCACACAGCCCTCTTCATCTTTTTCTACTTCAAGGCCTTCTCTTGAGACAAAGAAATAAGTCCAGTTGCAGGAATTGTATCACAATTATCTAATTATTTGTAACTGAATTACTCTTCCCACCTCATGTCTGCCTCATGGAGTGAGAGGAACTGATAACTCCACCTCAACAACTCAGCAGACCCTGGGTGAGCCATCATGGTAACTGAGGTATTTCAGGGTATTGGAATTTTACAGCAGTTCTAAAAAGAAGAGAAAAAGAACAGGCAAAAGAAAAAGACTTGTGAGAGGAGAGAAGGTAAAACCTAATTTCTGATTTTTCCAACCCTGTTGTTAGTTGTTCTCAGGTATCCTGGGACTCCAGCTTGGGCTTTTAGAGCTAAGTCAGATAATTTCAAGTATTTAAGTTTCAAAGTATAAAAAACCCGCAGTAATCTGCCAGGGGGGGAAGAATAAACATTTTCTTCTCCATTAGTTTGTACATCCAGAATACTGGTAAATATCTGATAATAAAAGTGAATTCAACAAGAAGCAATACTTGTTTTTAAATTTAAATATTATTTATGATTGCTTCTACCTGTCAAATCAGTACTTTTAGTCATGAGTAAAAAGCATAATAATTGCTTTGATTTCAGATCCCAATTGGTAATAAGAAAAAAAAAGGAAGGGTCCCCCTACTTCTCCCATAGAAGGAACTGTATTAACTAAGATTAAGGATTAATTGTGCATTATAAACACTATTTGGCATTGTGCACTCAGACTTCTGTGGTTTTCTGGAGACTGTTGGATTTAGGCAGGAGAACTGTGTGATTTTTGTGCATGGCTGCAGAGAAGCTCCAGGCAGAAACTGCTGGAGACGTCCATAGCTACATTTGCAAACTTGATGGGGAATCTAATTTTATTTCTACTCCCAAGTCATTCTTTTGAAATTCTCAGTTTCAAGCATTCCTCTCTGGCTCTTGAGCAGAAATGATGGGTGGAGGTTGTTCCTCTGACCTCCCTTGTGCTCTCCCAAGCCGTGTTGGATCCGGCTGGGATCAATAGCTGTGCGGAGCTGTTACACTCTCCGAGGCACATGGTGTCATCTGTCTGCATTTGTCTGTTCCTGGTAGTTCTACAGCAAAAAAAGCGCTCCAGATAAGTAGCAAAAATGACAACAGATTCATAGTAACACTGACTGCAGCTTATTGGACTTTTTAAATGAATTACCTGAGTGCTGATTCCTGGCAAGCCCGAGCAGGCAGGAACCTGAGCTGAATTTCGGGGGCTCATTCCAGGTTGGCCGTGGCTGTCAGCAGAGCAGTGCTTGGTCTGGGCAGTCCCCTTGCTTTTTGTGAGCCCTTGTGAGCATAAAACACTCAGCTACATGCTGGTGGCACACAAACCTTTTCCATCTTACCAAAATACATCAAATACTAAACTGTGCAAATCCCAGCATTTTGCGTCTGTTTCTCTTCAGTCAGGGAAGGGACACATTGCTCGGGCCAGAACAGACACTTCCTGCCTGGTTCTGTGTCAGTCTGGGCTGAGAAGAGCAGCTGATGCCCTGATAATTGATTTATTGTTGAATTTTAATTACCCTTGTTTAGTTTCTTCCTGACTCCTGCTTGACTGTTGCTGAAGTCTCCCTGCTCTTCTCTCCCACACCGAACAAAGGCGGCTGTGAGCTGAACCACCCGATTTCTCACATCTGCCATCCCTCGGGGTAGACAGGCTCACAGTTATGACAGCTCCCTCCAAAGTGAATATTGCCATTGAAGGCTGAGCTCGTTTATCCTGGATACACGTTTTCATCGATGGGAGCTGAGAACAGGCTGAGTCAGTTTTCAGTCACTTTTTAAGTAGAAGTTTTATGCATAGCAGTTGGGTCGAGGGTACTATTATCCTAATCCAAGACTCCAAAGCAAGAGCTGAATGAATCCTACCTTTATTTGCAGCCCTTGACTCTTGGGGAAGACTGGGACCACTTACATTTCAAGGGCTCAATGATTATTTCCAGATAATCTTGGTAAATCTCTTTTTTTCAATGGAGCTTGTTTTTTGGTGCCTAGATTTTTCCCTTTGAATGCTTAATTCAGCTGCAACGTTTTAATAACAGCCTTTTGCATAAACAAACCATGGAACTGGCAGTTTAATTTTCAGGTTGTGTCAGGATTACACAGGGTTAGGTGTAGTGCAGCTTGTCACCATGTCATACATTTCCTGCATCTCAACTTCTGCCATGTTCCAAGGCAGCAGCTTTTAAAAAGCACGGTACTGCTCATACCCCACAGCAGACTGGCACCTTTTCCCTTTGCATTTCAGTTATCAGATGAATTATTGATCACTGATCTGAAGGGGGAAGCTTGTTTCTGGATGTCACAGGTAGCAGCAAACGCAGAGTCCTGTCTCCGCGGCATCTGCCGGTGCCGTCCATATGGCGCTCGCAGCTCCCCGTGCGTCACAGCTGATCACAGACTCGGCACATGGATTGCTTCCCAAGGCTTCCAGCTACCTTGGCTTCCTCCAGCTCCACCAGCTGGAAGGAAATACAGAGCAGAAACCTCAGCTTGCCGTTATCCTTGGAAAGGAGTGTTTGTGGGAAGTGCAGGGACAGTGACCGTCACGCCCTCCGGGGTTCCTCCGTGGGTAGCTCCAGGTCTTGCAGTTGTGAGTTTGTGCACAAAGTTGGGCGTGGGCAAAATAAAGTGGCCTGGAAAGTTTTCTTTGTCCAAACCACTTGATGCAGAAATCTCTATTGATCAGCTGTTGATAGTGAAAACATGTAAAGTTCAGAAATATTATGGTATTTGTCACACTACTCAGGGACTTAATGCTTTTAATTAATGCAGGAGCTGTGAACAGTTGGATGAAAAGCATTATAGAACTATATGAAAAGACTATTACTGTCCAGATGAAAGATAATATTTGGAAATAATGTGACAAAAAATGATAGACTGAGGTACAAATATGTTTTGAGGTACTTCTAGGGCTCTGATTAGTTTGTATTAGCTAGTTTTTTGCATTTATGACTACCTCTGAAAGGCAGGTTATGGAGAATGTTAACATTCCAGTGGGCTGATTGACAATAATTAGTTTATTTTTAAGGAAAGGAAAGAAGCAGGGTATTGTTGGAGCTGACTAATGTGAATTAAAAGCCAGGTAATCATTTCTGCAATTACAGAGATACAATGATTGCTGTTGTAAGAGAAGAAAATCCACTGGTACTTTTAAGAATCATTGTGTAGGAAGAGCTTTGCAAGCCTGAAATTGAAGCTCTGGTCAGGGTCTCCAAAATTACACATAGTAGTAATTTTATGCAGAAGCAAGACTTTTGAATACTTAAATTATAGCTTGTTTGTAGCAAGGTATTTACCAGCAAATACAGGCATCTTATAAACAGCCCATGAGTCATCTTGGTGTTCATTTCGAGCACATCGAAAATGCAAATTGCAGCTGAATTATTCTTGTGTGGAGAAGCAAGGCTTAGAAAAACCTTAAATTCGTACTTTAAATGGAAATTATGAGAGGAAAAATGTGCACATTTGCCTTTCAGAGGAGGTTATTGTGCAGGGTGACTACAGCTTTTTCTATAGCTTTGCCTACAGGCTCCGTAAACAAGGACTGGCGGCAGGTACGGAGACGGGAAGGAGCACAGCTCCTGAGTGGTGTTTATGCTCCCCTTTGGGAGCATTTAATACTGTTCTTCACCAGGACAGCTAATAGAACTCCCTTTTCCTTTTTTTTCTTTTTTTCTTTTTTATTATTGAAATGCCTGTGGATTTTATGAGCCATCTGATATAACCTTAGAAAGCTTTAAAACAATTTGTGATAAAATCTAAGGCAAACAGAAATCTGTCAGCTTCTCTGTTCAAAGCCTTGGCCCAAAGGAAGCGATCCAGACATGACTGTCAGCGAGATAGCAACTGCTGGGAGAGCTACACTGCTTTATTAAAAGATCAGTAGTTTGATCAACATCATATTGGATTACTCAAACTTCAATTACAGGAGTACCTGAGGGCTTTAGCTGGGATATATTAGAAGACCAACTTGAAGTAAACCTGCTGCTGTTGCATGCCAGCTCTGTGAAAGGCCCACCTGAGAACCTTGTTAACAGTTCCTGTCGCAAAAGGGATTCAGTGTCAGCCAAGGAGTTCAAAAACAACTAATAAAAATGGAGCAATCAACTGATTAATTGGATGTGAATTTTAATCTCAGGAAGAGGGAGAAAAAAGGAAGTAAAATAAATTCTTCCGTGCCTGATGACATTATTCCTACAAGACAGGGTGAGAGAGTTGGGGTGGTTCAGCCTGGAGAAGAAGAATGTCTGGGGAGACCTCAGAGCCCCTTCCAGTGCCTAAAAGGGCTCCAAGAGAGCTGGAGAGGGACTTTAGACAAAGCCATGGAGTGATAAGAGAGAGGGAAATGGCTTCAAACTGACAGAGGGCAGGTTTAGATCGGATACTGAGAAGAAATTCTTCCCTGTGTGAATTGTGAGGCACTGGCACAGCTTTCCCAGAGAATTCATGGCTGCCCTATGCCTGGAAGTGTCCAAGGCCAGGTTGGACAGGGCTTGGAGCTACCTGGGTTAGTGGAAGGGGGATTAGAACTGGTGGATCTTCAAGGTCCCTTCCAACCCAAACAATCTGTGATTCATGATCAGGATCCAGCTCTGAAAGGTGGCATGGACAGATTTTGGATGTGTTAATGTCACTTCTCTCTTCTTCTGGTAGAATCTCTGCAGAGTCACACATGATGTAAAGGAAGCCAATCAAGAAAATCTGTGTAAAATGCTGTCCTTTGCTGGCTGGCAGTTTATGTAGCAGATTGTCCTGGAGCTGGGATGGCTCCAGTGGGGAATCGATGCTTGTGGTGGCACCTGAAGAGGCACCCCATGAACTGCTGGCCATGGAGCAATGCCAGGAGCCAGCTGTGACAGGGGGAGGAGGTTGTGCTCTGGTCTCAGGCTTAGAGTGGCAGAGGTGGAGCTTGGTGGCTGAATGGTGTCTGTGCCCTCCTGTTCTCCTGGTCCTGCACAGCCTTGTCACAAATCACATCTGTATTTCCAGCCAGCACAGCACGTGTACTGTAAGCTGGAAGCATCAGATTTTTGGAGGTGTTTGCATGATTATAATTTTCTTGGGCATGTTTTACCTGCTGTCTGTGGAAAACACATTCCTCTGCATTCTGCTGCAGTAGAGACACGGAGCTCAGCAAGTGTGCATTGATATTGCTGCTAGCAAAATCCAGGTGTTGTCATCACATCAGGCATTTCTCTTTTTATTCTGTAACTACTCTTACAAACTTCCATATCCTGCCAAGACAAGATGCTGGTGGCCCAACATATAAACCTCCTTAATGCAGCTCAGTTCCGAGCTGCACACACAGACACATGGCTGTATCATGCTGTCATTTATTAAGTACATCTCCTTGTAGAGATCCTCTCCTCCTTTGCCACCCTCCCACCTCACAGCAGGGCCCAGCTGGGTTGTGCTGAGGAGCTGTATTTAAAAACTGATAGATGCAGAACAAATATTCTCTCTGCTGTTCTGCCCCACATCAGAAAGTCTTGCAGGAGCGTTGCAGGAGCTGCTGATACTGATGATCTCAAAAGTCTTTCTCCTAAGCAGAAATCACATAAAATTTTGATTGTTGTCTTTAAAACGTTCCCTTCCGACTTCCCTGTTCACAGTCAGTACATTCACCTCTTTTCTACTGGAAACAGTGACATTAATGAAGGTGGGTTTTTTCAGTATGTAAATGTTTTTTTAGGAGCCTAAGTTACCCTTTTATCTGGTTTGTTGTTCTTCAGCTCATACTTCCTTGTTATTTCATGTGGTCATTCACTTATGCTGGCACACTTCTCCCCTGAGAGTTTGTGTCCATCTGTGTGGGTTTCATATTGATGGGAGTTGGAGACATCAAGGGGGTACAGTTGCCAAAATATCTATTAGTCTAACCCCACTGTGGAGGCTGGTAACCCTACCACTTTTCCTTTTTGGCTTTTGCTTTGCTGAGATGCTGTGTACTACACCGAGATCCCAGAATGGATCATTCTTTTTTGTTTAAAATACTTAGAGTGGAGAAAAACATACAGAACTGCTTTGTGAAAAGATGGAAAAATGCATTTCTTCACGGCTGTGTGAAAACATCAGAGTGTTGTCTGAGGTCTGTCCGTGAAATTATCATGTTCCTTGCTTTAATTCTATAGCCTGCTTTTCTTGCAAATTGTCTGGTTTCAATAATTGCTTAAAATGTGTGTGTGTATATATATATATATATATATATGTCTCTGTGTGTGTGTATTTAATGAAGAATTCCTTGAAACTCTAATTAGGGCTGCTTGACTCCAAAGCAGTTTACGTATCACAGGCTTACACAGCTATCAAACAGATGCTTCTCCTTTTTTTTCGTTCAGCTGACATTTTCATTTTCTCTGCATATTTTGAGCACTGAGCAGTGATGTGTTTTGACTCCTGAGGCTACAGATGATATCAAAATGAGGATTAGAAATGAAGCTTTACCTGTCAATTAAGTTGTTAAGCTTGTCCTCCACAGTGTCTACACTTTGAAATGGCCTGTTTATTGAATTTGAAATAGTTTTCATTCTTGACTTTGTTTAAATTGAATGGACAGTTCTAATTATAATCTTCAGGGTTTTCATCTGCAACATATGGTTTGCATTTAGAGCTGTGGATGAGGGGCTCTTGGATGTTTATTGAGCTAAACCACTGTTAAATGTCTCGTGAGAGAGTGGCATGTCAGGGATTGAGAGTAAGCAGAAATGGGCAGTACAAATATTGGCCAATTTTCTCTTCTCACATCGCTCTGTCCAGGAGATTTCCTGGGGGACAGCTGAGAAATGAACTGTGGTGGCAGGGTCCAGGCATTGGTGAGGAATAAGTCACCACCTTCAGTGGTTGCCTTGTGCCAGTCTTACCTTGAAAGCAATATTAGAAAAAAAAGAGAAAGAAAGAGAAAAGTCTTAGAGCATCTTTGATATATTCCTTCCCCATCCTGAATTCAAATTCAATGAATTCAAATTACCAGGATCTTTGTCAGGTCAATGTCATTCCTTCCAATCACAGTGGCCCCCACTAACAGGGTTGCATGATATCTCATGGCAATTTATTCATCTGTTTATTCTCCAGTAAGGCCAGTGACAGACCAGGAAATGAAATCTAGGTCTTTTAGACTTGATGGAGTGGATTGTCCTTGCAGTGCTCGTAGAAGTCTTCTCCCCAAAAGCAGGTTGTGGGGCAGCTCCTGCCATTCCTGCTCCATGGCTCTGTCAAAAATGCTATACCTTGGAGATGCCTCTGTCCTTTTCCTTTCAAAACAGGCACCTGGAGATGCATCTCCTTTCAGATCTGGACATAACTATTTATTATCTAACACATGGTCCAACTGATGACTCTGCTTTTCAGTGTTTCACAGTGCCGATTTCCATCCTTTGGTGTTTAATGTGTAGAGAGAGAAGTGAAACCTGGCCTAAGCACAGCTGTAAGTCCTTAAAACTACCTGGGAAAACATCTGAGGTGTAGGGCAAGGTACCAACTACAGGGCAGAAGATGCCTCTCCATGGTGTGACCAAATCTCCGGGGAGGTCTGGAGGAAGGACTGAAAGACCTTGAACCTGGTACAAAAGGCTGTGCTAATTTAATGCCATTATTTACCTTCCCCGTTTTCAGGGGAAGTTAGATAACCAGATAACTTGTAAAGCCTCTTTCTGTGCCTGCAGAATGGGTGCTGGTAAAAGTTGCTTTGTCCTTAGTCCTGGGTGAAGAAACAGTACAAAACTGGCTGCTCCAACAAGGGCCCTCGTTCTTTGTGAAATCGGTTTGCAGGGGCTAAATTGGGTGAAGAATCATTAACCTTGCTTTTAACCAGTCCCTTACCAGCCATTATGTGCTCCTTTTGGTATGGTTTGCTGAAGCCATTCCATGAATTAGTCCTGTTGGAGCAGCCTTGCCTGGGATACCTGTGAGTGAGGAACGTGAGGAAGCTGCAGCAGTCGGGGCTGACCTGGCTGGCTTGGAGCTGGAGCAGACAATGGATGCTCATCTAATCCGTGGCAGGGGCCAGCAAAGGGCAGAACAAATAGCTGAGGAGCAAAAATAAAAGCCTGGGAGCACTAACAGTTCAAAATGACCCAGCTGGCTCTGCAGGAGCACATTTATCTATGCTGAAAGCTGTTTCATGGAGGTGTTTTAACATCAGGTTGTAGAAAACCACTCAAAAGAGCTTGTAGCATATTTGCAGGGTTTTGTGAAGCATTAAAAAAAAGCCCTAGACCAGGACTTGTGCAATTTAAAACCTCCCAGCCATCCAAAACTGCTCTTCTCAATCTTTGCTGCTGAGTTTGGTTCAATGAAAAAAAATTACGTTTTTTATTAATATGAACTGATTTTTAATTTTTTTTTTTTTTAATTTTTGGCTTTGTTTTGGACCAGATCTTAAACTTGTATTTTCCTTCCTAGAGTCAATACCAGTGTAAAACTTCTTTCATTGTGGAAAAGATGGCCAAATTTTTTTCTAGCAATAGGAGTTTCCAACCCCCTCCAATCAAAGTTTCAAACCATGAAAATCATTTTAGTGTTAGTAAAACAGGAGAGATCCTTTTCAAAACTTCTGCTGCAAGAGAAAATTATGTCATGCTCAGTAGTGAGTGCATTTCTGAGGGGATTCACACTGGTTGTCAGATTTTGGACATTTTCAAGCTTGAGACTTGAGCTACTCTGATGTAAAGGAAGCTGTGAGTTGAATCTGTTATAAATTTACCTACTTACAGCAATAACAGGGGCTTATTTTCAGTTTTATAGAATAATTTTTGACTTTTGTGATCAACTTAAGAATGTCTGTGCATCAAGCCTGTTTCCCTTCCTTCCCATAAGTATATAAATTATTTAATTGAAAAACACACTAAATTAATGTGTAAAATCCACCATGTAATTAGCGGGGAAAGACCATATGATATTTTCACTTCATAACTTTTATGAGGTTTAAACATCCTTTGGAATATAGAAAAGAGAGTAGTAACAGTGTAGTTACAAATAACAGAAGGCAAAGCACTGTCATGCGTCTTTGTTGATTTAAAATATCACGTTAAGTAGCAAACAATCAGAGTTTTCATATCAGATGTACGAAATGATCTGTAGCTGAAGAGACTGGGGGGGAAGCTGATCAGGGCAAGGGAGAGGTGAGCCAGATTGTTGGAACTTATTTCCAAATCTGTGTTGGAGTTGAACAGTTTATCCCCATGTGATAATTTTAAATAGAGCCACTTAATGTTTCTTGTTGTGGTACTTTATACTTAAGATCCAATCTCCTCCTCTCTTTCTCTATCACCATCCTTCCTGACTGATCCTCACAATATTGTATGGGGACCAGTGACCCACAGAGCTCCCAGGGTAAAGAGGGGAGAAACCCTGATTTTATTGGATTGTAAGATAATGCTGCACAGACTAGACCATGTGTCTTCTTTCTGGTCATGATATTTTTTATAAATAATCGCTGTAACTCTTTTTAATTATAATCTGATTTTAAAACCATCAGCATAAACCGTTCCCTAAGTAAGTACAAGTAGGGGTTTGTGTTTCCCTGCTTCTGCTGGTCTCATCCTTTCTGCAGCAAGCTGAGGGATTGTGGTGGCTGGAAAATGGAAACATTTGCGTGTCATTCATTCCAGTTTTATGTAGTATTTCTTAGGCATTTGCTAAAAAGGGTGTAGTTATGCTTCTGTGAAAGGCATTAGGGCCAGATCTGCAGATGGTGTGATGGAGGTGGTCTGGGCCCCTGCATGCAGGTGACTGTGCCAGCAGGGACCCAGAATGGGCTTTCACATCAGCTCCCAGCTGGACTGAAATCCTTTCATCCATATGAAGTCTCTGGTGATTGTGGGGTGGCTGATGCTCACAACCATTTGGTCTCTGCCTCTCCATGTTGTTCGCTGCTTGACAAAGCAAAGAGGTTTTGCCAACAACTAATAAATAAATAATCCTGAAATCATGCAGCCATTAAGGTTGGAAAAGACTTTCAAGATCAAGTCCAGCAGTCAGCCCAGCATCACCACCATGTTCACCATTAAACCATATCCTCAAGTGCCGATATCCACACTTCAGGGATGGTGACATTTCCATCACTGCCCCAGGCAGCTTCTTCCAGTGCTTTACAACCCCTTCCAGGAAGAAATCTTTTCCTAGTATCTAATCTAAATGGTGAGCTTGGTACTGTCCAGTTCTGGTTTCTTTCTCCATCAGTGCCTGGGCACTGGGAAGAGGAAATTTTTTCTGCTTATCTCTCAGAAAATACTGACTTAGAACAGTTCTTCTTGATCTGTGCATGTTTTTATAGTCAAGGGAGGGAAAGCCTGTTCATTTGTCACCCTGAGGAAATGCCACTGGCTGGGGGAAGCTTCCTGAGAGGCAAACCTTGCAGTCACCCTGTGTCACATGGTGCTCTTGGCCAGTGTCCTCCTCAGTGGGAATATCATCCCTGGGATACCTTTGGCACATCATCTCTCCTCCATTCAGGATTCTCAAAATGGAGGCTTGTGTCCTTCCTTCCTTTTTTGTTCTTTTGGGGTTTAGTTCTGTATCTTGTTTGCACTTCTTAGTGGTCTAAAAAGTAAAGCTTTCTGTTAGTAGAGAATTGTTCTGGCAGCATCTTGCTTTTTTTGTTCCTTTATAAAAGCCAGGATTGCAGGTTCACTAATTATCCATGTTTAACACTGCTCTCTGTGTATTTTTGAGGAACTGATTGATCATAGCTGTTCCTGAGCATTTTAATAATGATATTAAAAAAGCCACTGATGTGATGATCGTGAATACCAAACAAGCAGTCACACAGCTCTGTACTGAAAGAGGTTTTGGGCAGGGAAAACGGACTGTTGTCAGTGTGGTTCATCAAATCAATTAGGGACAAACCTCCTTGGAGATTAGTAGGGCTCTCAGTCAGGGGTCTGGGGGATGTCACAGTCCATAACTTCACCTGTAGGATCTGCCCTTGGAAAGGGCAGGGTGCTGGCAGTGGGTTGGGCATTTGTACATCATATCCTCTTTTATTGTGTTTGGAACTTGAGATGTCGGGATGGAGGAAGGGTCAGTCCAAGTGCACAGCCCTCAGGAGCATGAAGAGCTAAAAAAGATGTATAACATGGTGGGTAGAATATTTTACATCTGGGAAACACACAGGCTTTGGTTTGTGTGCCTAAGTATTAGGTTATTCCTGGTGAAAGGTGAATAAACAAGGACACAGGAAGGTACCTTCAGTGGGGAATCCCCCTGTAAAGCCTCTCTGAAATCTTCTGAAGGTAAGAAGGAGGATATCCACACACTGCCTCTGCTTTGTTCACCCAGCAGCATAATCCCCTTGGCAAGACAGCCCGGGGACAGCACACAGCTCTCATTTTCCCTCTTGTCTCCGTGGATTGCTCTCCCTCTGTCTTGTGGGGATGCAGTTGCTTTCATCACAGTCTGACTTGTGATAAGCAAGCTGTAAGTGGCTTGAAATTCAGGTTATTCAGA
The DNA here is from genome assembly GCF_041296385.1 of Aphelocoma coerulescens. Classification (NCBI taxonomy): domain Eukaryota; kingdom Metazoa; phylum Chordata; class Aves; order Passeriformes; family Corvidae; genus Aphelocoma; species Aphelocoma coerulescens. The sequence goes on along the minus strand of NC_091023.1, from coordinate 23,342,774 downwards.
TAAGCATCCTAAGTTGTAACTATAGAAAGTCGAGCAGGAAGGTGTTCCAGTTTGATCTGCAGGGGAAACTAATCCAAATTTAATCACAGATACAGATACAATCTTCCATAATCTTGTGATATTCCTGAATTGCAAAGGAAGGGCTTTATATGTCAAGAATACTTTTAAATTTTTTTATTCATCTGCTATTATGGAATAATTTAATCTTTCTATAGCTATTCCTGTGTAGAAGAAGAAATGGCCACTTATGTATCTACGACAGTAGAAGCTGCTGCTTTCCTGCTATATGTCCTTTCCTAGTAGAGCAATTTGTAAAAGTCCAAACAGTTTAGACTTTTAAAACTTTCAAATGCAGTTCAAGCATTTAGAGCAGTGTCTGCTTTGCAGACTGCTCCCCAGACAAAACAATTAGGGAATTTTTCTGCTGTAACTGGGGGCGAAGCTGTTTCCTGGCCTCGAGATGGAGGAGACGGGGAAAGGCGACCGTGCCTTGCATTTCTCTTGATTTTATCTGTAGGATGTGAAGGAATCTTTCAGCATATAATCCTTAAAATATTGATCTTGTGGAGGAAGTCTGGGGCTGGAAGGGATCATCTGTCATCAAATTTGCTGTTCGTGTGGCGTCGCAGAGCTGCATTTTCGGCTCCTGGGTCTCGCCTCCACTTGCTGCAGGGAGTCTCAGGCTAGGGCTGGCTCTAGCTCATCTACAGAAGTGGTTTAGGATCTTTTATTTTGCATTGAATTACGTTGGCTTTCAGCAACATCACTGCTTTATGCCCCTCTGGGATGTACCAGCACCAGGGAAATGCTGCTGAGGGAAGAGCTGCTGCTGGGTGCAGAGCTCCCCCATAAACCAAGTCACTCCTTTAAATCTCCAAATGGAGACTAACAAATATCACTAACTCCGAGCTCGTTTTTATTAGCTGGACTATTTTTTCTCCTTTGTAAGTGCCAATATCCGAACTTAAAACTGCATTTGGTATATGAGAGAAATTCTCCAGATGATCGTAGCCTATAAAATTAAAATATTGAAGCTCCCAGTGTTTGAGTTTATTGAGGTATAAATACTAGAACGTGGTGTACTATGTGGTTCAGCTGCTTCCTTGTTCTATTTTTCTGAGTCTTTTTGCTTGTTTTATTTCTCTGACACTCCATACAAAGAGTTTCCTGGGTTTGATTTCGTCCTGGCATTTTTCAGCAGGCTGGTTCTTAGCAGTATGGAATTCAACAAGGTAAATAACATTTTCTGTTTATCGTTTACATTTTAAAAAGCAAAATTTCTGTTTAAAAAAAAGGCATATTCCAGATGTCTCTGGGCAGTAGGATGTCTATGTAGTATACAGTCTAATAAAACAACAAATACAGCAGAGAGATCAAAAAGCTGTGCATGTTAGCAAATGGTCTGAATTTAAACACCAGTCAACACCAGGACTTCATTTTAGGTGAGGGAAATTCACATGTGAAGTATTAAAATTTAACTTCATAAATACATTTCCTCAGGAGTGGGATGTTGTGCATTTCCAAGTTTCATTTAAAACTTCCTCTTTCAGTAAATTTTGATTTGATTGTCTAAGATGGAATAAACATAAAAGCATTAAAAAATATGTAAACCATGAAAGTTAAATGCAAAACAGATACAACCACAGCAAAAATATGAAAGCCAGACCACTTGTACCTCAAGCACAATATGGGGGGCAAATTCCTTCACTGTCAACTCCCTTCCCCACAGGAGCATTTGTGGACTTGCCTCACATTAGATTTCAGAACGTGATCTAAAGAGCAATTAAATCAGCAGGAGGGTTCAGTGTTGAAAGTGGGGTTCTTTATAGATGTCTGTTGCAGGAGGGAGGCTTGACTTGGGGAGGAAAATATCTTTGGCATTTGGGATAATTTGGTGCCAGCATCGCCCCTGGGGGAGATGGTGGGAGGTGGAGTTGCCATCCCTGGGGACTGCTAAGGAAAGGACAGACAAAATCTAGGCAAACATCTGCCAGGTGAATTTTTTTGCAGGGAATGGACTAATTGACCCTTATTTCCAATGACCCCTGTGTTGATTTTTAAGGTAATGGTGTCAACATGTCAATCAAACTCTATTTACAGTGGCCCAGCGTTGCTGAAGAGGTGCAAAAACTGCTTATGTGGTACATCTGGAAATTCAGTTTTATGGGTCTGTCTTAGACCTTCACCCATTTACTTAAACTGTTCTTGATCTTTGTCCATCATTGTCCATCATTTTCAGATGAAGCTTTACAGCAGCATTCTCAAGCTGGTTTAATGCTTGTTCCCCTCTTCATTGGACTGAATGTAATCCTCTAAAATCCCCTGAAATATGGAATGATACCTGCTTAGCTTTGGAAAAGGTATCAGCAGGAGCTCACATTGTTTTTCTGGGATGTCATCTGAGAAGATGCTATGGAAAATTCAGGTGAACACAAGGGAGAACAAGGGATAATGTTTCCCCCCCTCCCTAGAAGTGTCCAAGGCCAGGCTGGATGAAGCTTGGAGCAGCCTGGTCTGGTGGAAGGTGTCCCTGCACATGGCAGGGGGTTGGAATGAGATGAGCTTTAGGGTCCCTTCCAGCCCAAACCATTCTGTGATTCTATGACAAGAGTCACAGAAAATGTGGTGCAAATTTCTCATTCTTTTAAAATTTTCTCTTTAAGCTCTCTGTGCTTTCCATGGTTGAAAATGTAATGGTGATGGAGAACGTGTCTTCCATTTTTGTCAGTTGTACCTGCTTGTACCCCCAAGAACAAATAAGGGTAAAGGCCTGATGCAGAATGAAATCTTCATACAGCAAGTTTTTGCAAAAGCCATACTTGACCAGCAGTTCCTACAAGCTCAAATGTGTTATCTAACCCTAATTCTTTCCCTGTATTTTTCTCTTGGCCTCAGTGAAAGAGCCATGTCACAGATCACTCTAATTAACAAGGACTTCAGAGGCAGAGACTACAGAGGCAGTGCCTGCAGGAGCTTGGAAAAATACCATAAAATTCCACTTTTCTTTGCTCTGCTGCCGAAGTGAAGTAAACAACAACCCAGCCCGAGCACCCTGGCTGCATTATGGACGAGCCACGCAGGAGAACCAGGGTCTGTCTGTGCTGGGCTCTCTTGTAATCCTTCCTCACCATGTCCCTTCCTTCTGCAGATGTGGATGAGTGTGAGGTGCTGAATGGAGGCTGCCAGCAGGGCTGTGTCAACACCCACGGCTCCTTCCAGTGCCAGTGCCAGGCGGGACACCGGCTCCACGCCGACGGGCGCACCTGCATCGGTAAGGAACCACTTCACATCCTTCCAAGACTGGCTTTCCTCTGTCTTTGTCTAAGTGCAAAGCCTTCTAGACTTCTCCAGTCTGAGTTTTGACTAAATATCATTACCCGTTCTGGTTTGAGCAGCCTGTGAAAATGCAGGTATTGCCAAACTTTTTGTTTTGTTTTGGGGTTTTTTTTTATGGTGTCTCGCGTTGGTGAAATTTTTTTTGCAGCAGGCAATAAAAAACTTAGGGGGTCTTCATTTCAAGTGACAACATTCTTTGAATTCTGAGTGCTTTTTCTTTGTGGCACATCTCCCTGCATGTTCCAGCATTGTCCTGGGACGTGATGATTTTAGATGTTTCCTCTAAATGAAACAAATGATTGTGATTTACAGGATGGAGTTACTCTGTGTATGCTCATGTCAATGAGAGGAGCACCATGGTGCTCGGCTGTGACACATTGCCTGTTTGTTGAGGATTAACAGCTCTGCCATTAGAAATAAACCCTGTGTTTCTTAGGTTGTACTCTAAACACTGAAACAAGGCATAACAGAGTTAATTCTGCACGTTGTTAAAAAGAATAATATAAAAGACACAGTCCTTGTATTGCATTTAAATCAGTACAAAAGTCAAATTTTTGAATTCTGCAGAAAGGATTGAAATGATCTTTCATCTGGGAAGAAGAAGGGGCATCATTTGTTTAAATTTTTAAGCCTGATTTGAGGTAATGTGGGAAGAACAGTCACGAACGGTCAGACCACATCTGCAGAATAAGTTCACTCATGGTTTGGGCATTGTCTCAGTTCCTGCACAAAGTCCCTTGGTTGTGCTTAACTTCAGCCAGAGATGTCATCAGTCATTCCTGGTATTATCACAGCAATACATTCACTGATGCAACCAGAACACAGGAGGCACCAGTGCTCAAGCTGTGGAAATAATGGATTTTTTTAGGTTTTTTGGGTTTATCACATACAGAGACTTTCAGTGTTTTGGTAATTAACTGCAATTAAAAACAGGATGAAGTCTCAGTCATTGTCTTAGTTGGTGAAGGACTGGGCAAGAAAACACTGTAGTGAGAGGAAAAAAGAAAGTAAAAGCAGAGTGGTTCATGATTAACTAGAAACAGTGGTGGTTTTCTGTGAATTAAAAGAGAAATTAATCTCTCTCTGATCAGATCTGACCAGGGAAGACCCAGAAGTGAAAGATGTGATGTTTGAACTATGGTACTCCCTCTCAGTAGTCTCCTTTGTGGTGGAGAGGGAATTTTATACAAAAAGGGGACTTAAAGGGACTTTGGGGGGGAAAGGAGAAAGAGAACTGTGTGATAAAGGCACAAAGTAGGTGTAAATGGCAATTAAATGAATTTACCTGTGTAATATATAAAGCTTTCTGTGGATATACCATAGTAAAGTTTCCTCTTGCTTCAAATAATCAGAAAGCTCAGTTTAGCTTTGTCCAAGGTGTGAACAATACCAGAGAGCAAGTTTTCATTTCATAAATGTAAATGTTATCAAGAAGTTATTCAAAATACTTCAGAGAGTGATCAGCTTTGTTTGAAATACCTCAAAAATTATCAAGGAGAAACAAAAATAAATCCTAAGATGAGAGACAGGAGTTTCAGAGAGCTCTGCTATCAGGATAATGGATGTACATGATGCTGAGGGAGGATATTGGATCCTCTTCTAGCTGTTTGGGCAAGACACCAAAATATAGGATATATAGGATATAGTAATATAGGATATAGTAAGCTCTCCTGCACTGGAGAACAAGACAGTTACTAATTGATGAGGACAGGGAGAAGCATTTCATATAAACCAGTAATGAGGAGTGCCTAGGACTGGGATTTGGGCTGTAGCTGCGTGTTGGGGATGGAGAGTTTGCCCCTTGTGCTGTGCCAGGTTGTACATTCAGCTTTCATCACTCACCTGATGGAGAAGCAAACCACCAGTGCACCTCTCCTTTGACCTAGTGCAGCTAAGCAGAACATCCAGCATTTCAAACAGGCCGTGAATTAGCAATGGTGTTTCTTCCATGGATACTTCAGAGGATGTAGCAATCTCTCCTGCATGCTGAGCCTAGAAAGGGACCACATTCTGGCACTGAGCTGTTCATGGAAGGTGGTTATCTCAGCTGCAGAAATAAGAAACAAGCATCCCTTTAGGCTTTTCAGAGGAGCCCAGCCCAGATTGCTGTTACATTCATCCTTTCCACGTCTTCCTTCTCTTTTTTGGCAACCCTGTGTTTGTGGGAACAAAAGTGCCAAAATCATTTGAGGGGAAGCAGATTTTGCAGCCTGGATAGTTTGGAAATCTCCCATACATAAGGAAGTGGATCTATCATCTTAAAAGATATTCAGCCTACATGTGAAGACTCAAAAACCTGGGATAAGATACTTTCCCACGTGATTCATGGAATATTACTGAACTTCTGTCACAAGTTGTTTCCAGCAAGCCTGGTCCTCCTGCCACCTCATCCACAGGGTGTTTGGGATCCTGACTAGTTGCTCTTGGTCCATGCCTCTGCTGCCAGTATGAGCCTCAAAATACATGGATAGAGGAAATCTGCTTTTGTCATTCTTCCTGTTCTCATTGGAAACTTTTGCTCATACTCTAAGGCAGAGAATCTCCAAAGTGGGTTGCCTTATTCAATGATGACCAATGCTTGAAAGTAAACTACTTCATTCCTGAATCCTTTGATGTTAGCCGATACTTCGTGCCATGACAAAATCCCATCTTTTTCAATGCTCCTTTTATTTCTTCAGCTCTTTGGTCCCGCAAATTTTGCTCAATATTGAATTCATTTTTAGATTCACGTGCCAGACCAAATATTCACTGCAACACTGTCCAATTTTTTTGTTTGTTTTGTTTGTAATGCCTTGATTATGTTAATGCAATGAATTTGACTTCACTGGAGCTTAACCAGCTGGTATCTGAAAAGCTGAAACTCGGAAAGAACATGTTTATTGTAGTATCGGGCTGTGGGTTTGGATTGATGTAGATTCATTGTCTTCAGTGGAATTTATTCCTGTTTGAACTCCTAGAAGTGAAAACAGGGCACAGCCGTTAGACCCTGATTCATCTCTGGTGCCAGCTGTTACCTTTGATGTCTGCTGTATGTGGAGAAGCTGTTGAGGTGCAGGTTTTTTATGGAGATTTTAGCACACTAAGGCTCTTAATAGAGAAAATAACAAAGAGAATATCTCTACAACTCTGTAATCTGTTTCCCAGCATAAATAAGCCCTGTATGTCTGAATTTGCATTTCTTGTCATTGCCAGGGTTGGATTTAAGGTGATGGAAAATGTAGGTTGGAAAAGGTTGCATGTTCTAACCCCATGGTTGCTATGCATGTATCTAACTATGGCTTCAGACTCAGCTCTTTGTAAAAATACAACCATTATTATAAAAAATAATGGGTTGGGAAATGTGTATTTCTTAACTGTCATCAGATCAGGGGCCTACAAGAGAGCTGGAGAGGGACTTTCTACAAGGACATGTTGTGACAGAACAAGGCAGAATGGCTTTGAATTGACAGAGAGGAGGGTTGGATTGGATATTAGGAAGGAATGTTCCCTGTGAGGGTGGGCAGGCCCTGGCACAGGCTGCCCAGAGGAGCTCTGGCCACCTCATCCCTGGCAGTGTCCAAGGCCAGGTTGGACGGGGCTTGGAGCAGCCTGGGACAGTGGAAGGTGTCCCTGCCCATGGCAGGGGGTAGAATGAGATGAGCTTTAAGATGAACCCAAACCATTCTGTGATTCTGTGATCCTTGTTTCTCACATGGTGTCTCCCACCACTGTCCCCCTCCTCAGATGCTGCCTCCCTTGCTTGGCATCACCTGGCATCATCACCAGCCTGTCTGGAATCCATGTCAGGGCTGGGTTTCTACCAGATTTCGAGAGTAAATCTTTGGAAGTGAATGTCAGGCCGTATTTCTGCCTATGGAGGTGCTCAGACCTCCAGCCACAAGCCCCTTTGTCACAGATGGAATCAGACCCATGAGGTGCCAAGTCTCTCCCTTTCTCTGATCAGAGATGTGTTGCTGGCTCCTGGCAACACGAGCACAATCCATCCTGTCCTGTCCCTGGAGGCTCTTCTCCTTCAGTCTGGCACCTCCTCTCACGGATCCAGCGTGATGCTTCAGCAGCAGCCGTGACAAACCTGCCCTGGCTGCTCCAGAGGCACCCCTGGGCTCCCTGGCCGCTGGCAGAGCCAGGCACCAAATTGGGATGCACAGTCCCTCCAGTGCAGGATTTCACACCTGTCCCCTCCCACCTTCAGATCCTCCAAAATTCTTGTCATGACAGGTTGCTGCTTATCTCCCCTTGCATCCAAATTGGCTCGTGCCCAGAAACGGAGGGAGAAAATGGCACTTTTAAAAGCCGAGATGTATATTCTGTCACTTGGATTTAAAGATGTTTTTCGTCTCCTGAAATATTGTCATCTTATTTGAATATTCTTGCTGGAAAATAGGTCTTTGGATACAAATGTGTGGGGAGCTGGAAGCTCAGAGTGCATGGGGTCTGCTGTCTCCTGTGTAGACATGAAGCTGCTTTCAAGTTCTGTTTCTAACAGGGCAGAATGTTCGTGGGCACAGGTGGAGATTGGAAGCCAGGGTCAGGTTTTTGTGCAGTGAGGTGCCTCCTGCTGTGTGTGCAGCCAGGAGGATGTAAAAATTTGCTTTTCTTTTCACCTTTTTAACACACACTTGACTGCACAAACTCAGTGTTTGCTAATTGGTGGCATAGGGTGAAACAAATCCTATAGCAGGTTCTGCAACTAACATTTGCTAATGTCTATTGCAGATAAATGAATAAATATGAATATTGCTAAAATAAATATCAGTGGTCTTTGCTGACTTCATTGGGTTCAGAGTTTGGTGCATTCCATGAAGGACCAAATAGTCTTTCCAGCTACTCATAGAGAACACAGAATCCTAGAGGGATGTGGGTAGAAAGGGACTTCACAGCCCATCCAGTGCCACCTCCTGCCATGGGCAGGGACACCTTCCACTATCCCAGGCTGCTCCAAGCCCTGTCCAACCTGGCCTTGGACACTGCCAGGCATGGGGCAGCCCGAGCTTCTCTGGGCAGCCTGTGCCAGGGCCTCACCACCCTCAGAGTCAAGAATTTCCTCCTAATATCTAATTTAAATCTCTCCATACTACATCCCTGCTGTTGAAATACATCTCAGTGCAGCCGTGCACACACACTGCCATCCGTGCAGCACAATAGCAGCGTCAAACCATCACTCTTATTTTTACATGCAGCATGTGAATAGGTGTGGGTGTGTGTTAACATGTTTTGTCAGGAGGAGAAATGTTTCTCCAGAGGCCAGGGATATGTGTTGAACAAAAAAGAATATTAATTTGCTTGGGTGAAAGAAGCAGCATCTTTAAAGATGTACAGAGGACCCTCTGTTCCTGTGGTTTGCTGTGTGAGTCTGTCCTGCAGAGCCTGTGGCTTCTGTCATTTGCATTTTTTTTATGTACAAGGCTGAGGAAATCAGCCTGAAAGACAATTACTATTTTTAATCAATGAAAGCAAGCCGAGAAGAAGATAATCAATGAGCAAATGCCAGCAGGGCTGTTCGTTTTTCCCCTCCTTACCTCGGTGGATTGTCAGTGCTTTGGTGCTGTCAGATCAAAGGGTGCTGTGCTTCAGTCAGCATTACAGCCCTTAGATCTCACCTGCCTCTCCCTGGAATCAGGATTTCAGTGGTGTGGGACACTCTGTCAGCCAAGCCCTGTGAGCACAAGGGAGAGCAGTCACTCAGGGGTGGGGACAGGTGCATTTGTGAAAGCTGTTCAGCGAGGTTTGCCTGGTTTTGCTGTCATTTATGTATTTAAAATAGGAAATAAGTTTCTCAGGTTGTTGACATGCATTCCTTCACTGCTTCCTTGGCTCCAGCTGTCAATTCCTGCAGCGTTAACAACGGAGGCTGCGAGCAGGACTGTGTTCAGCTCAGTGAGGACCACTACAAGTGCCAGTGCCAGCCAGGCTATAAGCTGAAGACAGATGCCAAATCCTGTGAAGGTGAGTCCTGTGATACCTGCCTGAAGACACACAGTAAAGGCAATTTAAAAAACCCCAGGATGGTGTGTTCATTCCTATTTCCCCCTGCATGCCAAAAGCAGCTTTAGGAATTGCTTATTAGCAGGATGTTAAAATGACACATGTTTGAGGTGTGAAGTTCACTTCAAATCACAACTTTGAACAAGGTTTTGGCCTCATGGATCCTTGGCTGTTCCTTGCATGGTGATGGCATAGGTTAGGAACTTAATCATGATATAATTCTAACATTTTATTGTTCATCAAGTTGGATATAGAGTTGGCCTGTATTACATGTTTTATTCTACAAAAAGTCTTTTTTTTATCTCCTTTTAGCTTATCACAGTCTGATTCATTCATCCTCCCCTTCAGGTTTCTAAGCACTCTCTCAAGCAGAACAGCAATGCTACCTTTGAGTTTGATTGTTGCTTTTCTTTTCTCGTATATCTTAACATATTCATCAGTTTTGAAGCCAACCCCCCCATTCTCCAACACAAGCACACACACACACACACACCCTTGAACATGCCAGAGAAAGATAGGGCCAAATTTATGGATTTATTGAGCTGAAATTCCTGTCACAAAACCGTTTCCATATGGCTCCTCTTCTGCTCGGAGATTTTATATGCTGTGTATGAAGTGTAAGTAAATCCTGCTGTTCAGATGGCTCCCAGCTCCTGCTGGGTGCAGAGAGCGCTCGTCCTCGGTTTGAGCCTCCCCAAATCCTGCCCTGTGTGGGGGCTGCACCTCAGGGAACACCCATATCCTGGTGGCCTCTCTGTCTCTCACGGGGTGGCCACGTTCTGTCCTTGAGATTATCCGAAAGAGCCAGAAAAGAGGAGCTTTAGGGAGAAGGGGGTGTCAGAGACCTTCCTCCGCTGTTCTCCATCCTGTTTCTCAACATCTTGAGATGTCCATGGCCAGCTGGCTGTGCAGGGCCTGCACAGGACTGAAGGGTGGGTTTTTATGGTGTGGTGGGGTCACCAGGGTCGGAGTGTGGTGATGCCAGGTGGGATGGGAGTTGTCCCAGAGTGGTCACGGCACAGTTCAAGCTTTCCTGGGCCACCTCATGCTCTGTCTCCGCTGGGCCCCTAAAGGGGGAGGTTTTGCCACTGCTGTTCACTCCCTCGCGTCATGGGGCTGAGGAGGGTCAGCCACCCACCAAAGGCAGTGGTTCATCACCAGCCAGCAATTACTGAACACTGCAGAGGGGCAGGCTCAGCCTTGTCTGCAGGTGAGGCCTTACCTGGGTGCCTGCTTACCTCAGGGTGTTTAAATCAAAATAAATCAGTGCAGCTCCCTCAGGAGGGCAGTTGTGCTTGGGGGAAAGAACATCTGTCTTGTAAGCAGAGCTCATCTTGCAGAATGAGGACTGAGTAGGATGCTTTTCCCCCCATAAATACCTTAGTGAATGAATACCTGGGAGAGAAAAGTGCTAGGTAAGCCCATGGACAAGATTTTTACAGGAACAAATGAGGGTGAAGTGGTCATGAATGCATTTGGGTTGTCAGTTCAGAGGTATTTTAAGTAGAAGAGGTGGGAGGAGGTGAGCCTGGCTGGTTTTTTTATTTTCCAACCACAAGGCTTGGCTGCTGGAGTCATGGTTTGGATGGAGAAAACACAGTGTATGAGAGCATTTGCCACAGCAGGTGTAGGGTTTGGGCAGGTGTGGATTCATCCCTGTGGACTACTTGGGAGCTAATAGTGCACCCACAGCCCTGGAAAGCCTTAGAGGAACACTTAAGCCTGGCAATTTTGCTCTTTAACACTTTATATTTTCTCCAATGTGAAGTCACGGTTGCTGTGAACAAGAAAATTAATTTGATAAGGCCCAAATCTCTTTTCTTTAGGTGCACTAGAGGTCATGGCAGATAGGCCTGGAGACCCTGTTCTTCACAGCCTTGCAGTGAAGGATTGGGAGGTCTGCCCCATCCCTGGAAGTGTTCCAGGCCAGGTTGGATGGGGCTTGGAGCAACCTGGGATAGTGGAAGGTGTCCCTGTCCGTGGCAGGGGGTTTAAGATCCCTCCCAACCCAAACCATCCTGGGATTCTGTGTCCTGAGGCACGTGGGAAATGAAACCATGCCAGTAAATTTTTCACCAGAGTGTTTAACAGCTTGGAGTAGAGCTTTGTAGGATGGAATCCGTTATCTACTAAAGTTATTAAATGAACCAATAAGAGGCAAAAATGTGTGAAACAAGAACACTAATGAGTTATTTTTGGCTTTTCCTGAAACCTTCCTGTAACGGGAACATGCATGTCACTGGAAAGCAAGTCAATCACTGATTGCCTTATGTCCTGAAGATCTTTCCTGTACAAACTTACCTCATCCAAGGATTTCCAAGGCTGCTATCTTTATTTGAATTACTATGTTTTACTAACATCTACCATGTAATTTGTTGTTTGCCTGTTGTCATGTCACAGAGCGTTACAAGCTTTACTCCGTGCCGTAATCGTTCTCAAATTAAAGCTTTAGCTGCTCTGAAAACCTCCATAATATACAGGTTTAACAGATGCTGTTTGATAGTGATTTCATTTAATTTACCCAAATAGAAAAAGAATCGGCAAATAACTCAATATTTCATATCAGCACGGAGTGAGTTCTTGCTTGGAGCTAAATCCTTTGTAGACCGCAAATTGTCGAGCTGCAGAGCCAAGTTGTCAGCCTTGGAAGTGTCATGCACGATGAAGTGCTGCTGTTCCTTGGAAACCTATTTGCAACCTATCGTGTCAGAAGTCCAATTTCAGTTCTACATCCCTAACAGTGCTTTTATTTTATTTTTTTTTTTAATACTGTCACGTCAAACTGAGCCCTGCAGCCTGGAACGGTTGTGTGTTCTCGAGATGGCAGGAGGTGACGTGAGGGAGTTTGAGGCAGTTCTGTGGCTGCTTCCTCCTTTGCCAAGTGGTGGCACAAAATGCCACTTGGCTGCACAGAAAAGTGACAAAAAAAGCCCTGCCCCATATTTGAATCCACATGAAGTAGAGGTTTTTCTCTCCTATTCCCTTCTCCTGCGTAGCTGCTGGAAGAGCGAAGCAGCCAGGTCTAGAGCAAAACTCCTTCAGCCCTTCCCCAGGGTTCCTCAAACCCTGACTCCATTGTTGTGGAACTGATGGTGAGTTTTTCCTGGGGCTCTGAGAGAAGGGAAAGGAAACGTTGGGCTGGAAGCAAGTGATGAATATTGGTCATCTGTCTCAAATCAGACAGTAATTAGTAAAATGCTAAAACTGAATTAGAGCTGGAATTGTAAGGAAACAAGTACAGCTTTTCAAAAGTTTTATTTGAAGCTAAGCAGAACCCTAGAGGACGCATTTTCAAGGTGTCCTCCAAGTTTACCTGTGGAATTTTAGTCACCAGAATTTTGATGTAATGAGTGCTCCAAAGCAAAACCTCAGCGTGGTGCAGAATGTCAGATCTTAACCCAAATCAGACCTGTCTGAACAGTTGTGCTAGGTCTGTTTTGGTGTGTGCCAAGTCTTTATTTGGTCAATGTGCTTCCAGCAGGTGCATGTTCCAGAAATAAACCCGTAAAACCCAGTGAAATCTTCGAGGTGGAGGCTTCTGCAGGCACTTTATGAAAGTTTTTCTAAGTACTTGCCACTTAGAGCAGCTTATCCTTGAAAAGGTATTGTTCAAGAAAAGGGAAGAGCCTTGATGTACAACATGAATGGCATATGTTTATAGACTGAAAGATGTCTTTGGGGGCTCTTCAGTGTTTATTTCCCCTAGAGCCTTTTAAATATTCATTGGTTTGTGGTGAGCTCCATCATTGTGTGTGTTTATGGATTCACACATACTGGAGTGCTAATTGCTGTTGTTTAGAGAACTCTTGAAAAATCTGTTCAGGTACAGCAAAATAACAATAAAATGTACTTTCTTTGTCCTACTTCCAATGTAATACAAGCTCGGTTTCCTGCTGTTTAAAGCCTCGTTGCTGCTCTATGAAAAATGTTGTCCAGCAACAAAGAGCATCCAGAAAAACAGCAGCTTTACTGTACACCAGATGCTGTCACATTTTTTCCCTGTCTAATCTCTTCCAGCTACTTCGTCGTTAGTTGTAACAATGGCAGGTAAGACCATTTTCAGGCAAAAAGTGACCTTTCAGTTGACAGTGTGCTCTAATTGGTTTCAGTGATAGACCCCTGCACAAGTGGGAATGGAGGATGCTCACAAATCTGTCAGAATGAGAGAGGAATTGCAAAATGCGGGTGTCGTCCAGGGCATTCTCTTTCTGCAGACAAAAAGTCCTGTTTAGGTAAGAAACTCTGGACTATTTATTGTGAAGAAAGGTATTAATCAGTGCTCTGGCTTACTGAGCTGTGAGTGGAATGTTACACAAATATATGTGTGCATTTTGCAGCAGTGTTTCTCTCTGTCGTATTCACAGCAGCCCAAAGTCTTGAAGGACCTTTTTAGTGATGAAAATTCCTCTGTGATCTCCTAAGTCATGCTTTCTAGCAACTGGATTTGTCAGTGCTGTAGTGTTATTCTTGTGGGGTCCCTTTAAAATAATGTCCCAGATACAGCTCCTGGAAAATTGGTTCAAGTAAAACTCTGAACCAGGTCACTGAAAACCTATTTAGAATTCAAAGGGCTTTTTGGCTGGAGAGCTGTTTCCATATTAATGGAGAAACTACTGTGAAGGAAGGAATCATGATGTGTAAGATTTCCAAAGAGAGGAGCTTAAAAAGTTGAATTCTAAAGTCTGTATTTAGTCTGGGGTTGTCAAAAGGATCTGTAGCGTTTCTGACCTGAAATGTGGGGGAATTAGAGATCAAAATACCTGCTTTTCTCTTTCAGGGAAACTCTTGGAAGATAGTTTAGCAGTTTTATGAAGTAAAAAGCATTTGTGGACGTGATGGTGCACAGATTTTTAACAGCCAAGTCAGGATCAGGGTGTGTGTATATACGTATATAGATACAGATATGTATTCAGACACTAATTTTAAACTCCTCTTTTGAAAACTTGGCCGAAATCTTGCCAATATTTAAATTTTTGTCTCGTCTAAAGGGTGCTGGGTGCCTTTCAAAATATTTATGTCCTACCCTGAGTATTTTACTCAGTTGCCTGTAAGCCCTTCTGTGAGAAGAATGGCAGATCTTAGTGATTCTCTCTTACTGGAATTACTCACGAGTAATTACTGTAAATAAGAAGTATTTTCAAGTAGTGTAGTCACTTCACTGATGGTGAGTGGATGGAAACAGCTGTGGGTTTAGCAGTAGGGTCAGCCTGTTGTTCGTTTTATCTCAGATACACACTGACATTTCTGTTGATTTATGTATAAACTGAATCACTGAGTTAACTTGCAGTGTTACATATTGGAACAAATTTTCTCCCCAGCCTCATGGCAACAATCTTTTGAATCATTAAGCAGTGTGTCTTACCATGGCTATACAATTATTGGTTTTTTCTCCTAGAAGTTACTCTGTGTCTTTTGCAAAATTCAAGCTGCTGTTTGACTCTCTGGAAGCTGAGCTGGAAGGAGACAGAGGGCAGCTGAAGTGTCATACTTCAGCTATTAGCTGCAGGATGGGAAGAAACCTGTGCAGGATGGTGGCTGTGGTTCAACTTTTTATTTTTCTGTTTGAAAAGAAGAAGGGAAAAGAATATTTACAGCATTGGCCAGCACAGTGTACTCGCAAACTGACAATTAGAGAAAAAGGAGAAATAACCCATTTCATTCTAAGCAGCAGCTGCTCACATGGCTGCCTCAGAGAAGCTGTCATTTGTCCTGAAATTTTCATGAGCCAATGTGTGGTGTTTGCACTGCCTGGGGCCTCTCTTTGCAAGGAGCCTGATTGCATCCATCAAGCTCCTTGTGCTCAAGTGCAGGGGCACAAGCACAGCATTGGGCCCAGCACATGTGGAGGGACAAAACTGCTAGAAAGTGGTTTTCTGGGATAAAAAGTGAGGAGCTGCACATCACATTGTTCCCTGCCATGTGCAAGACACTGACCCGGGTTCGGTGCAGTAAATAGTCCGTATTTTGCCAGAAAAATGTCAGAATGAGAAGGAACAGGAGATGGATCAGGGTTTTTCCATGTGTGATACCAGTCTTTGCACAGAGGTTGGTGTTTTGTGCAGCTGTATTTAGTGTAAATTTTTGTGGTTTGGGTTTTTTTTTTTTAACTAATTACTCTTTAAAAGTACTTTTATGTTCCACAGAGGTTTTTAGGAAGATTGATACCTTTGGAGGCATTTAACTCCAAAATACAGTCTAGCAAGTGTGAAGCTGTGGAGCAGCCTGCGTGACAGGGACCAGGGGAAGAGCAGCCTTCCTACTTAGGGCTCTGCACCTTTTCCTTTCCTCACAGTGGGGTGAAGCTGCTCTGGTTTCAGCAGGTGCCTCCCAACTGTGCTGCACAGGATTCAGGGATGATCTGTCTCTATCATCCCTGCTGAAACCCAGCCACCACTTAATCCAGATCATTTGACATTCAGAAAATAATCAGCTATTTCCTGCTCCGTTAATTTAACTATAATGGCATGGAGGACATGGTGATAATTTCAGAGTTTTAGAAGTTAGGGCTTTCTTCTGAGTTCTTCACATGAGGTCTTCTTTTGCCATCACTGTTTTTACAGGAATAATAAATAAGTTGCTTTGGCTGATACTGCACATACAATGTGTGATACTGTAAATGTTCGCACTGAGAAGTTGAAGGTCAATGGTGCTTAGAAAAAAGATTGTTCTGGAGAATAATGTGAGTGTAACATTCCTGGATTCATCGGGTGCTGTCCTTTGTAGACTGACATCAGGATAATCCTTTCAGCAGATATTTGGAAACTCAGCCATGTCCACCTAGAGCAGCATTGTTTTTTATTTCAATATCCAGCTGAGTGACTTTGCCTTTCTCTCTGCTTGCAGACGTTGATGAGTGTGCAGAAGGCAGGGCCAGGTGTGCCCATCGCTGTGTGAACACCCCGGGTTCCTTCAGCTGTGCCTGCAGCCCCGGCTTCGAGCTGGGGGCGGATGGGCGGCAGTGCTACCGTAAGTGACACCTGCACTTCAGCCTCTTCTGTCTGCACCCTGCTATGCTTCCCTTCTAATTCAGTGGGCTTAGCATTCCCAGCAAAATAAATGCTTGCAGAGGCTCAAGCTTAATACTGTTTTCTTCCTCTGCTGCTGCTGCTGGGTTTGCAGGGTGACACGTTCCTAAGCCTGTGTTCACAGACCTCTAATTACTGCCTTTCAAAGAGCAAATAGTCCTGTTGGTTTATCATCAGAGTCTGGTGAATTCTGCTGCAGAGCTACCAGAATGCTGCTGTTCTATGAAATGTATTCATTCCTGCCCTCCTCCTCGTCCTCCCAGCTTTCTTACAGATCCGGTGCAAGAGAAAACCAACACGATGTTCTGCTCTGGTCTTTACCTGTCTGGGTTTGCTATGCTTCTCCTGAGATTATTGACACTATTAAGAGGATGTTTTTTTAAAAAAAGACAACAAAAAAGAGAGATGGGGGATGAAAAAATAGTTGAACAACGAAAATTTCCCAAACTAAAGCGAGCCCTGCTGTCTTTCCTCACATACTTACCTCTTGCCAGCGGGGTTTCTTAATCAACCCAGCTGTTCTGGAGAGAGGGACTGAATCCCAGTGCTGTTAGCTGATAGGTGATCCCTGGCCTGCCCTTGAGGGTAAATGTAGATTAATAAAGGAGGTGATGTGGAAGAGTTGGGGTTATTATGGACCTAACATAAGCTCCCTGGAATGCAGACAAAAGCATGACCTGTTTTAGCAAAGAGGTGGGCAAAGATCATTCAGTCTAATAATACTGTGCAAGAGCTTTCAGCAGAGCTTCCTTAGGAAAATATGCTGCATGCCAGAGAATGAGTGCTTTATTTAAGAATGTGTGTGTAAGAAATAGTTATTAAGAATGAAATCCAGTTTCACAGCATTAACATACATTAAAAACAAAACCCAATTATGTGAGAGACATCCTGGAGAGTTATTTCATAGGTGATGGGGAGCTGTGAGTGGTGCAATGGCAGAGGAAATGTGATTAATGTATAGATATGAAATGTTCTGTCATAGGCATAAAAAAGAGGTTTAGACCACTTAGATTTCATTGTGCTTTTCTGATAATATTTTTTCTGGCTGTTCAGCAGATCTCAGGGGATGGTGATTCTCTGTGCCTCATGTACAATATTGCAGAGCAAACAATAAAAATAAAAACATTCTGCATATATTTATGATCAGGATTATCCCAGTGTTTGAGCAATTTACAATCTTTGTTTATTCTTTCATTTCCCCAGTGGCTGGGGAAGAGCTGGTATTTCAGTTTTACTGATGAAGAACTGAGACAAAGTAAATGATGAAGATCATGTTTAAAGTCAGATTTGGCATTTAATCGCTGGGTTTACTAAATCCCGGCTTAACACACTGGACTGGAGACACGATTTCTTCTCCCTGGTGCAAATAATCACACTATGCATGAGATGTAGCCCTCAATATTTATTCTCTTAATTTATACCCTCTTCCAGCTGGAATTACATTTCTTGTTGGCAAGCAGGTTGCTCCCTGGGAGCACAAAGAGGGGTAGGACCAGAGCCCACCAACACAGATGTGTCTGGGGAAATTCTGTGCCAGATCTGATGGCCGCCACTCTGAGCTGGGGTGTTTCTGGAAGTACAGAGGCTCCTTTAGGAAGGGTTTCTCAGTTCTCCTACATAGTGGGAGAAATTATTTCCTCTCTAAATAGCTCTGTAACAAGACAAGCTGGCTAATCCTTCATGAGAAACTTTTTAACTGACCCTGTGGGTTCTTTTCATCCTGGAGAAATCATCTGAGGAAGTAGCTGGGCGGGAATGAGGTGGCCAGGTGTTCCCTTTTCTGTAGGAGGGCTCCCACTGGAAATGGCCAGGATGTTGTGAGGGCT
Source organism: Aphelocoma coerulescens (assembly GCF_041296385.1). Taxonomy (NCBI): domain Eukaryota; kingdom Metazoa; phylum Chordata; class Aves; order Passeriformes; family Corvidae; genus Aphelocoma; species Aphelocoma coerulescens. The sequence continues at coordinate 23,324,602 of NC_091023.1, read as the reverse complement.
GTCCAGTGCAGCCACATGAAGAGGGCATGGAAGTCTGTCAGGGCAAAGGGGGCTGTCTTAGGTGTAGGGGACAAAGTCTCAGCAGAGGAGCTGCTGTGTCCCCTGGAAGGGACATCCAAGAGCCAAAACCTGGAGATGGTTTTGCATTGTGGTTGGGTGTCCTTTTCACCAGCAGGACTCTGCTGAGGAAGTTTCAATGCCTTTGTGTTTGGGGGATGTTTCAGAATCCAACTCTTTGCCATTCCCATGCAAAACTCAAAGCTGCTCTTTGGGAAGCGTATCAGGCTGGGTTGAGGGGCACCACCTGGGCTCCTCAGATGGTTCTGTTCCTCCTTTGGGGCAAGAGCTGTGTCCAAACAAAGCATAAACCTGAGGAAACCTGTGAAGGTTCCTGTAGCAGGTGGCTGCTGGAACACTGAGCCAGCTTCACATGGCTGAATTTGAGAACATCCACTGTTCTGACACAGAGACAAACACCTGGAGCTCAGTGACTCCACAGCCTGCTCTTCTGGGGAGGGGATGTGAGCTGACTGTAGTCACTGCTACAGCACTCATGGCTGCTGTTTTACAGCAAGCTGTTCCTCCAGTGACTCCCCCTGGGCTTGCTTTTTAACATCCTTTTGATTTATTTCTCTGCAAGGCATCGAAATGGAAATTGTCGACAGCTGCCGGGATGGGAACGGCGGCTGCTCCCACCACTGCGAGCACACGGCGGCGGGGCCGCGCTGCTCCTGCGACCACGGCCACCGCCTCGGCCTGGACGGCCAAACCTGCACAGGTAACCCGTGCTGGGAGCAGGGAGCAGCTGGGAAAGGGCCCAGGGAGCCTCCCCATGCCTTCCCTCCTTCTGCAGGTGTTAGTGAGCGGGTCCTCTGGTGCTGCCTCAGCGCTGCCCCAGCCTGCCTGGCTCTGCGGGCTCGCTGGGATGAGTCACTAACAAGGGGAGGGAGTGGAAATGACACTGGTGCATCACCTGTTACCATGGCCATGTCTCACCATGGGCAGCCCAGAGGCATCACAGGACATTGTTTCCCTTCTCAGTCATGGCTGGGAGGAGGTTGGCTGTTGATTGGAGCAGTGGCACACCTGCTCTGAAGTGCTTCATGCACAAACTCCACTTTGTGTCTCAGAGGCTGCTGTGTTTCCATCAGATTTGCTCAGCCATGAGGTTACACTTCTGCCTGTGAGAAGTCTCACTTGGGAGGTGAAAGCAACAGAGTTAGATTTGGGTTTGTTTTGAGACAAGAGCTTGAAAAGTCATTCATGTTTTAAGCAATTCTGCTATGAGACTTTTTTGTGTGTGTTTGTTTTGTTTTGTTTATGGCTTTTGCCATGCAGACTGTATCTCATTCTGCTTTGGGCTCGCTGTCACTATGCCATTACGATTTTTAAGAATAGCCAGGAAGAGAGGGGGGATGGAAAAAGGAGCAGGCACCACAAAGCAGTGTAGTGAGATATGAGATGATGAGAAGAGGTAGAGAGTGGGAGCATTGATGAGTGAGAGGCAAAATGAGTCTTGCAAGGAAAAAAGGCCAAGTACAGGAGAGAGGAGGAGGAGGGGAGCACTGAGGGCTGCAAGGGCGGGTGATGATGGAAATTAAAAAGCAAAGCAAAAAAAGTTGGGGAGGCAGATTTGGAGCCAGAGCCTCAGAGGGGTGGGTGGGTTACACAGTCTTGTCTGTACAGCTGACAGGAGGCAAAGCAGCCTCCTGCCCACATCCCAGCTCAGTGACCAGAATTCTGCTGGGGATTTCAGAGGGAAGCAGATACTCCAGACACAGTAAAGGAAGGGGGAGAACACAGGGGAAGTCTGAGGGCATGAAAAGTTGCTCCTAACAGCAAAAATCTCCTTTTTGTTGGGAAGGGAGAGAACACAGATGAAGGCTGAGGACATGAAAAGTTGCTCCTAACGGCAAAAACCTCCTTTTTGTTGGATGCAGATTTTGCATTCCTACAGAAACAAGGGGCTGTTGCTGGAACCCAGAGCGAGGCATCGCCTGATGTACTGCAGAGGAGCTCAGCTTGTGACATTTCTGGAAAACACTGCCTTCAAATAACCTGCATTAATCATTTTCACACTGACCTCTTCACCTCAATTGATTAATTACATTTTCTTTCTCCTGTCCGTGTTTCCTCATAAAGTTGGTGCTCCTTCCAAGGTTAATTGAGACACTGACCTTTCCCATCTGCAGCTGCTCAGCCGGGCCACGTTCAGAAGCATTTTGCAGACTCAGCATTGACAAGGTGGCCCTTGGATGGCCACTGACCTGCTCAGCAGCCTGACAGCAGCCAGGAACCTGCAGTGCACAGATAACAGCTCAGCTCTCCTATCTAATCACCAGAACAGTGGTGTCAATACCAATTTCTGAATGGACACAGAGCAGGAGGAGGCAACAGGGAATCAGTTACCAAAAACTACAGTTGAACCTTCCAGGCTGCTGCTGTCCAGCAAATGCCTGGTTGGATTCAGAGCATTGTTAGTTTGCATTCAATAAGATTGAGTATAAAGAAATCTCAGTGGTCAGATGTAGGTTACTGTTAAACAGAACGTTTTTGAGGGCTGGTGACCAACAGCCCCTTGCTGTTGTGTCTTTTCATAGAACCATATAATATCCTGAGTTGGAAGGGACACACAAGGATCATTCAGTCCAACTCCTGTCCCTGCACAGACACCCCAACAATCCCACCCTGGGCATCCCTAGGGGTGTTGTCCAAACCCTCCTGGATCTCTGGCAGCCTCAGGGCCGTGCCCATTCCCTGGGGAGCCTGGGCAGTGCCCCAGCACCCTCTGGGGGAAAAACCTTTTCTGATATCCAACCTAAACCTGCCCTGAAACAGCTCCAGCCATTCCTCAGGTCCTGTCCCTGGTTACCAGCGAGACCAGCTGGTGTTTTGTAAATCCCCTCATGGCAGCTCAGGCTTGTGGAGGAGATGCCTCTCCCGGGACATGGAGGGTCCTGGTTGCGATGGGAGAAGGCAAAAGGCAGCTGCTGTCAGGATTCAGGATTCAGACAGTGTTTATGTGGTTGAAGGAAGAGGAAGGTGTGAAGCGGTGAGTGCTGCAGCGCAGTAGCTCTGAGCAGAGCTGTGGCAGCAGCTCAGGTGTCTCAAGGGCTGAACGTGCTGCCCTTTCCTTGCAGAGGTGGACGAGTGTGAGACTGGAGAGTCCTGCTGCTCCCAGTTCTGCATCAACTACGCGGGGGGCTACGAGTGCGCCTGCAAGGCGGGGTTCCAGCTCAGCGCCGACGGCTGCTCCTGCGACGGTGGGTGCGGAGTCAGGGAATGGGCTGGGCTGCAAGGGACCGTAAGGGTCATCTCATTCCACCCCCTGCCACGGGCAGGGACGCCTTCCACTATCCCAGGTTACTCCAAGCCCCATCCAACATGGCCTGGAACACTTCTAGGGATGGGGCAGCCACAGCTTCTCTGGGCAACCGGGGTGTCATCACCCTCACAGGGACAAATTCTCTCCTAACATCCAATCTAAACCCTCCTCCTTTTAGTTTAAAGCCATTCCCACTTGTCCTGCATCATTCCGTGCCCTTGTAAAAAGTCTTTTGGTATCAGTGGCTCAGTCTAATCACAGCCCAGGGTAGAAGAAATGCTGTCAAAACCTTTTGCAGGGCTTTGTGGGCACTGCCCTAATGAGAGTCACTGACCCTATGTCAACTTTGCTGATAAGGTTTTGCAAATGTGTAATTTCCACTTTGTGAGGCTGGAATACAGGAGTAACCCAGCAGCCAGCGTGGGGAAGTGGGGATGTGGAGATGAGCCAGCAGAGAGAAAGTTTCCCTCCTCTCTCCATGGACACTGTATATTGCTGTGTGTTAAACACTCCTTCCACAAAAGAAGAGCCCTCAAAATAACTGAAGGATCAGCTGGGCTTAACAGCTTCAAGCATCTGTTTTCATTCGAGACAAAAACATCAGTGAAATAATCTACTCCCTGTTTCCCTGAAATGTTTTCATACCTCCAATACCAGAGAGAAATGGAGAGCCCCAAAACACATAAGAAAAATTGTGTTCTCTTATGTATAGAATAATTTGCCAGATGCATCTGGGCACAGCGTGGGCTCTCCAAGCAGAAGTACTTGCTCCTAATCACCATTTATATCTGGATTTTCTAGATGTGGATGAATGTCGTCTGGATAATGGCAACTGTGACCATTTCTGTGTGAATTCCCTGGGCTCGTACGAGTGTGCCTGTAAGGAGGGTTACAGGCTTGGGGATAACAGATGGGCCTGCGTGGGTGAGTTATTAATACAATTTGAGGGCCATTAAGCATTTCCCACTGATTTAAAAAGTGATTTTGGAACTGGGATCTTCACAGATCCTGGGATTTTGGGAGCCCAACTTGAGCCATCTCTGAACGTGGCCAGGGTAGAGCTACGTGCAGTGCGCGGATCCAAGTTCATCCTCCAGTAATGGGTTTTGCCAGAGATTAATGGCAGATGAACACTTAAATCCCCTGGACATGTTTGAAAACCTAAAGCTCCTGGTTTAGAAATAAATACTCTTTTGACACTTTTCTTGCACTATTTGATGAAGTTTAACATCCTGGGGGGAAAAAAAAAAGGTAGCCAGATTCTGCTTTGATCAACCATGGCAAGTTTTCCATTAGTCAGTGATGTTATTCTGGATTTCTGCCAGTGTAACCAGTCCAGAGTTTAGCAGAGCAACTCAATTTTATAACCCAAGTTTAGCACCTGCTAAACCTTAAGCCAGAGTTTGATATTCTAACCAACACCAAAAAGAAAGCCAGCTGACTTCCCATCAGTTTAAGGCTCAAATTTTAATGTTTCTGAAAATAAATTGCACAGCCGGCCTCACTTTCTATTTGTCATCTCCAAAACGAGCAAGAGTAATGACCTTCATTAACTAAAAATAATCTCAAACTTCAAGTGAGGAAAATGAATCTCCTCGTTTAATTTTGATTCTCCAGGAGCAGAGTTTTTTTCCAGGAAAAGGAAAGATGGGGAGTTTTCCCCTCTTTTATTTTTTTCCCCTTTTTTTGGATAGCAGAAACTCTGCGAGTACAGATGAGAAAATGCCCGGGCTGGGACTGCCGGCCAGAGGTGTGACTGAAAAACCTGACGGCATCATAATAGCATCAAAAGATGTAAATGAGAGGCAGGTGCCGTGGAGGCAGCTGGGGTGCTGATGGGCTGTGTTTGTGCTGCCCTAGGTGTGCAGGAGGCGGATGCAGAGGAGGCAGCGGGCTTGGCCGGCGCCCCGGGGCTGCACTTCCGAGGGCCCCCCCAGCTGCTCCGCTACGCGCTCGGGGCCCTGGCCGAGGATGGAGACCCCCGAGGAGAGCTCACCCTGGTGCACAGGGTCGGTGAGTGACCAGCAGGGCCCTGAGCCAGCACAGCAAGCTGGGGACATCGTCTCAGGGGGAGGATTTGGGGCTGGGCTGGCTGAGCATCAGCGGGAGGGATGAGCGTTAATCCTGCTTCCTGCCCGTGTGCGTGCCAGCAGGGATGAGGCATTACCATGTGCTCCATCCCAAATGGGACATGTTTGAGGAGCCAGGAGGCTGCCTGGATGTGTTGGGAGGGAGACAGGGGAAAAGTGAGCAGCACAGCAAGCAGTGGTTGGGGGGCTGCTTGGAAAACAGCCCTAGAGGCAGCAGCCAGAGGGATCTCATCATCCCAGGGGTGAGAGGACGCCATGGGTTACTGCAGTGCACTAAATCCCTTGGGAAATGCTCCCTTTCTCCTGGAGCTGGGAGCACGTGTCCCTGTTTACAAACCCTTTTTTAACAACCAGAGGCTTTTGGTTTAAGATATATGCATTTCAGTTGTGTTAAAAACAATCCTCCAAACAGTCAGGTTTTCCTTGATGTTTTGGGTGTGCTCCCCAGGAAAAGCACCCAACCCATCCACGCATTGCTCAGCTCAAGTGGTGGCAAACAGCACAGGAGCACCCACAGGTGTGGGTGCAGAGCAGCTTTGCACCCACCTGGGCTTTGCATGATTCAGTCTTTCCACCCACAGGTTCACAACTTCTAAAGAGTATTATGAGATGAAACCCTGTGCTTGCTTTGGTGCTGAGTGCTGGTGGGTCACCAGGGAAGATTTCTTGTTTTTCCTATATATGTCCTGTGATTTTTGTATCAACTCTAATTACTCATCTGAGGACTGTGCCCTACAGGCAAAAATCAGGAGCTGGTCTTGACTTTAATAAAAAAATAACTTACTTTTATGAACAAAACTGTTAAGACCCTCCCAAATCACACAGCATCCAGCCGGACTCAACAACACCGATAACCAACTGGGAAACTGATAAATGAGATAACCACAGGCAAAATTATCAGGCCTAGAAACCACAATCAAATATTTATTGACCATTTTTTGCATGTTTTATTTATATTTAGCCACAGAAATTTGGGTGTTATCAGTCATAGCTGAGCAGCTGCACTTTTTCTACGGTTCAGGCTTTGCAGCATGCAGTGGTTTGTAGGAAAAGGTGGTGGAGGAAAGGGACTTCAAATGGTTTAGTAAGTTCTTTTACCTCCCAAATAGTAATTTATTGCTTATACTTTCAGACATATTTTTGGGCTGCTATCTGTATTATAAAAAAGCCTGCTTTAACAGTAAGGTGGTGCAAGTAATTAAGTATTTTCTATAGCTTGAATGACTTTTTAAGGTGTGAAAGCATGATGTTTTTAATGGTGATCTGTATTCTTCTCCTGAAGCAGAGTTTGTACCCTCTTCCAAGTAGGAGCACTGGGATTCTGAATGTCCCTGAAAGCTTGGGCATTTGTTCAGCTACAGAAAAAAGGGAACAGTTGGGTGCTCAGACCTGGAGGAAATCTCGCCTCACAGAGAAAATTGTTGGTAAAAAGCGACCAGCCTGTGACTTACTGTAGGCTGAAATAAATTGCCAGCTCACTTTCAGGTGCTGCTCAAAATCCCCTTCCAAAAAGCCTCCAGCCACAGCCATAAAGCCTTGAAGGCACAAAGCTGCATGGATGGAATCTTCAATGCCACTGAAGTATTTTATCAGACAGTCACATTTATTTTCCAAGCCTGTTTCAACAAAGAGAACATGAGGTTGCAAGGGATAAAAGGAGGGTGGGGAAGGAAAGGGGAGAAAATGCATTTTCATATCAGGTTTCCTATACAAAACTCTTCATATCCATGAAGAAATAAGGAAGTGATAGATGTGTATTTTGCTTTGTTTTCCTAGAATAACACTCAAATTAGGTGGTTGAAAATATCAATGAACCCTGTTCAAATAGCACCACATCCACTTACTGCAGTAAAACAACAGGGATGGCCTAGCAAGACAAGGAGTCCCAGTAAATGCTTCTAATTATATACAATGTTATCAAGCATTAGCTGCAAATTTCCTTTTTCTGAAGGCAAAACACTTGCTTTTAAAAAGTAGCTTGAAGTGCTCTTCGCTGGAGAATTACAGCATTTAGGGGACTAAATTCCAGCTGAACACTCAGCTTTCCTTTTCCTTAGAGTCAAAAATGCGAGGAGGGAAATTCAGGAATGCCCATTTCACTGTGCCTTTTGTGCTGGCCCGGCGGTGTTTGCAGCCCAGCGATAGGTACGAGCTTGCAGGAGCGTTTTTGTCTGGCTGCTCACTCAGCCCTGTGTGGTTTTTTGCTGTCAGTGTGCCTGGGTGACACGTTTGGCCAGGACTGCAGCCTGAGGTGTGAGGATTGTCTGCACGGGGGCCACTGCAACAGCGAGCGCAGCGGCTGCATCTGCCCGCCCGGCTGGGCTGGCATCATCTGCAACGAGAGTGAGTACAGGGGCTTGGAGGGGGAATGATCCTCCTGCAGGGTCTGTACAGCTGGGGAATGGGGGTAAACTCTGGTACTTTCCATCTGTGAAGCTCCCCAAGGAGCACAGCTGTCTCACAGTCCAATCTGTTCTGCTGGGACGCATGAAATAGGAATTGTAGGTGATGCCGTGGTACACGGAGGGCCCGGCCCCCCGGTGCAGGTCAGGGCAGAGCCATCCCCCTCCTAAATATTTCGTTGTTGTTCATTCCTGTTCACTCTGCTGCTAAAAGCTGCCAAAGTTTGCCGGCCATGCTTCATTCCACAACTTGCCTCGGTGAGTTCCAGAAGTCTGTCCCAGCAGTTGGTGTGACAGTCTGGGTGGACGTGTATGCTGAACGTGAGTTTTCCCATTGTAGCATCCCACAACACTGCCTTTTAAATTTTTGTTCTTACATTTTCCTTTTTTTTTTACTTACTCTTTTTATTATTAGCATCACTTTCTTGGAACAGTTAATTTTTCGTATTTGAAATCATATTTTTCAGAATTCTATTGCCAAGTCAGTGCCCTTTATAATAGCTTTTCACTCTCCTTACTCCTGTTTCCTGGCAGAAGATCTTTCTGATTCAGAAGTATGTGTCAAAACCCATTGGAGAGAGAGTGGTGATTTCTTGATGTGCTGTTCTTCATCTGCAGTTTGGCAAAACTTGTCTGCTGCTTGTCTGAGACATCATACAGCACATTTCCTGTTTGAGATGGGTCCCTCCATTTCGTGGTGTGTGACATGATGGCCCATCATTCTCAGAAAGTCTTTGCTGTCACTGGTGAGACAAAGAGTCGATGAAAATTTATTACTTGACATCAGTAGACAGCACTCTTCAGGTTAATTGCCATCAAGATTGTTCAAGAGATGTCATCATGTGGACAGAAATGTAGAAAAATCAAGCAAGTGATTGAAACCAACAGTCTGCCCGTGGTTATTTTGGGAAACTGATGGTGGGTTTGGTTTGTAAACACTGGGAGCAGCTAAGAGAATAGGAAATGGGGAGGATTCAAATCATCGTTTCCAGTCTGTCTGAGTTCAAGGTATCAGGATATTCTTACTTCTATTCCTCTTGTGCTGGTGGTTCAGGATAGATTATAAAAATTTCAAGGCAGTATCCAAATTCTTTGGTTCATTTCATAAATAACAACATTTCTGATGTATACTTGCAGTAGATATCCATGCACATAATCTAATGGAATTCACCTCTGGAATTTAAAGAACTTTAATAGGCCTGTGTTATTGAGCTAAACCTGCTGTCTGATGAAGACAGCATGGACAGTGATAAATACAATACCTAATATGTATGAATTAGTCATATGTGATAGCTTTCACTCCTTTCTCTTGCTTTTTTAATAAACAGCATAATTCATGGATTTAGGATAAGCAGGTTTAGGGTAAGCTAAAACAGTGGAAAAAACTGGAACTAAATTTCTGTAATAATGCACCAAAGAAGCCGAATGGAAATTGATGTGAAATGTCAACTTTCTTAATGTACATTGATAAAATGTCAGTGAAGTCAGATGACTCCAGCAGCTGTATTCACTCAGCCAGCTCAGGCTGCAAACAGCAGAGCGAGGCTTTATCTCACAGTTTGTTTTTTGCTGTTGTGGATCCACTGCCGCCATGATCACCTTGGGAATTTCAGAAACTACATTTGAAAAGCAACATATTGTTTTCATAATAGTATTTGGGAGAGAAAAAAGAACGTTTAAAATATTTATCTCCAAGTATTCCAAGCTGTGCTCTGTTGTTTAAACTTTGGACTTGACAGGCAATGGTTTTTGAGCTGTGCTTTGTGGGGAGGGGAGCATGTGCAGGGGAGGGTTGGATACATGACAGTACTTCCTCAAGCTTGGTTAATTCAGTGTCCTTTGAGATGTTCTAGTAAATATCAGGTGGATGTGCATTGCTTTATAGAAGAATATAACTTTGTTTAGAGCCTGCTCAACTGAAAGGACTCTCTCCTTGCTCAGTTTTCACAGAATCACAGAATCAATTAGGCTGGAAAAGACCTTTGAGACTGAGTCCAACCTATGACCCAACACCACCTGCTCAACCAGACCATGGCACTGAGTGCCACATCCAGTCTTTCCTTAAACACCTGCAGGGATGGTGACTCCACCACTTCCCGAAGCAGCCCATTCCAATGCCCAGTCACCTTTCTGTGAAGAAATTCCTCCTGATATCCAACCTAAACCTGCCCTGGTGCAGCTTAAGGCTGTGTCCTCTTGTCCTGTTGCTGGTTGCCTGGGAGAAGAGACCGACCCGCACCTGACTGCACCCTCCTCTCAGGGAATTGTAGGGAGTGATGAGGTCTCCCACGAGTTCTCCATGCTGAACACCCCCAGCTCCCTCAGCCGTTCTTCACAGGACTTGTGTCCCAGAACCTTCCCCAGCCTTGTTGTCCTTCTCAATGACCGAAGCTTTGTTTTGCTTCCCTTGCAGCAGAGGGGAAGGATTTCTTGGTGTGTTCATGCTCCCTGCTGTCTCCACAGCCTGTCCCCCCGGGACGTTTGGCAGAGGATGTGCCGGTATCTGCAAGTGCCAGAACGGAGGCTCATGTGACCCTGGCACGGGGCAGTGCCACTGCCCGCCCGGCGTGCTGGGCCAGCTCTGCGAGGATGGTATGGCTCCATCTCTGCCTCAGCCTCTCCCCTCCCCCCTCCTTGTTCCTTTTAAATAATGAGCAGAACAGGGGGTGAGAAAAGCCAGTGGCTGGCGAGGCTACGCAGAGCCCCGGCTCGGCCACAAACCGCTTTGGAGTTGGAGCTTTGACCTGTGGTAGCTGATGCCTTGCTGTGTTTGTGCACTCCAAAGGTTGCCCGAAAGGTTTCTTTGGGAAGAACTGTAACAAGCCATGCAACTGTGCCAACAAGGGCCACTGCCACAGACTGTACGGAGCCTGCCTGTGTGACCCCGGGCTCTATGGCCGCTTCTGCCACCTTGGTAAGTCCCCGGCGTTTTTCGGATCTGTTTAATGTGTGCACAGCATAACAGTCTGTAAAAGATTCCACATTGTTTAAAGAGGGCTGGCAAAAAGGGAAGGAGAGTGACTTTTTGCACAGTCAGACAGTGATAGGACAGTATTTACTAAAACAGTAATGATTTAGCTTAGACGTTAGAAAAAAGTTCTCTGCTGTGAGGGTGGGGAGGCCCTGGCACAAGGTGCCCAGAGAAGCTCTGTGGATACCTGGAAGTGTCCAAGGCCAGGTTGGACGGGGCTTGGAGCAGCCTGGGATAGTGGAAGGTGTCCCTGCCCATGGCAGGAGGTGGAACAAAATGGGCTTTAAGGTCCCTTCCAACCCAAACCATTCTGTGATAAAATGAGCGAGACTTTGCGTTCTGCAATGGGCTGGGAGTAGCAGGAGGGCAAGACTTTTGATTTGTGCCAGGAAGCCCCAGAAGCTTCATTAATCTTTTCCTCTAGTGATTAATCTTTGCCATAAGGACTGAAATTTACTGATGCTCAAAGGTGAGGGTTATAGGTGGGGTGGACAGGTCAGCATTTGGGTTATTGCTGAGGTCTGGTTGGAGCTGGTTAGTGACTGCTGATGAGTTGGAATGGGAGCTGGGGAGCAGGGCTGGCTGGGGCAGGATGAGGATCAGACATTAGAGGGAATAAAAAGAATTAAAACAAGAACTTTGCAAAATAGATGATCGAGTTTCTTTGTACTTACAGGTTTTGTTTGTAAAATCTGTACAAGATTGAAAATCTTTAATGTTTTATTTTATTTTGTTTGGGGTTTTAGTACGAAAGCTTTTGTCTTGGGGTGCATTCAAGTATTTTTTCATTCAGAAAATTAGCTGAGTTTGCTTTGAAATGTTTCTGGTTCTTGCATTCACCACATATTGCTTGACATGAAGTGAATAACCTAACACAGGAATCATGTAAACTCTTCTTTCCCCCACCCACATGTGAACCAGCACTGCCGTAGGAATGGAGATGTACTTGCTGGAAATGAAACAGAGGTTTTGCTTCTTGCAGCAGTTGCATTCTGCAGCAGTGTGCAATTTCAACCAGCTCCTACATAACTACAGAGCTGATGCTTGCTTTTCTTGTGGCTGCAGCCTGTCCCAGGTGGGCCTTCGGCGCGGGCTGCTCGGAGGAGTGTCAGTGTGTGAAGGAGCACACGCTGGAGTGCAGCCCCAGGAACGGCTCCTGCACCTGCCAGCCTGGCTACCACGGCAAAAAGTGTCAGAAAGGTATCCCACACAGCCAGCTTCCCCACATCTGCTCGGGCCTTTGTCCCAGTAATTTCTCATTCTTCCACCCATCTGCTTTGTTTGGCTGCTGCTACTCACATATTCCTATCCTACTAATGATTTTGTGGGGTTTTAACCCTGCTAGGGTTGCAGGGACATCGAGGGGAATAGAGCTTAAGAATGCAGGAGTTTTAGCCTGATCAAGTGACAACAGAAATCCAGAACCCGAATTCTAATACAACCCTAAATAACAAAGATGGTGTGAGGTTTTGTTTTTGTTCTGTGCTTTTTCCACACAGACAGTAAATAAGTGGCAAAATCTGTGTTTTATGGCAGCGGGGTGATTTGTAAACAGGTTCAGTAATGCTGCTTTTCCTTCAGATTTGCAGCTCTTTGAATTCAACTTAGTCTTTGTAGTTTTTGGGGGTAGTTCAAAGAGAATTCTATCCCACATTCATGTTTGCATGTCTCAGTAGCCCTTTCCAGACAGCAGTGGAGTAACACAATAAAGATTCTCCCTTCAGATTTTTCTCTGAGCAGGTGGGACTGTGTTGGATTTAGGACAGTAGTTCTGGTGGGTTTGGTGGAGAACAGTAATGACAGTATTTAGTATTTTTATCATTCTTGGTGATGGGCTCATTTCTGGCAGGGAGCATGCCTTGTCCAGCACTGGCTTTGCACCAAGGCAGAGAGCAGCAGAACTTACATGCACATAAGAAGAGAATTCTATAATGGATTTAATTTAATATATCCTCAAATATTCAAATTAAATAAAACCTTAAGCATTCTGCCACTCTGTTTCTGGTTTATATTTAAGCAGTAACCTCTTTGAAATGTAAGTGTGTATTAAGTACACTTTAGCAACACCTCCAAAATGTACATTGTAATATATTCTCTGCAAGTTTCTGCCAAATTACTTTCTGATTTTTGTTCACTTTTCTTAACTTTTCCTTTTTTCTTATACATGTTCTGTGTCTGCTTCTATTTCTAGAGTGCACCTCAGGGTTTTATGGGGCTGGTTGCAAACTGAGGTGCAGCTGTCCTCCTGATGTTCTGTGTGATCCTGAGACAGGAGCCTGCAAACATCCTTGTCCAGCTGGGTTTCATGGAGAAAAATGCCATTTGTGTAGGTACTCACTGCATGTTTCCCTGGGAGATACACTTTGGATGGAAAAGCTTATTTAGGAAACTTAGGTTCAGATATAGAAGATGCAGATAAAAGATGCACTTGTTGTTGATACGAGTTGGCAGTTCCTCACTGGAGCCAAACTGATATTTGGAGCCTGGCAAATACTGTCTCTCTCTCTCCCTCCCTGCAAAGGTCGAGGCACAAGGCTGAGGCCAGTTACCCAAACTAACATTTGTCCAGCTAAAAACAGTTGCTTTCAAAGCTTCAGGCTCAGATTTTCCAGGGCTCTGTTGCAGTTAATTACAGACCACCAGTTGCTCAGACACTAATGCTAACATTGATCACTTCTACCAGCACAGCTCAGTTTAAAATTGGTGGCCGTGGTGCCTCCCTATGTCTTCAGAATGCTTCTAACCATGACTTTGGGGTTTTTTTGTCCAGCTTGTCTGCCTGGCAGCTTCGGGGTAGGCTGCAGGCAGAAGTGCAGCTGTGGAGGAGCACCGTGTGATCCGAAGACAGGGCAGTGTGTTTGCCCAGCTGGGAAGACTGGTGCTACGTGTGAGCAAGGTGTGTGAGGTGCTGGGCCAGGGTAGGGAGTGCCTGGCTTTGGAAGATGTGATAAGAAGTAGAATTTTGCTGTTTCCCGAACCAATAAGCAGACACACTGTGATGGAAATTGGGAGAGAGCCTTTGGTCTCTCTTTAGCTGTGTTCTTGTGTGCTGCAGTTTAATGGCTGGGCTGACAGGGCTGTAGGTCTCTAGAGATAATATTACAGCTCAGTTTTGCTGTTATTTTTTAATTCTTTAGGGTAACAGCAGAAATCTAAAACTGTCCTGAAACAGAAAATGGCACTGGTTACACTTCATGTGCTTTTTCTCCAGATTGCCCAGATGGCCAGTGGGGACCAGACTGCCAGAACTCCTGCGAGCCCTGCGCCAACGGGGGACAGTGCAACAGGGAAACTGGAGCCTGTGACTGTCCCCCTGGCTACACTGGGCCATTCTGCTCTGCCAGTAAGTCCTTGCACCAGCCTTCCCCATGAAAAGAAAGTCAGATTGAAAATTTATGTTACGGTTTGATTTCTGCCTTTTTACTCTTTTGTGAGAGAAAACATGCTGATCTGAGATCAAGTGCCCTTCATCTTCAGGAATTCCCCAGGTTGGATTTGACATTATTTATGGGAGGGAGATTGCAGATAAAACCACGTGACCAGCTAAACTGCATCCCAAATGGATGTTATCATTAGACCTAATTTATGGCAATCTGTACTTGGAAATGCAGTGTTTAACAGCCACAACACTGGTGGTGTAATCCTGGCTGTTTGGCAATAGGTGTGACCAGCTGGCCCATGTGGCATCACTCCTGGGTTTTGTTTGCAGCAGCACTCCTTGGTGTATATAATTCAGGATTAAATAATACTGAAGCTGAAGAAGCAGTATCAGTGCTGTCCCTGCAGCCAGAGGCCATGGGAATACACTCAAGGAGCTGTTCTGTGCTGCTCTTCCAGCCTCTGGGTGTTAAAAGGCTGCTCGAGTTTGGCTGTTGTGCTGCACAGACAGACTCTCAGGGACAGCCCTGCTTTGTGCAAGACCTCAGTGGTGGCACAATTTTAATTCTTGCTAGTCACAAAATGGCTTTTGAGGAAGGTTTGCCCAGCACCTTTTCCTCCTCTGAGGAAACAGCCTGATGCACAGGAGTACCCAAAAATCACTGAAGTTACTCCCACATTCCAGAACTCAGGCCCAGACACCCAGGGTGCAGATCCCAGGTATTTCTTTTCATGTTGCCATTTTGATTCCTGGATTCAGCTAAAGCCTCTTTTAGGGGGTGAGCTGTTGCTGTCTGCTTGGGAAGATCATTCTGTGGCTTGTGACCTGCATGAAGTCACAGTGTGTGTCTGTTTGCAGCCTGCCCCGATGGGCACTATGGACTGAGCTGCCTGGCGCTGTGCAGCTGTGGCAGCAGCGCTCAGTGTCACCACGTCAGCGGGGAGTGCTCGTGTCCCCCGGGCTGGACTGGCCACGACTGCAAGCACTGTAAGTCAGGGCGTGTGGGGTCTCCCAGGGACTGCACGTGGAGGAGGAAGCAGCTCTGTTTGCTCTTAGTTTATTACAGTTTTTTAATATAGTTTTGCTAATCTTACTGCTTCTGAAATGGTGTGTTTGTGGGTTTGCACAGCCTGGGTGGTTATAATCCTTAATTATCCAGGTTCAAAGCATTGAAATAGATGGCTGATGAAGCGCAAAGTATTGGTATAAGCTCTTATTTCAACACTATGGATCCCTTTGCCCAATACCATCTGTCCCGTCAGCATTTTGACTGACAGACAGTTTTGTTTTTCATTTTCAGTGCAGATTAGTTTTGAGATTAATTCTCCATTTCTCATTTTGTTTGGGGGAGATTTATTCAACAACTGAGTGGCATGTAGAGTCGTGTGTCTAAAGGTCACTTTTTAACTTGGGAATATAAATGCTGTGAGAAATTCTGTTCTCTGGAAGAGCAGAGCATCCTTCTGTTGACTTTAGCATCGCTCTCCATATTGGTGGCTGTGTGAGAGAGTAGATTTGCCCTTTTTGGATGGCACCATATAAATGTGAAGCCATCCTGCTTGATTCCTTCCTTTTCCTGTGACACATCTCTTCTGCTTGATTCATTGTGATGCCTCTTGCAAAAAGCCAACAGAAGACAAGCCTTTTTCTAAACTTGGTCTTAAACACATAAAATCGTTTAATTGGCAGTGTTGACAGCAGCAAGTTTTGCACCTGACTTCTCAGGCTCTGTACTGAAGAAAATGCTGGGAAAATCTGAAGTTTCCATCAATATGCATATTTTAAAAATCAAACCAGTTGGTAGTGTGTAGAGCCACTGAGATGGCCTTTCATGACTCCCTGGGCTGTCTAGAGAATTGAGAGACCATGACAAAGGAAAGCTTTTACTTCTATTCGACATAAGGTCTGAGAAAAACTGTTTTGCAGAGGTATCTCAGTAAGGCAGCTCTTCCACCTGTTGCAGACTGGGCGTTAAACAGATTCCCAACTCCAAAACCAGGTTTCTGTTGCCCTAATTGGCACTTTCATCTTCATCCTTACTCGAAAGAAAGGAGATGCTGTGGTACACTGTCGTAATTGTGTCAGTGCTATGTGATTTTAGGATGAAAGCAGTAAGTTGCTTTACCAAACATTGTGAGATTCCTTTGTGTCCATGCTGCATTTCCCAGTATTTTGGGGAAAGCATGGAAGGTGCTCCCAAATCTGTCTGGTTTTACCCATTAACTATTCTGGTTATGCAGATTTTCATTGAGTGAGTCAATAGCTGATATTTTATTTCCATGAAATTATAGATTTGTGACTGATGGGTGTGGATTGATTAGTTTTCATGTGCGTGGGATAATATCTGCCTGCATCCAGCTGAAACAGACCAACAAAAATGGTCTTTATTTCCATGAATTGCGCCTGTGCTGCAGCTGGGGGTTTAGTCTGGTACCATTTTGTGTATTTTGTGTTCTCTGGTGTAGAAGTGAAGTGGGGTTGGGGGATGGTGCTGGATGTGACCCCATTTCCCATCCAGCCCGCAGCAGCGGCCGCTGGGGCCGGGGCTGTGCCCACTCCTGCGCCTGCGACCCCGCCACGGGCACCTGCTCCTGCCAGCCGGGATTCACCAGGGAGCTCTGCCAGCTCCCTAAGTGCCCACCTCCCCAGCACGTGGAGCTTCCAAACCCCAGCTCTGCAAGTTGTGTTTTCCTGACCGTTCCCCCCAGGGATGCTCCCAGGCTCTTCCGCCCCTGCTCCGCCCGGCACGGCGCTCTCGGGTTTCAGCAGGGTTAGATGCTTTCCCTAATTCGATTTCCAGAAAAGGTATTTTCAGCCTTGTTTTGGACCCAGCAGCTATTTTTAACGGTAGGATCTCGTGTGAGGGATGGGATTGATGTATGTTTGGGTTGTGGCATAAGAGTTTCCATATTGGTTTGATTTATTCAGTTTTAGGGCAGCACTATGCCTTCATAAATCTCTGTGTGAGGTCAGGCATATAGAAATACTCCACGTGTACATAACAGAAGAAACACCAGGAATTTTTGGAGTCCTGTATTTATTAACAACAAAAATGTTCAATGGTCTTATCAGAGGCCCATGACCTCACCTTGACATTCAGCTCTAACTGAGGTCAACAGCAGATGCTTCAAGCATATGAAAACAGGATTGTAGTCAATTCCTGATATGCCTCCCCAGGTATCATCAATTTCTCATTCAGGAGCTTCTTGAGACAGAAGCAGTATCTCTATATTTAATGCAACTTGATTTTTTCTTTTCCAATTAATGTGTCTATTTTCTTTTTCATTTCATGCAAGCATTTGGAATCTACTTCATCTTGTGGCAGTAAGTTGCATAGTTAAGCTGCTGCTATTATTGTTGTTATTATTATTATTATTATTGATTCTGTCGATGTTGTTAAATAAAATAAACATTTTATGTACAAGTTTAACAATCTTACAGTAGCACAGATGTAGCTACCAGAGTCTCAGCAGCGTGGGCAGGATTAACTGCTGGTGTCATACAGAAATGTCAAAACAATTAATCTGGAACCGTGACCTAAGACAAGAAAGCCTGGAAAGTTGATCTTGCAGCCCTTGTTGCTGTTGGCACAGAGGGAATGGAAGGACAATGTGTCAGGAGGACCAGCTCCCAGAGAAGGAGCTGCCAGCTCTGCTTCTCTTTTGCTCTTGATCTCTCTCAAAATAGCATCTCTGCAGACAGAGAGTGGCCAAATAGCTGCTTGTAATCTTCACTGGGAAGGGAATCAGTGAAGCCATCGCCACTGACAAAACATCTGGCAATCCCTAAAGTTCTTTCTGTGGGTTTTCTGTTTCATCTAGTCTGCATTTTACCCTCTTTAGTGTGTGTATATATATGTATAAAAAATGCACATATATATGTGTGTGTGTGTGTGTACATGCAAGATTATGAAAACCACAATTCTTCCCATAATTTCCTGCTGCCTTGGAGGTGAAATCTTCACTATTCCTGGATATCTCCTCTGCTCCCCAGACATCCCTACACTCTCCCTGCAGGTTGGGCTCCTTCCCTTGGCAGGAGCTCAGGTTCTCTGGCAGGGTGGCTGGCTCCTGACACTCATCACAGCAACCTGTGCCTGATGGAGCAGTGGCAGATTCTCTGTGCTGTGGACTGTGAAATCATTTGTGAAGTGCTCTGACCCTTTGCCATCACTTTGAAAAGTCTCAGCTCTGGGCTAAACACCGTGGACCTGAGGGGAGCTCTGTGGAGGGCTCCACACCTCTTGCTGCACTGCAGCACCATTTCCCTTGCACAGATCCTCTGACTGAAATTGCAGCTGAAGAGGAAACATGGAGAAGGATACAGCTTTTAAGGCACTTTTAAGGCACAAGTGCTCTTCTGTGTATTTATTTGTTGAACAGTGGTCTGCAGCTTTGGGAAGAGGAAGGGATGTCACCTCTAAGTGCAAAAAAATAGGTTCAAACATACTCAGATTTAAACAATGTCCCATTTTTTGACTCTTTGAAAGCGAAGAAATACTTAAGGTACCTTGCTCTTCTCCCGTCTCCCATCCTGACTTCTCTATAAGACACACAGTTGGCAGAGTCACTGAGCTGCAGGAGCACCTGAATTCATGCCAGCTCCAGTCACTGCCCACCCACAGCACCAAATAGACAACACCAAACGCACCCCTCTGTTCCAGACATGGAGGTGTCTTTGAGAACCCTTGTTTTCTGCTCTCTCTGATTCTTTCCAGATTGCCTGAAAACCACTCTGTTGATGTAAATGCTAAAATCATATGCTTCTAGAAGAGATCTGGCAGTAATCTCCATAACTCATTTAAAGGGATGTTCACAAGACCTTCAAACATGAGTGGAGGCCCTGTAATACTGTGTTTAGCCAAGTCTATCTCTGTGTTTCAGCCTGTCCAAAATATCCAATGTGAATTAGGCATCTGGCCCTGTTCTTAATTGATTTTCCTATAATCCTGGAAGAAATTATTTTCATTCTCAAATGTTTTCTTTCTTCTGATGGCGAGTACCATGCAAATCTTTTAAAACTCCTCACATTAACTGCTGTGGAAATGTAATTGTTAATCTGTCCCCCAGATGTAACGTTTTCGCTTGAATTTTTCAAAGCAGAGCATGAAAGTGAAGTGTGCAGCATTCGATTTGGAGCTTTGTGAAGGCAACCAACACATTTCCTATTTTCTCCAGCTTTCTGAGGAAAGAGGATTTACAGGGGAACAGAGGAGCTTCTCCCCTCCCAGTTGATAAAGTCCCAGAGGAGATGTGCACATAAGCGCCTCAAGACCAGTGGGCAAAGTGTCATCAGGCAGAACCTGTAAAGTCTCAGGCTTTGCAATAGCAGATGTTAGTTTTCTGTGCAGAATTTAGTCTTTCAACACTGGAATTTTTCTAAAACAGATCTTAACTGTAGCCCAGCTTACCTGAACCTCAAGGGGAACACTCATATCTCGTAGTTTTTAAGTTGTTACCGTTATGCCTTGATTGTTTTTGGAAATAGTTAGATTTCCCATGTATGTAAAAATTCCCCATTGGTCCTGATCTGCTCTGACATGAACCCATCATCTGGTTGTGATTCCTCTGCTGCAGGGTGCCCCGAGGGGAGCTTTGGCCCGAGCTGTGAGTCCAGCTGCCAGTGCCAGAACGGAGCTGCCTGCGACCACGTCAGCGGAGCCTGCACTTGCACGGCGGGCTGGACAGGAACCTTTTGTGAAAGAGGTACTGCTTCTCCCCCTGGTTCCTTCTGGATTCATGGAGAATTTGTTTTGTTTTTTATTCAGAGAGCTGGTTTTACAATTTACAGTGTTGGATCTAAATGAACCACTTGAACTTAATTGGGAGCCAATACCGAAATGTGAGCTCCCCTCCTAGCTCCGCAAAGCATCGTGCTGGGTGCCAAATGTCAGGCATGTGTTTTAGCATGGTTAAAATTAGATATATGCTTAAGGCTTCTGCTATATCACATCTTCATGAAGACTCTTTTTAAGCAGAGTCCCACTATTTGAACACTGAGCAAAGAGATGCTTGTTCAGCCTTACACTTGCTTGTTTCTAGTGCCTCCCTGAAGCAATTTAGAGAAAACATGGATGAGTGCTTCATCCCCGTGGAACTCTTTAAGAACAGATACACTTATAACTTAAATAAATCCAACAGACCATCTTCTATTACCTTGTCATTTGGTAAAGTGTTGGAGAGGTTGGACTGGATTCCTTAGCTGCGTTATGGTGAGTCAGTCTCTGGCATTATCACAGGAGGTTGCTGTCATGGTGCATCATTTTGCTGATTTTTTTGTATAAAAAATACAGCAGAAACAGCGCAGAGTCATTCAGGCACTGTGAAAGTTAAGTGTAGCTGATTGAAGATTCTGCAAAACATGGCACTTGAACCAAAGTCACAACTATTTTGGATAGAAAGCAGCTTTATCAGCCAGTTTCAGCAGCGAGGATGGAGGGAAGAGGCAGCACTCGCAGGCAGCTGCTGCCCTCTCATGGGAAGGGAGATGCTCCACAGCCTGACCAGGAATGTAGCAAGGCACCCACCAACTGGAGTTGATATTGCTTGGTGTTGCTTCGCTCTCCTTCTTACCAGGCGCTATTATATAAAATAAATATTCTTTCCAAGGTTCTGCTGCAAATTAGACCTTGTAATTCATGATATCTCCACTATGTCCCTTATAATATAATTAGGCCGAAATATATTTTCCTAAATCTATGGGGTTTTTTTAAATTATTGTGTTTTTACTGTACAAAAAAACGAGGCAGTTATCTGTGTTGTTGTGTAAATCTCTTCATTCCAGCAGGAATTATAATGGCAACAAAGAGGCTAAACATCCTTTTCCAGAGTAGGTGTGAGGAATAGGGAGAAGACTGGGTGATTCTATTGGGGAGAAAAAAAACCTAAAGCTTCCAAATCAGTCATGTTGGACAATTTTATCTTCCTGATAAATTCCTCCAATTCCTGAAAAAAGATTGTGGAGGGGAGAGTGGAATTTAGCGCTTTGTAAAACACCATTTTCTCCATGTTTTCTCTCAAGAAGGCAGAGTGTTTGCTGTCAGCTGACCTGGGCTACCTTTTAACTTAGAAAATTTCAACCAGAACAGTTTGGCAGCTTCCAAAAGATGCCAAGGGAGGAAAACATGTGGGTGGTTTGCCCTTGGTAGAACCTTCTTGGCACCTTCTCTCGGAGGAGCTGTAGAGCTTCTGTTTCGAGTGACTGGGAGACTGGCAGGGTTTCCTTCTGGCAGGGATGTGCTTTTTGCTGTCCTCTTGGCAATCCACCCACATTGGCCAGGCTCTGTGCCTTGCAGGCAGAAATTCAGATTGAGCCCTGGCGCTGCAGAGTTGCTTTGGACTTCAAACATCCTGCTGATGCCTCACCCCGTGGCTGGGAAGGACTTCTCCATCATCACAGAAATGTTGAAACTGACACTTTTGCAGCCTAAGTTCAAAGTCCTAGGAGAGCACAGTCCCTTACAAAATCTGGTTTTGATTAATATTAGTAATTAATATCACCCCTGCACAGCGACGGTGTTTGAACCTGCTGTCACTGCTTTTGGTGCTTTGCACTGTGGCAGCACGGGATCCAGATTCAAGCTGAGACTGCAGAAATCCCAAAATTTGCCGTCAGGATTTTTTGTTTTCATTTGGGGAAAATTTCTTCCCATTTTGGTGGGAAGCTGCTATTTCTTTTCATTAATTTGCTGCCCTCAGTATGAAGTAGGGTTTCATAAGTTTAGGTACCAGCCCCTGTTGCAAAACACCACTTCAGTGGCCATTTCCAAGCTTATTTGCCACAAATTTCCATAATCTCCTATTAATATTTATTAGAATTGTTAATATAATCTTAGTCCTTGCTGAGTCTCAATCTATATATATCATCTGTCAGTAATACAGATAACAGCCAAAGCCACACCAGCTTCATCATCATTGTCACCCACCAGCATGGGACAGTTTCCAAGCTCAGCCATAGCAGGAGACACTTCTGCTCCAGGGCTGCTGGTTCATGAGACCTTGCTGTGAATTATTCAGGAGCTGACTGAACTTCTGTGCTCTGAGCCACAGGATGCTGACAAAAGACCTCACACTCTTCAAAGTACTTTTGTCTGTCCATCAGCATCTCAGTTCTGCTCTGCCCTGAGTCACCTTTGATCAGCTGCTCTTCATCTGGCACTGCTCAGTGGTACTGTTGCCTCTGCAGTTGTGCTGTGGTCACATGTAATAATGATGGGTAAGAATAAAGCTATCAAGACACTCTCTGAAAGAAAATAAGTCGTTTCTGAAGGTGGTACATGCCTGCTCCATCTTTCAGCCCTGCTCAGTGCTTTGTGAAAATGAACCATGTGAATCTTGTGACTCTTTCAAAGGAGTTTCAAAAGCAGCAGAACTGTTTCATTTGCAGAGTAGGTAACGATTGCAAATAAGGCTGAAAACAAAATAATCTACAAAGAGATTATTTCAGTCTGTGAGAGCAATCTAGGAAAGGCTTCCTTTGGATTTTCTTGAAAGCAGCAAGTGATACAAGCAGAACACTGATGAAATAATGTGTATTTCTTCACAAGGTCTTGCATTTTCAAAGGAAAATAAATCTTTTTTGGTGGATGCTTCTAGCAGAGCCACTAGCCAGCTTCCATATCTGAGTGGAGAATGGTGTGTGCTTGGGCAGGTGGTACCAGAGGGACACGGGGAGCTATGGCTGTTCCTGGGCTGGAGCAGAAGTCAATGCCTCTGCATTCCTGGGCTCTACAAAGGCAGGGGGCACAGCAAAGGTGGCTTTGTAAGTCCTTTCTGTCCTGTTCAAGTACAGATAGCCAGAGTATCATCATCTCCAGAAAAGATGCTTCTGTACTCACCCACTGCTGCAGGGCTGTGGTTAGAATGCAATTCCAGCTAAACAGGCAAGGTGAAAAAAACCCAAATAAAAAAATCTTAACCCCAAAACCGGTCATTATTGTGATAAATGGAAAAATATATCAATGCTTACTCCCAACTAAATGTAAAAATCTGCCATGCAGGAAGCCTGAGCCATGGGTTCCTGGCAAACCCAGAGGAATCCAGGTGTGCTTGTGTTCCACAGCCACACTCACAGCTTTGTTACAGATGTGCCAAGTGAGCTGGGACACCCTGCCTTGAACCAGGAGTGAGCTGCTCCACTCCTGGTTGGGGAGGCACTTGGTATAATTGATTTAATTCTGTGAATTAATTGATTTAATTCTGTGAAGTGCTCAGCATCTGCTGCTCCCACTTTGAAGGCTGTGATTGCCTTCCCTGCACTGTGATTTTGTTTAATTCCCTTCCCCGCTGCTCTCTGGTATGTGCTGTATGACCCAAGGCTTGTGTCCAGTTTTGGGATCAGGCCAACAGAAGAATTATCCAGTTCACTGGTTCATCTGTCCGAATATCCCAAAATGCCAGACAATTAGTCCACTAAGTGGAGGCAGCAGGAGTCTCAGACCATTCCTAGTGTATATTTATTAATTGATCCATTAATAACAACAACATATCACCCTTTTGGAGCACAGAGCTTGGCTTCTGCATCTGACCTGCTGTGGGATCAGCACTGCCAGGGGATGGACGGACTGGACCCTTCCCTGGGGATTTCAGCAGTTAATCATTACCATAAGAGAGCCCAGCAAGATTGCTGTTTTGCTGAGATAAAAGGAGAAAATGAGCACGGTGCATGTTGAGGAATAGCTGACAAGGCTGTGCAGTCCCTGTTTCAAAGAACTTTGTCAGCCCTTAAAGTCACTGAGGGCTCAGCAGGAGGAGCCCGTGCTTGTGCTGTGCCATACCTGCTACTGAAGCAGAGTAAATGGGGAATAACAGATAAACCTCACCCTGGTGGCTCTTCCTTGTGCATTGGTATCAGCTCTCTCCTGGGGAGCACTGAGCAGAGGCTGATGGATGTGTTACAGTGTTCTATGAAGCCCCATTTCTGTTTTCCTGAGGCAGCACAAACCTGGGAAGGGCAGCAAGCCTGAAACCTCTCGTGTGCCAGGGAAGAAGCTGCAGCTTGGACAGGCTGGGGAAGGGACAGGCTTGGACAGAAGGGAAGAGCAGCCTTTTGATTTTGAGTGGATGAAACAACTGTGGGTAGTCACAAGCTGAGCAGTAGAGCAGCCAAAGCAGATGTTCAGTGTTTTACACTGTCGCTGGATGATAGTCCAGGTTTTCCTAAAACTACGGACACAGAATTTCCTCCACCTGTAGCCAAAGCAGACAGCAGTGCACATGGTTGAACTGAATTTGTGTCTGTGGAAGAGGCAGTGTGATAGACTGGGACAAAAAGCCTGGGCATGAAGAAGCCCCAGGGCAAGAAAAGGGACAGAAGAGTCCAACAGTGGAAGATGCACATGGAAAACTCACTGGAAATGTTCAACGCCAGGTTGAACAGGGGTTGGGAACAACCTGGTCTAGTGAAAGGTGTCCCTGTCCATGGCAGGAGGGTTGATGGCAGATGATCATTAGGGTCCCTTTCAACCTAACCCATTCTTCGATGGCACCAGTGTTACTCTGACCTGGTAGAGAGCTGTGGATTTAGTGTGGAGGGTTGTTGGTCAGTGTGTATGAGATGATGATAATCACAATGAGATTCTCTTGGGAATCCAGTCATTCTGATTTCGTGGTAGAAGTGTGAGGGTTGGATTTTAAATATAAGTTTATATTGAGCAAGAGGACAGAGAGATAAGTTTTACTGATCTACTGCTTATTTCATGAGCACCATCAGTCCTGAGGTTGATTCAGGGATTCTGTGGAAAGAATGATGTACAGTTGTGTATCTGTAGATTTGTTATTACTTAGTGTAACATAATATACTGCACTGTGTGACATAATATATGCACTTACATAATCTAAGCACACACACAGAGGTTAAGTTAAGGCTACATAGAGAATATATTTTTAAACTCTGCATAGCAGCCTTAGTGTTCTTGTAATGCAGCATTTGGGGTATGATGTGGCCCACTGACAAGCACTGGTCCTTATTTTCACTGCTGTCAGCACTGGTACAGATAAAAATTGGATCCATGGGGCTGCTCTTCCTTATGTCTCCCAGATGTAGGTGCAGAGCTCCTTCAGCTCCCTGGGATTGTTTTGTGATGTTTACTTTGCCTCGGTTTTCTCTACTCATTCACTTAGCCAGTTTTTCATTTCAGCACTGAACTGCACCACTGTGGCTTAGGTTCACTGTTAAAGGATCTTTAGAAAAGTGTCAGGACAGTAAATGGGAGCAGAAGTTCTGCATTTTCAAAGGAAGGGAGGTCAGCAGGGATGGCCCTGGAGTCTTGCATTATGTTGAATTATTTCCTCTGTCCATTACAGAGGCACAAGTAACAGTTTGTGTGAGCCCAGCTCCATTCTCTCACTTGTTTTATGGCTTTTCAGTGTTCTCAGCCCTGTTCTCCTGTGCAGAAATCTGTTACTTGTGTAAAAGGGTCACATTTTTCCAAGATGCACATATCAGAACTGGGCAGGCTTAACCCTTGAAGCAACTCCGGTTCTTAAGAATCTCTGAAAAGACCAGATGGAGTTTATGAAAAAAAAAAAAAAAAAAAAAAAAAAAGAACTGTGCTAAAAAGAAATGTTTTGCATTTGCAGCTTGTCCAGATGGATTCTTTGGGGTTGACTGCCACCAGGTGTGCAAGTGCAAGAATGCTGCTGGCTGTGACCACGTGCGGGGCTCGTGCCGCTGCCTGCCGGGCTGGCTGGGAGAGACCTGCGAGCAGCGTACGTACCCGCTCCCAAACCCCAAACCTGCCCTGGCACTGCGGGCTGATGCCCTGCCAGGGTGCACTTTTAGATAGCTCACGTTCCTTCCCAGTGATGCCAAAAAAGGGAACAATTTTTGGTGGCTCTGTAAAATCATCAGCTCTTTTTTTTGTTGTTTGTTTTTTAACTCGTCAAGCATGATGAGCATCAGGTTTTAAATAGCAGAGCTGCCTCCTGCCATATGACAGCTCTCTGCTTTTCATTTTTGTGTGGCATTGAGAGATTAAATGTTGTGTATATGTTTCTGGTGTATCTCCTCTAATTATCAATTACAAAGTGACAGATTACAAATGTGCAAAGTGGAAAAATCAGAGCTGGGACTATTTTGTTATTTGAGTGTGGCAAAATAGTTTTTAAAATTATTATTAGAAAATTTATTTGTTTTAAAATAATTGTCAGCTTCCTAGATGTTCACAAGTATGGATTATCCCACAGTTTTTAAGCTAACAAATGCTTGTGTGTATACATATATAAAATTGGCTAGTCTGAAAAATTTTTCACTGCATTTCATGGGAAATTAGGTTATTTTCTTTAGCTGCATGGCATTACATTTGGAGATCACTGAGCCCATTTGCAAAGTTTAGCAAATAAGTAGGGTTTTTTTTAAGATTTTCAGGTTTCAGCTTCTCAACTTCCTTGTTTTCCTTTAGGATGATGTCATGGTCTAAGCTTCCTTTTGAAAATATGAGTGCTGTCTGCAGGGCTGAGGTGTAGAGCTGAGCTCCAGTGCTGCTTCACAATGAGCCAGCTCTGTTAGGGAACACTTCTTTAATCCATAGCTCGTGGCTTTCTGCAATAGGAAAGTGGTTTAATTTAGAAAATAGAGAGAAATCTGGCTTGTATTGAGACAATTCTGTCCTCTGGCCACACACTATTTTAACATCAGCCCTGTGTGAGGGCAGTGCTTGCCCTTCATAATATTTTTCCCTCATTTGCCCCCACCACTCAACACCGCCCATCTTCTGAGAAGGCTTCTCCTGCAAAGTCCCCTGCTCTTTTGTTTACAAGTGGGTCAGTTCTGCTGAATCTTCCCAGTTTTAGACATTTTCCCTAACATCCCACCACTGCAGTCCTTTTTGCCTCCTCGTGCCTTCCCATAGGAACACTTGGCTCTCCGTCTTCTACCATCTGAAGATGCTGGTGGTAATACACCCTTTCAGTGTAGATAAATGGAGTGACCAGAGAATAAAAGCAGACCAGAGCCACACAGCCATCCCCCAGATCAGAAAAGATGCTTCTGAACAGGGCAGTGTTTGCTTATTGGTCACAGCCCATTTTTCCTGTCGAGCCACAGCGTTGGCCATGTGTCACCTCGCCCCTTCCCCAGTCCTTAGCATTAGGGATGGGAAGCTTTGTTACATATTTCCTTAAATTCAATTAAGAAATGCAGCTCCTTGTCCATGGCCCCTGGTGCCCCCCTCTACTCACATTAGGAAAAAAAAACCCTATTTATTATCTTGTGCCAGAGCCATTAGAGCTTTGTGCTGGGCTGATTTATTCCTCCTGCTGGTGAAGGTGCCAAAGCCTCCGAGGCCTCTGTGAGTGAGAGAGAGAGGTCAGTTAACAGTGCAGGGTGTCCCCTCCTTTTCTCTTGGCTAAGTGAGGGATCTTCATTATGATTTTACAACTGGGCCTCATCCACACTGCTCCAAGGCTGCTCAGAGCAAGGGTGGGAGCTCAGCACTCACCATCCTCCCGGGGTGTTTAATATTCACCTTGCCTGTTCCTGGGACCCGCCAGCTCCAGCAGCTGGAAGGACAGCACTCGTGTGGAAGTAATCAGATTGCAGGCAATGTGCTGGAGGATATTGAGGAATAATTTTGGCATCATGGGATTTGAATTGATCCTAAGCCAGCCATGCAGTGTGTTTTATACTCTGCTATCTAATTACAGGCAATACGGACAGTGATGCCTTTTGTTGGAGCTGCCTAATGCTTTCCATTACCAGACCGTGGGTTTCAGTTGTTTGAAAATGAATTATGTTAATCTGGGGTGAAATCTGCCAAGCAAGCTCTGCCTGAGCTTCAGTTTGTGCTCAGAGATTTTATTTGGGGATTTTTTTGAGTGTCCACCTGAGGTGTTTCAGGTTTCCAAGAAAGAGGCTTAGGAAAAGTATGCTGCCTATTCTTTTTTTTTTTCTTTCTTCTAAATAAACTCTTTCACTGGGTTCTGTGATAACCTCAGTGATACAGAAGTGAGGACCTGGCATTTGGCATTTCTTTGTGATAGAGATGTAATCTTCCTTTCTGGATACTCACTCCCTGTAAGTGTTCAAGGCCAGGTTGGATGGGAAGAGCAACCTCATGTAGTAGTGGCATCCCTGTTCATGACAGGGGAGTTGGAACTTGATGATCTTTAGGATCCCTTCCAGCCCAAACCATGCTATGATTCACTGCAAATTCATCCAAAGTTTGCAAACTTAAAAAAACCCAACCAAACCCTCCAAAAATCTCATGTTGCATATGGTCTGTAGCAGATGTGCACAATTCAGCATCTGAATTTTGCCTTAATTCTGTCAGTACTAAACATGATTCTTTCTGAAGCTGTTGGGGCTCAGCAGAATCTTCACTGAAGTGGTTCCTTGTGGTAAAAAAGAGACCACACTAGTTTGAAAAATAAGTGATTACAGAAAGATTGGCTCTGCCAGAGGAACTGGTAACAGGGGTTTGACATTTCATGGTGTGTGAGCACTTGACTTTGCAAATTCCCTGTTCTTTAAAAGCTAAAGCTTCACAGAAGTTGCGTGAAAACAAAGCTACTGGACACCCTATAGAACATGAGAGCCCATCATTTGCCTGTGCTCCTGGGCACTGTTGATGGCTGTTGACTTCTAGTCTGGAAGAGAAGTCTCCAGTTTCATGTGTTCCTTACTCTGCATGCAAAAAGGGATTTTAAAGACTGCAAACAAATAAATCCTCATCTTGCAGAGGAAACACACTAAGAGGAAAATTTTGAACCAGGAAAAAGTCTACTAATTTAAACCTTTGGATTAAGTCTTTCCTTTTCTCTCATCATGAAGAAAAAAGAAAAAGCCCACGGATATTTGTACATTCAGTTGTGGAACTTCATGAAGTAGCTTCAATATTTAACTTTTTTTCTTAATCTTCAGAAAAGTACTTTAATAATCAGGATTGTTCTACCAGGAAACAAAAAAACCCATTTGTATCTACCCAGTAGAATAGTCAAAATTTTCTTCTCCAGAAATTTCTGCTTTCTTACCAGAATTTTCACTGAAACGCTCTATTGTCTTTTTGGTAAGTGTAACAAGAGCTTTGCACACATACTCCAAAAACCTCACACAAACCACTGGTAACAAGTTAGGGATCTGGTGATGAGCTGGTTTTTCCTTTGGCTGGGTTGTGCTATAGTTCTGGTCTGTATTGTGGAAATACTTAGTTCTGCTCCCAAAAACTGAGCCAGAGCTCTGTAGGATGTGCTGAACTTTTTACTTGGCAACCAAGCTTCATTTGCAGAACAAACTTTTAGCTGTGATGGGACTGAGCTCCTGCTCTTTCTTGTGGTTTCAATGTGGACAGGGTCCAAGCGATGACAAGAAAGAACACTGTGGAAAAGAGGTCCTGGGAGAAATGGTGTCTGAGAACCAGGCTGGGGAGCTGGAAGCCCTCAGATGGGGAGAAAAGGGCTGAGAATGGGTCAGAGACTGTCAGCCAAGTTCACCTCCAAGATCAAGGTGGTTTCACACCTCCCTTCTGTCCCCAGGGACTTGTTCTCCCAGAGTACTACATCATGTTCACTGACACCCTGAAAGGCGGAGAAGTTTGGGTGAAAATTCACTGTTTGGCTGTGAAACCTGGAGGATGTCACATTCAGCGATGCAGGACACTCTCCTGGATCAGATATCCAGGCTTTTTTTGCGTCTCCAGTGCACGCCAAAAGTGCTGCAGGGATGAGAGGCTCTGACAGGAGCCCCTGCAATGCAGAACAAAAACCGTGCAAGGAGGTGATCCAGCTCCATCAACCCTCTTTGTATTATTTTGGATGATAACTGAAGAAAACAAGGTCGCAGACCTGTCTGTTTTCCACCATTCAGAGCTGTCCAAATCTCCAGTGCAATGGAGACTGCAGGAATTTTATCACTGCTATTTTTCATGGGCAGCAGCACTGAAAGAGGAGCATTTGCTTGCAAGATGACTGCGTTAAGTTTTCACCTGGGAGCCAGCTGCTTAACCAAACTCATTGAAAATATCACCCCTCTCTGACCAAAGAATGAGAGTCTGGGTGAGCAGAGGCATCCAGCTGTGAAAAATGAACACTGAAAACAATGAAGTTGTCAGTTCTCTTACCAGGATGCAAATAAATACTGGGGTTGTCAGGCTGGTGGTTCTGCTGGACCATTAGTTTAGCACAAAGACATTCTGCAGAGCAGGGACTGGCAGCTGATCCATCACCCCCTGTGATCCAGCCCCTCGATAGAAACCTCATCAGAAAGGGCTGGGATTAATATTTTTAAGCCACATTATTATGTTAAGCTTTCATAAGACACATTATCTCTAAACTGCGAGTGTTGCAGAGCAGTTCCAGTCTATGTGATCTTAATTGGCAGAATATTTTTTTTCAAAATACCTTTTGCAGTTCATGTATTGGCTGATATTGTGGGGGACTTGGCAGTGCTGAGTTAACAGTTGGACTTGATGATCTTAAAGGTCTTTTCAAACCTAGTGATTCTATTACTCTATCTAGAGTCAGACATGGTTAATACATGGGGGTTTGTATATTTATGTATATATATATATATTTTTCCAGGAATGGTGAAGTCACCATTGCTTGAAGTGTTCAAAAAATGAGTAGACACAGCACTTTGTGATTTGGTTTACAGATCAGGAAGGTATTAGGCCAAAGGTTGGACTGATGATCTTGAACATCTTTTCCAGCCTTTATGATTTTATGTGGACTTAGGCACCCTTATGATGTGAAAAGTGTCATCAGAGCACAGCTCCAACCTGATTTCCCTGGCACTGGCTTGTGTCTCGGGTTTGCTCTGTGCAGTGCCTCCTTGGATGCTTCCTGATGGGGTTTTATGAAATTCTCTCACTGCAGCCTGCCAGGGGAACAGCTACGGGCCGGGCTGCAGGAGCACTTGTCACTGTCACAACGGAGCTCTCTGTCACCACATAACCGGGACGTGCCTTTGTAGCCCGGGCTGGAAAGGAGCCACCTGCCAAGAAGGTACAGTCAGAAATTCAGACCCCTGCCTATGGATTATAGGAAGGAAAAATAAAACCTGTGTTTGGGGAAAGCTCACTGGTGTTTTAACTCTCAGCTCATTGCCCTGTGTTGTCGTTGGGTTTGTATCCACAGTGACGTGAACTGGTCCATTAAATTAATCCGTGACACCGTGATGTAGGATCCCGGTGTGCACAGGGCAGGGGGGTGAAACAGCCATAAACTGGAAAGAGAGCTGATTCTGAGGGCTGATGAAGGGAGAAAAGGTCCATAAAACTCCCAATTACGATGGTGAAATGAAGCTCTGTTTCTTTTCTATGGGCTGCTTTAGTGTCCCATGCACCAGACTGATCCTTGGCATTACCTTGCACTGTTCCAGACAGAGCCTAAATCCAGAACATGTGAAAGGCATCGAGCCTTCCAGCCTTGGCTATCAGAGCCAGACGTGTGGCTCAAACAGAGAGCCTTGAGAAGAGGCTGGCAAAGAAAGGCTGCACTGTGGCTTGCCCTGCACATCCTAATCCATGCATCCCAGGCACTAGGAAAAGTCTGTCCATCCCTGTTGCAGAAGGCTCCTTGTTCTGTGCCTTCCCCACGAGGTCCCTGGGGTGTCAGCAGTACCGTGGAGTTGGGAATGCTGCTGTGGGCGCTCCTGGGTGAGCTGGGATTTGGAGTCAGCACCTGCACTCAGAGGCTGCTCTTCAGCATCCTGAGAGGATTGTTAGGGAAAGGGG
Organism: Aphelocoma coerulescens; assembly: GCF_041296385.1. NCBI lineage: Eukaryota > Metazoa > Chordata > Aves > Passeriformes > Corvidae > Aphelocoma > Aphelocoma coerulescens. The sequence continues at coordinate 23,292,767 of NC_091023.1, read as the reverse complement.
ATGAAAGCTGGCACAGGTAGAGTAATATATAAATTTAGTGCATTCCCCTTTTAAAACCTGATATGAAGAGGTCTTTCCATGAAGGATTTAAAAATTGGGAAGGCACCAAACTGTTCTTGATGACATGTTAGGCATGACCTAAATTTTTCTGTTTTGTCCACAGGCTGCAACTACAAAACCAAAGCAAAAGTTACAAAATCTGTTTCAAACAACGCCTTTTCTCTTCGAATTTATGTTTGGGGATTTCTTTTCTCTTTGAAGTGAGGAGGTAGAATAATTGTGTGAGGCTGGGGGAATCATCCTCTGGTGCCTGTGCTTTTCCAAAGTGAGAGCTTGCTCCTGTTACTGTCTTAAAGAGGTTTCACTCTGGCACATGGCAGAGGTGTGTAGTTTTTTGCCAAAAAATTGGGTTCTATCCATAGGAACTGGTTGTGATGGGAATTAATAAACTTGCTTAATTAAAATTAGGTAAATGGTGAAATGTCATCAACCAGCTGTGGGCAGCAGAATCAGTTAGAGAAGGAGCTGTGATTTTAAAAGGACTGTACAAAGAAATTCTGGGAGCAGGGAAATCCAGAACTGCGCTCCCCGGTGTTGAGAAAGCTGGAAGGAACCAAAAAAATGCATTTTGTAGGTACAAACAGAAAGTCTCAAGGTTGTCTGGTGGGTCACTAGTTCACTTCATCACCTGTTTTGTTCCCACACCAGTTGTGCATTGGTTGGAGTAATTCCTTATCAGTCATGTCCCCATTTCTGCTGGTTGTACCTCCCCCAGCATCCTCCAGGGCGAGAAGGGCTGTGAGATGGGAGAGGTGGTGTTGAACCTGTGTCCTTCTCCTGCACTTCCTCACGGAAGGTTTTCCCTGCCTCCCTTCACAGCCTGTCCTCCGGGGTGGCACGGAGCCAGCTGCCTGCAGCGCTGCCTGTGCCATGGCCAGGCCACCTGTGACCCTGTCAGTGGCCAGTGCCAGTGTCCCCAGGGCTGGACGGGGACAGCCTGTGAGCTGGGTGAGTCTCCCGACCTCCTCCACCTCTCCAGTGCCTTGGTTAAGTCACTCTGCAAGGAAATCCCCAGTTATGGTGGGGTCTGGTTTGAGACAGCCCAGAGGAAAAAGGAGGCAGAATGATGGAAGACACCAGGTGGGAAGAGGTTGAAAAAGCTGGGGTTGTTTAGTCAGAAATGAGAAGACTGAGGGGAGACATGAGTCGTGAACATATCTGTGGTGGTGGAAATTTGCTGGGCAGAGGAGAAGAATAAGCCATTCTCTGCCCCTTGGGAACAGGGAAGATAGGTAATGGTCTCCATTTAAAGAGAAAAAAAAGAAATCCTTAAAGAGGAAAATTATGTGTTTCTAGAGAATTTTGCCAAGAAAGGCTTTGAAATTTCCTTCACTGGAGGTTTTTAGGCCCAGTTTAGGTGGCTCATCACATTGCAGAGGCATGAGGGAGTTCCTGCTGGGGTTGCTCCAGCCTGGTTCCCCATCAGTCTCTCCCATCCCATTTCAGAGTGTGGGGACGGGCAGTTCGGAGAGGGCTGTGAGCAGAACTGCAGCTGCCAGCACGGGGTGTGTGATGTGCCCTCAGGGAAGTGCCTGTGCCACGCCGGCTGGACTGGGGACCGCTGTGATGTTGGTAAGGGCAGCTCCTTCTGCAAATCCTTCATTTTAACCACCAGCCAGTTCTGCCAGTTTTCTGGTTTGTATCTTAATTTTCCAGTGTTCTGCAGGCCAATTATGATTTATGCCCTCTCACCCCATCTCAGACCCACAGGCAGGTCTCTCTGCCCAACCATGCCCTTGTCCAAATCATTTTATCTCCTCCTACCTCTGTTCCCTGCCTGCTAAGAAAATGGAAGTATTTCTCTACCTTATGCACACAAGGAAGAGCACATGGAAGTGAGGGAGTTTTAAGGAGAATTTGCCAGATCAGCCATCTGCTGCTGAGTGTCTGTGGGTCACTGAGGGCAGCTCAGCAAACTGGACTGTGATAGTTCAGATGTACAGATCTTGCACATGACCCAGATTTGACAAGCTGTTGTCATGCTTAAAGCCCTCTGAATCCCTGAAATGGGGACTAGTTCTCATACACAGGTGACTAAAAACATTCTTTCAGCTCAACCACTGAGGTGCTGTGCTTTTACCAAGCCACAAGCAGCTTTCTGAGGTCTCCTGAGGCACTGAGGATTCTCAAAGCCTCAGCCACCACTGCGACCTGTAAAGCCTTCTCAGTGCCCACCTCCCTTCCTCTTTGGTCACTTTGCAGGGACCTGGGAGGTGGAAGCAGTTTGTGGGCATAGTTCCCCCTGCTCAAACAGCTGTCCCTGGGTGCACAGTTTTGTCAAAGCAAACAGCATCACCCTCTCCGTGGACCCCATCTGGATTTGTACTCCAGCTGTGACTACATCGTTGCAAACTCTCCTGTGCAGACTCATTAGCAGTCAGCGTTAAATGCTTTTAATACTTTTAATATCTTCTCCTTCACTGATACTTTCTGGCCACGTAGTCTGCTAAATGTACTCCTGAGCAGGAGCTCGGGCAAGAAGGATCCTTGCTGACTGGCAGTGGAGCTGCTCCCCCCGCAGCAGGTAGAATGTTTCTCTCTGTGCTCGCCCCCAGCCTGCCCGCCGGGATTTTTCGGCAAGCGCTGCGAGGAGCGGTGTGACTGCGCCCACGGCCGGTCCTGCCACCCCCAGACCGGAGCGTGTCACTGCCACAGGGGGTGGCGAGGGAGGCACTGTGACAAACGTGAGTGAGGGGAGGCTGCTCGGGTTGGTGCGCGCGTTCCCCCCAAATCCAGAGCTCTCGGTCGTGGCCGGGTGCTTTCACACCCTCGTTCTGCAGGGTGGGGCTGGAGGTGCTGGCGGGGATGGGTGCAGTGGAGGGGGTGGCTTTGTCCTGTCCTGCTGGCCCTGACAGGGTTGGTGTCCCCCCAGCCTGCCTGCCGGGCCGCTACGGAGCGGGATGTGCCCAGCGGTGCCGCTGTCCCCCGGGAAGGCCCTGCCACCACCTGACGGGAGCCTGCGGATGTCCCCCGGGGTTCGCCGGCCACGGCTGCGAGAAGAGTAAGTTTGTTACCACAACACGAGTACTTCCCTGTTCAATTAGTTAGTAAATTGATGTCTTGAATAAAAACATGATGGTGTGATGCCCGAAGAGGGAGGAGATGACAATCTTGACAGGAGGGAGGATGGCCGAGGGCTGCTCATCCCTCACCCAAGTGGTTTGGCCAGCTCTGAGCTCCATGCCAGGCACAGTTTCAGCTCCTGGGGTTTGCAGGGAGCAGCCAGGGCCTGAACTGGACCCAGATAGGTTGAGGATGTGCCACTGGAGCCCAGCCCCTGCCCACAGCCAGCACTGTGCTGTCAGTAAAGCAGCAGCTCAGCTTTTGTTGGCCTGTGAGAGGCCATCTATTCCTGCTCTCAGAAAGGAAAGAACATTATTTGGCTTTGCTTAGCATGGAGTTTGGTCCCCCAAAGATGTCTTTGGAAGCAGGCTCCTTCTCTGACCCCAGCTGCAGCACCCTGACTTCGTTCCTCCCTACAAAACTTTGCCTGAGCCCTGCTTTAGCAAAAGGAGAACCAGCAATAAATAAGAATTGAAAGGATTGACATCAGTGTCCCACACCCTCCACCAAAGGACTCTAAATGCTGACCCACAACCAGGGCAGCTGAATGGAAATGAGATGTAAGAATTAAATGTGGAAGGTCCAAAACCTGTAGGCAATGTAGCTGTCAGCAGGCAGAGTGAAACCTGTGGAGATGTTGATGTCGCAGCAGCTTTGCAAGTTCAAACTCTCTGCAAAAGGCAGAATGTCTTTATCCTGGTTCCCTGGGAATTATACTGTTACTTTAGTCAATTTTACCTGACATTTCCCTATGATTTTTTTTCTAGTGACAAGAAAATTGTATCTGGCCCTTGACAGTTGGGCACAAATTGACTGAACAAAACAAAATCAAGCAGTCAAGTAACCCCCAAGTAAATGCAATAAATCCAAAGTCCCGGAGGAGAGCGTCATTCCGTAGGCAGGGATTTTATTTAATAGATTTCAGCCCGCTCTTTGTTTGAGTGCTATATTTACCAAGACAAATTTAATTTATTGGTTTGCATTTCTTCCTCCCAAAGCTTGTCCACCGGGCACGTATGGGCAGGACTGTCACGGGGTGTGCCAGTGCTCAGCTGAGAATCAGAAATGTCACCCTGTCACCGGCCACTGCTCCTGCAGCCCGGGCTACCACGGGCCCCTCTGCCACCTCCGTGAGTATTTTTGGGGGTTGCTGCTGTTCTGACAGAGGGCTGAGTCCTGCAGGAGCATCTGCTGGTGCTTTGGGTTCATCTGTGTCAGTACAGCAGTGACTGAGAGAAGTAGAGGTTAAGTGTAGTATAAAAGTCATAGTGTTACAAATAAGTCATGGTATAAGAAGTAAGCACAGGGTGGGTAAATTTACACTAAAAGTAGTAGTTGTATTATTGCAAGGAATTAAATTTTTGAAACATTTTCTAAAAAAGTTCATTAATAGTGTCAGTTCAAAAATGTAATGAATTCAATTGTTCAAATTGATTTTTAAAACCCCCAGATTGTCACCCCAGGACAACCAGCTAAATTCTTTCCAATTTCATGCCACTCTAAGGAATTTTAAGATCATTCTTTGCATTTGCATCTCCCAGCTACACCTGGATGTTGCGCAGCTCTCTCATTTCCAAATACCAAGTCCAAAATACTTCCCGAAATCTCTGCGTGCTCAAGTAAGGACAAATGGTTATGAGAAAACAACAAGCTGAAATTGGCAATAAATCCAAGTGATTCATAAAGTCCTTTCAGTTGCAGAGCCTTCTGAGGAACAATCAAATTAAACCAACTGTTACTCTGGATTGAAAAATGGTGACTAGTGTAGAGGACAAAATGCCAACTGGCCCAATGCTCCATCATAAAAAATATTCCCAGATCCACATGGCTCATGCCGGTATTTTAGGACGTCTGTAAAGTTGTTTCTGTTGGAATGTGGCAACTGATAAGAAACACACACCAAAGCAGCCAATAAAGGAGACAGTTAATTACCTTTTTATTTACAACTTTAATTTTGGTTTTACTCCCTGGCTTGTAATAGTCTCATTTTGAGGAGAAAGAAAATGGAAAAAAAAAAAAAAAAAAAAAGCTGTTGTCTTTCTTGCTCAGGTTTTCTCTTTTTGGCGAGTGCTGATTTCCCTTTCTTGGGAATCCAGCACAGCTCTGTTTGGCTGAATTGCTTTTTGGGGTGACAGTTTGGATACAAAAGCCAGCTGTAACATCTGCAGCCCTAGTAAGGGTTAAACCAGTGTTTTATTTCTTGAGCAGAAATAGAAGAAAGACTCACTTTAGAGATGGGCCTTTGTATTGCCATCACGTCATCACAAGTTATTCTTTAAAATATAAATTATAAATAAAATACAAAGGATTGATTCTGTCCTCCTTTGTGCATCAGTTTTTGCCGTAAGTGAGATCGAAATCTTGCCTTCAACATCAGGGCTGGAGCCATCTGGATCCATTATGCATTAGATTATAATAAATGTTATAGTAGAGCAGTAGTGGAGATCAGCTATTTAACAGGATCATTTTAAAAGACTTAATCATGGTCAGCCTATTACTTTTATGTAGCAATTTCTCAGTAGTCATTACCTGTGTGTGTAGCACTAAATCTCTGTAGTTACAGTAAATGTCCTCGAACTTACTTAGATACTTCAGGTTTTATTTCAGAATTTTAAAGTTTAAAGCATTAACAATTACACTGAAGCTCTGATAGAAGAGATATGAAAAGATTGATTGCGAAATAAAATCTGTGGTTTGCTGCATTCAGGGGGGATTTTTGCCATGGATTTCTGTGTAGCTGGCATTAAACCTACAGAGTATGAGATTTGAGATTTCATGGTGTTTTGTACTCTGAGATTCCAAAAATATACAGCAAATTCTGAAACACAGGTTTGTTAGATATTCATTGGAGGAATAATGGAATGGTGGAAGTTCACAGAAAGAGAAAAATACTCATCTGTGTTGGTGTTTTTTTCTGTTGTCCCCTGTGCCACTCTGAGCATTGCACTGACAAACACAAAAATAGAAGGAAAACAGTTAAAAGTGAGTTATTTTTAGGTTTAGATCAGTGGAGGGAGAGATTGTGGGCCTGATTCTGAAGTGGCAGACTGAAAACCAAGGATAGCTCGCGTGACTTTGGTGGGAATACTCCAAGTTCCTGCTGTCCTCACTGCAGGGAAAGCTGGGGCTGCTCCAGGGTGAAGAAGCTCTCGACAGAATATTAAAACCAGCACAGGGAGCCGCTCCCAAACAGGCTCTGGTCCAGTCAACATGTGGTTGGATGCTGCTGGAAACAGTTTCTGGCAACTGATGCTATATTTATAGTACAGTGAAAAAAGGTTCAAGAAAGTATCTATAAAAGGTGTAGTTGGCTGGGAAGTCAAATTTCCAGGAGCCAGGAGCAACGGGGCTTTCATGTTCTCAAATTTTGGAGTGAGGAGCTGAAACAGTCTCTTGGCAGGGTCCAGAGGAAGCAGACAAACTAGCAATAATGTTCCCATCACTTGTCCATAACTTGGTGGATGGGCAGATTGACTTGTTAAAATGAATAAAAAGCAATAACTGCTGGTGAAATGATTTAAAAAAAAAAAATCATGTTATGTTTCTGTGACATTGACTGGGCTGGGGGCACCCAGAGCCAGAAAGATCTCACCAGCTTCACCTCAAGCTTAGGTGACAGGATGTGTCAGAAGGGATTATTTGACAGTGCAATGAATAATAGCATTGGTCAGAAAAGCCTCCATGTGTGCAATTGCTATGAAAAGATTTAGGAGCTTTTGGTCATGACAAACCCACTCAAAGCAGAAGGAAAATCAGGAAATGAGGTGGAAATCTGGCTGCCACTCTTTTGTTCGCAGAGAAAACGTAAGTCAGAAGCACAGGAAACTGTTAAATTAGAAAATGTCTTTATGAGATAACTGGTGGTGCAAGAATAGCCCTCCTTACAAAGGCAGAGCCTACTGAAGTGGTGGGACATGGTGCAAATTGCCCTTGTTATCTGCATCAAAGTTCTTCTGCAAAGTACTAACAGATGAGGTGGCCCTGTTACTGATCCTGTTACTGATCCACGTTGCAGCAGCTGAACTTGCCCTGCGTGTGCTGCTCTGTCTCGAACCAAAATACAGGGAATACTGCAAGGGCAAATAATTTGGTAAGGAGGGAAATACTGCATCCCTTTCAGTAATGGAGCAGCCACTGCTAGCCTTGAGCTAAAGAATAACTCTGATAGCTTTTCCAGGGAGAAGCAGCATCTTTGGGAGTCTGGGAGACAATTTTAAAAAAGGAGAAAATCCAAATGATAACCAAAAGGAAAAGGAGGAGGAAAAGAGAAGCTCACATAGAGAAATTAAATCATTGACTTTGGATGAGTCCTTAACTTCAAGTCTTGGTGGGAATGAAGCAGGGCTCACTCCTTGATGCCAGGGCTTGCACGTGAAACAGATTTTGCCTCCTGGCAGATGGAAGCATGGATGACAGAGCATTCATTGAGGAGAATCTGTGGTTGAGGAGGGCTGGGGAGAGTATCTGCATGTTATAAAAGTGGGTATCTGTTTAGTCCTGATGATCTGCTATCCTGGTTTGAGCAGAAGCCAGCATTCAGTTTTATTTTAAAAGGCACCCCTTCAAAGCTTCCCCATAAGCTCTCCCTTGCTATTGAATAGTTCAGAAAAGCCAGAGATTTCTCCAGCCACTCAGGCCATGCTTTCATGCCTTTAGGAAAGAGAAAATACATGAAGTTATTTATGCACAGATTGCAAGGGATCTGTTGCTTGGAGACATGAGCAAATATATTTTCAACCAGTTTCCAAAGTAGCCATAGATTTTCCTTCTTCCAGGGAAGAGAAGGAAGGAGCGAGCAAAGAAATGACATCTAGAGGTAGTAGCACAAGTGGAACTGTTGGATGATGATCATGCTGCTCAAGCACCAGCTACTCCTTCTTCCAGTACACTGGAAAATTAGGAGAACAACCTGCATCTCCAGAGTTCAGTGGTGGCACACTGGAGGTCGTGGTGCATATGCCCAGCAGCTCTGCCCAGCTCTTTCCCTCAGTTCCAACCCCCATCACTCTAAAGATCATCCTGAAGATGTAAGCCAGATGTGGCAAATGCATTTACGTCTTCCTGATCTCTTGGTCAATTCTCCTTGAACTTTAGCTGTCCAACAAAAAAACAGAAATCCTCGCTACCACCTGGAAAACCTGTCCATGAACAGTTTGTTGCTGTGTAACACTGGCTCAGCAATTAATCCAGGTGTAATGATTCTTCTGGTTCTTACAAAATACAGCTGGTTTTTTTCCCTCAGAGAATTTTCTGGTTTTGCATTTCAATAATGTTCCTCCTGTATCTATCTTCTGAGAAGGTGTCTTCTGAAATTCTGTGTTGCTGTCCTGTGCACATTTTCATGGTCTTCCATCCACAAGGCTGGAAGGGAACTTAAAGCTCATCCAGTTCTAGCCCCTGCCACGGGCAGGGACACCTTCCACTATCCCAGGTTGCTCCAAGCCCTTTCCAATCTGGCATTGGACACTTCCAGGGATGGGGAATCCACAACCTCTCAGGGCAACCACTAACAATGCCACCTCCAATTTGCAGGGAAGGAGTAGATTATAGAGGAAACAAACTTTCTCCAACTTACACATTTTTAGAAGACGTGACCTGCCCCATATCTATAAAACAGCTGCTAAAAGAGGCAGAAGTGGCTCACAGCTTCTCACTGTCTTGGGCAAACCAGGTGGCTGCTGCCCCAAGGAAGAGGGAGAATGACCCAATCTCTCCTTCTGTCTAAGAGGGAAAGAGGAAATAGGTTCATTTAGAACAGAAATCCCAAGAGGAAAATCTCTGTAGAACAGAGCTTGCTTTTCTTGCTTCTGTCACATGTGAGGAAGGGGGGAGCACAGAGCCAGGAGCAGCAGCTCAGTCCAGCTCTCCAGGGGTTTGACATTACAACTAGTGCTGTCCCAAGGGCCACATTGTCCAAAGCAGCCATCTGCTCCTCAATGCCTACTCCTGACCCTCTGGAAGTGAATAACATTAGAAAATGAAAACCAAACTTGAATTGAAAGCAACAAAGTGTTTATGACATGAAATGCAATGGGCCCAGTAGCAACCTAACCTAATTGCTGGGTGTTTTTCTTTTAAAACAGGGTGTCCAAAAGGCACTTATGGTTCAAACTGCCAAAATGCCTGTCAATGCATGAACGGAGGCCACTGTGACCCTGTGTCGGGAACGTGTGATTGCGCTCCCGGTTTCATCGGAGCCAACTGCAGCAAAAGTAAGCCAACATTCATGTTCTGCTTCTGTCAAAACACAGCAAGGAGTCATTTGCATAAGAGCTTGTCAGTAGAAAAACAGACAGATCCCAGCTACCTCTTCCTTGAATTGTAAATCAGGATTCCAGCTATGTAAAAAATCTCTTGCAAAATATTTTCCCTCTCTTCTGCATGCATAGAAGCAAGGACACTCATCCCAGGATTACAGCCTGCTTGCCCAAATTTATTTCTAGAGCCAGCTCAGCATGAATTGCTCAAGTTCCTTCTTCCTGTCCAAAATTTCGAGGCTGAGAAATTATCTCAATATTTTGCTTCACACTATGGTGCCATTAGTTTCAATAAATGGGAAAAAGATCAAGTTTTGTCATGGCAAAACTGGTAAAGACTCCATGGCAACCCTGCTGTTACTTCTCTGCTTCAGAGCTAAATGGTGTGGCTGAATTTCTGTGCTGCTTCCAAAACTCTGGTCTCTGTGAAGTTCTCTTCACCTTATTCACAGAAAGGCAATGTTTGAGTGTTCAGTTGCCCATAGCTTTGTTCTTTGGTGTTGGGCAGCATCGATATTAAGGAAGGAAAGATGTTTTAAGCTGGAAGGGTCAGCAGCTGATATTTCAGTTATATATTCACTTTTCTGATGGGAAAGACAGTAAATAGTCCATGTGAAATCATGGATTGTACTTAAAAACTCAACTAGTCTCAGAAGGTAAAGCAGTCATGTCTTTGGGTGGGTCTGGGCTTCGTAGTTGTTGCTTTGAAGCACATTAGGTGGAATATAAACAAAGCCAGCTCTACCCCTAAGATTGTGGCTGTGTTAAAAATGAAAACTGGCATTGGATACACCAGGCATTTAACAAATCCTGTGTTCCCTTCAGCTTGCCCTGAGAGCCGATATGGGAAGGACTGTGCCCAGTTCTGTGCCTGTGGCAAAGGTCAGTGTGACCCCCGGACTGGCAAGTGCACCTGTGCCCCTGGCCACATGGGACCTGCCTGTCAGCAAGGTAACAGAGCGGGACCCAGGTCACCTCACCAGTGGGTGACACGCTTCAAACACCCAGCAGATAACACTCAGTGCCAAACATTGTTCACAGCCACATTCCCCAGGGCCTTTTGTTGATAACGCTGCAGTTTGGGGTGCTCTGTCCCTCCCCGCTCCATCACCCAGCCTAATCCTGCCCACACCTCCCTGCCACCCTCAGTGCCAGGGCACTGCGTTCTCCAGGGAGCTGAGGAGATATGTCAGGACAGAGTCTTTGGGTGAAACTGATAATAGTCATGGAGTAGTGTCCCATTACCCTAGGGAGACACCAGTCACTTGGGATACATGTGGGGTGCATGTGTTTGTATTTATTCCCTGTCACCTTCATCCTTTCCTTGGGGTGCTAATTTTTGGGTTTTTTCAAACTTTGTTAATTCTCTGTAGTGTGTCCCCAGGGACAATATGGCCCCAACTGCCACCTGACATGCACCTGTCAGAACGGTGGCATCTGTGACCGTGTGGATGGCAACTGCACCTGCGGGCTCGGCTGGACGGGAAGATCCTGTGAGAAAGGTGATTTCCTGCTTCGATGGCAGTGGATCTGTACACTCAAGCTGGGGTTTGCAGTGTCCCCACCATCCACAGACAAGGACAGACAGTTTCAGAAGTGCTCCTAGTTAGAGCTTCAGGTCTTTTTTCGAAGACAGTTTCCTCACAAGTCCTGCTCATGAATTCCCTTGCACACTCCTTATTTCTTCTTCACTCTGTTACTTCTTCTCCTGTCCACCTTCTGTGTTCTTTTGTTCGTAGGAATGTTGGATTTTGTCTTCTTCCTTGTGATCCTCAGAGGAGCAGAAGCCTATGTCTTCCTTATCACTGGTTGTGTTCTTCCATTTGACTCGGGACTGGAGTTGAACTTGCCATGTATTGACTTCCCAGATGTTCTGACAACATCTGTCCGAAGCAGTTGAGATTGTCCTGCTGTCTCACCCTTACTTCTGCATGACAGCTGTCCTTTACACAAGGCAAAGCACACTAACAGAATAAGCTCATATGTTCCTCCAGAATCCCTCCTGACACCCCAGAGCAGAGTCTTCCCACAGCTGTCCTGTCCATCTCCCAAAAACCATTCTGCATTTCTGTGTTCCCTTTTCTCTCTGTAGATAAGAGATATCTGTATAGTTATGGACTTACATGTTCAGGAAACCACAAGTTCACTGGTATGAAATATAAGTAGTTAGTTCTGAGTTCACATTCAAGACAAAATTCATCATTCAATCATAACTGCCATGGTTCAAGCTCCCCAACACCCTCCCAGGCCCTCATTTACAGCACTTCTGTCCCTGACACCTGTAGAATATTCACCTCAAACTCCATATGTATCTTTACCAAGAACTGGTTGTTACAGGGGAGTGTCCCTATGTAAAAGTGTCATCTAGAAATGACACTTTTAGCAGCATTCTGAGATTTTCACTCTACACCTGAGGAGACTCAGAGCCCCACCGTGCATCTGTGTGCAGAGGAGGAGCAGGGAGGAAAGGAAAGATGCAGCTACTCACAGTGTGAATCCTGTGAGGATTCAGTGGACAGTGAATGTTCTCTGTGGACAGGCTCTAAAACATTTGCAGTTTACCAATATCTGGCTGACCTGGTGTTGCAAAGGCCACCTGTGTTCATCTCCATTCGTCTGTTCCTGAAAATCTCTGTAGTCACCCACAGTCTGTGTTGGGGCTGCTGAGCCTCAGCAGGATGGTGCAGGTGTCCCCACACCACATGGAGTAGTGGATTGTGGGTGTATCTTGTAGATAAGACGTCTCTGGAGTGGAGCATGGGGGCAGACATGCACACATCACATAAGGGACTGTGTGTTGTGTTACTAGAAAGAGCTTCACTATTTATTTTTTGACAGAGGGAGTGAAATTACTGGAAAATTGAGTCTTGATCTCAACAGCAGTGTGGGCTTGAGTGTGTTGTGACTGGAAATCAAAGACAGCTAATCAGGCATCCTTTTAATAGAGATTAGATATGATGTCCCTGGAAGATCCTGTCTGGCATTTGCAGAGTTCTCAATCTGATTATTTGGATGGCCACGCTCGTTTAAGTTCGTCTGCCCAGATTCAAATTATCCCAGTAGTGGGAAGTTAACTTATTCAGAGATGATGCTGAGGTTAATTATATTGGCACAGTCCCTTCTGCATGAGTTGGCTTTCAGTAATTTGAGACATGTTTAGTTCTGTTAAAGCAGATAGCTCATTATACATGGAAAGACTGTTGCTATGTGTGAAAAAGATCCTCCTGGTTTTATTGGGAATTCGAATAGTGTGAACTCCAATGATAACACAGAGGAGGAAAAGCTTCATGTTTTCTTTCACACTTTTTAAGTGCCTAAAAGAAAATATTGCTGTAGATAAAGAAAAAAAAGAAAATAAAGTTTATGCCATGCACTACATGGCTTTACAACACGTGGTGCAGGTTCAGCATCGAGTCTGTGAAGAGACAAATTGAATAAGGCAGACTGTTAAAAGTATGAGGAAATCACTGTTCAAACATCTATATAACATAAAAGATTTCCCACCAGAGTATGTAAATGCATCACAGTTGTGCAGAAGCCCTGTGTCTCCATAACAAATATTCTTGGGTCTGCAAACTGTTCTCCAGGCATCGTCTCTCAGCAATGCAGTCTATGACAAACGAGCTTTTCTGGGTGAGGTCATTGATTGTTTGTTTGTTTGTTTGTCTGTTTTTCTGTCCATGTCCTGCCAGCAGAATGTCTCCCAGGGAAGTATGGGGCTGGCTGCTCCTTGGACTGCCTGTGCCAGCACAGTGGCACCTGTGACAGGTTCACAGGGTGCTGCCACTGCCCCGAGGGCTTCTACGGCCACTCCTGTGAGCACAGTAAGTGGAGGCACTCGGGGTGATTGTCACAGGTTTGGGGCTTCAGAGTAGTCAAGAAACACCTTGCTGGTTCAGTTAAAATTCTGGGGACGTCCCAGATCACCCAGCTGCTTCCAGATCTTGCATGTCTCTGATGCTGGGTGGTACAAGTTTAAAAGCCCATGGCATTATTAGAGTTAAGGGTAAATGTCATTTTTTGTTGGCTGCCAGGGAACGTCACAGAGAATACAGAGGGCTTTATTGGTGTGTATGATTTTCTTCATGAAACTTCTTCACTTTATACTTTATTTTTCAGGGTGCCCCCTTGGATTTTATGGGCTGGGCTGTCTTCACACCTGTGCCTGTAAAAATGGAGCGAGCTGTGATGCAGTAACAGGACAGTGCCTTTGTCCTTTGGGTTATCATGGTGTCCACTGTGAAAAAGGTACTGGTGACCCTCTGATGGCAAAACCAAAAACAGAAAAGCAAAACCAAAAACAGAACTCAAAAAACCTCATATAATTACTGAAATAGTTGTTGGGAGCCACTTCTTCCATATTTTGACCTTAATGAATATCCTGAAACATTGAATTTGGGGCAGATTTCCTGTTGTACAGCTGGGTGTTCCCATTCCCTTATAAATTAACTGATCTGGTTCCGATTAATACAGTGAAAGCCCTGGTCTCCATGATGTCTTGCAGCAATGAGTTCCACATGCCATTTATTAAAAATAAGTCCCTTTTACTGATTCTACATTTGCTTCTAAAACTCCAAATAAGATTATTAAATAGGTGCATGTTAGACCTGTCGAGTGTTATGGAGAGGTCTTCTAGAGAGTTCTAATTAAAAATAAAAATAACTTCCAGCTACATTTCTGGGACAGATTTACAGATACCTTTGAGAAGTTAGATTAGACGACCCCAACAGAAGGAGAACTCATATAAATATTATGCCCATTCCACTATGTTTGATTCTTCATTAAGCTTGGCATTTACACTGACTTCAGCAGAGAGTTTATGAGCTTTCCTCTGAGACATCCTGGGAAAACTCTGGGTTTAATGTACATCTTGCCATTCAAATGTGCATCTAAAGGGTTCTCTTGCTGTCAGGCTGTGACAGGGGCTGGTTTGGTGAGAGGTGCCAGCATCAGTGTGACTGTGGAGATGCTCCTTGTGATCCAGAGACTGGGAAGTGCCTTTGCCCTCCTGGGAAGACTGGAGACAAATGTGACATCGGTAAGGGAGATATTTCTAAGGGCTGGACTGTGCATAGTTAAACCACTCTGACCTATTGGTCTCAGAATAACTGTAAAAGGACATTTGCTGGTGTTCAAAAACACATTGTTTGTAGAAAATTGCTCTTTGGGGTTATCGACACCTTTATCAGCAGGCTTGTACCTCTTGATTTAATCAATATTTAAATTGATACACTGATAGGAAAACTGTTCACGGGTCAGCTGTAAAATGTCATTGGCCTTGAGTTTTGGAGAACACAGGCTGGGGAAGAATGACCAAGAAGTTTTGCAGATGTAGTGGGGAAGACTGCAGAGGGTGCAGATGGGCACCAAGGGCTCCAGTGTCTGGTTTGTCACACAGACGTTTGTGACCCTTTTCAATCCCATGCAAACATATGTCCAGCTCTGGATTTGCTTCCTCTGGAAGCAGGATGGAATCCCTACAGGTGGGGGGAGTGGAGCTACAGCAGCTGTGCCTGCCCCTGGGCTTCAGCAGCAGCCCAGGAACTTTTAACCCAAATGTAATTCCCCCTTTGCAGCACAGGCACTTGGGCTGTGTGTTGGCCCACAGGAGAAGAATTCTTCTGTAACAGGGATATAAAAATAGGTGATAATTTTTTCTTGTGGGGAAAACCAGCTCCAGTGCTGTACCCTGATGGGGTGGGTGCAGGATTGAGAGGCAGCACTGGCAGATTCCTGAGCCAGTCTCTGATCATAGTTCAGGGCTAGGTTGGATCAGGCTGGGAGCATCCTGGTCTGGTGAAAAGTGTCCTGTGCCCATGTTTGGAACCAGATGAGTTTAAAGGTCTCTTCTAATCCAGGCTTTTCTAGGATTCTGTGATTATGGTGGAGCAGTTTCTGGGTAATCACCAGAGTAAAAGGAATTGCAGTGGTTTAACTGAGTGTCAGAAGACATTTGTGAGCCCAGTGCTGTGACAAACAATGTAAAAGGAGTGAACATCCATGTGCCACTGTGGAGCTTCACACCAGGAGCCAGAATCCTCCTGAGCCCCTGGAACAATGGGGGAATATTAGTTCTGCTTTTGTTCTAGGATGGGGCAGGAGGTAGATCTGAACAGGCTGCTATTAATACACATTGCTGTGAGCTTAAGCCTTAGTGCAACCTCCAAAACAAACTACAGTGGAAAAGCATTTGATTCCCTCTGTGCACTGTCCTGTGGTCAGGAGATGAAGCTCCCAGTCTGCAGCACTGTTCCAGTGGGGACATGAGCCACCCTCACTGGCCACACAGCACTGGGTGTCCATGGGCCTTTCCAGTAAAATTGTAGACAGAAGTGGAACGCAAGGGGGAAGCTCAGCACCAAAAATGGGAATTGAGGTTTTCCTCCTTGCAAACTCTGTGAGTCATTTTTATGTTTCTTAAATCAGCTAGGGTAGCCCCCATCCATGAAAAGCTGTTATGGGGTAGGTTTTATTTGCATTTTTATTTTCAATTAGGCTCAGTTCATCTGTGATATAACTGTGAGCAGCTGTGACTGTGCAGCAGCCATAAAGATAAAAGGCCTGATTTTAATTTGAACTCTGGTAAAGCACCCATTAAACAGGCAAAATGTTAATTAAAAAAAAAAAAAGAGAGAGAGAATATAACAGACTTTTATGGGCGTTCTTTTTCTGTAGTAAATTAACATTGCAGACTTTCAAACAGATGTCTTAAATATACATTGTTATTAACATGAAAATGTGGTATTACATAAATTAAAATCAGGTCCAGAGGTGTTTGGGGAGACCTTTTCTCATAACATTTCCTAATTGAAAAGGCCAAGCTCGGAGCGCACGGGGCGAGTTCTCCCATGTGCTGGGGCTGCAGCTGATGCAGGGCTCAGCAGGACTTTATTTACCCGAGGGTGTTCGTGGGAGAAAGCAAATTCCCCAGTTACAGGGTTTTCCAACGAGGTGAGGGAGAGAGGGCTATTGTTTTCTCAGTGTTTTACACCCTGCCTTGTGACCCTGCTGCTCACTTTCCTTTCCTGCCCGTCCTCTGATGCATAAAAAATTGCAGTGAGGATTTAGCAGCCTTGGTATGAAACATGTTTGCATTTGGAAGTGAGATTTTTTTTTTGTGAGTTTGATTTGCCAGGAGGCAGCAGAATTGTGCAATCAGAGCAAGACATGACTATCTATAAAATGGATTAATTCTCAGTGTCACATTCTGTGAGGAAAGGCTCTTGGCCAGCACTCACTGACAGCCCAGCCATGCAGGAGAGACAGGGGCAGGAGATAGTGTGGATCCAGGATGCTGACAGCAACTTTCCTGAGCAGATCCCAAGATGTTCTCTGTTGAGCTGTCAGCCCCTGTTTTTACACCAGTAATGATTTCCATTCTGGGAACCTCTTCAGGACAGCTGGGCTGCAGCTTGGGCAGAGCATGTGGCAGACAAAACTTGACGGCTGCCACACTTTCCAAAATGTCATGTTTTAATGCTAACAGATGTAGGTGTCTAAGCAGCTTCCTGATCCCACAGAAGAGGGAGACTACCAGGCAGTGTTCCCCCTCTCCCAAACCCTCCTGTCCTTGCAGAGTGCAGGCCAGACCGGTACGGCCCCGGCTGCTCCCTGCGGTGCCAGTGTGCCGGCAGATCCCGCTGCAATCCCTACAACGGGAGCTGCGCCTGCCCAGCCTCCTGGATGGGGCCAACCTGCAGAGAAGGTAACTGGGCTGGGGAGGGTGCAGCCTTTCCTGGCAGAGTAAGACACGTGTGGCCTGTGGTGGTGCTCGGTTTGGATGGGAGTGTCAACCCATTGGATCGTTTGGATAATTTCTCTTCTTAGTGAAATACAATACTGAGGGCAAGTCTCCTCTCACTTGTAGCTAATCACAACTCCTTCTGTTTAGGAAAAACTTTTGGGAGCCTTCTGATTTGAGGGTGTTTTGCTGTTTTGCCTGCTCTCTGCCTCTGTGAGGAGGCCGCTGTAACTCCCTCCACTACCTTCTTTTCAAGACTACCATTTATTGAATTATTTAAGTGTAAATTGTATAATCTATATAATATTTCAGTATTAGGTTATATGGACCTGAAACCATGTTTCTACTTAATTCTCTAGGTGGCCCTCCAAAGCTTTCCTTTTATGAAGAACAAACTCAAGAAAGAGGGAGTATTTTTCCAAGAGCTCTACAACAGTAACATTTGGACTAATAAATGAACTGTTTTATATGCACAGACGGTATTTGAATTTGGATATGAAAACAGTTATTCAATTCAGGTTGAATTGTACTGAAGTATTCACACTTCTCATGGAAGACTACAGAGGCCATTTAGTAGCTGGATCCTTTTAAAAAGTTGAATCTGTTTCATGTGCTCATTCCTAGCCTCTTGCCCCTCCATTAATCTACTCTGGACATTCTTTCTGATATTAATATAATCCATTGCTTGAAAGCCTGGACATGTTTTTAATCAGACCAGCTCCAAAGAGTATCAGGGTAAGCAGCATGTAACACATCACCATGGAATGAGCCACGCTCTGTATCAGGGACTTTCTAAAGCCACTTGACAACCAGCACCAAGTTCAAAGAGTGTTCCACAGATTATGAAGCTTCTACAGATTCACTGCAAAATCACATTGCACAGAAACTAGAGGGATTCATCAGGTTAATTCCTCTTTGAATAACAACTGTGTGTTCGAGAGAAGCACAAAGTTTAATTTTGAACTTGCAGCTGAAGAAGAATCTGCCACAGTCCTCAATAAGTTGTTAATTTATTTAAGAGCATCTTCTGCATTTCTGGTGTGGTTTGACTGATTGGAAGGTCTCTGTCTGAATCTGCCTTCCAAAGAGCCTGGTGTCATCTGCCAGACTCCCCTGGCATTCCATGTTCTCACATCTTACCAGATGAATTTCTCAGGGGTTTGTCAAACTGTGCAGCGCTTCTCATCAAACAGTATCTGCTAATGCAGAAAAGGTTTTATCTTCAATGGAGAAAGCAGGTAGTAAGCAAGGAGAGATGCTTAAAGATAATCTCTCTGGATTTTGTGGTTTTATTGAGCCATTTTTTTTTTCTAAAGTCATCTTGCAACAGTCCTGATACCATTCAACAGCTGCTGGTGGCCACTTTGTAGAACAAAGACATTTTGGTGCTATTTTGTCTGTTTAGACTGGTTTTCCTTTGATACAGAACTGTGTCATTATAAACAAATTTATGTTTGTATTTTAATGTTCTGAGTTAGCCAGGCTAAAAGATTTCAGAGTGCCTTTTTATACCTCTCTTTAGGTTAGGAGTGAGAAAATCTATGTAGTAACCACTTGATTCTGACTGTATCAAAAGTGCACTTAAGATGGGGCGTCAGGACCATGGTAGACACAGAGTATGGGCAGTTCCAGCTCTTGTGCTGACACTCCATTCACCCACCAGAACAAATTGCAGCTTTCCAAGAGCAGGTTTTTGTCTTGCAGGAGACAAAACGACAATAATTGACGGTAACTTGGGATTTGTAGAGACGTTTGTTGTTGTGGTTGGGTAAGGGATGAGTTGGTGAAGCAGGATCCTGGGGATTGGATGGGAAGGTGAGGTAACAATTCTCCCCCACAGTTTGTCTCAGCTCTTAAACACATCTGCAGTCAATAACTGTCCAGGCCAAAGCAAGGGGCACTTGCTCCTCTGGGAGTTAATTTCAAACTGTGATCTATGGGAAGCAATACAGATTTGGGAGGTGTTTTCCAAGCTTCATGGAAGTCTTATTGTTGTTATTCATCACTTCATAGGTGTTGAAAGTAAACGTATTTGTGAATGTGTCAAAATTAATTAACTAACTGTGCTTTCAGCCAGAAAATCACTGGGGCTGATGCTGATCCCTTTTAATTTCTTCTGTAGAGCTCAATGAATGTCACTGGAAAGTTCATTCAATGTAAATGTGGCAAAATTATGGTCCCAGAAGCGTGTGACTCTCAGCAAGGCAGTGACATTTCAAATGTTCTTTTGGAGGTGTGAGGCCTGGGTCTGATCCTACAATTATGTGAACTTGGGGCAGTTTCACTGAACTGGAACCTGTAAGGTAAATCTCCTGTGAGACAATGAGATACAATCTTAGCAACTGCTGGAGAAGAACAATTCCAGTTGAGCAGCTGACATATTTTGATTGTAACTCTGCATTCACTGCAGAGCCAAACTACAAAGTAGTGCAAGTGTCACACTGTACTCAAGACTTTTTGTAGAATCACTGGGTGAGTAAAGTTGTAGAAAACCTCTGAAGGTCCAAGCTTCTCTTGAAAGCCTGGTCAGCTTCAGAGTCAAATGGGTCAGAGATTCATCGTTCAAGTCAAATTCCAGAGATACATCCCACTGAGTTCTGGATTTCTCCAAGGATGGAGATCCCACCACCACTTTGAACCTGTCCCAGTGAAGATTTCATTTTTTTTTTTTTTCATGGTTTCTAATCAGAATTTCCTAAGTTTCATCTTTGATCCACTGCTTCTCATCCTTTCAGTGTGAACCTCTGAGGAGCCTTTGGCTTCCTCTCCCCCACAGCCCCCATGGGGTAGTTGGCTACAGCCTTGGTCTTCTCTTCTGAAGACACCCCATTACCTCAGTGACTCTCTACTGGCCACATTCCAGACATCAGACATTCCAGTTCATGGACAGCTGCCCAGAGACTGGTGTGGTTACTCAGCAGCTCATGCATAAAACCCTTTACACTGCTGTCAGACAGCAGAATGTATCAAATGTACTGTTTTTCTCTTATTTTTGTAGACTGGCATGTGATTTGAGCAGCTAATCTGAGGGGAAACCTTTCTCAAGCCATATTATTTACACCTGTGTATACTTGTTTACATTTTCCACAGTACCTTGATAACAGAATTGTAAATATGTAGTATAAGGAAATAAAAGATTTTTGTATTAAGTGTTTTTAAAGGATGTCACGATTTTAGGTACATGATGAAACACATATTTTAAGTGACTGATACTGAGCCTGAGCCAATGAATTAGAGGCCCAAATAGATCTGCTTTGGGAAATTTTTCAGCAAACTTTTTTTAAAATCAAAAAATGCCACTTCATACAAACCACTCCATATGCAATAGACTTCTTTATTCAAAATGCTTCTTGGCTTCTTTTTGTTATTACCTTGGGGAAAGAAATTCACTTCAGTGCCATCAAACAGACTATTCTGATTTGTGGTTCTGCATGACTTTTGTTTCAAAATGAAGTACAGTCATATACAGGTAAAAATCAGAATTAGAGATTTCAAAAACATTAAGAGATGAATTTTGATTGGGGTAGCTGAAATGTCTTATCTTGGCTCTTTTTCACAAGGCAGAGAAAATGTTACAGGATTTTGTTTTCTAGAAGAGCCACAGCTTTACATTAACTATTAATTAAGGGACTTTGCTTGTTTGTGATATTAATGTTCTGATTCTGCTCCTTACTACAGTTTAACACATTTATCTAATTCTTTGCCTACAAAATAGTCTTTATTGGACAGGATGGAATTTTTAAATGGAAAACTGACTAAATCAGCTTTTCCAGAGGTTAATTTTGTGGCAAGTGAGTGTAGTTGCTACTAAATTAATACAACTCTGCTTGTTTGCTTCATCAGATTGCAGTGAAAGAATGTCAGGCTGATACAGTCCTGACCACAGCACTGGGGCCTGTTGAAAATGAAAGTGAAAAATTCAGTGAAAATGGGGTTTATAGTTAAATTGATGTCCCTGTTCCTCTTGGTGAAGGCCTTTGCTGGCTCCCCATTTCCCAGGAGGCTGAAGTTAATTACACTTCCTTGAAGAGAGCGCTCTGTGTATTCCTCTGTAACACACTTGCACGTGCAGATAACTCCTTTCAGAAAGACATTGGAATTATTTCAGCCATGCAGTTCCTGTGCCAAATCCCCCTCTCTTACCTTGTGTATTCCAGATATAACTTCAGTCTGAGTGGGAAGGAGTTGAGTGTAACTCAGTGGGCCCAGCAGAATCTCGCTCGTTGAGAATTCATGAAACCAGGACAACATGTTTTAAGTTAGACTTCACTAACACTATCCTCATAGGAAAACAATCAGAATTTTAAAAATTCCCCGCTTCCCCTGCCAAAAATTATTATTCTACTTTTATCCTTTTTATGTTGAAGAACCATAGCTATTAAAGTTTGCCCAGATTCCTTGCCAACCATATTATTTTGATTGGCTGCAGGTTTCTGTTTGTGTAAGTAATAACCAGCATAGTGTCAGGAGTTGCCAACGGGACAAACATGGAAATAATACCTTTATGTCCTTCCCAGAAGAGGCAAAGACACATTTGGGAGCCATCGTGGCTTCATTGTGCAGATCAAACAGTGACTCTGTTAGAATTTAGCTTCTTATCAGAGCAAAGCAAAGCTTAGGAGCAATCTTTGAGAGTGCTGGTGGACCATGAAACCTCCATCCTCCCATCCTCGTGTTAATATTTTTGTCTTTAGACTAGAAACCTCAGTGCCCAGTTTTTGAAGGAATTTTCCTTCAGGTTGGCCTGTGGCTGAGAGAGCAGCTCTCTGCATGGGCTGCAACTGTGCTCAGTAATCCTTTTGCAAGGTCACAGCTTTAAATTCTGACACTGTAAAGCAATTTCCAGCAGTAAACACCAAATCTCAGCCTTGTAGAGCATAAATTGTTCATTCTGTTCTTTTTATTGCTTTTAATGAGCACTTGCATAGCAATATTATGTCTCTGTGAATTTGTAACCCCTCTTCAAGGAATGTGTGGGATGTATCTCAGATCTGTACTGTGCTTTCTGTTGTAGACATGTCGTAGTGAAAGGATGCTGATGTTTTTTTATATAAACATGTGATTAAAACTTGTTCTTGTTTTTCCCTTATTGCTAGTCTTGAAGCAACGGGCTTATGTTGTGGATGAAACTTCATTCTACTGAACTATTTCACATTCAGAGCAAACAGGCTGAAATCACACCTGCTTTTAGGAGTTTGTATAGAATAAATAATGGCCTGTGCCCAGATGGGTTTGTGTATGATCCCTGACCAGGGCAACCTGGCCAGTGTCTGAGCCTGACAAATAGAGCTTTCTGGCACTCACACTCCAGAGTATTAGAAATATTCAAAACACAGCATAAATCTTGCTGGAAGAGGATGGTTATGAAGTGTAACATTTCAGGAAGACTTGGGACAGAGCACTTTGAAGGCATTTGAAACCACACACCTGCAGCCTCCCATCGCCTGCTTGGGCATTCCCAGAGCCCAGTTCTGCCAACAAATTGCCTGGTTCACCTTCAGGGTGTATTGTCTTCTCACATTGGCAGGGGCTGAAGGAACACATGTGCCTGCCTAATGCCAAATAATGCAACAAGAGTGTGCTGGTTAATTGGAAGTAGCAGGCTGAATTGAATTCAAAATGTGTAACAAAGGGAGAATGGTAGATCGAGCTGTCAGAAAAAGTGGACAGCTCTGGCTTGCTGCTTTCTGGGAGAGCAGGCTTGGATTCCTTTTTAAATTTCAGGGCAAACAGTTTGAATTGAGCTGTGTAATACTGCAGGGTTCTGTCTTGCGTGATTTACTTCACTCTTCCTGCAGTTTTCAACAAGGAACAGAATAATTAAGTTCATTTGGTTTGTCGTCTTTTTGACATATGTTCTAAAAATAATTCCATAATCCTTACAACTTACCCGGTAATTTCTTTATTAGTAGCCTTATTTAAGCTATTCAAAGAAGATGTTATTGCTATTAACCTCTCAGATTGCTGTTAAAAGCTGATCAAAAACTAGACATGGAATATTAAACCGTAATATTCTCAACCTCTGCAAAGTTAGCATTGATCTGTGTTCCAAACCTTTAAAAATCCATGCCTCTGCAGCACTTGAAATGTTCATAAATCATGGAATGGTTTGGGTTGGAAGGGACCTTAAAAACCGTCTATTTCCAACTAGATGTGGGGCAGCCACAACTTCTCTGGGCACCCTGTGCCAGTGCCTCACCACCCTCACAGTAAAGGTTTTTTTCCTAATATCTGAAGTATATGGGACCAGGGTGACCTTGTGAGTGTATCCAGGGAGCTCTGTTCCATGGGATGGTCCCTCAGCATCTTCAGAAATCATTATCCCAATGATAAGCCAGCACTGCTTATCTCTTATTTAATCAGCACTAGAAGTTCACAGGGTGCTAATAGAATATTCTGTATGCATGCAATAAAAACAACCATCCAAACCCTGTGAATGGTTTAAAAATGAGTTAAAAGCGCTGTATGATAAGGCATTGCTTTGTTGATTCCTTCAAGCATGGTAGTTAAAAAAAACACAACTCAGTTGTGTTATTTTATATATGAATAAAGATGTCAGCAAGTAGTCCTCTAACTGTCCGTGCCATTTGGCAGTATCTAGCTTCCTTTTTAGTAATAGCCCTATAAATCTTTATCTTTTACTAAGCTGATGACAGCAAAACATCTTGAGAAGCTGCATGTGGTGTAGATATTACAGTTAATGCTTAAATGCTTCATGCCATCATCTACTGGGAGTTTTTTCCCGTCCAGATGTAGCATCCTGGTTTAAGGCATGTGCTCCCTTCTCCCTCTAGTGATTCCAAGGGCCCAAGGATAATTAATTAATTAATTTAAGGGCTGTTATCCAAGACCACCGTGTTGGTCCACAGTAACTGAGATCCACCTGCTCAGGTGACCTCACTGACCTCCTACCAAAAGCAGTACAAAAGTAGCAGCTTTGCCTTTTGCAGTAGGTTCTGTACTTTGTGTTTTCTTTCTGCCTGCATGTCCTTGGTTCATCCAGAAATCCAGGGCTTGTCTCAGCTCTGTCCCCTGCTTTGGAGGTGGCTGTGGAGGCTTCCCAGTGTGGGAGCAGCACTGTGAACTGGGCTCATGTTGGCTGGGTAAGTGGAGCCACGTTTGGGGTGGAAATGCTCCATGTCCCTCTGATTCTGCCCTGTTCCCATTAAGGAGAAACCAGCCTGTCATTTCTTTGTTATTTGGTAAGTCTTAAAGTGTAATGAATTACTTACAGAGTGACTTAATGAAAATTCTCTAATTTTTGCAGCTGGAGGAGGCTTTTTTCAGCCAGAAGTCCAGGTTTTAAATTATTTATTTGTCCTGTAAGACCCACATTAAGATTTCTTGCTGTACATCATCGTCAAAGAGCGAGATCGGTGCAAGGAGAGACTGTGGGGTAATTCCTGCCTGTCCTTTTGCTTTTTTCCCTTTTTCCCTGACATTTCAGCTGTGGTAGCTGTTGTGTTTCTTGGCTTTGCACTACCAGGCACAGGGGAAGGCTGCTCTTAATTAACATTAAGGGTATATTTGAAATACAGAGCAGCAAAGAGCATCACATTAAATATGGGCTGTATCCCTGGGTAATGAGGGGTGGGAATGCTGCAGGAACAGCAGCCATGGATGGCATAACTCTGCTCCAGCCTTTTGTGGAGCCCTTCACCCTCTCAAAAGTAAGAGGTTTGAACAGGCAGCTTGA
The DNA here is from genome assembly GCF_041296385.1 of Aphelocoma coerulescens. Lineage (NCBI taxonomy): Eukaryota > Metazoa > Chordata > Aves > Passeriformes > Corvidae > Aphelocoma > Aphelocoma coerulescens. Next base: position 23,267,950 of record NC_091023.1, on the reverse strand, counting down.
AGGACTATTAGGACGGCTCACGGTCATAGTTAGCGTGTTAAAATATTTTACAAGAACCAGTGAATTTGATCAGAAAATAGTTATTTTTGGCTGCCAATGTGGCAAAACCACTTAAAATACAAACTCAAGAATGTGTTGAAAGGAGTCAGTTTGCCAGCACAGCTATTGTTGTAGCAAAGTCTCTCTTCTGATCCAACGGGAATCCTCTCCTCAAGTTTTATTACTTAAAAAGTTAACGTGGATGTCAAGCACCTGGAAATCTTTACATCTTTGAAAGGAGCATTGGTGGGGGCTGGGTGGATTTGGTTTCTTGTTGCAAAGTCTTTTGCTCCACGGTGTTAGCTGGGGATTTCCTTCCCTTGGGAAGCTTTGAGGATTGATTTGGTAGTTCAGTGTCACTGCTTTGATAATGTGCTCTCGACAAGGGATAACAACATGTGTGACTTGGTGCATCAGTATTTGAATTTGTAATGGATTTTCTCTTATTTTTGATTTCTAGCTTAAAATAAGAAAAGAAAAACAACCCCAAAAAAAACCAACAAAAAAAAAAAAAAAAAAAAAAAAAAAAAAAAAACAAAACCAAAGAAACCTAAACCAAAAAACCTTGGCTTTTTTAACCTTTTTTTTTTTTAATGTGTAAAAAACCCCAATGCCACACAGGGTCCTCTAGAGAGACAGGGCTGCCTCCTTCGAGAAAAATCAAAAACTGCCTGCAAGCACTCGGGAAAGAATGATTTCAGCAGTAGAAATCCATTTTAATGCATGTCTCAGTGAGGGTTTGTGCAAGCAGAAAGCAGCCCCTGGGACCATTCAGGAGCTGGAGAAGGGATGGATCTGCAGCCCTTGTTCTCTCGAGTACATAAATGGTGCTTCAGCCCCTGCATCATGTGCCAAGGCAGGGGAGATGTGAAAAGCATCATGACCAATAAATTAATGTTTTACTTTGAGTAGGCATAAAGGAGGATGTTGAAAACTAAGTTTCTTCCTGCCTCTGCTGCCAGCAAAGCAAAGCCCCACACAAGAGGGTTTGAAGGTCCCTCTGGGAAAAAATGCCACTGGCAGCTCCACCGGGGTGCCTTGTCCAAGTTGCCCTGAAGGAATCTCTGCCAGAAATACCTGTTAACAATAAGGACCTGTTAATGTTTCACAATTATTTTCCCAAGTATTTAATTGCTGCACCAGTCCCCAGCACAAGAAACTGGCAGATATTAAATACACAATGGCTGTGGAAACCTCTGGTCTGTCTGCATGTGCCAAGACCAAGATACAGCTGCACATCTGCAGGTCTGGTGAGGGCTCAGTGAGCTGAGCTTGCACCTTGGCAGAGAGGGATTAATAGGGTGTGTCCAGCTCACCCTTGGGATCCTTTCTGAACCAACACTGGGGAAGAGAAGATGGTCAACAATGAAAAATTAACTGAAAAAAATTAACATCAGTACCTTATCATAGTATTAAAATCTTAACTTGTCATTATTTATTTGCCTGGACTTGTGAGTCTATGGTTTTTAATCTATTTTTTTTCAGACCCAAAGCTGACACACTTCATTAGAGATGAAAAAAAAACCCCAGACTTGTGCTTTTTATGCCATTCCCCTGACACTGGGCACACCTGGCATCAGGTAGTATCTCCCCCTGCTCTGTGTGCAATCAGGAAGAATAAAAAGCTGGGGCTCTGTCAATCATAAGTACAACTTTTCCCAAGAAAATCAACATGATTTTCATCTTTTGTGGAAGGAAGCTAAGCCACAAATTACTCATGGCAGGCACATCCCAACTTTTCTGTACAGAGGCTGCACTAGGGAGTGAAGGAGAGCGGTGTTGGTGGCTGGTCAGGAGGGATTGCTTGTAATTGCCCACCCCCACGAAGGTGTTGCTTTGTCACTGGCTTCAGACCAGATACAAACTCATGATATACCAGAGGTGGGATCTTCCTGCCTCGAGGTGTATTTAGAGAGCTCTTGCTTGGCTTCCTCTTGTGAAGGTCAAAGCTGACCAGGCTGACCTTTACAAGTGAAAAAAACCCATGAATTTCAGCTTCTCTGCCTGATATCAAGGCAACATTGAAGCTTATTTTGATAGTTTGTCCTCCCCAAATGAGGAAACTGCAGCACTGGCACAACACCTTCAATATTTCTGCCTCACTCCGCAGGATCTTAAAGACAAGGCTGTGCCTTGATGGATGTCAGAAAGGGACATTGGCTTTGAAGTGGTACTGAGAGCCTGTCTTCATTCTTGAGCCTTGATATACCTTTTCAGCTTGTAAATTTAGATATCTGCCTAAATTTCACCTGCCTGATAGAGTTTATGAGCTACTTGACAGCAAACCTTCCCGGTTCCTGTCGGGCTGCTCAACGACACGGGTCCCACGGAGCGGTTCCTGGTGAGGGTGCCACGCTGCTGGATTCCCATGGGTAGTGACATCCATCGCTTGCCAAAAAAATTCATGGACTGCCACGACACAGATTCATTTTTCTTGGGTTTTCCAGAGGAATAGCTGGATTCAAACCTGCTGAGAGTCAAGGGGGAGCTGGACTGGAGTCTCCTACACCCTGGTAAGAGCTCCAGTCACTGATTTGATAACCAGAACACTCCCTATGGCTATCTTCCCACAGGCTTATAAATATAGCTTGAGGGTTTGTTTATTTTTAACTGGAAGGAGCATATTGGTAATTTGCATGATATTTTTTGGCCTCCAAAAATGTTTGAGCGACTCAGTAGGTGGCACCCTTTCTATTCCTTTATTTTCCACCAAATGTCAAAAATAAGTTGGAGCTGGAGCCTGTGTGTGTAACAAGTTCAGTAAAAATGTAAATGCATATTTGTCTCCTTAATTGAATATAGTATATTGTGAAATCATTACTGTCAGGGCACACTTGGGTTTATACAAACGCTTAAGTAAAGAAAATACATAAACCTAGATTGACTTGAACAATTTGAATGTGATAGCAGACATCTGTGTTCAATAACATCACTTTGGTAAGCGGTGTTTAATATTTCATGTCAAAGCAAGGAGAGTAATAGAACGGGGTATTTTCAGAATTCTTAGATTGCTGAAGTTTATGGCATAATATATAATCTGTCCTTTGTCAAGCTCACCAGAAAAAGCCCTGCTGCAGCTGAAGATGTAAAGTGCTCTAATATATATGTTTCTAGACCTCTCCCTGCTTGAGGAATTACTCTTGGAAGGTGCTGAGTGCCCTGAAGTGCCAGTGAAGTCAGTGGGATTTGAAGTTCCTCGCAGCTTGGAGAACAGGGATCCTTACAGGGGCTAATTACTCTCTTCCAGTCCCGGCCAGGAAAGCCCTTCAGAGCTCCTTAACTTTTAGTGTGTGAGGAGTCCTCTTCAAACTGCATTAGGAATGCTGCTGGGATAGTGTCCAGAGGTCCAGCTCATTCCTCCATCATCTGATAAAATGAGAGCTGCTCCCTGGCCTCGGGAACTTAAAATTTGGTAGCGAAGAGGTGAAAATGAGAAAGTTCCTCGCCCAGGGGCAGATCTGCCACTGAGGGCTGAGCCCAGAGTGCCCCAAAGCAGATTAGAGCCTTATCTGCTGGGTTTTGGGGGTGGAGGAAGAGGAAAGGGGCACCCCTTCATTCCAAGTGAGGTCCATGCACAAGTACATCACCAGCTCAGGGACTCTGTTTGGCTTCAGAAAGTTCAAAGGAAGAGAAACATTTTTAAGTATCTTCCAACTCTGTTATTAATGAGCAATTACACTGATGTTCTTGGATGAATTTCCACAGGGTAATTTATCTACAAACAAATCTTTCTTTTGTATTTCTCCCCCCCCCCCCCCAACCCCCAGTCTTTTGTATTTCATTTTTAGGTGAAATTCTGTAGTGAAAGGGGCCAAAAGAAACATGCTTTCCCGAGCCTCATGCTGAATGTCTGTCTGGATAGTTTCATTTTAACTGCAGCTTGGAAAAAAAAAATGTAAACATGGTGTGAGTATCATTTTTACTCTGAAACTGTTTTTCCCCCGTGTTCAAATAGCATTATAAATGTTTGCTCAAAAGAGGCATATTTATTCATCTAGCCTCTGAGAGAACACTGTGTGCATAGGTAGCAATAAAAATGTGTTAAGGGCTGAGAGAGATTCCCCTGGTAAATGACTTTTCTCTTGACCTCCTCTTAAGCATCTTAGCGGGGCTGAGCTCCTGCCTCTCTGAGAAAGTATGTTTGCACTGGGGAGGAAGAATTTTTAAAGTTGCGGAGTGTTACAAACAGTGAGCAAATAACTGGGGGGGTTTGGTTGGGTTTTTTTTATGATGTTGGAAATAAACTCTTACGAAAAAGACGTGGCGTGCAAAGCAGTCACACACATTGAAAGTTGTTCCCAACATGCTGTATGATTTTCTTGTAAGGAAGATGATCCGTGCAATTGCTATTCTTTTTTTTTTTTCTCACTATTTTCTCAATGAATAAATATTTTTGTGTGACTGTTCACCACTCCTTCATTTGATAGTGGAATCTACCTGCAAGGGTTGTTTAGTGTGGAGAAGAGGAGGATCAGAGGGACCTTATCACTTTCTACAACTCCATGACAGGAGGTTGAACCCAGGTGGGGAGTGGTGTTTTCTCCCAGGTAATGAGTGATATGACAAAAAGAAATGGTCTCAAGTTGTGCCAGAGGAAGTCTTGCTTGGATATTAGGGAAAACATCTTCTCTGAAAGGATGGCCAGGCATTGGAACAGGCTGTGCAGGGCAGTGGTGGAATCCCTACACTGGAATTGTTCCAACAACATGCAAATGTGGTGCTTAGGGACATGGCTGGTGGTGGGCTTGGCAGTGCTGGGTTAATGGTTGGATTCAATGGTCTCAGATGGCTTTTCCAGCTTAAATGATTCTCTGATTCTGTGCTTATTCAGATATAGATCAGACACACATCATCACGTGGCTTCTCTGGTACATGAGGTTATTGTCCCCTGATTACAAGCCCAAGTATTTTGGTGTGCAGAAATGATTTCCAATGACTCTTTCTCATGAGACCATGGAATTGCTTTTCCCTGAATTCGGTTCACTCAAATGTTTGTGGAAAGGAAACGCAAAATAAGGAAGGACTGTAGCAGAAAGAAATTCATTGGGCTGTTTGTATGAATAAGGGCAAGGCTTCCCTGCTTTGCTCACCCAACTCTCTGTCCTATACAATTAAACATGCACTTGGCAGTTGTCAGACTGAATAACTCGACCTGCCACAGAAGCTGGAGATGGAAAACACCTGCTCAGACCATCCCCTGTCCAGTGTAGAGCCTTTCCCTGCAGGACAGGGGTCATCCCTAAATCCTGCAGCTGACACGCAATACACAGCCTCAACTGGCAACATCCTGTCCAGAGTTGCACTTCATAAATCAGGGGTAGGCCCAGTAAATCAGCAAGGAAGAGCAGTTACCAGCGCCGTATCTCCCTTCCCAATGGTTTTCTTCTGTTCTGAGGAATCAGTGGCATGTCAGAAACGATTCTCTTACCCAAGCACTAACCAGTATCTCCACAGTGCCGTATCTTGCCAAGCAGGAACATAAGCAAACACTCAGGTCTGCACTGGGGACTTGAGCAATCGCCCTGCATGGCCAACATTCCTCCCAGCTGTTTATGTGTCCGTCACAGGCTCGTTGCTGTTGTTGTCGATAGCTGATGTTGTTGCTGCTGCAGCACTGTGTCATTTTATCATTCCTGGGTGGGAGGATGAGCTAAACGATGAATCTGTGCATATTTGTCACAATGGGAGCCTCCAGATCACCATGTTCCTATGGAAACCTGGCCCTGGTTTAGCTGAACTGGCCCCGTCGTGGGTGCTGAGCACTCAGAAAAGGAAAAAAGCTGGCGCTGGGCTCTGCTTGGAAATCTGCTCCCAGATGTATGGATGTTTGTTTATTTTTACATTTAAGAGACCTAAAACTGCACCAAGATGCAAAATAGCACGGAAGAAACAGTCTTTGCGAGGACTAATCCTCACTGATTGGCATAAAGGGGGTATGTATTCTTTCCATAAATTTTGGGTAAGATTAAATTACAAGAGGCCTAAAAGGAAAGATTTTAAAAAAAAAAAAAAAGCCTATCTTGGCCAAGGTTGTTAGTTTAGACTATATGTAGTGCCAAAACAATACAAGTTGCACAATTTCACCACACATACCCATTTCTTAACCCATTCTGGCTTCATCAAACTCAGCGGAAGTTGGTGACTCCAGTAGACTGCGATGGACTTCACACTGGGCTGTGGCACTCGATGTCCTTGGTTATGGCCTGTTGACCTCAGTGCAGGTAATATTGAGCATTGTAGGGTTATTTCTGCCTTACCTGGTGAGTGTTTTGAGTACAGATTCCTTAGGTACTAATCAGAAATGGTGCACCCTCCCCTCTGTTAGATGTGGGTTGAAAGCAAGCTCTGCTGGAAGGCTGCTGCTTCACTTTCTGAAAAAGCCCTGTATTACTGTGTGTGCCTTGCCAGGCCTCGAGATGAAGTTTTTCCATGTGCTCTTGAGATATCTGTAACATATGGTGACATTTTCAAACCCTCACCATGCAGGAGAGTCCGTGCCATAATGTCATGGCCACGCCACAGGGATGCTGGGGAAATGGCTGGCGGAGCTAAGATTAAATTGCATTGGCCAAATTTTAACAAGTTATCACAGTGGCCTTGGGAAAACTTCAGCCATGTGGTTCTCTGAAGACTTTGAGGTATTGTTAATTAAATGACTGCTGTGCTTTTACCTCCCATAAAAAACTTTGCCTCCCATAAAAGGTTTTTAGCTTGACAATGCATCAGGCAGAACTCCTGCCCAGTGTCTGGCTTATATTGCTCCTGGGGCTGTGCAAGCAGCACAGCTGCAGTGCCAGCGCCCCAACCCAACTGTGTCTGGCTGGAAGGGCCCTGAAACACCAGCCCTGCCTCCCATTTGGTCACGAGGGGGACAGTGGCAGCAACTTTCTGGCTGATGAATGCGCCAGGCGAGATGGGAAGGGCATGAAAACATTCAGATTGCCATGAGTGAGAAGCAACACAACATCCATATTGCGTCTCTTGTTCTTGGCATTGCAACAATGCATAGTTTTCTGTTGTCTCTGGAACCACTCAGGCCTGTAATGAATGGAGTACCAGTGATTGGAAACGGTCCTTTTAAGCGGATGTTTCCATTAATTTGCTTTCCTCCTTAAACCTTATAATGTTCTTTTTCAAGTGTCAGCAGAAGGGCTGAAGCATCTCTTGATCTTGCAGATTGTGTGTCCATGAGGACCAGTCCAGGCACTGAGTGGAAGTTCCAACACAATATTCACTTGTTCTCTGAGCTCTCGGTGTTTTGATTAGTTCATTTCACTGGTACTAAAGAGGGAAGACATCCAAGGTCTACATTTTTAACACTGATCACAGACAATAATTCTGTTCACAAACATGGTATACTTACAGCTGATTTTCAGAGAAGCTGAGGTCACCTCCTTCTCCATGACTCCAGGCAAAGTTATGGTAGTTTGATGTCTCCAAAGAATGGAAAAAAATAATGGTCACCCTTTAAAATATCGGTTGAATTTTTGGAGTTGATTAGGACACTTCAACTAAAACAAAGTCTTAGAAATTTGTCAACACCAAAACCCTGTGAAAAATCAGATTAATTTAGACCCTTACACTGTTTCCCCTTCTTACTCTGTGTTTTACCCAAATCATAAGAACTCTCCTGGTTTAAACATCCCAGTGGTCCGGAGAGCTTGCATATGCGGGAACTGGGATTACAACCTTCAGCTGAACATGTCTGAGCAGCAACTTAGTCTTGAATTTCCCACAGCCAAGGGCCCAGATTCCAGGATATTAGCAAGATAGAAACAGTTGTCAGGCATCTATCTTGTTCTGTTGGAGAGAAAAAGGTGGAAAAAAAGACAGAGAAAGGGAGAGAAAAAATGCTTGGCTTCATCCTAGTGTGAAAACCTTTTCCCATCTCAATTTGGCTGAAAAAAAGAGCCAAGACTAACAGCCAATCCTTAGTAACATAGGGACCCCATTCAGAAAACTGTTTAATCCCATACTTAACTGTACCTCTGGATATGGGTTATGTTCAAACTTGCATGTTTTGCTGGGTTTTGATTAATTTAGATAGAAACTTGAAGATCTGGAGATGTAAGTCTGTGTTAGGATGGTTGGTGAGGCACTGGCACAGGGTGCCCAGAGAAGCTGTGGCTGCCCCATCCCTGGAAGTGTCCAAGGCCAGGTTGGATGGGGCTTGGAGCAACCTGGGATAGTGGAAGGTGTCCCTGCCCATGGCAGGGGGTGGAATGAGATGGTCTTAAAGGCCCCCCTGCAATTCAAACCATTCCAGGATTCTACGATAAAAGAGGGATATCCTGGATCTGATTTACTTTTGCACCACTTCAGCAGAGAAGTCCCTCATTCCCATGCTCCCAGACGTGCTGGATGTGTTTTGATGAGCTCACAGAAACGAGGGGTTGGCTGGGACCTGGGAGGTCAGTCAGCCAAGCTGCTGCACCGAGGCCAAGACCATCCCTGACGTGTGTTTGCCTGCGCAGTTATTGCAAACCTCCTCCCAAGGGACTCGCTGATTTCCCTCTTTGCATTTAGGGATTCACAACCTCCGCGGTTGGGAAGCGCTGCCTGACGTCCGAGCCACACCACCTCTGCCACAAACCCCACAGGATACAGAGCTGCTCATTCCCTTTCCACAACCCCCCTGGAGCTGTGCCCCTCTCCCAGTCCCATCCACTGCTCAGCTCCTGTTGACCGCTCTCATGGCTACACATCAAGTGACCCTGAGCTCTTTCCTCCAGGTCATTTTTTCTAGACTTTGTCAGACTGTGTTGAATGAGGACTCTCAAAATCCTCCCCAAATACCCCAGGTCCAAGGTGGGGAGCTGCTGAAGGACCTGCAAATCCCAGTGGCCATGTGGGGTGACCCATCATCTGGGGGTTCTCATGCTGATACAATGGCACGGTTGTTCATAAAATAAATATACAGGGATTCAGGCACAACACTTCCCCACAGGATCATAGAGTGATTTAATATTTTAAACTATGAAACTTGGGTTTTAACAGTTTCTGCAGGGTGCAAGGGGACTTACAAGATAGCACTGTATTATTCACTACCATGGGCCACCTTCTGAATATTATAAACCTTAATTTACTTTTTTTATAATCTGAATGGACTTTTTAAGTATATCTAAGGGAATTGGAGTGAGGAGAAACATTGCTTAATTCAGCCATTGCATCCTTAAAGCCAGATTGGAAACATGGAAACCATATGTGAGCTTTTAGCTAATAAAATAAAATGCCAAAATGTGGCGGCTGAAGATATTGCACCCAAAATATAATTGCACATATGCTCATTTACCCACTTATAATCAAAACATTAAAAATTAAAAAAAAAATCTTTGATACTCAGACTAGGTGTAACTGTTGGACTAAGTTATTTTACAAAATTATTTTACATGGAAAGAATGTGCATAGGTTTTTCTAATGGCAATATGAAAAGCAAACTGTATAAATACAGCCACACACAGCAGCAATTGATAATGTTTCACCTGAACACAAAAAAAGTCCTCAAAATACTTTAGCAAGCCAAATTTATATTCATTTTACTATAAGGTAATCTTACTTTTAGATGGCTCTAGTCTACATATTAATGGTAAATGTGTTTTTTATGCTGAGTGTTGGTTTTCTTAGTGGAACATTCATTTTTTTCTTTACTACAAGTCCTAAAGAGATATTTAGCCTTGCCAAAGGTGCCAGAACTGAAATCATCTCTTTGCTTTAACACTTCATCCCTCATGTCCTGACTGTCTCTAAAACATTAGTTTTAGCTGATTTTAGCCTCTCTTCAATCCAAGTTTTACTGTCCAAGACCTGATTGGAAGCCTCATGGAGATATTGAAAATGGTCTGTTTAAAAATCAGTCAGAGAAGACCCTGCTTCTCCTCCAGAGGTCAAGGATCAAACTGTCCTTTTCCTCCTCCTATTTTTTGCTCTGATATCACTTGCTTAAATCCAAAGAATCTCAGCTCAGCTTGGGCAGCAGAAAAGGGATTTGCAGCACGTGGTCCCTCGGGAGATTTTTGCTGAAGCCACGCAGGGATGGGCAAAGAGCATTGAGGGCATCAATCTTGGATGCCAAGGTCCAGTGCAGGCCTGAACCACTGATGGGGCTGCAATAAATTCCCTTTTCCTGTGGATTAGCTGTCAAGAGTGGGAAGCAGGAGGAGCAGCACTGCACTCTCTGACCGATAGACTGCACTAAAACTTGTCTGAGCATAAACTTCAACCCAGCGTGCAGCCAAGTGCCATTGTCTGGCTGGAAATAACAGAAGCAGCTCTTTAACTTTGGAAGCAGTGACCTTCCTGGTGCTGCCCTCGCCAGGGGCAGCCCCCACGCTGGATCTGCAGCATCTCTCCCAAGGCCAACGCAAAGTTCCTAGAAATTAGCCAAAGTGACTGAAAAACTGCGTGACGTTCATGAAGAATTTGATTTTTCAATCGCCAGCGCTTTATTTTTTTAGAAACATGAGAGAAGGGGGTAAAAATTGTAATGTGCCTTCTCAAAGGATGAGAGAGGAAAATTAATTAGTAGGGAAGCAACTGGATGGGAATGTGGGTTAAGTGGCTGGCTCTGCCACTGGCTTCTTTCGCAACCATGGCCAACATCCATAATTCTTCCTCTCTCCAACCTCCATGTCCCTACTGCCCCCATCTTCCATCTGTACAACAGCTCCCATCTGTGAAGTGTTTCCATTGTTTGTCTCAAGGGCTTGATGGCTTTTGACTCTGTGCAGCGCGTTGCACAACGGCCTCTGGATGCGATTTTATAAACAGCAAATATAAATAGAAGACTTTTAGGGAGACTAATGAAAAAACTTTAGGAATAATCTGTTTAAAGTGAATTTGAAAGTGAAAAGCTGACATGCAGATGCAGTGCTGGGATATCTTTAAGACAGGCTAGCCAAGAAATTTGCCCTTGTTTATTTTCTTATGTGATAAGTTTGATAGCAAAAATGTTGGGGTTTTTTTTAAATTATAAAATCAGATGGAGCAGCCAAAGGAATGAGTGAAGTCAGATCAAAGATGATAAATTGAGTCTGATGAGATGAAGACTTTACCTATTTCAAATACCCAACTGAAGGTCTAATTTTGCAGAAAATTCTTTCTTAAAAAAAAAAAAAAAAGAGAGAGAGGAAGAAAAAAAACACAAGAGAAATGAAAAGAAAAACATGCCATAGCCAATAAGTTGTGAAAAACTCTGGAGACTGGCACTTTCAAATGCTTGGCAGGTTATTAAGCCAATTTTTATTTAGTCCACTATAACTGTTGGAGGGTCTGTGATTCCCAACTGTTTCACATCAGAGAATGAAAACAACTATAGCCCAGCCAAGACCACATTGGTGACTGCCAGCCCCTTTATGTGCCAAACATGAAAGCAACAAGTCCAGATGCTTTGATCCCAGCATTTTTGGATTTAGCCCAGAATGTTTTTAACTCATGTTAGGACAACATACATTATAACTGGAAATCAATCAATAGCACTGTGACCTTCAAACGCAGTAAATGTTTGGAGTTAGTTTCTGAGCGTGTAATCTAAATTGGGGATTGGAAGTTGGAAGCAATCCTAACCTAACAGAAAAAAAAAGAAAGTGTATAGTTTTAAAATCTGGAGTTGCAAGGAAGCAACAAATGAAGGTTTAATTGTCTCGGAAAAGATTATCAGGCACTGGAGATGCATCTGATGTGGAAGGGAGGGCTGGAAAAGCCCAAGGAGCAAAGCAACGCCATCCACCCGAGCATGGGGGAGAAACAATAAATGGGATAATATGGGAGAAATAAATATGGACCAGCCACTGCCCACTCTGGACATGGTTGGTCTTCACTCCACACTGAGGGTCCACAGAGCAGGGTGGCACAAAAGGGTGAGGAGATGCCCATGGGAAACAGGCATGGAAAACATCCATGCATCCCAGGAAGTTTATGCTCAGTATCTGCATCCTGGACATTTCACATGAATCCTGAGTGACAGCCCCATGCTGAGGGACTCCTTTGGCAAAGTTTATAGCAAGGTAAAAAAAGAACAGATTTATTGCAAATACAGCTGTGTTATAGGCCAGTCTTTGGCCTGTCTTATAGACAAACACATGATCCCTTTAACCTTCACACTGCTGCTACATCAGTGGAGCAACACCTGATGTGCACCGATTTAAATCAAGGTCTGACCTCTACAGGGAAGAAGTGGCTTCAAAAGGTAATTAAAATAATTTAATCTCTTTTTCTTTTTTTCTTCTGCAGTATGATTTAATTGTACTGCCACTAAATACCAGTCTAGACAAGGTCTTGTTAAAAGTTTTAAAATCCCTGAGTAGTTTTACCTATTAGTGATGGTGAGTAGCTGTTGGCATGTGGACCAAGCTTACACAAAGCTCTCTTATAGCAGTGCTCCCAAACCCTATCACAAGGAATAAAAAAAAAAAAAAAGAAAAAGAAAAAAATAGGAATAAAAGGTATTCTCCAGCTAGAAAAGCAAGCAAATATGGTTTTAGCAAATATGAAATCTGCAACAGTGCAAATCACAAACTGTCAAACAGCTGTGTCAATAAAATACCAACCCCATGCCCAGCCTGGTTGTCACCTGCAGTTGTGGGAACACAGGGACAGTGCTGATGGCAAAAAGGTGTCCATCCTTGTAGTGTAATGCAGGGAAAGGAGGCAGCCAGGTCACTGGGCACATGGAAACCACTGGGAGAGGACACACTGCCCTCAGCCTGGAGTATCACCTGCCAGTGGAAAAGCCCTGTCCCAGTGAACACAGTGTGCAGGAGCAGGGCTGGGACGTGAAGGAGATCCTTGGAAGTGATTCTGGGGGCAGGCAGAGGCAGTATCACCCCTGGGCTGAGCCTGGGGGTGGTTATGTGAGCACCAAACCCCTGTCAGAAGGGGCATCCCTCGTGGTTTTGCTTTTACTTCTCACACCTCGACCTCTCACACCTGTGTTCCTCACACCTGCACTCCCTGTGCCCTCTAAGCACAGGACCAGCCCTCACCCTCTCTCCTTTTCCAGGGCACCATGTTCTCAGTGGCCCACTTACAAGAAAAGGAAAGATGCATCAAGTGTCACAGGGGATCCGAAAGTGTTTTCATGAGCCCCCAGTCCTTCACTGCCAGAAAAAGCGCTTTTTGTCAATACTAAGAGAAAATAACATGGTGGTGGATAATTGCCCTCGTTTGTCAGTCTGAGCTGATGACTTTCCCGTTTCATTTCCTCCTGTGTAATGTTAGAGGGGACATATATGAGATATTCAGCAAGGACTGAAGCAGGGAAGTCTGCAGGAGTGTTTGGTGGGAGGTCAGGAATTTTTAAGAGGTATTATTACAAGGCGGTGTGGTTTGGGTCATGTTTCTTGTAGACATCTTGTCAGGAAACTTTTTGAATAATAAATTATAATCTTCTTATATATTGTACAAGCTTATTAAACTTAATCTTTAAACATAAAACTGAATTTTGAAAATATCATCAGACAAGCTCAGAAACTAAACAAACAACATAGAAACATAAAAAAGAAGAGAAATAAAACATATGCTGGCCAGAGTTTTAGAGACAGTAGCCCCAGCACAGCAGATTTTAATTAGCAGCTACCTGCAGTGGCAGTGGCCTGGGATGAAATGTTTTGATGTGTGTAAATGTTTCTATAAAACAGTTGAAGCTTTCTTAGATCCTGTATCATTTTTTTCCTGAGCATTGCGGTTTTCCAGCATGGACATTTCACAGACTGGGGTCTCAGGAAGATCTAAAGTCTTTGCTTTCTGTCTTTGTTTCTCCAATACTAAATTGAGGATACTTATATTTATTTACTATGAAAGGCTCTTAGTGCTTCCAAAAACCCAGTACTTAATGACTGGGTAGGACCAGCAGTTGTGGTAGCAAGACTTGAAGGCACAATCTTACCATAAATCCTGCTCACACTTGGACTTGAAAAATAACTCCATATATAATACAGAATTTCTATTTGAAATATTTCTGCTGTGCCATCTTTTGTTAAAAATATTCTTGAGCTTAACCAGCACAGACCTTTTTTGGAAGTGTAAAGCAAGTGATTTCTGTTCATTCTGCCAATGGCAGGGCACTGCTGAGTCTGACTTACCCAAGGCACTTCACAAACTGAAGTCTTAAAGGTGGCTTGGTGAACAAAGCTTCAGCTCTGCTGGGGTTTCCTCATGGCAGGATCTCAGCTCTGGTTTGCATGTGGGGAAATTTGCTTTATCATCATCTCTTCCCTTCCAGATGGGTCAGGACTGCATGGTGAATAGCAGTGATGGAATCACTGACATCACTTTGTGTCCCAAAAAGACATGGGATTATGAGGTGGGTCTTGAAGAGCTTTCGGAGAAGGAGGAGATGCCCAACAGCATGCTCATCCCTTGTTCATCCCAAGGGACTGACTTCATGGTGCAGAAAGTGATGGAAAGGCAGGACCAATGCAGTCTGTGAGTCAGGACTTCATGGTAAGTGCTGATAATGTCTGATAAAGTCAGGAGAGGGTTCATCTTCCTGAGCACAGTCTGATTTATATAATATATAAAGGATAAGGTGTGCTTGGAGTCCTTTACATAAATGCTGCCCCAAGTCAGGCAGGTGGCTGCTGCTTCTGCTTAAAGGAATAGCAGCAAATTACTGGGGTATCCCTTAATTTGTGTGCACTGTGGATCTAAATGGCAGAGACAATCTATGTAAGTGTGTTTACATATGTCCCACCTTCTGTGCCTGTGATGCTCATTTCTGACCTCGTTTTTCTGCCCTGAATTCCCTGGAGCCCAATGTGAAAGATCTTGTCTTGCAGTCTACACCTCCCCCCACATCCCCAGGGAAGTCAGCCCATCCCGTGGAGTCATCAGACGCAGAAGATGCACCATCTCCTCTCCTGATTTACAGCTACACAGTCCAGCCCTGCCCCACGTTGGCAGCTGGCACCTGGTGAGCAGATAATATTTATAGAAATATAAATCAGGGAGCCCCTTTCCAATGTAAATAGTACCAAAAGGATTTGACCCTAGGTACTAATTTCCTGTCTTAATCCATAGTCTAATAGAGTGTTCTTGTAAAATTCAAATTTTCTTCAAAGGTACCTTCTTTCAAGCTCTTGATGGAGGTCGGTGGAATGATGGGTTGTGAATCGCCAGCCTCAGAGTGAGGGTGAATGTGATTCAGGTAATTATGTTGTAGGCACTGTTACATATTAGAGATAACTATAGATTTGTATTATCTGCTGTGTCACATTCAATTGGTGGCTCTTAGAGTCATGTCAGAACTGAAGACACACAGAGCTTTTTAATGGGAAATCTGATTTCACCTGGAGGCATCTTCTCTCTGCAGTCATTCTTCTCTATCCCAGGAAATATTTGTATTCATCAGTATCACAGCAGCTCTTGATGAAAAAAGCAGTCTCCAGTGGTCATGAGGAGATGCTAGAAGGCCTAGGATGAGCAGGCATTTGGAGAAGACAATATGGGGAATATCATGGAACCAAGAGTTTATTCTCTGCATTCCTAATTACCTATGCTTGAATTTCTGTCCATTTCTGTCTATTTTTGTAAGTTCTCCAAGATCAGAAGTAGTATACTATATTGGTACAGAGATGACCATATTGGCTCTAGTCTTATTTTTGGATCTGTTGGTCTTCCTATAACACAAACAATAACTATGGAATACTACCAGACACTGGGGATTCTTTAAAAATTTTATTTCAAAGTGAGATCCAGATCCAGGCTTAGAACAAGAATTTCTGGCACGAGCACAGAACAGGAAAGGGAATTGTACGATCCTTTAATTAACCATGGACCAGGCAAGATACATTGGCAAATCCCATTGAGAAGCTGCTGATTCCAGCAGTGCTCTACAAGGGGACCTTGCATTCTCCTGGAGGAAACATCCTTACAGCTGAACCACACAGCTCATCAGCCCCACATAACTGGCTGGATTTATCCTCTGCAAATTCTCATTCCCGTGTACAGAGTCAGCCCAATGTTGTAAAGCCTGTGAAATTTGATGGGCTCACAGCACGAGGCAGTTTAGCTGCCGCTATGTGAGATCCCCATCTATGTTCAGGTTTATTGAAAACCTCATGTCCCATCTGTTTCTAGATGCTCCTTTCATGTTCCTCATCTCTTTAGGCTCTCTTTTCCAAAGAGTTCACTGGATCCATGTGGACTTAATAAGCGATTTTGGTGTGTGTGTGTATAAGTGCAAGGACCAAGATGTCTTGTTTCATGAAAGTCTGTCACTGATTTATTCCTCCTTCTGCTGCCCTGCTTCCTGTTCATTTCTCCTCTCACTTCCAGAGCGAGGAGCGCTGTTTACATTAAGGATGTTTCTTGTGTTTACAGATGGGGCAGCATTTGTAAATGATTCCAAAGGGTTGTTGTTTCCAAGGAGCCTCTTCAGGCTTTCAAGAAGGGCTCTCACCGTGTTAGTGCTTCGTGCTCACTGTTTGTTTTAAATTTGTTTTATATGTCCTAAAAACATCCCATGGGACTGGCCAACTCCTGATGCTGTTACAACCTCCTTCCCCACCATTTTGTGATGGCTGGACAGCCAGGAATGCATGTGGACACTGGATCCAGCAGCACTTGTCTTCTCCATGTGTGGAATCGAGTGTGGTACCCAGGGGGGTTTATTTCAGAAAGGCATCGTTCCACCTCCTCTCTCTCCCCCATGTGTGCTGAGTCTGCACATCATGACTGGGAGCACTGGAGTTTTACAAAAGCACTTCTTTTTCCTTCAGGAAAAAGAGCAAAACCACACTAGTTTTGTGTTTCATTGCTTTGTGTTCTTTATCTTCTGAGTTCTGCTTGAAAGACACATTTGTTGTTTTGGACATTTTCAAGTTAATTAAAAATATAGTCCAGGAATAGATCAGCCAGAGGCATGGCTCCTCCTGGAAGTCCTTCTGCCACTCATGGTGGAGTTTGTCCTTCTCTTGACATCTGAACTCTAGAGGGACACTGGAAATAAACACATTTATCAGCTAGATGTGCATGCACTTGTCATGGAAGAGTGGACACAAATTTGAATCGACTGCCATCCTTTTTATCCTGGGATGCAGAGGGATATATTTTCCCTACCATCTTGACATAGTTTTGCATAGCCTAAAATAAAAAGCACATGTTTTCATGGAGGCGAAGTGCACCGATATCTAAACTGTCAAAGGGGAACAGCAACCAAGCCAAATATCTTTGGTTAAATGAGGCAGGAATTCAAAGCTGAGCACTGTTGATGAAGAAAATGCCAAATTCATTGTCATTGCTTGTAGTTTTTTATAAAAGAGGAGCGTTCTTGGCTGATCTCAGCAGGAAAATCTAACCTGGAGCCTTGCTGAGCCAGTAAGACCTGAAAATGCATGTGGCAGCTGGCAGAAAGGAGCTGATGGCTTTTGGAAAACCTCCCCTGAGCAGGAGCATTTCTATGTCCTCTAAGTCAAGCATTCAGCTCCTACTTGTTTAACAACTTTATTTAAATTATACTAGACCCAGTTTCTTGGATGAGATGGAAAACTGAGGCCTTAACCTCCTGTTTTATGGATTTTTTTTTAATCCAATTTTAAACTTCACAATGCCCAATGTTCTTACTAAATTGCTGACACTTATGCTCAGTCAAATCCTGGGGGAGTTTTTTTAACCATTTCTTCTCCAATGTAAATTTCCCTGGGAGGAATTGAACTCAGCAGAAATATTTGTCTGAACAAACACAGTGGGAGAAGTCTTAAAAGACACTGCACTTGCTGGAGCTTCTTATGCTTGTGAGAACCGTGGAAAGTATCTAAAGTCACTAAATAGATATTTAAAACCTCAGTTTTGGCAAAAACCATCTCCATTTGGAGATATGTACAGAGAAACTCTTGTAACCTGAAGCATGGAGAAGTTACAGAGTTTGTTTAGAGAAGAATTTTGAATTAAACACAGAAACCTTCCTAGGTATGGGTTTAATACACACAATTTAATTTTTAAACATAATCCATGAGCCAAACTATAGGCAGAGCTGCTGGTGCTGAAATGTTATACAGGAAAAGGTCTGAAAGGAGCTGATACTTCTGTGATAATGCAGCTTTGGGTACTTGATTATTCTTTCCATTTCTGTTTTTACTATGCTCCATTACCAGTAAAATATGCAATGTCAGTCCAGCTCTACCAGTTTTGAAGTCCTGCTTGAGAATTGTAGGAATCTTTTGGCAGGAAAAATGTATCTTTCATATGAAATTCTATAACTATCAAGATAAGTTTTTAAAATATTTTCTTCCTCAAAGAAATGCAGACCAAGCACTGCTCTGCAAACCGACACTTGTCATGAAGCAATGAGTCCAAGCTGCCCAAAAGCAAAGTGAAGAGGCTGCAAGTCCATAAATTTGCTGTTATCTGAGTGCCTTTCAAAAAGGTACTTGAATTGATTTGTATTCTTGGAAATACCATTTTCTGGGTCAGCACTGTAGGATGATGCTGCCAAAACAGTCCTCATCCTTCTGGGGAAAGTGGCAGTTCAGATGTGGATGTACCTGACTGACATGAGCTGTTATCCCCACTTTGGTCTGACAGCAGCTCCCTGGAAGATGCCAACCTTTGGGATTCAGTTCCCACTGCAATGGATTTGAGCAGGAGGTCCTTAGAGAGTCAGTTTTCAAGCCCCTTGACCATCCATGCCTTGAGTTTTAATATTATTCCTACAAGCACTTCTGATGTAAGGCACCTTTGATGTGAAGAGAAAGTTGGGTTCTCTCTCAGCCATTATGGGAAATATTATCTTTCAAAAGAAGGGCAGCATTTACATCTTTAAAAAAATCAATTCAAGATCAGAAGCAATGACTTCCAATGCTATATTTCTTTCAAGTTTTCAGTACCCTGAAGCATCTGAGCTCACCCAATAATGCTGCAGCACTTCAGCTGATCGGTTCCTAGGTAGCCTCCACTGAGATGTATTTGGGTAAGGTACCATGCCATGCCAATATTGTTTTGTGGTGACAATTTTCTGATGTTTGATTTCCCTGAGTAAGACATTGTTGGTGAATCATTATACCAAAATGCAAAGAAGGTAACTTGAGAAAGATGCTTATGTTTCTGTAGCACTTTGCAGCAGATGTCTCCTATTTACTGCTTTATTTTATTGCTTAATGACTGGATCTCGAGTAATTGAACAATTTGACAGATATTTATTTGTAAAACGTGATTCATTTAGTCAGACATTGTGAAACAGCTTCATGCCAGTTCTAGAGATTTTGGTAAAACTTTCTAAAGATGCAAACATTCAAGTAAATTGCTCATGTCAGTAGCACATCCACTTTTTACTGTTCTTTACTGCACACAAATATTTGAGTTGACAAAAAAGCGCTGGTGAACAGACTACAGGGACTTCTGAACTTTAATCAACCACAAGCACTGGCAGGGTTCAGAAGTAATTTCCTAACTATGAATCACCTGCAGACAATGAATCACATTCTGGAGAAGATTGCCAAATAAAACAAGCCATCATGTATAGCTCGCATTGACTGGACTATGGAAAGGCCTTTGATTCACCTAGCTGAAAGAGAAGATGTGATGAAAGCGCTGAAATAAAGGCATAAAAGAATGTAGGAATCCCAAACCACATCTGCTAGTAGTGAATGGCGACATTTAAGTTCGACAAGGAAGATAAAAGAAAGCGAGACTAAGCAAAATAGCAGGCAAGGAGACACTATCTTACTGGAAAAGACTTGCCTGGAGAAGAACTTCACAAAGCATTTCTGGGAAGAAGACCTTAGCTTAACTTCAACCATATGTGCGAGCTCAGATTTCGGCTGTGATGGAGCAGTTGTCTTTGCTGAACTGGCCCAATGATCTCCAGGCGATTTTTAGGGGAATTGAAGTGGAGGGAGAGCAGGGAAGACAAATAGCAGGGGAAGGCTGTGGGGAGAAGACACTCTCCCAGTCGGTCTGGTGCTTGCTGAGGTGAACAGAAAGCTTCTCCAGGGATTCCACAGGCCAAACTCCTGCTGCTGGAGAAGACGTGTTAGGTTTCCACCTCAAACAGGAAGGGGCCAAGAGTTTGGGTGCTAACAATAAAAAAAGGATGGGATCTTGTATAATGTTTTTCAGAGACAGCGCTGAATAAAGGGATAGTGAAATAGGAGAAGAAACCGAAAACTTCCTGGAGACTGTAAAGAATCACACATAAGAGTAAGTCCTACCACAAGGAAAAGAAATAGAAGAAGGGATAAAATTGACTTTTTTTTACTATTTTATTTCATATGAGAGGTCTTTGGCCATGCTCTCCCGAGCAGCGAGACAATAGCTGGTAAAGCAATGACAGCGGAAGCAACGAGAGCCCTGCAATTATCTCCACTTTGATGATTCCCCTCTGGTTGTGCCAGTATTCAATAAACCCTCAAATTGCATGCTGTAGCAGGAGAGTGAATTTACTGCAGCCAAAATCATATGAGTGCAATGAATCAAGACAGCCTTTCCGCACTGCTCAGGTCTGGCTCGTGCGTTCCGCTCCACAGACTAACATATACTGAAAAAAAAAAGGTAAAGCCGAATTCCAAAATCCTTGCAGTACCTACCAGCTAACAGAGAGACACTGCCAGCATAAAGACGTCAAAATTGGTACCTCTGCCCTGGATTAGCTCCTGGATGTTTCTCGGCTTCTCAAATTAGGCAACAGTTAGGTGAAAAACTGCATTTGCTTCACAGAAAGGAGCTGTGGTAGCCCGGCGCTGAGGTGCTGGGCTGTAAAAAGTCCTCTTACGGGGGACTTTACAGACACGCAGCCTTATTTGCAGCTGGCGACAGGCCCTTTGCTTTGATTTGTTTTGGAGAAGTGTGGTCGGAGCGGGGGGACCGTGAGCACTTCCCCGCGCAGCCACGAGAGAGCAGCCGGCAATTAGGGCTGGAGGGCTCGGGCTGCGCCGGGGAGGACATAAATCACCCGCACCGCTCCGAGAAACCCTGCGAGCAGCTCCCTGCTCGCCTTGCGCTCTTCAAACAAAATTGGAGTTAGGAATGCAAGCCGGGGTTGACTAAACCCGCGCTACTTGTTTGGAGTCGCTGCGAGGTTTAGCTGTGGGTTGGTGCATGGATGGGGAGGAGGCTGCGGATGTTGCCCCGGAGCAGAGGATGGGGGAGTTTGTCCCCTGGCTTAGGATATTCTTGTTTAAAGCCAAAGGCTGCCTAATGACTGCTGGCAACATCGACAGCCCTTTCACGGCGGCAGCTCTGTACCTAAAAGTCTAAAAGTTAAGTTGTCCGTTTTCCTGTGCGCTGAATAATACTCAGGCATTGGCTGATCAAAGCGCCTGCCCCATGAAATGCAGCTGAAATAAGTTTTCCACACTTTATTTCTCACATGTTAGATACATTGATAGAGACAAGAAATGTTGTGTGGACAAGCAGGCACGGGGAGGGGGCCTGTGGGGGTCTCTTGCCTGCTGCTGTCCCCGCCAGGGCACGTTCCATCGAATCACAGAATCATTTAGGTTGGAAAAGACCTCTAAAATCATCGAGTCCAACCACTCCTGATGCTCCTGTGAAGAATTGCAGCACTCCCAGCTCTCTTGGTTATAAACTCAAACCTTTGTTTTCAAAGAGCTTATGCCAGTTTTCACTGTGAGGTTTGGGGTGAGCTACCAAGAAAGGAACACAAATATAAATAATAGAAAATCATTTATGTTCCTGGACAATATTTTCAAACATGGATAGTATTTAAAAAACGCAGCAATCCCCTGAAACCTCAGATACATATGAATCATGTAGTTCACGAGGCACATGTTTACTTGTGTGGTTACTGGGGTACATATTTTCACAGGCATGTAAGAGCAACTCCCGGGCGTGAGTCTGGGGCAGCATGCCCGGCCCAGAGCTGGGATGTCCGAGGCTTGATCCCATCCTGCTGCCAGAGCCTTGCACACCTCCAGACGTGTCCTGGCTATGCTTGAGCAAGGCTGGGGTCAGTGTCCTCCACAGGACAGGGGCAATGCCCTGCGTGGCATAGTGAGTATCCTCAGCAAAGGGGCTTTGGCTCTTTGGTTTCAGCTGTGGGGTGTCCCTGAGATGGGGCTCCATCACTTGGGGCAGATACTTTACTCCCAGGACTGGGTTTGGGAAAGCTTTCTCTTGGGAGGAGGAGGAGGAGGAAAGGAGGGAGAGGGTGCCTAAGACCAAGGAGTCTGTAAAGAGATTTTAGTGCTTTGCCCCGCGTCCTCAAAGGCACTGAGCTCCCAGTGAGGCGTGTTTGCAGCAGCACCAGCCCTCTTCCCTGATACTGTCAAGTTGGAGCCTTACAACAGAGATAAAAAAACCCCAACAATAAACAAAAAAGTAAAGTCAAAAAACAACAAAGTAATTAACCGCCAGTACAGCCCTGTGTGTTTTTTTCTCTTTGGCAGCCCCTCGCAGAGACGCTCTGGCTCCAGCCATTCAAGCAGTTTCCTATGACGACTTCAAAACCAAGCACCACCAGCACCAACCAGCAGCTCTGCCATGGCTGACCTGTACTGACCCTGGGACAGGACACACAGAGCCCACACAGGACTGGTGGGTGAACCCCCTCACCTTTCAGCCAGGTGGAGTTTGAAGCCACCTCCTCATTCCCAGCGTTTCTCACAGCCATCGTGGCTGCTCTATCCTCATGGTGAGCACGTTCTCCAAATGGCATTAATACATACACAATTAAATACAATACTTGTATGTAAGTACCTATTATTATATGCAATTTATGAGTATTTTGAGTACATAAAACCAGGAAGGAGAGAAAAGCAGCAAAATGTGTTTGAAACCACTTTAAGCCTGGGGATATTTCCAGCCCTGCCTTAGGGAGAGTCAGCCCCTAATTCAGCAGAGCCTTCATTCAGGTTACCCTGTGGAGGAATTCCACTAATTAGGTCTACACTTAAATATTAGAGAAATGGTAAGAAAACAAATTCTTGCTAGATACTTAATAAACACTTAATATTTAGTACTTAATAAAAAGGTTTATGTCAATATACTCAGCTGAGAGAGATCAGATGGTTGGTTCAATAACCAGGTGCTATGAAATGTAGTAGAAGGTGCTTTGAAGGACACCCATAGTGCTTGCTGGGGCAGTGAAAAAAAATTCTCCAAATGAAGTACATAATGGATCTATTTCTCTAAATAGATTTGGGGTTACTGACAGGCCATAACAGCCACTGTGTGGTGGTACCACAGGAAAAGCAGTGCCAAGCAGCCAGTGCTCAAATTTTCACTGTTTTCTCACTCCCTTCATTTGATCATCCTAAAATGTTTTCAGAAGTTGAAATTTTTCCTCCTGTTGTACCCAGCAAAAGTTGTTTATATCGACTGCAAACAAATCTTAACTGAATCTCTACAACTGATGTCTAAGTTCAGTGAACAAAAATAATCATTCCAAAAAGTGTTTAAGGTGAAACCAAGCTAGGGTTGCAAAAGGCTGGTGGAAAACATATTGGATGGCATGGGCTGACAGTCAGGCTGCTAAAGACACCTTCTGGATCAGTTTTAGGAATTGCTTATTAACCACTTCAATAATAAACAGAGAGATTAAGGGCACACAATAAAAGAAAATCCAGTGGATATTTCACTCAATATCTTCAAGCACGACACATTTATTTCATTCAAAAATTCTTCGTTGTTGACTCTGTAATGTGATTCAATGTTTACTTCAGCTAATGATTTTTAGGGATCTTTCATTGGCCTTTTGGGGATATAAACGCAGTGAAGAGCTGCGAGACATGTAAGGGTTAAGTTTGGTTTGGAAATATAAACCATATCAGTGGAATTTAAATTATTATTTAATCTTCACCAACAAGTTTCTGGAAGACCATACACCCTGAAAGCATTGTACAGTGACAGAGTGATGAAACATAGCAAGGGGCTCGATGCTGTAATGCAAAAGAAGGGTTTTATTCCCATATTTGTCTTCATTTATGCGCTTTGGGGTCATCAGGAATGGCCCCAAAGGTGGGTACTGCTCTTGGAAGATGCTGAGAAATTAATTACTTTCAGGGTTCTTCTCTAGTAGACACTGACTGTTAAGTGGTTTCTAGTTCATCCCCTAAAGTGTGGGTTTAGAAGTAAATGTGCCCGTTTCCAGTTTCTTTCTGAGGGAAATATTATAGTGTATTTAAAATTCAACTTAACTGCATTTCTGCAAGTCACATTACGCTGAGGACGGGCTGCTAGGGAAAGACAGACCAGGAAGTTGGTCTTTAAAGAGGTTCTCATTTCTGCTCTGAGCTAAAGGTTACTTCTCACGGCAGAATTTTGAAGCGAGTGAGTGAAGTGCAAGGGGAGTTAGTTCTTTTGTCAGGCTTAAGAAAATAAGTTAGAGTGGGTCCTTGCAGTTTGCTGATCCAGGATTGTTTTAAGATACAATTGTTAGGCATGTTTTAAAAAGAAAAAAAAGATCTTTCAAGAGCTCATTTCCCAGAACATTACCAGCCAACAGCACTAATGGGCTCACGCCACACAACAATTGTTGACTAATACTATGTGCTTTGCAAAGAAAAAAAAAAAAAAAGAAGAAACAAACTGTTATATGTTTTCTGTTGAGATATATTTAGAGAGCTTTCTTATTGTTAAGAGCTTTAGGAACAATAATCAGTGGTATGTCATTCTGGTATTGTTAGCAAAGTCCTTTCTATTGAATTTTCAAGATGTTGTAAAGTGAGATTATGTGAGTAGCACCTCTGGACACTTTTTCCCATCATTGTGTTGGTATCAATCGCTGACTTCCACTGTTTCTCCTGGTATTAAATGAAAATGTTGTTTCCCACTACGCTGATTGGAGGCTGTATAATGCATGACATAACTGATAACCCTACTGAGATTACACATTGTAAGATTCGAACTGCATGAGAAATTTGGACAACAAAGTAGGTGGCCACTTGGACTGGGAGACACAGTTTAAAAGAAAATGTACTGGGATCATTGTTTCAGCTGAAATGAAGAAACATTACAAATGGATAATTTACAAGGCTGGTTCCTCAGGTTTTGGGAAAATGCTTCTTTTTATTTTCCCTTGTTGTTCTGCGGGGACAGTAGCTAGAATATATTTTCCAAGGGCAAAGTGTTGCCCTAAGGCACCCCAGCCTTGCTCACCCCTGGCAGAGCTGTATTAGAGCAGAAACCCACCCCCTGCTGAGACTCCTGATATTTTCCAAAGAGGAAATATTAAAAGGCAGAGTGGAGGAGGAGTAAGTTATACTTTGGAATAGCGGCGAGCTGAGAAAGCCAGATTTTTTGACTCTATAATAAAAAACCCTGAAAATAATGAAAGGCTTTGAGCTGACTTCTGTGTTACACCCCACCAGTATCTGGGCAACATAAAGAGCAACATAGGGAGTTCCCTTATAGCAGGTCCTGGCTGGTGCCATTTCCCTTACACCACATCAGGTTGGTTTGGTCTTGCACTTGTGCTTCAGAAGGATTTTTTTGGAGAGACAACTGGTCTGGTCAATGCCTCTGTGCCATCCTGCTGCTTATCAATGCCTGCTTTTTTCCCCTAGCACCATTCCAAGTTTAAGGTCATTCAAGATTTTAGTTGTGGGGTTTTTTTGGGGTGGGATTTACCCCAGTCTCTGTTCCTGCTCTACTTTGTTCTTCACACAGTGGTTTTCTCTCCAACTTTGCTGTTTCCTAATCTAATAGAGGGTGGCATGTTCAGATCTTGGCTTATGGCTGGCACGAGGGGAAGAAGAGGTCACTGGCATCCCACTCCCTGTCCTTCCTTACAGGCAGCAAAGAAAAACTCAGCTGGGGAAAAAATCAGCTACAAGCCATGCTCCTGCCCTTCAGCACTTCTCAGACTGGTTCCTATGCTCAGCCAGGGCAGGGACAAATTCAGACCTGACTCTGGCACTCCTCAGCTGATGGGGTGTTAGGTCCAAGCAGTAGTTCTTGATCTCCCATTCAGCGATTTTATGGATGGGTGTAAAGCTGGAGCGAGTTGCTCCATGCAGTGGTTAAGGTTTTAATAGCTCTTAAGTAATAAAAACAGCAGAACTGCTTCCAGTGAGTACCAGGGAATCAAGTCTAAATGTAATAAAGGTCTCTCCTTCGTTATGGTGGATTGAAAAGTGTTTTGTGGCTTGTGGTTACATGGAACAGAGGGGCTGGGGATCTTTCTGAACCAAACTTTTATTACACCAGTGTGATTGCAGATGACTGGACTCGACACCTCTGGGAGTCCCTCCTGAGGAGGGGTAGGCACACTTCAGCATGCTGGGACTTCACATTAGTCCAAGGGTGGCAAAGATCATCCTCCCTTAAGACCCGAGCCCAAGGCTGGGTGCTAGAAACGATTCCTAGCCCTGCTCAGACAGGAGATGAATTCAAGAGAAGACCCACCAGACTGGTGCCCAACAGGCCCTGCAGGCACAGGGGGCAGGGACAGACTCTAATGGGGCCTGTTCAACTGGACAAGGAGTGATGGTTTTAAACTAAAATATAGATTTAGACTAGACATGAAGAAGAAATTTTTACAATGAGGGTGGTGAGGCCCTCTGGTTGCCCAGAGAAGCTGTGGCTGCCCCATCCCTGGAAGTGTTCAAGGCCAGTCTATGGAAGGAGCCCCTGCCCATCGCAGGGGGCAGAGGGGTTGGAACTAGATGGCCTTTAGAGGTCCCCTCTAGTCCACACTATTGTATGTCTCTATGAAAGAGTTGGGTACAGTAAAACACTTGGTTCCTTAATTAGAAGGATCAAAATCCTTAAAATATTTATAGGAATCAGTTTTGAATGTAGATCATTAGGTTTTGTCGTCCAATGTTTTGCTTTCATTTGGATTGTGGATGACCTGATACTGAGCCTACTGGGATTTTCCCACAAATCCCTCTGAAATTCAGGAGAGGTTGAATGCTTAAATTAATTTCAACATCTCAGCTCATGCCTTAATTTTAATATTTTTATTCTAGTGTACCAGCACTTCAGATGTTAAAAAAACTCTTTTTATTTTGGGAGTGGAGAGGGATGTGTGGATGAGACGAGAGGACCCTTGGAGGATGCTGGTTTCAGGTTTACATTTTGTGTGTGGAGAAGGCAGCTCACCACCTTTCTCTCCTGTGATGGTAGCTAATGCAGGAGACCCCACACTGAGCTGCAGCTGAGCACCCCGAGCTCTCTTATCCACTGCTGAAATCTCTCACTCCTCTTGTGAACTTTTCCAGGCAATTTTCTAGCAGGAGTTCCTCTGCTGGCCACCCTTGGGAAGACAGACGGGCTGGTGTGGCCCGGACAAAGGGGCTGCTTTGCTGCAGGACCGCCTTACACCACTGCATACCTCACCCCAATTAGCACGAGCCCGCCTCGACCTTAATTGGGCCTGACACGCGCCTGTGGAAAGAGATTCCCCGGGAATTAAAGCGCTACTTCTCTAGTTTGAGTTGGCTGGTGATGTGAAACATGACATGATTTTGGAGAATTTTTTGTGCTTACCATGAAACAAATCTGCCACAGGTATCAAGCGGGCTTTGTGTTGGGGCTCTAATCATATTACAAATTGAACGCTTCCACATGTGCTCGCTGGCACATCTACCCTCGGCTATCTCACATGTATCTGCCCCAAGGTACAGATGCTGAGGTCTTGACATAGCATAATATGGATTTAAATATATTTTCCAGATTGCCTTAGCACATGTTAATGAAAATGAGGAGTAAAAGGCCCGAAAGAAGCAGCTGTTTAAAATTTTCTTCAATCCCTGAAAATCAACTTCTTAATTACTGATAATTTAAGCATCAAAATCATCACTAACCCTCTTCTCCCACTAGACCCTCCCAAGCTGGGAGGCCGGCCTGAAGACTCTTGGGCAAAGCTTTTTCTTAGAAGTGTAACATTTCATCAAATTTCTTTAGCCTTTCTGGAATTAATTAGTATTAAAATAAAGCAGGGAAAAGGCGGGCGCCTGCTGGAGGTGCCTTCTGTCAGACCCCCCGCTCAGCCAGCCAGAGCAGACACTGCTAAAGCTCATTGTACCACAGTACTTTTTTATTTCCACAGCACCTTTCATAATAAAAGGTTCCCCAAACTTCTCCAAGTGGATTTATAGATATAAATAGCTTCAACTGCCATTAAAATGTGCACCCCCTTGGATCAAAAAAAGGAGGCTCTGCTTCCAACCTGCAGAAGAATCTGTGTTCGGTCTGGTTTATGTTCATACCTAGAGGGGCAGGCATTTCCAAGCAAAGTTTAGGCAGAGGTTTTGGGATAAAGGCTTGCAAGATGTACCATGAGTTCCTGGATCACTGTGTGGCCATGGGGCCTCTTTCCAGGGATTATCTAAACGTTTGTCTGATTAAAATCTAAATTCTGGGATAATTTTGCTGAAAATTGTTTTGCTCTAGCAGCAAATGAGTCTGAACCAGGGGGAAAAAATGGAAAAGAAGAGGAATACAGTACTTATTTTTTACTTTTTATTTGATGTTCACCATCTCCCCAGACCTCACTAACAGAATCTGAACTTGAGCCTTTCCTAAAGCTGGCACCATTTTCTGTACAGAAACAGAAGTTGAATTAATTTGGCTTTTGTCAGCCCCAGACTAGGTGCACTCACAGACCTACAGAGCCAGTCAGTGGATGGGAGAGAGCCTGGTTTTGGCCAGGCTGCAGAATACATTTTCCTGCAAACTGGAGCCCTGGCAAGGAATGTGGGCTTTGACATGGAAAAAGCGGTTTCTGTTTGCTTCTGGATACCTTTGTTTTGTTTAAATCATTACTGGAAGCATCTTTAAAACTAACTTTTCCACACCACTCTACGAGTGACCAACAAAACCACAACTGGGACTGAATATAGCTGGAAGGTGGAGAGTGCAGCGGAGCCATCCAGGAGCTCACAGTGAGTCTCTGCGTATGAGAGACCTGACAGAAAGTTTTAAAGTTCAAGACATGAATGGAGTAACGGGCCAAACTGAATAGCTGAGCAAAAGCAGCCCTGCAAATGCTTTTATAATAACTTCCCCTCCCATTACTCCACAAATGTACCCATTGGAAACAGCAGCTGACATGGGAATGGTGACTGGGACCTGCAGGGGTATTGAGGAGCTGGGCCAGGGTGAAATATTGATTAATCATCTTGTCATGCTGGGGCTTTGTTAGGTTCTGTAGATAGGAATTGAGAGGGTAATGTGCAGCTCCTCCATCTAGGAAGGCTGTTGGATCACATGGGAATGATTTGTTGACTTACAGAAAAGTACCACAGTGGGGTGAACAGCAGGATGATGCTGAAATAAGGCAACGGGATTTTTGAAAAGTATTGACTTTTGTTTTTCCTTAAAAAAAAAATAGGAAATCACTGTAGCAGAAAGTCAGAAACATCAATCCTCACTCAGCAATCTGTTTGCATCTGGACAAGTGCACCTGTGCGGTCCATAGGGCAGGGTACGACACAAAGACAAAAATGATCCAGTTTTCCTTGTTTTTTGGGGGATGAGATGAGTAATCTAATCTGGGTTTGCTCTTCAGCTATTCCTCTGGGTGAACAGCTCCGGCACTGAGAAAAGGCAATGAAAATCAAGCTCATGGTAATGGATCTACATGGAGTTGAAGGACTTGTTGTGGTATTATAGAAATACTTTTTGTCCCCTCTGCTCACGAAACCCCATGGGCAGTGCTGCTGGGTGGGATACTTTGACAAGAAAATGCCAAGTTCCAGGCAACCAATGGGAAAATCAGCCCAGGGATGGGATGAGGGGGTGGCAGTCGCTCCCTGCTGGGGAGCAGAGCTGGGTATGGGCAGGCTGAACTAACCCTGAGCTCAGCTTAAGGAGCCCGGCACGGGGGAAAACCCAGACTGGATCCCTGAAATACGGAATGGGAGAAAACCCGGACTGGAGTTTTTTCTGGAGTATGGAATGGGGGAAAACCCGGACTGGAGTTTTTTCTGGAGTATGGAATGAGGGAAAACGTGGACTGGATTTTCCCTGAAATACGGAATGGGGGAAAACCTGGACTGGATTTTTCCCAAAGTACAGAATGGGGGAAAACCCAGACTGGATTTTCCCTGAAATATGGAATGGGGGGAAACCCGGACTGGATTCTTTCTGGAGTATAGAATGGGGAAAACCCGGACTGGATTTTTCCCAGAATACGGAATGGGGGGAAACCCGGACTGGATTTTTCCCTGAATACAGAATGGGTATAACTTAATTTCACACGCAGTGTATTCTTGCGTTCAGCCGAGGCTAATCCAGAGGAAAATCAAGGGAGGGAGATTGAAAGGGGACATCCCAGAATTTTCTATTGCTGAAAAATCCCTTTGTTTTGCTACATTGGTAATCTTTGTAGTAAGCTTTACAAAGCTCCTCTGTGAGGTACCACACAAGAATTTAACAATCAGAACACTCTTGCTATTTGAGGTTTTCCTGATGTCCAAGCCTTCCTGCCCTGCACTGCTATTGAACCTGTTGCTGTTATTTGTGAGTTTCAGAAGATCCTGCCTGCCTTCCTCCCCACTCTCAGTCACCTGAGTGTAGCCTTTTTGACACGATCTATTGCTTTTCTTCTCACCTGAACAGATCAGTTCTTCCATAATTCTTCCTTTCACAACTTCCAGAGCACTAAATTAATTCTTTTCCACTTCTAAAAGAGAATAAACCTTAAGCCCAGTAAAACAAATCAGGAGAAAGGGAAATTCTGTAAGAGGTGTTTTCACAGAAGCCAGAACCTTCCCCTGCTCTCTGCCACTCTATGTTTCTTAATTTTTAATTTCCTGCTTCTTTACGTAGTTTTATGCAAAGCATATTTTTGTTCGTCCTTGCGTGATGGCTTTTGGGTGGAAGAGGACACTCCAGGGTTGTTATATCAGCTTTCAAATAAGCTTTGACAGAACTTGCTCTCATTTTGAAGTCTGAAATCATAGAGAAACAGCTCTCCTGGGCATAAACCTGGATAAACCCAGCTCCTATTGAAAGTCAAGTTGTGTGTTTATTATTAGCAAACAACGGTGAAGTTATTAGGGAATGGCATTTCCAAGGAACTGTTGAATAAAGACATGTGTTTACTGTTAGTTGTAAAACAGCAATAAAATTGCAGCCATAGCCCATTTATTGTGTGTGGAGGTGGCAGGTGCAGTCTGACTGAAGCAACCCAACACCACAGGAGGACTGAACTTTGCTTGGAGTCAGTTCAGTTTGACAGGAACAACAATTCAGATTTTTTTCACTTTGTCTGACAGGGTGGAAATACCTGCACTCCTCTGGGGCTGCTCACAGGGTTGGACCGACGTGGAAACGCTGGTGGAAAAGCCCTGGGCTGCAGGGAGCCATCACACAGCGTTCCACAGACCCAGGTCTGCTGCACCTGGATGCTCCCACCTCCCATGGCGGGATCTTCCTGGGTCACCCACGGTCCCGCTGCGCCCCTTGGAACTGCTCATCATCCTGCTGCTCCTGCAGGTGGGTGTGGGCTGGGATGTGGGCAGGGGAATCCGGCTGCACGGGGGGCACAGCAGGAGGATGGAGCCAGGATCTTCTTGAGGGTCAGAGCAGTAGGACGAGAGGCAACGAGGGCAGGAGATGGCAACAAGAACATTCCACCTGAACACGAGGAAAACTTCACTGTGCAGGTGGCTGGGCCCTGGAACAGGCTGAGTGGAGAAGTGATGCAGTGTCCTTCCCTGGAGACACTCAGAATCCATGTGGACACAATCCTGGGTAATGTGCTTGAGAGGACCTGCTGGAGCAGGGAGGCTGGACCAGATGATCTCCAGTGATCCCTTCCCACCTTAACCACTCTGTGAGTCTGTTTGTCCCTGCATGGTGCCTCCGAAACAGGCGGTTCCTGGGCTCAGGTCTCTGGGAAGGGCTTTCCAGGGGTGGGGACCCTCTGCTCATTCTGCTAGGGGTACCAGAGTGTTCACACCTGGCTGAGCATGCTGGTGCCATGTGAATCATCATCCCCCCAGGAATTCAGTGACATTTCCATGAGTGTTTCTGTGGGATTCATGGTCCTGTACTGTGTTGTTGTTCCTTTCTAGCAGTGCCCCTGGCTGGAATGGAGACAGCTCTACCCTGAGCCATGGCCATGCAGGTGCACACAAGGGGTGGGGAAGCCGGAAAACACCCAGTTAAAGCTTCCAAAATGATTAAAAGGGATTACACATAGAAAAGGGGGAAAAGATCTTGTTCGGGGGGTCCAGCAGAGCTGAACTTGGAACAAATCCAACAGAGACAACTTGCAAGTGCCGAGTTGCAGCCTTGCTCGCTGTTTATACATCATAGAGCTTTCCCCTGGATATAACCAGCTTTACAGTTCCAAGGAATTCCTGGTGAACCCCATTCATTGCTCAGCAGGTTTATAACCATGACAATTTTACAAGTATTTTCTCTTCAGAATAAAGTCACAGGGTAAAGGCCTTTGCCTGAGTCTGGGCAGGCAGAGATCCATTTCTGGAAACATTTGATAGTATGAGTCATAAATCCCAAAATTTTCAAGGAAAGTGATGAGAAGTGGGAGAAAAGTGTCCAAGTTACCTGTGAGCAAATGGCAGTGGTGTAATTTGAGCATTGTCCTTTGAGGTGAAAGATTTTCAGTAAGAAGCAGTATTTGAGGCAGGGAAGGAGCTTGCATTTATAAAAAGGCAAAATGTGCCAATTTGGGTGTAGTCACCATTCTCAGTGATTCATTTTATTCATCTGAGTTAGAGATTTTGGTCAGGTGATCACCTTCCGGTAAATCAGCTGTGTTTGGAACACTTCAAGTCACACCACAGAGCCCCTGAGACTCTGAAATACTCCCCAGACTTAACTCTTTTTTGCAAGTCAGTTCATGTCCTGTCAATATCAGACAACTTCTAAAAGAACATTGGACACAGAGAGACAGGGGTGAATATTTAAAAAACTGGAGATACTTGATTTAGGAAAAGCCCCAGAGATGATACCATGGACTGGTAGATACATGGAAACATGGACACAGTCTTTTTATGGGGTCTGGCATCACCTGGCCAGAGAATTGGTCTCACAGCTCTCATGGCATTCATTTGGAATGAGATGGATGATATTTGTGATATTTGTGGAGTTAAGGGTTAGATACAATTCAGTACAACACTGTCAAAACTGGCTCAGTATGTTTCTATGAAGGCAAATTCCTCCTAGACAACACATCAAGGGTTTCTAGTGACCCAAACTTGTCACAATTGCTTTTCTTTTTTTCTCAAGGTTACTGCTGCTGACAGTTTTTATCATGAAATAGAAAATTTCAGTTTAAGACAAGCCATCAGAAGGAAAGGTATTCAGGTTTGTAGTCAGTATTATTTAATAACAGATACACAACAGCTAACTGTGCACACTGTGACACTAAACCCACTTTTTTATCCAATAGGGGATGGATTCTTATCAGTCAGTCTGTGACCTCTGAAGTGAACAAAAATGATCTGAATTATCACCACCACTGATGTTCAAGAGGAGGACAAAGGATCATTCCCCAAATATGCTGGACAGGTACAACAAACACAAACTAAAATGCTCTCTTTCTTTTTTTCCTTTTAAAAGGAAAAGCCTCATTTTATGCAGCTGGAGGCTCATTTAGCTTCTCAGCCATGGATTTTGGTCACTCTGGTGAGTGAATATTTCACTATGCACCAGCCAAGCCAGTGCTTTCCAGCGTTGTCCCCACAAGCAGCAGGCGGGCAAAACTCAAACTCAGGGCTCCACAAATGCCTTTGAAGGTGACACTGCACCAACCTCTTCTGTGAAATGACCTAAATACCCCTCTTTTCCAAGGTAGTGTTTGGAAACTTAAAGGACTTAACTAAACCCCTCCAACAGTCGGTCTATTGAGAGGCTCTGGCTCGTGTCCCATATTTCATGGCCAAGTCCAAGACACCTCCCAGTGCCCCATCCTCTGGTTGCCCTCACGATCCCACAGATCCATCTTTGCTCCCCAGACTGCAGAGGAAATGTGCCTTTTTTGCCCCGACTCAGACAAAACCAAGACAAAAGGAAATAGATCCCTTCAGTTTTGTAGTCCTTTATTATTTTTTTTAAGTTGATCCTCCCATAGTAATGTACTGAAATGCGTAACAGTTACATTGTACAAAGCATTTAAAGAAAGTACCTCAACTTGCCGATTATTTCAAAATGAGATTATAAACAAAAAGAAAAATAAATCTGGTCCCTCACTAAAGGCAAAAAAAACCCCCAAAAATAACTGAATACCTTCCGTTATTTATTTATTTTTTTGAAACATAAATTTGGAACACTTCATCTTACAAATAGGATTAACATGAACATAACATCACACAAGCTCGCAGACAACCAGCATAAAATATTGGGTACAGTTTTTTTTAATCAGAAGAATCATGCTTTCATGAAGAAATTATAACTGTTTATACAATCGAATCAATTTACTGTATTACAAAAAAAAAAACTGAACAAAACTAAGTCGCATCTATTAGTTATTTAGTTCATTAAAAGGCAAAAAAATAAAATAAAAGAGGAATGTAAGAAAATTTCAAACACTGTTTTGCACTCCCATATACACAGATCAGTTCACCTCACTTTTTTGGAAGTACATGGGTGCCTTACATCGTAACGCAGTGGGGGACTGGAGCAGTGCTGTTTGTTACAGGAACAGTGCTATTGTAATCAACAAACAATCGTTTGCCAACAAATAAATACATAGTACACACAAACACAAAGGAGAAATTAAGAGGGTAAGGGGAAAGGAAACAATACAACAAAATAGTGACATGATTGTCGAAAATTAAAAATCTCCTTACAATGATTCGAACTAGTGGTGTTGTCAATGAACGTGGTGCTTTCACGGATTTATCTGGATGATTTAGCTTCTTGGAGTAGTGAACATTCATAGTTTACAATATACACAAGCCTCTTATGTATTGTTTCTCAGAGTTCTTTCTTTTTCTGTCATTTTTTTCTCCTTGTTTTTCCTTTTTTATTAACAATGCAGTTGAGAAGGCAAAAGAATTACGGAGAGAACAAAATATTCCCTGTTACTTCATTCTACATTTACGATGGATAGTGTGCATTTGATAGAACTATTTTCTTTCTTTGAAGGGCTAAAATGCATAAAGCTTTAATGAAGAGATTTGTACATAAAAGCAACTGTTCCCAATCCTGTGTCAAACTATCTTATACAAAAAGAAAATCAATTCAGTTCCTACTTTAAAGGAGTGCCCATGTGTGTATCAACGCAGTCTTAACCCTTCTGCCCCTGCCCCTCAAAGCTGGGTGAACTGGAAGACACTTTTTCCCAGCCCCGTTTACATAATCCACTGAAACCGTTTGTGTTTTTTTTTTTTTTTGTCGCATTGATCCTCCAGAAGTCAGCAGCTGCCTTTGCTGTGCAAAACAAAATATTGAGAATAAATAGTTTCTTTCTTTTTTAAAATTATTCAGTTTAAGGTCACCGGACTTTAAATGAGTGACCCTGCAGATTTATAAGGCATTCTGCTCAGCAGTCTTTTAAATAGTCATATATGAAAGAGCCATGCTACTGGTTTGGACTTGGTCCCATCCTCGGTAAGACTCCGCACTGTCATACGTGACTGATGGACTGGATGGCGCTGGATTCCGCGGCGGCTCTCGCCATACTGTGCCACATGTTGGGAGAACTGTGGGATGCAGAATGAAGGGAGTCCTTGTCGGAGAGAGAGAGCATCATGGCATAGGCCTGCACAGGGACAGAAGAAGGACAAAGAGGTCACACTCCCGTGGCGGGGTTCTGAGCTTGGACCTGTGCCACCCCTGCGTGGTCAGGGCAGCAGTCAGGCTACAGCCACTGGTCTCAACTTTGTTAAAAAAAACCCCAACAAAATGCTTTAGGTGAAACCACTGTCAACCCTTTCACTAACACTTTTGACTCACTAGCAGTAATAATAATTTCTGCTTTCATCTGGTTTCACAAAGCTCAGAGAAACCTTTGATAGTAGACAAGGTCCCAAAGTCTCCTTTGCCTTCAGAGTCTTGGCACAGGAGGCTCTTTTCAAGAGGCGGAGGAATCATATTATCCCTTGTCTCGTCCTGTATTTCACCAAATATAACAGTATCCTTTGCTGACCTTTCATACATGCATATTCTGCAGTTTTTGAAACAGGAATCTTTCAAAGGGGCTAAAAAAAACCATTTTAATTAATTAATGTTTAGAAAACGGCAAGAAATAGCATGAGGATACCATTTCAGTTATTGCTGTTTGTAAAACATGCTGAGGACCTAGAGGTGATACCATCCAACAGGCTGGAAAAAATGCCAAAAAGCTAAGCCAGCCAGAAGATCAAGTCACATCCCTGTGAGGCTGCAGATAAACTCCACAGCACCAGTGTCAGCAGAGTGGGACTAGTTCTTACCATGGCATTTCTGTGGGCACCAGGCAGAACGAAAATAGCAAAAAAAGTAAGAAAAAAGTATGGAAATCCTCCGTTCTCAGGGACCAGAGCACCCTATCATGTCTCTGGGGTGAGGTGGGATGTCAGGTCAGGCTGAGGTTTATGGACATGGAGAACAGCCCTGTCTGACAAAGCTGGAACAACTCTGCCTGCCACACACTAACAGCTTAATCCTGTGGGTATTTGGTGACAATAACATTTTAACTGAGTTAAGCTTTTACCTGGGATTTGGATTTCCTGTACAATGGTTGCTTGAGGTCCTCTGGCAGCTGGGAAGCATTGAAAGCTGCCAATTCAGCTTCACTGTATTGATTTTCTTCCATTTTCCTCATTTTGAGGCTATCTGTGAAGTGCCTTATGTGGTCCAAAGCCGAAAGTCCAGTCTTATTATACTCCTCTTCTTTATACCTACAAAAACACCAAGGAGGTTTTAATGTCAATTAAATAACCCTCTCTGCATTCCCTCATCTTCTCAAATTTACACATCTGAGCAATTTCTCCCTTTTTCACTTTAATAAGCCACCTTGCCTTATGGAGTGGTGATCCTGAAATAAAAAGAATTCCCTTTTCTGTTCTAAAGAAAGGGCAGTTGAGTGGGGGAGGGAGTTTGTCTCTCTCATGGTGTCTCCACAGCCTTCCGCAAGGCCATTATGAGAGATCCAGGACGGTTCACGGAGCAGATAACGTCTCTCCCATGGAACTGTCTCACCCTGCTTCCTGTCTCACCCAGAACCTCACAATAGCTCCCCAAGCACAGTCAATTTTGCTATCAAGGGCTCCAGACTGCATGAAGAGGCTGAAAGCAGGGCTGGTGTTGACCCAAACACAGACGCACGCTGCTATTGTAAGTGGGAAGCAGCTGCTCCGGACCGGTTCCCACGGCACCGGTTTGGTGCTGGCACTCTTGTATGGTTTATTGTTCTTATTCCGCCTATCGGGCACACCAATACTCGGAAGGAACCAACCTGCCAGGGGAAGCTTTGCAGTTCATGTCCAAAGTACTCGTTTCCTCATAATCCTCCTCGGGAGTGCCCTCGTGCATGTCACTTGTCGCGGGCTCTTTCACTGCTTTCCCTGCCATTTCGCTCTCTTCGTCTTCTTCATCCATCATTACTTCATCTTCTGCCTCCTCATCATCCAACAGATCCGAGTTCTGGCTGGCTACCATGGCTTTTTCATCCTTAAAGTGGCTGCCATTCATTCTGAAAGTACCAAAACAAACCCAAGCTATAAACACAAATCAGATATGAAAGCTCTTCATCGGCAGACTCTTGGAGACAGATCTGAAAAGCATCTGTCCCAGCAGAATAAAGTGATTTCTGTATTTCATATCTTGCTTAGCTTCACAGAAAATTAGCACTGGAGAAAATTGCACTCAGAAATCAGTGGGACGTTTACAGCACCATCACCATGGGATTTTCCTGTTATCCTGCTAAAACTACTGTTCTAACAGAGGCATGTTCAGATAACCATTCCAAATTTTCTCATGCATTATTACATCTCAAGTTTCCAATCATACATGTAGTCTGGGCAAAACAACTCACTGCCTTTTAACAGAAGCTGTAGGGGCCAAGAAACTCTGAAAATCGGATCTGGCATTTTTAACAAAAACGACATCCAATATTGTGTTCAGAGTTTTAAAGTCAAAATTACACGCATAATTAATTTAGCACACTACCCTCCCTTTGGAAGCCATACTGCTTCACTGAATGTATGGATTTCCTACATGGGAACCTAAGAGACTTCAGCTGGGGACCTGAAGAGTGGTCTGCAATATCGCCTCTGTGCTGAACTGGGTTATTGACTGATTTGAAGGGTAAAAAGCAATGAAAAGAAAGGTCATATGGCAATTTAAGTGCATTTATTCTTATTAAATGAGTAATTACAGCAATACCCACATGGAAAACCATTTGGTCTACGCACTGTTATTACGCTGCCCTTTGCTCTCAGACAATGACTTCTCTTAACTACTTCCTACAGGATTTTTATCAAGGACATAATACCCATGCTGAAGTAGGGGCTGTTTGGTAATGGTCTCAACCCTGTAGGATTCAGAGCATCTGGAGCTGCATTGTGTCCATCACATCAAAATCGAAGTAAAGGAATTCGGCACCGCGGCGCCAACGAACGCCCAACCACAGCCACAGTGATGTGAATGAGCTGCACCCAGTGGAGCCCTCCCCCAAAATTCATGCTACCACTGTATCTGCCCCCACCACGTCACGTAGCACAGAGGCCTTGATTCATCTATTGTTCTCATTGTGCAAAAGGTCCTTAACTCTTCCAGGAATACAGTTATAAAAATGGAAACCTTATTGTCCGCACGCAGTTTGCTTTAGACTCCGTGTGCTTCAAACTGTGTGGGACAATATGGGATATACCCAATGGTGGAGCAAGATAAGGTGAGCCCTCAGCCTTGTTGGTATTTAACATTTGACTTTCTGCTGTAACAGATGGAGTTTCTGAGGAGCAAAACTTGTTTCTGCCTCAATAACAGCATCATTTTCCTAAACATATTAGAGTTTCATCTGTTTTCCAAGCAAATTCTAGCTGACTGCCATGAGTTTAGTATTGCATTGAAAAAAATGCTCGAGGGAACAGTCTGTCTTTAGAACAGTATCAAAAAATCTGAGGTTGTGCAGAACAGGGAGAGCTGAAGCAGCCACCTCCCTCTAAGATCATCAGAGAAATATCTCTTTATCATCTTTTATTTAAATAGGCAGAAATAAGAAATTGTTGAGTGCAATTTGGGCTGCTAACTTGCTTGTTATGCTCAATTGAGGCTGCTAGGAATGAAAGGGAGATGGACTACAACCAAAGTAACAAAAGCCATGTGATTAAGAAAACAGATTCTCTAATTATGCTTTCAAATGCAGCAATTTGCCAGGGATAAAATATCCGTCAAGAGCAGTCTGAAGTGCCAAATTTAGAAAGGAAACACTGCACAACCCAGCAACCTTTCCACTTTGCTGACTTCCTGTCAGAGGACATGTTGAGACCAGATGTGCAAGTTAAAAATCCCAAGCCCTCATTGCCAATCAAGATGGAATGAAATTTGAATATGCATGTAATCACTTAATCCAATACTTTTGTGGAAATTGTGTTGTGTCCACCCTTTTTATCCCTTCACAAAAGCATCTAGAAATTGAGGAGACAGCAAAGTTTGTCACCAGCAGTAAGAATTTTTTGATGTTGATAATGTAATGCCAATTCAAAAGGGAAAATAATGCATAATGCAACACCAATCCCAAAGAAATATGTGGGGCTCCATCCCACAGCCTTTTCTGCTTAGCTGTACTTTTATTAACTGAAAATATTTAGAAGTGGTCTCTCTTCTGTTAGTTCAGAAGAATTCAAACACCCATATACTTAATAAATCTTAGTAGAAAAAGCTCTCTCACATGCTGGAGCACTGTGGACTCCCAACGCCCACACGCAGCCTCCCGGGCTTTTGGCTACTCAGCATCTTTCTTGGGATTGAGTTACTTACGGGAAAGGACGTTCAGCTACAATCTTTCATTTGGTCCAAGAATTTAGCTTGGTCTACTTTATTAATTACACATTTAAATTGCACTTAAATCCTACGGCTCCATACATTTAGCCACAGGATGTAGAATTCACCTGCTCTGCCGTGAATGCAAAGAGAAGGAATTTTTCAGCAAACTTAAATCAACGGTGGGAGCCTGAAACTGAGAGCTCCAGATACAAGAAGAAATGTGCTCACAGATGGAATCTCCTGTCCAGCATCTGCCACTTGGAACATCTTCATACACAGTGGGGAGGGAATCAACACATTTCTATTCCTAAGACACCAAGGTGGCCACTGAAGCAACCAGATTCTAAAATTACTCTGGCTCCAGACATGATCAAAAGTGAACAATCAGGTCTGCAGACCTGGAAAAGGAGCAGTGGGCACCTTTTGAAGGCAGATCAGACACAACTCACCTCTCCTCTGAGTTTCGGGGGGATTGATTGTTGTGGTTGCTGTTTCCAATAAAATTCCTAATTTCTGTGAAGTAAGAGTCTTCCTTGTCATCTAGGATTGCCCCTGTGCTTTCCAGTTCTGAGTGAGGTGAAGATGTTGCAGTACCTTAAAGGAAAACATACGACGTCTGTTGCTGCTCCTTTATATTTTCTATATTTAACCATTTAAATCAAAATGAAATTGAAACTCTGGTTAAAAAATGGGTGAGAGCCAGAAAGTTGGTCACTGTGAACCATCAGCTTTTGGCCATAAAACCAGTAGTCAGTAATTATTCACAGGCAAGGGTGATTTCCAGAAAAAACAACTGGTTGCATGCTGGGTGCCCCTTTCCATGGTTTATCATCACTTTTGCCATGTCTCTATTTCAACATCTCCCTCTCGTTCCCTGTGATTCCAAGATTGTCCAGTGATAACTGTCTTTCTTAGACCAATGGCTGAACTGAGCAAACAGAACTTAATTTTTAGCTATTAATTATGCAGATTTATTCAAAATATGGAGTAGCCATTGACATCATCACCCAGGTTCATTAGCGCTGAGAGACCAGTGTCAGACGCCTTTCTCTGAGCGCTGGGGAAGGGACAGCTCTGCATTCACTGCATGCCCCTGGTTATTTCCAGTGAGGCAAAATGCAGACTGAAAGGACTGCAGAGAGGGCTTTCATTAAGCCCTGCAGATAGCCAAACCAACCCAATGACATCCCCTCCTGCCACTGCCTGTGCTGCTGCTGTGTGGTGACCAATGTGCTTTGGGGTTTGAGAGGCACCATTAGCTCCATAATAGCCAGGGCTTTTCAGCTCCTGACAGTGGGAATATTTCAGAAGGTGCCAGGAAAATCTTTTAGAGTGCCCCCCGAGAGAGTCTAAATCTAGGAGTCCTATTGAGAGCCAAGTGATTGCGGAGATGGGATTAAACCAATTTTCCCAGTCTGTTCTCAAAACGCTATGGGTTGGCTTAATGAAAACCAAAAGAAAAGACATCTTCCAGTGGTCTTAAGTTA
The DNA here is from genome assembly GCF_041296385.1 of Aphelocoma coerulescens. Lineage (NCBI taxonomy): Eukaryota > Metazoa > Chordata > Aves > Passeriformes > Corvidae > Aphelocoma > Aphelocoma coerulescens. The sequence goes on along the minus strand of NC_091023.1, from coordinate 23,226,641 downwards.
TACAAGGGGAGGGTTTATGCTGGGATTTTCAAAGCACTTTCAATGTCAGCAGAGCTTAGGCACTTACATATTTTGCAACCCCCCACCCGTCGGAGCAGCGTGTGCCCGTGGACACTCGGCAGCGCTGACAGGGAATGGGCAGTCCCTGCACATGGGACATGGGGCAGGCTGGGGACGGAAAAGACAGGAGGGAAAAGACATAACATACCAGACATGTTCCCGTTCTCGTGCTTTTTTAGATGTCTGTCAAGATTGGTTTGTTGACCAAAACACCTGTCACACAAGTGACACTTGAATGGCTTCTCTTTATTGTGGATGTTACGCACATGTCTCTGCAGGTTAGAGGATATGCTAAAGGATCTGTCACAGTATTTGCATCTAAAAAAAAAACAAAACAAGTGGGTAGGAAAGAGTTTGTTAATAGCTGGATACATAAGGTTTATCCTACGATACATGAAGAGCCTTCTGGGCTCAGTCTCAGCACCCAACCACAGTTCTTTGTTCCCTACTGAGGCACAATCCTCTCTGAAATAAAGACAAATTTTGGCTGACTAACTGGAGACCTGTGCTCTTGGAATGGAGACATAACTTCTATGTTGGGGTTTTCAGCTTTAATTCACATTAGACTTTATATTTTAAATACTGCCTCTAGGAATAAGCATAATATTTCTAAGCTAATGGCATCAAATTAGCTATGGTAATTGAGTCCCATGTTTTTTAAATTGTTGCATGCAAAGTTGGGAAGTTTGAAAACAGTAGAGCAATAACTCTATTGTTTCATGTGCTGCCAATACAATACAATTAAACACTTTTGGAAAAAACATGAAACAGATCTCTTCTAATGCTCAAATAAGGTAAAAAGGGCTATTTCTTTTCCTATTCTAAATTATACTGTGTGATTAAATCTTTTCTCGAGGAATTAGCTTGCTTGATTGCTAATCCCAGAGGAAATTTGGTTATCTTGCAAAAACCAGCAATAAACAATCCCAACCTTTAATACTGTGCCAATGTGAGTAGTTTAGTCTATCACTCTGGTACCAGAGGCATCAATTTTCATACTGTGTAGCGATTTGGAGTCCCTAAAGCCTTTACTGTATTGCTCTTTAAGCCATTACTAAGTCATACTATAACTATTCCAAATTCTCTGGCTGGCAACTAGCCAAGAGTCTTCACCACTTCAGTTTTTCAATCTTTTACTTCTCCTGTGCCTCTCTTACGCTTGTCAGTGATGTCAAATTTTTTTTAGTGCTGAAATCGCCCATTATGCTACTAATTGCTTGTGGCTTTTATGCAGTGGACGGGTATAATATACATCAAGACCTTCCTACAATAAAATTAGATGTGAATCTCATTTCCCAAAGAGACTAGATGCAAAAAACATATTGTTTCCTCACAAACAATGAGCTTACTCTGCTCTTTACAGCTCATAAAATGCAGAAATCTGTGCATTTGTTTTACTGGAACATGAACTGGCCTCTTTCCAGTTTAAATTAGCCTTTCATTTTCAATAAGGTGAAGCTTTATACACATTTCTGCATGTGACTGTACTGGATTCAGTAACACACACACATTCTTATCAACAGGAGAGTACACCCACATGGGTTTTGGTTAAGCAGATCTCAGAAAGGATCCAGATTAGGCAGGGAACAAATAAATACAGTAACGCCTTTGCAACCGGGATCTTTCAGTGATCAGATGACTGACAAATCACCCAATTTTAGGCTGCAAATAACACCGCAGAACTCCAATAAAAAACATTCTTGCAAGGGAAAATACATCCAAGAGCCCTACTGAACACTCAATCACACTGGTTCAGCAGTGCCAGCCCTGCTGCCAGCAAAGGCAAACCTGGGGATTGTGCTGGGAAGCTGCCCCAGCCAAAAGAATTTCACTAAAACCTAAACCTTCCCCCTTTCTGCATCTTCAACACCAAGGATCAGCACCGAATGCACAAAACTCTGAGACCAAAATGCAGTGGTGGGTCCAAAGCTAAGGAGGAAGGGCTGGAGCTGGTCCAGCAAGGATGTTGAATTCCCTGGCTTTATTCACAGAATCACAGAAAACATCTGCACTGGAAGGGACCTCAAAGCTTGACCACAGCACAGACAGGGGTGAGGGGTGTGATACCTATAGGGCTGCTCTCCAGTGTGAGTCCTCAGGTGACGGGTCAGGTTTGCAGATCTTGGGAAAATCTTGCCACAGTATCTGTGATAAGAAAATGTTTGATGAGACAACACAGCCTTCAGTGGCTTCGTCCCAGTTTGAGCTGCACTGGATGTACAGCCCAGTTGGAATCATCACTATATGGTCCTACTGGCATTGCTTTGGTGCAACAACATCTCAAGAAAAGCATTCAGCAAATGTAAGGGATTGACACACATGAGAGTAGGACTGGAACTGCTGGCACCAACCAGCTTTGCTTGTGCAGAAGCAAGGGGTATATGAAAAACCAGTTTTAAAGATCACCCCAAGGTTCTAAGCCCACTGGGTGATTATCAGCATCATTCAGATTTGGAATCAAGAGAATCTGTTATTAAAGCCTTGGATTTCTGCCTCTGTGTAAGCAAATTTCAAACCTTTCAACCAATTCTACGTGTCAGCAAACGTGACACCATTCTGTGCATTGAATAGGATCAGAGCAGACAAGACTCAAAGACCTAATCCATCAAGGTATGTTTCTATAACAACATGTCTTGAAAGAAGGTGACATGTTTGCAGAAAGATCAGATAAACCGATATGCCAGTGTCAAACACTTGCACGTTCTGGAGATGATATAGAGACCTAAACAGTGCAATTTAAAAACCATTCTCCAAACTCAATAGTATGTCACAGGAAAAATAATGGCCAACAACAACAAAAAAAAAATTATCATGAGTTCTCCCCCTTTGTTCAAGCAACACATTAATATTCAGTTTATAATTGGCCCATGCTGTTAAGGACATGGAGCCCATTTTTGCATGGGGGCAGAGCACACACACAGTGCTCTCTTAAGCGAATGAGGGTGGTGGCTGCTCCACATGATGACTTTGAAGATTGCATCCCTTCACTTTTAACATCCCATTTATTTTTTCACAACATGATGTATAAGCCTTCAAAATACCCACACAGCTAATTCCACTCTCCTTGACAAAGCTCCCATTCATTTTGGGTGCATATTCAATGACTATCTTCATTGTGGGGGTTTTTTTTAAGTCTGTACACACAAGTCCTAATAAGTCATGTATTTTATCACTGATCCCTTTGGATATTAAAACCAGAAGCCTGAGAGAAAACACGTCTGTAGTTTACGATCAAAAAAATCAATAATGAAAGCACACTTTTATATATGAAAGTGATGAGAAAACTTGGAAAAAAAGGAATTGTTTATGTAACAGTTTGCACCTCATTTATCAAACTGCTATGATACAGGGAGAGCTCTTTGCTTCGTAACACCAATAATCTAATAAATAGGAACCCCAAAGGGAAACGCTTTCCACGTTGGGCACGGAGAGGCCTGAAAGACTCGCTGTGGGATGTCTGAGCAGGGGGGGCTTGGGGAGGGCAGCGTGGGGTGGCCCTGGGGCTACCTGCAGGTGTAGCGCTCCTTGCCCTTGCGCAGCAGGGTCTCGGGGAGGGCGCTGGGCGGCGCGCGGAAGTTGAACATGGACGGCACCGACTGGATCAGCTCGCTGGCCTCCGGCTTCAGGGCGCTGAAGCTCTCCAGCTTTTCGGCCATGTTCTCTATAGCTGACACCTGCAGCAGGAGAGAGCACAGAGCCCACCAAGGTAAATATCCCCGCCGATTTTTGCCCCCACCGGGAACCCAAAATACAAGAACGTCCAGTGATAAGTGAAAGAAAAAAAGGGGAAAAGGCCAGTGTAGAGCTGCAGGCTCAAAAATTATGGGGCATGCGGGTAATAATCAGCCAGTGTTCATTTCTTCTTACTTTTAAGCCCCAGCTTCTACAAAATTCCAGGTTTTGCAGTCATGCTCTGTGGTTGTGTGCCTACAAGTCTATGCATCCCATCTACAGAAATCATTGAACATTTTTTACCAAATGAACAGAAATAATAACTGAATGTCTAGTTTTTTGGGGGTTTTTTTGGTTTTGTTTTTTTTTAAGGACTTGCAGAGGACACTTATCACAGTGGAAACCTTATGAACACTCTAGCTCAACCAAGGGCTGCAACAATCCAGTTCCAAAGAGGCTCCATCAATGTCCCAGCCACATCCAACCATCAAGCCCAGTGTTCTAGCCCATCATAGCCAAAGACCATTAGATAAACACAGAAGAAATTAAGCTTTGGTGGGTTTGGTGCTCTGTATTCACATTGCCTGTTAGATGTCTATCCTATTTTTTCACCTCTTAATATTCCTGCTCTGCCTTTAGTTGCTTGTAAATCCTTTGTGCTTTGGGATGTTTCCACTCCTGATTAGCTGTCTGCAATTTGCAGGGAGTGGGGATTAAATAATTTCTGGAGAACAGTTTCCTTTAAGGTGTCTGGAACAGACCAAGGAAAGCTCCTCCAAAACCTCAAACATTGCCACTTGAAGAGTTCAAGAATGCTGCTGAGCCTACTGACAGGTGAGAATAACCATCCACCTCTCCATAACACCACAAACAAATGAAAGAAAAGAAAGCCAAGCTCTCACCTACAGAGCACAAAACCCACAGCATGAGCCCTGTGCAAGATCTTGCTTGTGATGAAGAAGCAAATTATATGAAAGACAAGATGCTGAACCCTTCTCAGCTGGAACACCTCCACAGACTGTTCTTCAAAATCCATAAAAGGTTGCTCTGATTGTTGTAAAACTGAAATTTTAATTGGAAGAAGTGGGCATTTTTGGAAGAAGTGGGCATTTTTGCAGGTTTATTTATTTTCATTGGCAGAACGACATGGTTGTCTCCTGGAATGACTATTTCCGTGCTGGTTAGCTCTGCCTTTGGGCTGCCTTGTTTTTTTCCCTTTAGCCTGTAGCCTGCCCTCTCATTTCATGCTCAGATTCCTAATGCTGAGTACAAATTGCAACGTACAGGGTACCACTGCCAATTTGCCAAATGTCTTTCATCAAACACGGTGGAAAAAAATAAAAAATCTCAGAGGGAAGTCAAGATACATTTACTTGTCAGGCAACAAATGTGAAAGCATTGCGAGGCAGTAAGGGCTGTAAGCTCTGGGGTTTGATTCATAATCACTCAGCTGCTAAAACATTCTCCACAGATGCAAGTGGACAGCACATTTGTCAATATGAAGGATTTTGACGTGTACTGATCACAGGCATGAGATATGTAATGATGATGCTGCTGGGAGAGGAGGTAATTCTATCTCGGCACCAAGATGTCATTATCAACCCATACACCTCAACATTACCATATATTTCTTTTTATACGACTTCATCTTCTCCTTTAGTTGGGATTGATTCTTAAAGCTTTCAAAGTAGTCGTCCCACTGCCTTTAATTCCTTCTAATTGTTCCCCACAAAAATTCACTCATCTATTTTACAACTGCTGAAAATAAATGGTTTGAATGAAAAATGCCCTTTGGCCTTCGGGCTGATTAGCAATGACATGACAGTGCATGGGTTATGGTATCACATATTTATGGTGAAGAATAATAAGGGTACTGAGAAGTATAATAAATGTTTTATTTATGTATATTTAATATTCAAGTCCATTTCATTATCTAGTGGGTTTAAATCATTTTTGGATCACAATTTCTCATGCACATGGTCCCTGCCAGTAATATATTAAAGCAACTATTTTCCCCTTTACATTTAAAATGGCTTAGTCATGCTGATTTTTTTTTTTTCAGTTCTTATTTCCAGGATTTTGCAGAGTAGAAACTGAGACAGACTCTTGTTTAATGCACAGCAAAGCAGATCAGCCCTACCTCCAGCTCTGTCTCCAGGATTACATCAGTCCCAAAATAGGTATGAAATCAGCACCTAGTCTTAAATCCCTCATCCAGAGGAAGCACGAGCACTTCCAATTATTTTAAAGTATTACTCGCTTTCTAAAAATATGTTTCTCACCATAGGAATGACTATTGTGCTTGCTGCTTTGCCAGTTTTGCTTTTTTTTTAAAGCCTGACTTATGTGGTGACCTGGTATGATTGATGTTTTTCAAGAACTGCACCAGCACCAGTGGGAAGTGTTTGGCCTCACGGCTTTGCTGATCCGAGGCACTGTCACTCCACTGCTATCAGGATAATTATAGCTGGCACTATCTGCTGGAGGTAGGGCTCCCAAGAACCGAAATTGGGGCATTTTCTTAAGAAGTCCTGGAGTGTGTTGGTGCTCAGAGCCTTCAGGATGCAAATCCCTATCGTGAGATGGATTCCTGGGCTGCGGAGGCATTTTACAGCCCATGAAATCCTGCAGCCCTGATCACAACATGCTGTCCATCACCTCCAGTGCAGGCAGACAACCCCTGCTCACCAGTCTGCTTGCAAAATACCAGCTGAGCAGTAAGAAATCTGGGGGTTTTGCATTGAGGACTAACTCAGACACCAAAATCAAGCAGGAATTGTAAACTGGAAACTTGTGTTTTTGGAAGCTGGTACCAGTGCCCAGCAGTGGCTCCAGGGGACACACAGGAGGGTGGGCAAGGGACAGATCTCCCCACTGTCACACACCAGCACAGGGAGGTGGAAAAGCATTAACTGGAGGCTGTATCTCAGTTACAACATTGAATGTCCATCAGCTGCTGCTCCCATTCACTTGGCTGAACCTTTTCAGACTCATTTATATTTTTGTCAAGGAGAGTTCACCAATTTAATTAGGTGCCTATGAAAAGATACTCACTTTTGTTCCTTTTAAGCCTCTTGCCTGATATTTTTGTGGGTTTTTTTTTGTATTGTTATCACTAATGAATAACCATTCCTCATTCAGGTTCTGCTCACCATTCATGGGCTCACGGAGCTGGGGCACAGCTCCCTTGGGCATTTTTTTCTCAGCTGAAAAAATCAAAATCTACTTAGTCTCTTTTTGAATGGAAGCTGTTCCCTACCTCCTCTGATCATCATTGTTGCACTTTTCTGTGTCTTTTCTAATTCTACTATGGCCTTTTTGAGAGGAACTTCAGCTGCATTCAAGACCTGAAGGCAGTATAACATAATGATGTTTTCAATTCTTTTCTGCTAAGCACTGAGGTGATATTTTCATAAGACTACCAACTTTAAGATCTTTTTCCTAAATGACAGGAGTTAAAAGTCACAATTTCCCCTCGGTATTATTGGGTATTTACTGACATTGACTTTCATTGCTGTTTCAATCCTGGTGACTCAGCTTTCTCTGAATCTCCTGCAAAATCTTCATCGTCAGCTCTGGATTTGGCTACTCACAGTAAACAGTCACAAACTCCACTCTCTGCCTGATCCCCCTTCTTCCTATGGCATTTACAGACATATGCCACAGTTCAGGGCCCAGTGACACCCACTGGTAATCTTCAATGATTGTAAAAAACATTATTCTGTTCTTACCCTTTCCCCCCTTCTCCTTTTTTTATTAATCCAGGAGATGACTTTCCTTCTTCCACAATGAAAATCCCCCTTCCAGCTGAAACACAACTGAAGTAGCTCTTCTTCCTTCCAAACACTGTTACTGCTGATGGCAAGGCCAGACCTGCCTCTACAGGAGCTCTGTTGGCTGTGGAGGTGCTACTGGTCCTCAGTCCACCAAACTCCTGGAGAGAGGTGTTGGTGAGAGTGTCTGTCCTGGGGGGTTGGGTGGGTGCTCATGGTCACCTCATCTCTCCAGTGACAGTCCCTGGGACCACCAGGGATGCAGGTGTATGGCTAAAGCCACCAGCTGTGCTTTCAGGGGGTTCTGCACCCCAACCCAACACCCAAGGGCTGTGGTGATCCCTGAATGGGGCACGTGGGGAGAAAGCACTGCTTGACCCCAAGGATGGGATCAGTGTAATTGCCATGCCCATGGAGAAAGCTCTCTGAGGAGACAGGAGAGGGAGATGATCCTATTACATATTTTACATACAGCTATTGCCTTATGGACAAGTCACGGGCGCTCCTAATCTGCGATCAGTGAATGACAGTGTTTTATACAGAACAGTAACTTTTGATTTACATATATAAGAGTTGTTGATTCTATCTGTGTCCAGATGTCTGGAAAAGGAAGCAGCTTTCCCCCACCTCCCTGAGAGGCTATTAACCTCCGACTGACGCAAACTAATGTGCAGTCACAATTCCCCAGCTCCGACTCAAAAATGCAGACATTACCATAATCGGCTAAAACAAGTATTTATAAACATTTCAGAGGGCAAGATACCATCAGCAGGGGCCCTGAACATTTGTCTTAAAATTTATTAACCAACCCAAGAAAAGGTGGCATAAATAAAGCAAAGGTTTGCTGTTGCTGCTTTTTAAGAATAACCTGATGATATGAAATAATCTCGCAGAAAATGTCATGAATTACATGACCTCATGTTTTACAAACGTGACTCCTTCATTGCTGCTATCACAAAAACAACTGACTTTATGGCCAGACCTCATGGGAAAAAAAACTGTTCAAGTGTTTGCTTTCTATTTTTACTACTGTTATTTGGGGAACTCTTCAAAATCCAACTGCTAAAGCTCAGGATTTCTCCCTCTCTCATCTGAAGCTATAATGTTGCCTCTAAAAACTGCAATTTGTGAATCATGTTGTCTTGAAACTGTGTGTATTTGGACATCTAGCCCTGGAACTTGGCTGAGTTATATTCATGTTCAAGAGACCCATCACACGTGGCTGAACTTTACGAAGCAGTAGCAAGAAACTCCTGCTGATCTGCAGTTTGGTTCCAGAATAACTTGATTTGTATGAATGTAGTTGGTGGGGATTAAGCTCAGTTAACAGAATGGATCATGTCCTAAAAATAAGCCCAGTAAAATAAAAGCTTTGTTAATGCACTCACCAAATTCCTTTTCATTTATTTGTAAAATTGTTTTAATTATTTACAATGGTTCTTCATAAAACAAATAATGCCTGCCTATAATTACAGAACCTCTTTAAGCAACCTTCTCCTGATGGGACCAAAATGGGATAAATAGATCAAATTACTCCTGATCCATTCAAGAGAAGGTGTTGCCCATTGATTTGTACCATAAGGCACCTTCCAAACAAGAAAGAACAATCTCAAATAATCTTGAAATATATGGCACATGCAACTGGGAATTGAGATGGAAAGGCTTGTGTGACATAACCAAATCTCTCAAGGTGGAGATTCATCCATGAATCAGCATCCTGCTCAGTCCCTTCATGTTTTAAACATCTATTTCTGCTGGAGCTGCTCATAGCATGAGCATGGCCAGGAGACATACACTCACAAAGGAGCAGGATGATGGAAATTTGAGGACCAAGCCAAAGTCAAGGAAATCAGAAGAAACAGACTGCACTGGGTTTTTCAACTTCCCAAACCTGCTGAAGCAGAGCCACTTTTCTGAGAGCAGAGGATTAAGGGTGCCTGGGCCAAATCACAAATCCCACTACGGCCCCTTCATGTCCTACACAGAATTGCCCAAAGAAAATATTCGGGAACCACCCCCTGTGCTCTTCAAGTCTGGCATCCAACCCCACCTCCTGCTTGCTGAGCTCCTGCAGCACCTCTGGGTGCTCTCAGCAATCCTTCGGTGCCTGCTCAGCTCCTTCCAGCTCAAGCTCCCAGAGCATCTTTGCAGCTGCATAAGCCAGCGCTTCCCAGGAAGAAAGTGGGATTAAAATCTACATGTGTACACAGAGCAAAGGTCCATCACTGCTCTAGAAGTGTGCCAAAGAGGGCACAGAGCAGAGGGCAGGGCTCAGAGCCCATCTGCAGGGGCAGCACCTCCGGGGACTCCCGCAGCAGCCCCGTGCAGGGACGCACGTGCGGAGGAGCACGAGAAGATCTCAGAGCTCAGTTTGCGGAATTCTGGCTTTGCCTGGTGAAATGAGTCCAGGTCGCAGTGAGAGAGATGAGCAGGAGTGAGTCAGGATCCCAGCCACTGCCTCCTGGCTCCAGCTCTCCCCTCTAAAGCCCAAAGGTTGGGAAACTCTGGGGCAAGTATTTTTGGGTTCGGCGCTGCAGCTGAGGAGCCAGCAGTGTGAGAGCAGAACACGGCGTTACTGGAGTTGCATCTGCAAAAGCAGTTGCTGTGGTTCTTTTTTTTTTTCTTCTCATGAACAATTTAGATGTATTAAAAGCAAGGTTTTATAAAAATAGAAGAGAAAGCCCAAATTTATCCCACAGTACACTAAAAGCACAATTCCTGTTCGTGTAAGGAGGATGATGTAAGTATACACAGAGGACAAATTTGACCTAAACACAGCAAATAAATGGGTGTTTTATTTCTGCTTTAAGCACTGCAATGAGCAATTAGGCTCAAAATTTCAGAGCTATTAAAGTGACTATTAAAGTGAGTAACTCCCACCGAAGTCAAGTGAGAGAGAAACATTAAATCCTCTGAGGCTCTGTATTTTAATGCAGATTAAATATTTATTAACTATTGCAATCTAACAAGATTTCAGCCTGAAAATTTCACTGCAATCTCTGAAGGAAACGGTTTGGAACAACTTCAGTCACATATAAACAAAGATTGCATTCTGCAACCCTCACTCAGGTAAAGCTCCCGTTGCCTTCACCAAACAAAACCACCAGGATCAGGTATGTAAAAATAAAGCCAATTTGACATAAGAGCATATTTATCTGCTACAGCTACAAGACCCTGTAGGAAAGAGTGGCATGCTCCGTAATTGAGTGGTAAGTTATCTTTCATATTATATTTTTCTTATGCAATTTATTTCACAGTGGTTAAATCAAAAATATAAGCAATGAACTTACCCAAATTCTTTGATCAGGCAATTGGAACTGGGAGCAAAATTGAAACAAAAACAACACATTATTCCTGCATTGGAATCCTTATTGCAATCAATCTACTTAATAAGATTTTATTTAAAGATACTAATTAAAATATTATTCTGAATGATTTGTTGGAGAGGGGTGTTCTCTTCCTAAAAAATACAATCCTTGTAATGGCAAATTATTGTGAAATGCCACCAAATTATCTAACTTTCATAGCTTTTGGGCCACTGGCACTGGGAGGAATTTTTCCCAGCCAGGTATAGGATAAGGACTTCAAGGTTTATGTCTTTAAGTTCTATTTCAGAAACCTTTTTAAAGATCCATGTGCTTGCTGTCATATTATCCAGTTAAAAAATAATAAATTCTTGCTCCACGAGACAGCAATTTTCAGGAATAAATTCAACAACAGAAACACAAGCTTTTAAGACATGAACAATAATTTTGTAGATAAATTTAAATCCTGCCAGTGGAAAAGGAAAACTTGTGGAGCACTCCCCACCTGTACTTTTACAGGGGTGAACAGGACTATAAAGGAAAAACAGCTTTTCTGGAAGCTGTTCCCCAGTCCTCTATAAATACCGAGCCAGATTCTGCCTTTGCAAACAGGAGGCTCCTTTCTGTTCTATTAAAGTTTGCAAGAAAGCATTTTGACATTTACTTTTTTGACAGGACATGTGCTGGTGCTTTGGTTTTCTTTTATAATGTTCCTTAGTGCCTGTTACACTCCTGACCTCTGTATCGATCCAGCTCACACCAAGTTAAAGACTTATCCCTCTCACTCAGGTAAGTGATAAAACCAAAGCCAGGCTTTGCCGTGGATTTTTTATCCTGTTGCACAGTGAGAAATGTGGAGGAGGGTGTTCTGCACAGCCAGCCTCCCTCCTTCCCCTGGGGGCTTCTCTGCCCCACCTGGGCTGGCCCTGCCATGGGGAGGTGGCATCCGACACCTCCTCCTCACACTGATGGACTTGGTGACAGCACTGGGACCTTCCTTGGGCACCAACAAGAGATTCAACCAACTCTCTAGGACAAAACACGAAGGTGGAATCCTGACATCATTCCCATTAACAGGGAAATGCCCAATGTCTCCATTTCACCCACATATCCTTGCCTGATTCCCAGTTCCCCAGGTAAGTCAGTCACACAACGCTACATAGAAAAATATCCAACTCCTTTCCTGCCCACCACAGCCAAACTCCAAACAGTGAATTTTACCCCAGCAGCCCCTTTCCTATCTACTGACCACCCTACCTACCACTGGCATCAGTCCAACCTGCAGCAACACCTTCAAAACCCCCAAATCCAACTGCACTTAACGACTCTGAGTTAGCTTCTGAACATCTGGAGTGCACTAAGCAAAATGATACTGCTTTTTCCATCAATACAGTATCTAAAATGTCCTCATTTCAATAATTTACTGATAATTTACAGCTCCTTAGCTGCTCTAACAGAATCACTAACTAGATGGAGAGGAACTAGCCTGTTTTACAGCAGGGACAAAAAGCACATTGAACCCAACTTTGGGGAATTTTCACTTGTTGTTTTGCCACTTGAGCAAATTTACCTTATTTAAGGTAACTTAGCAGGAGGCGTTAAGCTGCTATTAAATCTTGCACATAAATTCTCAGTGATTTTAATACATCTTAAATTCTTATTTAATGCTTATAAATACTTACAGAATGCCATAAATACTTACAACATGTTAATACTACAAAATACTTTAATACTTAGATCCAACTCTTTGTTCAGACATTGAAATTGGAATGGGGTGTTTTTGTGCATCTGCAGCCATGTATGCCATCAGCTTCTCTTCCCAGTTCTCCACAAGTCCCATATTTCAGACTATAATCCATGCAAGTTAGGACATAACGATTTAGGATTTCATTGGGGAAAAAAAAGCAAGTGGTGGCAGATTATTGGGGTGTTTTGCCCAGGAATTCAGAGGAACCTGAACAGAGACAGCAGCTCATGGTTGTGTGCTTAAAATACAGGATGTGTAGACAGTGTCATTACTAAGATGAAACAGCCCACAGTCAGCAAGGGGTTCAAATCTGTAAATACCACAGAGCATTTTATTTCAGGTGTAAGATTTAACCAAAATTTTTAGCAGAATCTCCTGGAGCAAGGAGGAGGAAGCCAAAATGAGGGTGCGGTGCTGGTGGAGAAAAGCAACGCATAGTTTGCACACAGATCTTCTTCCCATACTACAAACACATCACAGTTATTACACTGCTTTAAGGACACCCTCCTAAATGTTTTTCATCCAGGATTGTCACCTATGAACAAGCGAGCAGCCCAGAGTTTATAAACTGTCTGCAGGAATGGAGGAGTAGGGATCCTACACACACTGCAGCCCACAGCAGCTACCAAAAACCGTGGAGCATTTGCACTATGAGGCTTGGAAACATCAGGTGGACAGTTTCATCTCTTATATGAGAGTCCTTAAACAAAATAAAATCCCTTTTAAACTCGGACACTCAGCTTTGCTGGCCTTATTTGAATCTGCATCGACTCCTCGTAGACAATACTGACTCTCCTCGCTCAGAGCACAGGAGAGTGCTGAAGACATGAGTGGCTGCAAATGTTGGTGGCTACATTATAGTTTTGGAGGAAAATGGTTCTAAAAGACACATTCAGTTCGAATCTGGCTTCCTCTATAATCAAAACATGTTGTTTCATCTGCAAAACATCAAGAAGCTCAGAACAATGCTTACGCTTTTCCACCACAATGGTCCAGCAAAAACTGTGTGTTTTAGGAAATCCAAAAATGACTAAGACTGCATTCATTTCTCTGCACCTGCTTTGAAGCATCAACAGGCTTGTTTACAACATCAAAATTCCCAAAATACTTACTTGTGGATGAAACAAGAATCCTGGGGAAGGTCTCAAGTATTTCTCTTTTAAAGCTTCCAGTGGGTCAGTTAGCTTTCTTTTTTCTACTCTGTAAATGTTAAAATTAGATTTGCTTGTGATGAATCAGTCTCAGATATTAATAATCATACAGTTACTCAGGTTTAAACCAGGCAATTACACATCAAGCAATTTGTTTCTAGGAGATAACAGTAAAAGATAAGGGAGGACACTCAAGTCTCAATTCCCACACACAGCTCATTACTGCCAGGGTGGGGCTGGGAATCACCATTAAAGTAGATTATTATACCATTTATATGTATAGGGAATAATCCCATTTCAAAAGATTGGTGACAATTATAATAGGAACCAATGACTAACTACCAAGCATTTTTATAAAGAAATAAGGCAACTGAGCGTGCTCTTCACTAAGACAAGAGAAATTCAAGGCAACAGAGCCTTGAGCAACAAGTCCCTTGCCATCTGTCCACACATGACATCACAGCCACCACCCTGGAAACCTCCCCCTGTGCAGAGTCAAGGACAAGCAGGGCAAGAAAGGTGGGCTTGTAGGAACACACTGAATCTGAGGTGCCAGCAACAAAAACTGCAATTCACTTGTGGCAGCAAAACCCAGCATGGATAATTCAGAAACAGCGTGGAAACTTGAGGCTTTTGTTTTTTTCTGTTACTGATGTGCATGGTTTCATGGATGGATCATGTTGTCCATATGTAGATGTAACTCATGGCAAAGGAAGGCTCAGTAATAACTGACCTTGTGCTGCACTGCCAGAATTTGTACAGATGTCATTAAAATCACAGAAATGTTGGCTCACAGAATGGTTTGGGTTGAAAGGGACCCTAAAGATCATCTAGTTTCAACCCCTCTGCCCTGGGCAGGGGAGTCTGAAATGCAATTTAATTAGTTGGCAATGCAGGGCCATAAAACATGGATCATTATTTCAGCTGCTTCAGGCATTTTAAGTGAATATGATTCAAAGAAAACTTATGGTCTAACACAGATATCAATCTGGCATGAATAAAACCATCTCACTAAATAGCATCATAGCCTGTTTCTTCATAATGCAGACTTGTTGTCTTATGCACCAGCATTCTCCAAAAACTTTGCCCACAGCATTTCTTTTTCAGATAAAGTAATAAATTACCATAATTTACTTGGCCATAATCTTTTTTTGTTTTAACAAGAAGCTGTAAAATCAGTCATTTATATTACAGACAAATATTTTTATGGCTAATATTTCTCTAAACTAATTTAGATACGTGACTTTGACTGGTTACAGATATAAGAGCAGGAAGGGAAAAGGGGGGCTGACACACAGGATGCAGGTGAAATTCAGATCCCAGTGAGATCCATCTCAGTTCTGCTGGGAAACACCAGGAGGTCTGGATTTATCAGTTTTTTAAAACCTCAGCTCACTGACAGTGTGCACCTGTCAAAGCCAACAATGAGGCTCCCACTGGTTTTACAAGGTAGATCGTGGATGGGGATCTGCACAGCCTGGGATAGTGGAAGGTGTCCCTGCCCATGGCAGGGGGTTGGAATGAGATGAGCTTTAAGGCCTCTTCCAACCCAAGCCTTTCTGTGATGATTCGATGATTAAGGAGCCCACTGGTGAGGCTTTGTATGCACAAGGATGCTGTGCCTTCAATTCTATGAATGAAATGCCTGAAGAAATCAACCCAGTACTCAAATGATGGTAAAAAAGGGCAGAAATCATTCTCAATTTCCATATTTTTAATACACATTAGGTCCAATGTGCTTCTTTGTTGTACTTATGAGACACTCCTCTTGAATTCAAGAGGAACTGGCAAGGTGGAGTAGAAGCAGTACCCTGGGAGAAGCACTGTCATCTCCAGGGGAAGTCAGAGTGGGCAGAGTTTTGGAAGAAAATGAATTTCAGGCAAACAAGTGACATCAAATACACATCAAATAAACAACATTCAATACTGTAGCCAACTCATTTATAGGTAAGAGAATATATTCAACCTCTGCATGTCAAGCTATGCAGGTTGAACTAATGACTCATGGCAACGAGGGCTTGCTAATTGCAGCATTACCGGCCCCATGGCTCACTTGGAGCAGCTGGGATGGCACCCCCAGGGACACCAGGAGAGGGACAGGGTGGCAGCCCTGGCTGCCCTCGCTGCCTGTACCAAAGGATGCTGAAAGGCAGCAGAGTCTGTTACCTGTAAATGGGATCCATAAAGAACGGGGTGGGCCTGGCATGCTGCAAAGAGGACTCCGAAGATTTCCTTTGCTCGAGGTCTCCTCCTTTCTTGTCTCCAAAGACGTGGTTTTTCCGAGGCTCGGCCTGTTTTGTGCTGCTGGCTCGGCTTCGGCTGCCCATGCTGAGATCCAGGGGCTGGTCCTGGCTGGATGCAGAGGGGGCTGCTGGCTTTGAGGGGATGGGAGTAAGAGGCTTCTCCTCCTTACGTTTTATGGTGAGGTCAAAGGGAGACTCAGAGCTTCCCTTTGGGATCTTCTTTATTTCACTGGGTGATTGGGGCTCCACTTTCAAGGGTAACGGTCTCAAGTCTCTATCAGGAAATGGATACATTGATTGAGAGAATGCTGGAAAAAACGGGAGGGGAAACATGGAAGGGTAAGGTAAGGCTCCGACTTTTTTGTCTTGCAGCCCCACAAGTCCTGTTGAACCAAAGTACTTTTCAGCAATAGAAGCAATAGCCTTTATAGAATCATTCACCGCTCCTGACACCGCAGTCTGCTCCTCTAAGGATGGTGAGAAAATGGAATGATTGCTGTGGTCTTTCTTATTATTTATTGACGCCAGGCTCTGCAGAGAGCTTACTTTGTCTTTGAACATTTTACCATTTTCTTTAAATTTCTCTTTCTCACTTTCAATGTCACTTTCCAGATCAGAGCCCGAGGTGGTTTCCAGGTCACTGCCACTGGGGGTACTGACATCGTCAAGGTCAAGGTCACTACTCTCTGACTGGTCACTGAGTTTCTCATGCGGCCTCTCTTCAGAGGACCCTTCTGGTTGAAGCTCCACTGGCTTATTCTCCCCTACTGATGGTTGTTTATTTAGTGCCTTCAAAATATCCTGGGTGGCTGGCAGTATCTGAGGATTTGTCATGAGGGGACTTTGGCTTTTGTTTGTCTGATCTGTGCTCGGAAGTCCTTTAACAGGAGAACTAGTAGGTAGCAAAGGTGGCCTGTGGTACAAGCCTGAAGGAAACAGACCAGGGAAGCTAAAAGAAAATCCAGGAGCTGTTGGAAAGGTAAGACCAGCAGGATGCCTATTGGCTCCAAAATAGTCAGCAAGGCCCGGATTTGCATGATTCATATTAACCATGGACGTTTTATCCATAGCTGGGGTTCCAGGAAGAGAAATGCCTTGGCCAAAAAATCCTCCTGCTGCAAAATGGTTCTTGCCCTCACAAAATCTCCTGTGTTTATTTAAGGAAGACGTAGTGCTGAACATTTGTCCACAGTCTTTGCACTTGATTTGGGTTCTGCAATCAGCATGCATGCGCTTATGACGACAAAGGTTTGAAAACTGAGTATAGGATTTATGGCAGACCTCACCTGTATGTAAACAACAACAACAACACATCTCAGGCTTTGTGGTAATTGCCCCCACCCTCAAAGCTGTGCAAATAACACCATATTTTACCCGCCAAATGTCCATGAGGAAGCCATAGGGAGAGGTCTGGGTGCACACATGTACAAAAGCAACTGTATTCTCCAGAGCAAGACATCCGAGCAGACAAATGTCAGAAGACAGCACCAAAACCCGCTCCAACCAAGCAGAAAAGGTGTGGAATGACTACAAGACACACTCTCCCTGTTTGCTCTTTGCATTGCACAGTGTTGCACATTCGGTACCATTACTCCATGTTGCGTTAGCCCCCAGAACTCCCCACGAGCCCCGACCCGGTGCTGTGACCCTGCGTGAGCCCACGGTGCTCCTGTGTGAGAGCACAGGTGTCTTCAAATGGCATCCATTTATGTCACTATTCCCACGTGGGAATGAATCATTAAAATAAATATTTGCAGGACCAGACAGAGATGGAGCTGCCTCACAGAGCTTTCACTCCGCAAGAATAGGAAAGAGGTGAAGGAGGAGACAACCAGGTATTTCCTATTTCCACGTATAAATGTAACAAACTTTTTTTTCCCCCACTTACAACGAAAAATTTAATCTCATAAAAGTCCAGGCTAGAACCTGGAAAACCTCAGTACTCTCATATGTCCAATGCATTTCCATTCATGCAATGCAGTCCTTGAAGGTGCCTGGGATGCTGTAACTCTAAATTCCACATCTTAATAACTTTCCTAGCCTTAATATTGCTTATTTGCCTGTTGTACATGACAAGACAGAACATATTTCAACAACAATTTCCTTCAGGAATGAAGCTGTCTTTATTTGCACGTCTGATGCTCAGTAAGAGCCTGATGAATTTCCTTTCAAACACCTCTGGGATGAGAATAATTTCAGCCTCACAAATGCAGCATTTGGAGAAAGCCTGGGGGGACACAGGGGAGCAGATCCACCTTGAGGTCAGGGCCTGATCTAGCCTGTGACACTCTGCACGTCGGAGCTCAGCTTCCAGCAACCTTCCACAGTAGCAGGAGGCTGGAAGTGCTCCCGGTGGTGCAGAGTGAGACACTACAGAGTCAATCACGTCACTGAAGCAAACCGGATTTTGCAGGCTCCTGATTTTCTGGCTGCTACAAACCTGAGGGAGCAAACTGGGGCAGCACCCACGTTATGAGCCTGTAAGTTAAAGTGGGGTTTGGAAGAGGGCAATGCGTAGCTCCCCAGTGCCTTCTTATGTCCCTTCTCGGCGTCCTTTGGATGAGCAGGATCATCGGGCAAGTCCCAAGGCTGTGCTGTGTCTTGTGCTCTTCATGATGCCAAAATTTGTCTGTACCTCTGCACTACCTTGCTTCTAACAGTATCAGCTCCAGACTTGTTTAAAAACAAGGCAGCAGCATTACCACCAGGCACTGCTATCCCTCTACAATAAATCCTTTTTTTCTTTTTTTTTTCCAGTCAGGAAAAAGCATGTGGCCACTTTATTTTTATTTAATTTGTGTTATATCATAAACTCTCATCTTTCACACATCAAAGCCGCACAACAATACACATTGTGTATTCTGAGGCCTTTTTAACAATCATTTTCATGATTTGAGACAGTCTGACATAATTTACAATGGCTCTATTTTAAGCCTGCAGAGGAAACTGAATTGAATGTATCCCATCCTGCACTCTTGGTTCCCATGAACTACAATCACGTCCTCTAACTTCCACTCGCACCGGGGCCCGCACTAACCTTCCTGCTCCTCCAAATCCCTGCCCTTGAGAAACTCCACCACTTGTTGTCATCTCCTAACTGTTTACCTCTTCAGCAGCCTGCTCCATATCTCACCAACAATGCTCCTATTGTTCCCGGGCCTGATCCTGCCCCATCCACCCGTTTTTCCCCGCTCACATCCCACACTGACATCCCCGGGACAATTCGTGGGGTAAAGGGTGCAGGATCGGACCCAAACACAGGAAATTTGCAGTGCAGTAATTCAGGAAGAAGGTTTGTTTCTGTGTATCAGTTACTGTTCCTGCTGGAAATCTTCATTCACGAGGAAAGGCAAGAAAGAAGAGAGAGAAAATCAAAAATAAAGCAAAAAATAAAGGGGAAAAAATATGGAAGAGAAGGAAATAAGAGAGACAAGAAGGATGAGGAGAGATTATTCTAGTTCTTAAAAATGCTCGATTTTCTCTTGTTAAGTAGTTTTTGTCCTTTTAAAAAATATTTTATTTGCCTATTTAACATATATGTATCTTTTATTTGATATAGAATTATTTATCATCCGTTTCTGCAGGAATGAAGCTCCAATTTTTCTGCTATTTTCTCCAATTTTTATCCTAATAGCAGGCATAAGATTTCTGTTCCCACCTCCACGCTCCAGGGTACAGAATCAGGCCCCCTTACCTTCACTGCTGAGGCTTTACACAGTAATTTCCCCCCACTCCTATCACGTTGACCACAGAAACCAAAAATAAACTGACCCAAATGGTGACTCGAGTGTCACATCCACAGGTTCACACAAGCTCCATCTTGGATATTATGGATCAACTCCTCTCCATGTGTAAAGCAGGACAGACCACACGTATTTTTCCAGAAAAAAAAAATCTCAAATGCATACATTTCCAAGGATAGGCTAATGTAGAATTAAAAAGAAATCATGTTTTATGAACTTTTGCTCTTCTACCAGGTTGTGTTGAGGGCCAGCTTCTTATTCACGTGGCTTTATTAAAGATAAGGCTTTGATCATGTAGGCTGGAGTGGCAAAGGACTGAAAAGAGGGGTATTGGCACAGATTAGGTCTTCCTAAAGTCTGGGAAGTTCTCCCTTATAGAACAGAGGTGCATTATTAAACTATTATTCTCTGTTAATATACTCCAAAGTCAACAGAATCAAGAAATAGTTTACTCTGGAGAAAAGCAAAAATATGCATTAAAAATTTTAAGATATCCTTACAGGCTATTAAGGGAGATGCAAATTAATAATTTGACTAAATTTATTTTGTCTCAGTTTTTAAACTGAGTTCAACCAGTAATGGGAATACCATTAAAATACATAAATACTTATTATCATAATCTCAGCAAACAATTAACAGCTGTACCAACAATTTACCTTTTCGAGCACTGAAATGATTTAAAACTATTTAATGAGGTGCTGCTTGCTCAAGGTGCCTCTTGCATTCAACAGGCATTCTACTTAATCCATGGGCTCTAAGGGCTGGCAAAGAAATTTTGTGCCCAGGTGGAAGCCTTTGCTCCCTGGATTAGCCTTCCTCTTGGGGACTCTCACGTGAAGCTTGGGTGTATCACTGCATCAGTGATGGGCACACCCAATGCCACGAGGATTCTGGAGGAGACTCTGTGTCTAAACTGACTGTGACACCTCCATGGATATTCCCAAGAGTCAGGACTCCTCAGATAAATCTGTGTTGTAAGATCTACCTGCTTTTCATCACAAGATTTAAACTTTAGTAGAGGGGGGATGGTTATCAACTTTAATTGTTTCCATGTATGAAAGCAACAGAAGCTGTGTTTGATTTCTCCTGTTGCACCTTATTACACCCTTTAAATCTCACTGCTGTACTTTTAAAGTTGTAAGAGAAGCTTCCCTCTTTGCAGCTTTTATTGCTCTACAGACCCCAGGTTTAACACAAACTCCCAATCTGGCTCACAAACTGCAAAAAATGAATCTCGTGCCTATGCACACTCTGCACGGTGATTGTCTCTGGACCCCAAATTAGCCACCAGTTACGTTTGCATATTTTCTGCTTATTAAAAAAATTACTATAAGTACTATTTAGAATATGTTCAGTCTATTATGGCATGTGGTTTCTATTTGGGGAGGCTGGAGATTTTGCGAAGGCAGTGAGTAATTACCTTGGTGTTGGTGAGTTTTCACTCCAGCTTGGGCGGCGCACTGTAATAAGAGACAGTTGCCATAAACAGACTGGTATGAGTAAATCATGGTGTGTGGCCTTCTGGTGGAAAGCAGATATCTGCTCTAGGTGACCCTACCTCCCTCTCATGCCTCGGCAAAGCCAACCAAACATGTGGTCTCCAAACCCTTTTGTTCTGCAATTACATGGCTGTTATCCGTAGGTTGCTCCATGGGGTTTCATCCTTCACACTCTACGTGTGAAGAATACCAGTTGTTGTTTTGATTTATCAGAAAAAATAGAAACAAAGAGCATTTGAGAGATTATTGCATTCACAAGAGGTTCCACTTAGAGGCTTTTATGTAGGATGTTGCAATAGGCCTACCTGAAGACTCCCTACCTAACCAGAAGTTAGTTTTCTAATTAAGTGTAATCATTTAATCTGCAATCAGCTTTCAAAAGTATTAGTGATATTTAATACTGGACCTATTTAAACTTTTTCTCATTGAAGGAGTCGAAACCAAAAGTATTACTCACCCAATGGCAGGTTACAGATTTTGCACAAATGAGTTTGGCCTATACTCCTCCTCCTGAGGAAATATATTAGCTTGTGGCCAATACTTTTCACAGGTGTGGTGCAGGTATTTTAGTAAGTTATTGTTGAGAGCAGCAGAAGATTAAGAGGTTTAGCAGACAAGTAGGGGAGATGGTCATGGTACCTTTCAAGTCACAGCAGGTGCCTGAAAAGGCTGCGGGGGAGAGCAGCACTACAAAGAACAATATTTTAAAATGTTTTCTGCCTCTGGTTTCCCAATGAAAGGGAGGGAAAGCAACCTGTACCCTTCCCAAGCAGTGTCTGGCTCAGCAGAAAACGCAACCCATGAGGTGCTGAGGATCCCATTTAAGCACAGTACAGAGCCAGGCTCACATCCATAGCAAGTTTTATTGCTGGAAAAGCTGTTAGAGAAGATCTAACAGCTCAACTCAGTCCTTAAACTTGGGGCATGCAGAGGAGCCTCAAGGAAGGTGGCAAGATGAATCTCACTGCCTCTGAGATTTGTTTTCCAACTCCAGCAAAAGTCATGGCATCTGCTGTGGAGACTCTGCAGCCCAAAACCTACTCCTAAAGCAGGAGGAGGGCAGCCAGCTCAGCACGGTGCAGAACAATGAGGCTGCAGCCACCAAGCCTGGCATGGCTCCTTCTGGCTAAATCCCACTCCTCACTTTGCATCTGTGTGTGGAAAAACATCCCCGGGACAACAGGTACATTTATACAGCACACAGTGTCTGTCTGAAAAGGAAAATCACATGAAAATAACTCCTTGCATTGGACCACAAATTACCCAGAACTCACTTAGTAACTCACAGCCCTTGTGACACGGGTGGGAAATTCAAAGGGAGCAGAACACAACCTCCTGCTTCCCGACTGAGCTGCTTTACGGCAAGAGAAACAACACTTAATCAAAGACGTTTAGTTGAAGACTTACATATAAAAGGTTTGACACTGCTGTGGATGTGTTTATGCTGTTTGAGGCCTGAAGAAGTGGCAAAGGTTTTGCCACACTCTGGACAAGCGTGAGCACGAGCCCCCACATGCTGGGAACGAATGTGCCTCTGAAGGTTGCTGGGGTCCGTGAAAACCTGCTAGGAAATGAGTACTGATTAACCAAGAAACTTGACTGCAGAAGAAGCCAGTAATTACAAGAGTCTTTTAAAATTCAAACCTTGGAGCTATTTTTGGGAGTATTCTGAGATTAAAACCCTTGCTAATGGCCAGAAAAGGGAGCTGTGCCTGCAGGATGGGGCCTCAGTTTCCCAGGATCAGCCAAGTATTGGGTGGAACTTTTAACCCCTTTGCAGCAGATGCATTTGACTTTGCCGTTAGAATTGCACATTTGAGGTCAAGGACTTCATAGGAAATAAGTGAAAATAGGGCTGCTTGAAACCTCTAAGCATTACTGCAATAGAAATACTTTATACTGACACCTGAGTGTGTGACAGCAAGTAATCCTGTACACAACCCAGTGCTAGAAACCAGGGCTTGGTTATATCTTATAAGTGTCAGCTCAATATGATATTCCCATTATTGCAGCAAATCTACCTAAAACCAAGTAAGTCCTCATGCAAAAGGGCCAAGCTTCGGGAATCTGATAAAGAGCAATGCAGAGCACCACATCCTATGCAAATGATCCACACAGCAAGCCCAGATGCTGGGAAGTTATGGAGATGCTTTAGAGATGAGAGTTTTGCTCACTTAGTGCAGCTGGGGTGCATTGCTATTCCTTATTTTTGATTTATATTGCAGTAGAGTCCTGAAGCTTCTGGTCACAGCAGCTGGCACACAGCCTAGGGAATCCTCTGGCCTGCATTTCCCTGGGGGTTCTTGCCCCTAACTGACCCTCTTACAGCCCACAAGGAGCGAAGCCCTGAGCTCAAGGATGCTCAGCATCCTGAATCAGGGCCCATTTCAGACTCCACAGCCATTTCCAAATCAAAAGGGAAAGAAAAATAATGCATTTTCAAAGTAGAAGTGAAAATCCTTGAGAAACCATCTGGAGCATGGCAGAAGCCCTACACCCTCCTGCATCCCAGCCTGGGGCATCCCCTCTTCCTGCCCCCCTGCATCCAGCAGCACAAGAAGTGCCAGGCATCCTACAAATTCACTGTACCTTGGCACAGTTCTCACACTCGTAGTGCTTCCCGCTGTCGTGCGACATTTGGTGACGTATCAAGTTGGACTTCCAGTTAAAAGCTTTGGGGCACTGGTCACACTTGTACTCCCTCTCCTCACTGTGCGACAGCATGTGCTTCTCCAGGCTGTGGAAACAGGAGCAGGGCTCAATGAGATGTGGGTTTATAGGAAGAGGAGAGAGCAGAGTACAGAGTTACAGCCAAAAGAAAAAAATTGAAAAGCCCCCAAGGCCCAATCCTGACAGAAGTAAGTCCTCTGAGTCCTGGCTCACCCCAGCCAGGAGGCAGAACCTCCTGCTCCCCACCAGAATAACACATCCTCTCATGTTTTGCCAGGCCACTTGCAAATGCTCCAGGAGATGCTGCTGCCATCGCTCCCCAAGGAGATTATTTCATACATCTCTCAGTATTTCACTCTGGTAATTCTTCCCTGAAGTCTGAATTATTTCTACCTTATGATTTTCCCTCTAAACACACCTTGGATGCCACCACCTGCTATAAATCCACTCCTTTGATGGGAGTCAATTTTTCTTACAGCAGGAGTAGATGAGGAATAACTCCTCTGGAGTAGGACAGGATGAGTTTAAGAAGCTTCTAGATAAGGTACACAACAACTGAAGTTATTCTTGATGATTATTATTAACTGTGTGCAGTTTTGGGGTTGTTTATTCATTTTTAGTGGTTCATTCAGTTTATTATTAGGGTATTCAGTATCCACCTAATTTGTGTTGCATATCTTTAAATTAGCTTTTGTCTCCAAGTTTTTACCATTCATTTGTAGCAATTATGCTTTTTTAAAAACCTGTATTGCTCGGTCACATACAGAGTCATAACTCACACCACTGCTTGAGGGAAGATCACTACATAATGCAAGAGTGGATTCACAGAAAACCCATGGGAAAGTGGGAATTTTAGCTTGGAATGCCCAAACTGTTCTCACATGAAGTTCCCACTGATCTCTGCTGAATCAGTGACAAAACCTGCTGGGGTTTCAGCCCTGTTTGGGTTGTGTAGCCCAAACAGCAACCTCCATTCTCAGCCACAGGCAATGGCAATGCTTTCACTCTGCAGATGCTCCTACTTCGACCCCTCTTCTTCCTTTGGGGGGAAAAAAATAGTTCTGGCTTCTCCTCCTAACACTTTTATAACAATTGACTCTCCATCATGTAAACAAATTTGCCATAGGACCTGGAGAGATTCTTGTCCCTGGCTGTGGCACCAGCTCCTGGACTCTGCCACAGCTCTGTGACCGGCCATCAGCACCGGGCACTCCTGGACCCAACACCCCCATGTTCCTGCTCAGCTACTTCTCCATGTAATTACTCACACCCTCAAGCATGGCTCATCAGGGCGTTTTGTTTTATATAATCTGAATACTTTGGCACTTTTTTGAACTGTCTGTGTGGTGTATGAGCCTTTCAATAATTCAGAAGTTCAGAGAACGGCTGCATTCACTCTCATTTTTCACGCTCTCACAGTACTGCCCATCTATTTATGATGACTTGTTCTTTGTTTTCTGCCCTTTCTCTTCAATATTTAATACTTTAAGCTAAATTTACATTTCCTCAACGATTCCCATATGTTAGATATCATCCTCTCATTCACAGGGAGAAAAGAACTTTAACACTGAATAACTCCCAACACGCAAAAACCTCGCAGACCAGAGTCCTGCCTCACCCAAGCTGCTGGAAATCCTTCTGATTTGATCTGCCTCCATCAGCCCCTTGGAATCAATCCCTCAGACTGAAAATCAGACATGTGGAGCCACACACTGCTCAACAGTCACTGGTGAACAAGACCTTGTGCCTGCACAAATTCCTGCTCAGCAGGGTGACCCATGTTGGGAGTGATGTTTGGCACATCATGTTTTAATTTCAGTGTCGTTAGTTTTGCCCAAGTGCAAGGATCACCCACTGATCCGAGACACCCCACATGATGCAGGGGTAACTGCTCCATTGAGAGGAGTGAAGGAACAGCTCTGTTTTGGGAGAGAGGGCTCCATCTTGCAGAACCAGCACCTGGAGCATCCAGGAGCAATTATCCAAAGGGACTAATTCTGGGCATGCAGAAAACCATGCTAACCTCCAACAGACACCATGATGCCCTGGATCATGGACTAGTGAGGATTTCTGTGGAACACACAAAATATTCCAAATTGACAAGTCAGCTTCTAAGTGGCATATGAATATTAACATTCACACATTGCTGTGCTGAAAAAGGGAAGTTCACAGTCACTTTGATTGTGCCCACACAACACGGAGAAAAAAGAAGACACAATGGGAGTGTGGGAATGGTGCTAAGACTCTGAAAGCAAGAGATCCTGGCTATCAACCAGCTTCCTATGAAAGGCACTTCCCCATCTCAGCAGAGGATCTGGCCCAGGACTTTGCTATTGAGGTATCTCAACATTACTATCAAATATCAGTTGAGGTTATCCTTCCCCAGGTCAAGAAATCACCAAGATGTGAACCTCTGAGGGACGTGCTGCAAAAATTCCTGTGTACTCTCAATATCTTCCAGCAAATTGCAAAATTCGCTGTTAATCTGCACTACAATATTGTATTTTAAGTAATCACAGAAACCACAGTGACAGGAAAGTTGCACTATTTACATTCTATGTGTATTTTGAATACGTATGCACAGAGGTCTATCTGTTTTAACAGAGAGGTAAACTTAAGAAAACACCAAACCCTGGTGTTTTCATGACCATATGAGTAAACATAAATGTTAACATATAGACATATTTGTTAACATCTAGAACCCATCTCTAACTAAAATGGCTTGTTTACAAAGACAAAATTGGTGACATCAGTGAACAACACTCAGAGATGTTCCAAATTATTTCTGCCTAAGATTAAGGAACCCAGACCTTAGCTGATGTGAAGTAGAACCACTCCTGTGATTTCACTGCAACCAGCCCAATTCATGCCAGCTACAGATGTGATTAGCACAAGATCCAGCTCTTAATCTAAGGTCCTCACTAAAGACTTCACGCACAAGGACCAAACTTCTGATTTATTTAGACTCTATTTCTTTTTATACCATAAAGCACCAGCTGGCATAGAAATCCTGCTCATCTTCACCTTTGGTTTCTGTAGAAGGTGAATGTATCAGGTTCTGATGCCCTGCACGATCCACCTGAAGCCATCACAGAATTTGCTCCATTCAATCAGATTTTAAGCACCTCCTCCTACCTTTGTAAGTCTGGGAAGACTTGGTCACACTCTTTACACTCCTGGATTTCATGCACATCCTGAAGGTCATTCTCGTTCTCGAGCTTCTTCTGGAAGTCCTCCTCCACCATGGAGAAGGCTGAGTGAGGTGTGCTGCAGGGGAACTTCTGGTGGTCGACCAGCTCAGCCTTGGACTCAAAGAGCTGGTCACAGTCCTCGCAGCGGTACTGGCGCTCCTCTGCAACACAAAGGGGTTGGGCACAGGGACACCACTTCAGTTTTCACTCATTGTTAACCACACTGCATCAGGAGTTGGATGATGGTGTGGTTAAACCAATTGCTCTTCAGTAAAAAAGAGAAGAACCTCAGAGGAAAGAAGGATTCCTAAGAACACTTTATAATAATGTTTTAATTCCATGTTAACTGCCTGGGTGACATCCAACAGAGATCCCTGACACCGGCTTAGGACAAAAGTCAGTGTATTTAAATACCATCCTAAAGGGAATTATACAGGGTCTAACATGGATGTCCAGCAGAGGCTGCCAGTCTCTGCATTTCTGAATGAAAGGGACTGACTCAGACACAAACACCAGCATCTAAAATAGCCAAAAGTGTGTTTAGAGTCTTTAAAAGCCTCTTCATTTTCATCACAGTCCTTCTGCAGCACCCAGCCCTGTTTAAGGTAAGCCACAGACTCATGAAGTTAAATTCTTTCCTTTAAATTCCATAAAATCGGTCATAATTTCTTACTGACAAGTGCAGAATATCAGTAAAGTGTTACTTCAGAGTGAGTACTACATTCCCTTAATTAGTAATTCCTGCAAAAGAATAGATTAGTTGAAGAAAATCCCCAAAAAACAAATGTGGAGAAGAGCATCCCACAATGTTTTTTTTCTCCTGCATTTTCTACCCTTGGTCCATACAAGGAGCCAGACACCCTGGTTTGGTTCCAGATATAAATGCCCTGGGGCTCTGAGTCAGAAAGGCACTGAGGAGTCTGGCTGGGATCCCCAATGTATGTTCTTGGTTGCTACTTGACAGTTGAGCTGATCCAGAGAAAGTGTCATGGGGCTCTGCTCTTGGCTGTCCACGAGCAACACTTTGGCTCAGCCTGCTTCTAAATCTGCCCTGTGGGACGTGATCCTGCATGTGACTGCAGAGATTTCCTCTGGTGTCATTTATACAATAGCTACTTGACCATGGGGACTAGGCAGGGAGAACAGTGTGCTGGAAAGGGGGACACCCTCAGCAATAACTAAACAAACTTACCACTGGGGGGAAAAAACCCCCAAGCACAAAACCAAATGGGAATGAATGTATAATCCCCACTTTTTTCTTAAGAGAACAAGGAATACTTATTAAAATATACAAGCAGTTATAAGAAAGTAGAGACCTTGATACTTCCTGCCTTGGGAAACCCTTGGGAAACCCCTGTCCCTGAATCCCTGAGAATTTGCAGAATGTCCCTGATGGCATAAACTGCAACCTGCTGGGCATCAAGCAGATATCCCACACCCAGTTCCCATGGTGGCTGATAACCCTTTGTCCAACAGGCAGCACAGCTAAAGGAGATTTTGGAGATTGGGGGACAAATCCGAGCAACAACTCAGGAGCTTCAGATGAAGAATCTGTGTGTGGGATGAGTAAACCACAAGTGTGAAGAGTAAGAATGGCTGAGATGTCCTCACAAGTGACAGCAACATTGACAACCTGAGATCTCCTCTTTTCAAGGTCACAGCTGTTTAGCTAAGTGACAAAAAAATAACCTATAACCAGGGTCCACATGTGTCCTGCAGGACCAGCACACTCTTGAGATAAGGACACAGACTGTTGCTCTTCTTTTGCACTGCCACAAAACCATCAAGTTTCAATCAGAAACAGAAGGGCAGAAGATGGACAAATACAACCACAGTCCAGCTCTCCTCCCCGGCTGCAGTGAAGCCATCCCAGATTTCAACAGAAGAAAAATGTCCCTATATTTTGGGTTAATTTCAGTGATACTTTCTGTCAGATGAAGGAGTAAGAAGAGGCTAACCGTGGATGTCCGGAGCCATTGTCTCATGTGAATAATCTTCACTCTTCATGAACAGTAGGAGCTCCTCTCCTGGTTCAATATCTGCTACCACTCTGTAGAAGATCTGGGAAAAAAAAAAAACAACAGAAAGAAAAAGCAAGGTAAGCACCACAACAGGCAAAGAAGCATCAAGCACTGATGGTGAGTGCTGCAGATTTCGTGGCCAGAGCCTGCCCGCTCATGATGCTACTGCTGGAGAAGAGCTGACTGACCATGGCAGGTCTGCTCCTTCCAGCCCCAAAGCTGTTGTGTTTTGGGCTCTGTGAGAATAAAAAGGACAACTGCTTTCAACAGCCTCTGCTGCAAACTGAGCTGTGTGATGACTGCAGATATCACCAGCAACTTGTCTGCTGAGTTATACCAAACCCGTGTACAGAGCAGCCATAAAACACATCCCTGAGTGATCCTTGTGAGCGAGGGAATTCCTGTTGCACTGGGAAAAGGTACTAAAGTAACTTTAATGCTTGGACTTGATTATCTTAGACATCTTTTCCAACCCTAATGTTTCTATAATTCTAAAGCAGACATGAGGAGATGCTGCTGGTTAAGCCATAGGCATCCAGCCCCCTGTTCCAACTGTCTACACAGTCCAAAAAGCTGTGAGGAGAGAAGCTTGTAAGAACCAGTGCACCTGGCTATTCCTTAGCTTCAAATGGAAACCAAGGGAAAAATCAGTCCTGGATGAAGAAACACCGTGAGCAGCCAAAGCTGCTGGTGGTGGCCCTGGCCAGTGACACTTGTCCTGTCATACATGTGATGCTCCTGGGGAAGGAGCCCTTGGGGGAGGCAGGAGACTGTGGGGGAGGGCAAAGGGGATGCCTTTCCTTGGGTCCATGAACCAGAGGAAGCGCACGCCAGCACCACAAGCCTCTGCCGAAAGGAAATTCCCAAAATCCATCTGGCTGCTTTCTGTCTCAGCAGGAAATGTGAAGAGCACTAAAAAGCTCCACGAAGCAGCTCAAATAAATATTAGTAACTTCCTCGAGCCTTGTTAAACAAAACCACATGACAGCTATGTTTCCTATGCTAAAAAATGATGCCTTTGCATTTTCTCAGACTAATGTATTTTTAAAGGGTTTGCTCCCAAACTCTTAACTCTCAGCACTCATTGCAGTGCATGGGGAGAGAGGCAGCAAATCACCTCCAGTGTTCAAAGTCACATAGATGAGTTTGTCACAGGTAGGGACAGGTGTCTGGAGGTTTGTGGGTGCTTTCCCTTCCCGGTCACACGTGGACTGACAACCATGGTGGGTGCTTTCCTTGCCCAGGCACACACAGACCGTCACCCACCGGCAGCCAGCACATACCGATGTCCTCCAGGAGGTGGCCGTACAGCCTAATCCTTTCTGCCTGCGCAAGCTGTGCCCACGGATATGGGCTAAATACCTAAAAATATCGAATTTGCATGCATTTCCTCAGATTTAGGTTTCTTTTTTCCTTGAGTTTGTCCCAAAAGCCGCTCCAGAGAACAGTGCAGGGAGCAGCAGTGCAGGCTGCCGGGGCTGCTCATCCCACACCCCGATGCTCACCCCTCACCAGGTGACAGAAGTGCCAGCAAAACACATCAGGTGCAAGGTACCAGTGCCACAACCCCCTGCTTGTGGCCAATTTTCCCCATAAAAACCAGGAGAAGGAGTTTATGGGCAGTGTGATCCACCCTCTCTCCTCTCCCACACCACCCTCATCGAACCACCAGCCTGGGCTTCTTGGGCTTCCCATTTGTATCTCTTGTCGAAGGGATTTCAGACTCCACCGAGTATTTTGGAGGCCAAGAGAGCCATGGCACTTCCCTATGTATAACTCTTCATGCAGCTAGGCAAATGTCTGGTACCACAATCCACTCTGGATCCAATGCCACTGTCGGTGCCAAAGGATGCAGGGCTTCCTGGTGGGCTTCAGTGTGCTGGGGCTATGCTGAGGCAACACAGTTCATCTCATCAAAGGCCAAAACACATTTAAATGAAGCTAGCTTTTACCTCCTGCAAATAAATCTGATGACAGTATCACATCCAGTGAATATTTGCTGCAAGCAATGCTTGGTTTTCCATTTTTTATGATGAATGTATTGAAAAATGGATTTTTAATTTCAGAAGTATAATGGCTTCTGCATATCTGAATGGGAAGCTGCAGTCAGATCGGTGGAAGATCAACCCAGTTGCTGGCTGTTTCGGGGTGAAAATAATGTGTGGAATAATGATAATATGCACACTGACTGAAGAGACTTCTGCAGACCTCCCTGCTGGGGTGGAAGCAGAAGCAGGACCACCACACAGCCGGGGAGAACTTCCACCATCCCAGAGGGACTGTGCCAAAGCCTCTGCTCTGCCCAGGACTTGCTTCTGCTCCTAGGTTTTGTGTCCCAGTCAGGTAAACACAGCTGTTCTTCCCTGGTCAGTGGTGCATCCACACCAATGAGATAACAAGAACCACGGCAAAGCCTTCTCTGCTATTTTCCCTCTCCCAGCAAAGGTGCTTGGATAGACCTTTTCACCTCTCATTGCAGAGTGAGGACACATGGACTGAGGCATAAAGAGGGTCTTGTTCACAAGCACTGTGCTGGGGAGCATCATTTCTCTTGGGGAAGCCCAGGACGATGCAGCATCTTTCCTGCAGCTGTGGGACACATCCCTGAACAGGGAGCAGACTCTGCAGTGAGTTGTCATGTCTACATTGGTATTTAAAAATAGCAGAGATGATCCAACCACCTATCAGAAACAGGTTGGCCAGCCTCTCTGTCTCTCAGCAGGGAGACAAGATGGGTGTTTCAAAAAACTCCACATTTTAAGTCAAGTAATGTTTCTCTATTTTTCATCTCAGACCTAACATTCTCCAAAACAAAGGCCAAGTAACAGATTTCCAGATCTGGCATTTTCACATTATTAGAATACTAACTTTAATTATTATTAAAAATCGTTTTTAAAATTTTTATATGTACAGAAAAAATTCACCTGCATGAACAGTTTATACATCAATCTGCATTTCAGTGAGAATCTAAAATAAAACATATTGAAGTTTAAGCCAAAACGATCGTGCAGGTAAATTTATTCTGATTTTAAGAGCTGTCTTTATTACTTCTCATGAAGAGCTTTTTTTCTCACTCTTCCCACCTAAAACCTTGTGGAATTATCCTGTTTGGGGAAAAGCAAGAATCCAACTGTTGAAATGAACCACATTACCTGAATTTTGAGGCAGCAGCAGCAGCTGACTGAGGGCAGGGAGTGAGGGAGTCCTGAAACTCCCAGATGAGGAGCCTCACAAATTCCCCCCCAGCTCTGCATGCCATCCCTGGGCTGCCCATGTTTTGCAACAGTACCTCTACCACAGGCAGTATTTTTTGTATTAGGAAACGTTAACATAAAATAAGTGGATTTTTCAATTGCAAAGCTTGAAGATTTCTGGGCCACAGTCCTGACTCTACTGTAGTTAGTGAAAGGTTTCAATTTTCTGGCTATCACTTCTCCAGCTGACTGAGCCTGGTCCATTAACCAGCTTTTTTGGGTTAACCTGCACTGGTCTGCCTTGAGATCAAATATAGGAAGAGCTTCTGCAGAGAGAGGAACAACCAGAGGAGAGGGGAAAAAAAAGCAAAGTCCAGATGCACATTTCACATGCCCTGGGATCAGCGGTGTGTGACTGCAGTTTATGTAGGAAGAGCAAAATCGGATTCAGGTCTGGAAACACTTTCAAAGTTCAGGGGGTCCAAGGTGGGGAGAAGCTGGGGGAGGCCTGGCTCATCAGCACTCTGTGCCTGCCCACACTGCAGGTCAGAGATCTGTGCTACCGAGCAGAAATAAAAGCTCCCAAACTGCAAAGCCATAAAGGGAAAGGGGAGGGGGGAAAAAAAGGAACACACACAATGTACTTTTAAATGGATGAATAAGGCCTCATTGTTATGAATCCCAGTTTACTTTTCCTGGTCAGGCACTTGAAATTTTATTTATGCTTAATAGACTGCATTTGGCATGTGCAAAGATGACAGAAGCGTGAATTATGAACGACCTTCGACCTATTCAGGAAGTTGTAATAATTGAAATAATAGCGAAACGCACTCCCCGCGAGCTCGGCTGGGGCCACGCTCGGCCGCTGAGCCCGTGTGCTTTGAAGCACCCCAGCCATCCCCCTGCCCCTGCCAGCCCCACACCGCCCTGCCTGGACCCCCCTCTGCTCCCATCAGCATCCCCCAGACCCAGGAGGGGTTAACTGAAGTTAAAGTTTTGGGGGGAAAAGCAACAACTCCGTCATTGAGTGCGAGCGGAGGCAGGAACTGCCATGCACACGTTTGTCGTGCCCCAAAGAGGAGCTGTGTTAGCTGCATCTAACTAAACCCTTTATTCCTGCCCAAAGCTTTGGAAAACATCACACATGCCCCAGAACTGCCTGGGAAATTCAGATTTTTAGGGCAGGTGAGAAGTGCTGCTCCAAGTTGGTGCAATTTGTACTTTAACCCCCAGGCCACATGCTGATCTCACAGCTCCCACCACAGGGGATGCACCCAGCGATTCTGTCCTGCCCCACACCAGTGCAAGCAGGAGGATCCACTCTGCTTGGGATGGTGGGATGGAATAGAAGACCCCATTGCTCCCTGGTGAGCCCCACCAGCGCCCACATCCAGCATTCAGTGGATCACATTCCATGGCTACATCCACCCCAAGCAAGGCAGCCTCATCTCCCAGTTCCTTTGGGGAATGTGCCCCAAGAGGCAGCGTGCATGCTGCCAACTGGCATCCACCTCCACATTGCTTCAGAGCAAGAGGGGAACTCGCTTGAAAAGTGAAACAAATTAAATGTCCAAAAGTAATAATGAGCATTATGTCCAAGGAGCTCCATCAAAATCAGGAATTATGCCCGCCAGAAAAATGAGAAGGACAAACAGACACACAACTTCACAACAAGCCATAATCAAGAGTTTGAAGGGAAAAAACAAGAAAGAAAAAGGTCCAAACAATATAGCTTCAATTTTAGCTCCCATGATGAACAACTTGTGCAGCTGGAGAGCTGTGTGATGAAACCTGAGCCAGGTTCTTTTTGCTATACTCAGGCAAATGATAAATTGAAATGAACTGGAGTTTTTTCAAGATCTAAGGTAGAGGAGTCCTGCCTGGGAGCTGCACTGGGCCCAAAGAAAACTTCAGCAAAAATCCAGAGGTGAAACTCAGTAAGTCACTGCATGCAAGGGGCTGCAGGGACACGAGTGGGAGCCCGGTGGGGAGAGAGGATGCTCCCCTTCCCCTTTCCCACCAGGGCTGTGAATCCTTTCCTTCTTCACTTCCAGAATGCCCTAAAATCTCCATGCAGGAAGGGCTGGAGTAAGGATGCTCCAGGAATCCCCATTTTTCCACCTTCTGGGGCAAAAGGTGCCTCCTGCTCCCCAACATAAGAAGGGAACTGCAGGATGCCTCTCTGCA
Source organism: Aphelocoma coerulescens (assembly GCF_041296385.1). NCBI lineage: Eukaryota > Metazoa > Chordata > Aves > Passeriformes > Corvidae > Aphelocoma > Aphelocoma coerulescens. Next base: position 23,192,185 of record NC_091023.1, on the reverse strand, counting down.
GGGCACCCTTTACAGCATCTTGGGGGGCTGCAGGCCACCTCCCTCCCCAGTGCCACTCAGGTCTTCTACTGTAGGTGAATTTCAGCTTCTGAGAAAGCCCTGGTTCACCTGAGCTGCTCTGGTCCTGCAGAACCACTTCCTTGGGGGTCACCAACCACTGACACCAGACCCCAACTTCTGTCACCCACCTGTTCTCCTGAGCTGAGCTAATCACTCAGTTGTCCTCTAACACCCATGAAACTCCATTAATGAACCACACCAATGTCAAGCAAGGTGCGGTCTTGTCCTGGCTCTGTGGCTGTCCATAATTCTCTATACTTTAACAAGCAGGTGAGTAGGATTTGACAGCCCTCATCACAAAAAATGCCTTATCACTTCTATTAACCATGAATCATCAACAAGAACCTCATCACTTTACAGAAATGGCAACAACTATTTTCTAGGTTTGGTTCTAAACAGCTTATTTTAGGTCACATCAAGACAGTCCAATGCTGAGAGTGGTAACACCACCAGTGCATCAAATTCCAGGTAACACAGGCAGTCATAAAGCCCAGGCAGGAATTTCACCCACAGCCTCAGCTCTAACTGCAGCAAGTGGAAAATCACCACTGAGCAGCAGCTCCTCATTCCACCAGCCCCAAGCTAAAACATCCCTGCTCCACTGGAGACAGATTTTCAGTGGGAGCTGGATTAAGCTTTATTTGCTTAATAACCAACAACTCATAGGAAGAATCATGGCAGAACAGGGCCCCGTATGAGCTCAGCGTGTGTGTGCCCTCCCGACCCACAACAGCCAAAACCTTAATTTCACTCTCTGACAACAAAGCCTCAAAACTATTCCTTAAATACACAACTTTTGCAGGTGGCTGTGCAAGGAGCCCCTGCCCGCCGTGGACAGGGGGCCACAGCCGTAAAACCTGAAACATGAAGCTGTGCCTGAAGATTAAAAAAGTTTGTAAAACGTGTAAGGTGGGATCAGATCTGGTGGAACCTACAGCAGTAGGTTCACTTCTGTAAGTTTATATCACTGACATCGGGCACGTTGTTAAGAGTGTGATACTACTGGTTTTGCTCCCTTTGCAGCGGCATGTACTTGAGTATAAGGCAAGGAAACAAAACAAACACATAAAAACCCACCAAAAACCTCTTTCAGCACGCACAGCAATCTAAAACCTCAGTAAAGTGATCTTGAGTCACTCTGAGTTTTCCATGGATAAACCAAGGAGACTCTTCAAGAGCTGCTTTTTTGGGGGGAAAGAGACCTGGAAGCTCAGGGCAGTTTCACAGCACTATGTGGCTGTATCACTGTCAGGACTCTGCAAGCAATGAGCAAGATAAAAACAGTATTCAGGGGTTTTAACTTCCACAGCTACCAACAACGTTTCTAAAAATAAAAAAGTTTTAAAAAAAAAAAAAATTGTAGTTTGAAGGTGACCGTGATCTCAGCCTGGAATGTGTGACAGCCCCTGGCCATGCCACTGCCATAGTCACTGCTGGATTTGCAACTGCACTTCCATTAACATACATCTTTAAAAATAATGCTTTTACTGGGTTGACAGCACTGCCAGAAACCCTAACAGAGCCAATCATTCGGCAGTCATTAAAAAGTTGAACTAATAGATATTTAATGATAACAGAGAGGAGTCATCCAAGTTAGTAGAAACTGCTCTAGAATCCTAAATTGACTCTGAGCTGAATAAAACACATTCCAGGGCAAGAGCAGTGACAAGACTCTCTGCAGCTCTGCACACACTGTAGTCTCATTGGGGAAAAGAAAAAAACTGAGTGCCCTGTTTGTGGAATTTTATTATTGATATACACCTAAAATTACATATGTTCAGGTTAGATTGGGTATGACAGGAGATAATAGTAAGACAGCAAAAAGAAATCCTAGATCAATCTCATTTGAAATAAAAAAAAAATAAGTAAAAAAATGCTTTTAAACCCTACTCCAGCTGCAATCAAATGAAACATGAGTTGCATCCAGCATGCATGTTTTGACTGCATCCCACCATTATCGAGCTGTTCATCTCAGCAAAGCTCATTTATACAGTCATAAGAAAGAGCCCAGGCCTTTTGTAAAGTTGATCCTAAGTGATGAAACCTAACCTCAGCCGTGAGTCAGGGGGTGGGGTGGTATGTCTCTGAAAAAACTCTAAGGGAGAAAATGACAAAAAAGTGTTTTTCTTTCCCTCTTTTAGTTAAATACAGCAGGTAGAACATAGCAGAGCAACCAGATTACACACCGCCCTGAGTTCATCTCAATCCTGCCTCGAGCAGTCTGGGAACCATACCTGTCTGTCAGTCAAGCTTGAATTTAGTAGTATAAACTTGTGGGCAGCATGAGGCTGGGAGCCCTGGCAGGATCTTTTACCTTCTCAGGTACAGCCTAATGTTTGCTTGTGAATTTTACAGATGAGTTGAAGCAATTAGAGGTGAACAATTACTGCTGATCGAGTGTCTGTGGCTCGGGAGTGAGAGGTGTCTCTGCAGCGGAGATGCTCCCTGTGCAACCAGGGTTACTGAGGTGCTTTGTGTTCCTGGGGGAGGCAGGAAGAACTGGGGTGTCCCCCCACACCTGCAGCCAGCACTGGCTGTGGCTCCAGCTGAGCTGGGGTGTCCTGTACCAGCTGGGCTGCATCGCCTCTGCCCTCCAGCTCTAGCTACAACCACTGACACACGTCCTCAGTTTCACCTTATTTTTATTTTCCCTTTTTGTTCCCTTCTTTTTCTTTTTTTTGCCCCATTTTTCCAGGAGCTATCGAGGCCGAGTGACCCCAGCCAGCCCCACACAGTCTATATGTGCACACTCAGCCCTGACTTGCATTTGTCACTCCTCGTACACGCACACTTTTGGCCATGTAACGTCCATTTCCCAGTTTGCCTTCCCATTATATTTTATATTACCTCTGGTGAGCTTGTGCCAGAAGAAAGCAGAAGGAGGAGCTGTTAGAGAGACTTTCTTGCTTTAAGATTCGAGAGCACATTTTTAGCATTAACTTTTTAGGCTCTGGTCATAAAACGTTGGAGTACACGGACGATTTGGGGGTAAATGTGCAGCATTTCCAGAGAGCCAAATGAACAACAATCTCTTGCTGACAGCACCCAGATCACAACATGCTACTTGAAAGACAACCAAATCTTAATTTGCAAATCTCAGCAACAAAAAGCTATAAAAATATGGAATTATGAACAGCATGATACTGTGCAAAATAAATAACAAGTCTCCAGTGAATGAAGGGAATTATTGGCAGCAGTACAGCCACCATTACCAAATGTCAGAAATGTAAACACTAAAAAAAGAGAAAGTTAAAAGCGCCATAGCTTTCCTTCCAAAAACGTCAAAGCGCGGGTGTGTGTCTGCGTTCAGAGGGAGATGCTGATGGGTCAGCCTCGCCTGCACTTTCAGCTCCAGATCCCCAACACCGGCCCAAAGACAGTAAGTTGCTTTGACCAATGCATGTTATTCCACTTCTGATCTTTCCTACCAACACCAGCTCCTACTCAATGTAAAATATTTAAATTTGGTGTTTCAATTAATCTGCATAGTTTCCTTTTCCTATCACTCTTCCATAAATGCTCTGCATGGCGAGAATTCATTGCTTTTCAGCACAAAGCATATTTCAACTTGGAAAACGTAACTTGCTTTTACTAATAACCCTCATGGTTTCTTTAGTTAAACCAGCTGCTGTATAAAAAAGAAATTATCTCTCGGTCTGCTGGCTCGTTCTATGCTCTCTGTGCTCAGGGCTGAACTGTAGAAGTTGGAAATTAAAAAGATCTTCTCTCGTAGTTTCTGAGAAAGTTATTTAACCCAGTTTTAATCAGCTATCTCACACGAGTGAAATACGTAGCACTAGGCTGGAAATAGTAGGCTCCCTCATATTCGTTTCCTACACGTAAGGAATTTGATTAGAAAGAATGATTTCTAATTGAAGCTTTGTGTCTGGTTGTGATTCTTCTTTCAATACTGTCAAGGCAATTAAATCAGCTAAAGATAATCTTTAACATTCACCTGATGCAGTTAATTAAGTGGTGAAAAATGAAACACTGATTAAATGAATTGAATCCTACGTTGCAGGTAGCGAAGTTTAAACTGGAACAAGAATTCACAATCAGTTGTTACTTCATTATTTCAGATACTTTAAAGAAGCAAAGCTTCCTCAACCTAACTTTGCCCATTAAAATATTTCATAATGGCCTGTGTTATCCACAGACAAAAGCAAACCCTGATTTAGAAAACACCTAATAACTCATCAGCATAATTGAAAACAAAATGCTTCACTGCATTCTTCCTCTGCCTATCCCAGCCCTTTTCCCAACACACAAAGATAAATAATATTTCAGCCCAACAAAGAGTGGATTTAAGTGCAACAAATGAAAATAAAAAGAAAACGACCGAAGACCCTGATTCAGCATGTAAGTACTACGAGTTCCAGCAAAGTGTATGGGAAGGCACAATAATATCCATGCACATGTGCATTTGAATCCAAAGCCCCTCACATGCACTAGTAACACTATCACTTTTGTGTCCTCCCCTCCACTCTTTCCATTAAATTCATGTTACAGCTTCCAACCAACTCAACGATTTAACATAGCAATCCAAGTGGACTGCAACAGGAGCCGGAAAATGCTCCTAATTCAAAATCAACACATAATGGCTTTGTATCCTTTAGACAGTAGTCCTGAATTTTATCAGATATTAGACAAAAAAAATCATTTATGAATTGAACAACAATATGGAAAAAAGAAAATCCGTATTTTCTGTCGCCCAAAATCAAAATTATTCCATTCTGCATTTCCCATCTGTACCTTATCTTTTGCCATAACAGCAAACAGGCCAAAAGCTGTTGTGAATTGCTGGGGGTATTTTTTGCCATTGACACCTTAAAGTTCCTTAAAAAAGTAAGTCCAGAAAGTGAGCACCACGTACCTGATCATTTATTTGACATGCAACAAGGTTGTGCTGATTGTAGCATCCAGCAAACTTGATATATTTGAGCCAGTTTCCTACATCTGGTTGACTGGCATCTATGCAGAACTTCACATTGCAAAACTCATCCAAGATCTAAAAAAAAAAAATACGAAAGAGTAAATCTTTCTGTTGCCGGCTGAGTATTCTAATCAAAAGATAAATCACAGGTTTCCAGATAAACAAGTGAATAACATTAATAATAATAATAATAGTAATAGTAACAATAATAGTGTATTTATTCAGAAGTATGTTTCCCTGCTGAGATTTTTTTTAGAAACTGTCAGAATGCATACACAATAATAAAAAGACAATAAATGCTCTGAAAAATGTCTTGGCAAATATTTGCATGTAATCGAAATGTTGTCTAATTATTGCAACGAAACACTATGTTAATTTAAGAGGGACCTGATTTTCTATGCATTCATCAATAACTATGTTTGAAATTATGATTTTAATTAAATAGGACTCTGACAGGAATATAACAAAAATATTAAAATCGGTGGTGTTGGCTTCATTTAAGGTTTCTGTTTTGTTTAAGGATTTACATTGATTGTAGCACTCATTTAGAATTTTTGTATTTGTTGCTCTGAACCAAACTTTATCTGGTTAGCAGCGTTATTTATCTTGTTTTAATATTACACTTCCCAAACAGTCCTGTGCAACACTTAAACCCCTCCCCTTAATCGAAGCAAATAATAGAACTCCTTATGTCAAAATAAAGAGAATAAATGAAAAACAATGTAAACACTCATGCAAACCATGGCAGTATTCAATACAAACCAATAAATAGTTCCAATTATGCAGACAATAAACAAATATAATGAGACTGCTCGTGGACAAGCTAAAGACGATGTTGTATTCTAATATTATGACAAATTACTAATCATTACAGCAGACTGAATATCATTATCTGCAAGCTCTACCATCGGCCTATCCCAAACTTCCCACAGCATCCCAGGGAGCTGACTGCTAACTTGTAACTTCTTCGGCTTGGCACCGGCAGCAGCCACCCCATTTCACCAGCAAAATAAAGGAAACAACCTTAAACGCCCCGAAGGAAAAGCGAAGGGCGAGGGAGGCTGTGCCCCGCTGGGGAGCGCGTGGAGCCGCGGCCGGGCCGGCGTTGCCGGTGCCCGGTCACCGGGAGCCCACGAAAGTCCCTGCTAGGGCTCTCGGCGGTCCCTGAGCGCGCCCCGCGGGACGCGCTGTCCCCACGGGGGCTGCCCCGGTCACCCCCACGCCCCCCGGGGCCGGGATCGGGCCCGGCCGTGGGGTGGGGGGTGCGGTGGGTGCGCGCAGCCCGCGGGGCTGCCGAGCATCGCCCCGCCGCACCCGGCTCTTCCCCCCACCTCCAAACAAGACGGTGGGAAACCTCAGCCCCAGTGCGGAGGCACCCAAGCCCCGCAGACCCACGCGCCCCGCGGCCGCGCCAGGCGAGATCGGCCCCCGCGGGCGCGCACGCTGCCCCGCCGCCCGCACCTCCGGCTGCTCTTGGGAAGGGGATGTTTAATTTTGCCTTTCAGAGAAACCCCCAAGGAGGGAAGGGGGCCTCAACCCGCACTCCCCGGCGTCTGGGGTCTGCCCCGGGGCCGGCGGCGCGGCGGCACTGACGGGGCAAAGCGGCCCCGTCCCGCGGGGCCGTGGCAGCGCCGCCGCCGCGCTCGCCGCTCTTACCTTGTGTCGCCGGGAGCCCGCGGGGACAGGGAGGGGGGACAGGGACAAATATCCTTCAGGCGGCTGGAAGCAACATCTCGGCGTTAAACACGGGCGGAGGCCGCGGCCGTCGGGGTCCGGGGCAGCGGCGGACGCGGCGCGGGGCGCTCCACCATGTGCGGGGGGCGGCGGGGCCCGGGCGGGGGCTGCCGGCCCCGGAGGGCTCAGCGGCGGCGGAGCTCGGCGGGTTCCTGCCGGCTCGCCATCACCGTCCCCTTTCGGCCCCTCCTGGTCTTATCGGCTGGCTTTGGGGGGGGGGGGGGGGGTGTGTGCGAAAAAAGTTATCAGGGAAGGGGGAGGAAGGGGGGAAAAAAAAACCCACCCCAAACCCACACAAGCCTCTTCAGGGAAAGGAAAGAGGAAAAAAAAAAAAAGGAAAAAGAAAAATAACAACAACAAACCCCACCGCGCACCGCTCAACAAAACAAACTTCTTTCACTTCTCCGCCGGGGATGGGAGAAAAGTGAGTGCGCGTGGGAGGGCGGACGGGCGGGCGGCTCTCCCCCTCCCCACGCCCGCAGCCTGCCCGCGGCGCTGCTTCCCCGCCGCACCCCCGGGCAGCGCCCGGCCCGGCCCGGCCCGGCGCGGCCCTCTCCGCCCCCCCTCCCCGCCCACCCCGTCGGGCCGTGCCCTCCCGCCGCTCCCCTTTCGGGCACTGTCTCTTTAAAGCGGGGCAGCCCCGGCCGCTCCGGCCGCCTTTCCCCCCCCCCTCCTCCCCGGCCCCCCCGTCCGGGGCGGCGGCGGCGGCGCTCCCGGCGCGCTTAAAGCGACAGCGGCCCCGCGCCCGGGGGTCACCGCCAGGTCGCGGAGGAGCGGCCCCGCCGCGGGGGCTCACCGGCAGCCCGCGGGGGCGGCCCCCGCCGGCCCCCCCCGGACGCATCCCCCGCCCGGGGCCGGCGGTGCGCTGTGCCTCGGGCCCTCGCCGCTCGCCTCTATTTATTCGCCGTCGCCGCTCGCCCCGGTGCCCACAGCCCGGAGCGGCCGTCGCGGCCGCCCCGCAGCGGGGGCTGCGGCGAGCGGGAGCCGCGCCGTGCTCGCCTCGACGGCTGCTCCCGCCGCTCCGGGAGCCGGCGCGCCCGGCGCGTTACCCGAGTTGTTCCCGTCATCGCGTCACTCTGGTTATTAATAACGATTTTTGATGAAATGCAACTTCTTTTTTTTTTTTTTTTTCCCGGCCAATTTCGCGACGACCCCGTTTGGTGCCGCTGAACCACCTCCCCGTTTGCCGGCGCTTCCTAAACGATTCTTTTTTTTTTTTTTCCCCCTTTATTTCTTTGGTAACGAATCCCATGAATGGAGCGGCGGGAGGCCGGGCTCTACCTGCCGGCTGGGGCGGCGGGGCCGGGCCCGCTCCCTCTCCCTCCCGCGGGGCAGCGCAGCCCCCCCGGCTCGGGGCTCTCCCGGCGCTGCAAACGGACCCGAAATCCAACTGCGCCGCAAAGCCGCAAACGCCCGCAAAGTTTGGAACAGCCCGGGCTCACTACGGCGAGATCCTCGTATATGTGCTTTTGGAAGAGGGCAGGGGAAAAAAAAAATTAAGAGGGCTGAGCTGTATCTTTTATTGCACCATCCAGAAGTGCCACCCACTTTTTTTTTTTTTTTTTTTTTTTTAAGTGCAGATGTATTTTTCAGACTAAAAGTCAATTTTTCTTCCCTGGGGGGCCAAGAGGGGCCGGGGAAGGAGAGCAGGGGGGAGGGCGAGAATCCGGGTGACAGGAGATGCTGATGGATTCGTCTCAGCGGCCCGTTATCTGTGACATTGACCTGTTAGCTCAGATAATGGCTATTGTCCGAGGGGAGAGAGACGGGGGAAAAAAAAAAAAAAAACCCAAACAAAAAAACCAGCACGCAGTGGTGGTAGGTAGGACAAGGAAAAAAAAAAAAAAAAAAAAAAAAGAAAAGAAAAAAAATTCCTTTGTCAATAACCTCAAAAAACCCGGTGGGAGATTCCCAGAGCGCCCGGGCCTGGGAACCGGCGCCCGCCCGGTGTGCGGGGCCGTGGGTTCCTGCCCTCCCTCCGCTCCCCATTGTTGGGGATTTTTTTCCCTTCTTATTTTTTTTTTTCTCTCTCTCTCTTCCTCTCTCTCTTTTTTTCCTTTTTTTTTTTTTTTTTTTTTTTTTTAATTTAGCCATAAATTGGCCCGGCTCGCGCTATGAGCTGTTCTATTTTCTCCCTGTCAGGATGAGGGATTTGCTTTATGATGCATTGTGTATTAAATACAAGTAATCTGGGAAACTGATTGCTCGAGCCCATCGGCCTGATCAGAGCCCCCGATAGGGAGCCGGAGCCCCCCTTCCCTCCCCCTCGGCCGTGCCACAAAGGGAGGAAACGCCGGTGGGTAAACAAAAGGGGCTCCCGGTACCAGCGGAGCGCAGCGGAGCCGAGCGGGGCCGGCCCGCACCCGCACCCGCACCGCACCCGCACCGCACCCGCGCCCGGGCTCGGCCGCCGCGCTGTCCGCCGCCGCTGGGTGGCGCTCGCCGCCGGGACACGGCGGGACGCGCCCTCAGCGGGAGCGCGGCCGCCTCTCCCCTTTTTTGGGGGGAAAACCCCTTTTTTCATAGTTCCCCTTCATGCAGCGCTCCCAGCGGTTCGGCTGTAACCCAGCGCGGCCAGAGGAGAAGGAGGGGGAGGAAGCCTCATGCCCCCGAGCCGGAGGGGTTCGCGGCTGGGAGGCGCGGAGGGTCAAGGAACAGCCCGCCGGTCGGGACCTCCAACATCCCGACCCGGGGATGTGGATACACACATCAACACACGTCGATGTGGTTCTTCTTTCAAGCGACAATCTTCTAAACATCTCTTGCCGCCTTTCCCCTCTCCCCTCGGACGGTTCCGTGGGCGCTTCAAGAGGCCCAAATATTTCCACAGGGCCCCGTTGGCAATCGTTTATTTAAAACAAGTTGCTCTATTAGTGGAGCAGTCAGGAGTTAGTACTCCAGTCTGCTAGTAATTCCCACCAGGCTGTAAACTGATGCCTCTTTTAAGCCTTTAACTTCATGGTCGTCCCAGAAGTAAAAGTTCTTCTAATGGAGACCCTATGGGCATTGTGCATTCCAGCACATCATTAAAGCAAGGCAAAGTAGCTTGGCCACAGCCAGATGAAATAACGGCACTGTCCACGTTTAATGGGCTTCCTGGGGCCAAACGCTGCTGAGGACAATGGGGGAAAATCAGACAGGTCACTGGTGATTTTTTAAATATCGTAAATGTTCATATTAGGCTTAATATTATCCTTCTGTTTGTAGACAAGCCACTCCACAACCACCTTTGTGAGTGGGGTTTAATGTTATATACCTCAAGGTGACTAAACACAACATTGAGCATCCTGACTAACACTGCGGTGAGTGTTTGAAACACTGGGTGAGTGCATTAATGTGGAGAGAGAAAGGAAAAGCAAAGCGAAACAAACGCACAGAAAACAACGGCTTTCTGACATATCCAAATGCTCCAGGACAGACCTGGGAAACAACAACAGGAATGAAAGGCAACACAGTTTCTGCATGTCAATTCCTCCCACCCCGTGTTGTGGATATCAACCTGGAAAAAAAAAATAAAATCAGGTGAAAACACAAGTGTTGCTGCTGATTTCAGGGGGAAGAGTCAGATAATTTCCAGCCATTGATGAAGGAGTGGGGTGAGCATCGCAGTGCCCCCCACGTTGGTGCCCTGTCCCTGCTGCCCCTCCTGCCCTCACATGCTGCCCAGCTCATCCCTCCCAGCCCAAAAGGCAAGTGAGGGCGAGGAGGAGAAAATTAAAGGTAAAAAAATGTAAATAAGAAATTTCCCTTGGTCTGGAAATGAGCCCAACTGAAAGCATGTTAATCTCCACCTCAGTAATTTGGTTCTCCTGGAGAAGACAGAAGCCCTGCTGCTGTGCCCTGCACTTCATAAATCACGTCTTTATGTGGACAAGGTCAGGGCACCTAACAGCTCAGACATGGGCCTTTGCAGTGGCTCGGAGGGCTCCGGCATGTTTATTCTCTCGCACAGATCTCTGAGGAGCAGTCCAGCACGCTTCTAATTACTTTTGATTATTTTCATTTGCTCGGGTCAGACTGGCTTTGCCGGCACTGCTGGAGGGTGGGTTTCCTCCCCCCAGCCTGGCTGTGGGATGCAGGGGGATCAGTGCTGTGCCCTGCACCCCCTTCCCCGGGGCAGTGCAGGGCTCCAGGGATCCCTGGGGCTCACCTCGCCAGTGGAGGGGGTCTCCTTTTGGCAGCAAAGCCTGGAACCTCCAGCTGAGTCAGGGACCCCACAGCTGACCTCCCCCCATCCCCTACCATAGGCAGGCAGAGCAGGACATTTGCCAGTGTGAAACGAGGGGTGTGCAGAAAAACACACACCCCACCCCATCCCCCCATCCCCCCCCAAAAATACCAACTGCCTTTGGGGAAAAAAACCCGACCCTGCATCCTTGCAAAAATATTACAGTGGTGCATGTGCAGGCAATAAAAAAGTTGAAGGACCTCTGCCATTCCTGTGGGGACGGAGCTGTGCTTGGGGAGCTGCGGAGCACATGCAGCCCCAGCCGTGCACAGAGGCAGAGCGTGTGTTGGTCTGCTCTCCCCGACTGCTGAGCAATCACAGCACAATCTGTCGGGAATGCACGGTGCCCACGCAGGGTGGATACACGGTAGAGACACATGGGTGTCCCTGGCAATGTTGGGGTCCAGGTGTGGGTGAAGCCATCCCTGTGCTCCCAAAAGTAGTGCTGCACCCCCTCTTATGGTCTGTAACAGCACACGGCTGCTACTGGCAGAAGCCAAACTACCCAAATACTGAGCAGAAAAGCTCTACTTTTTCTCTCCCATTAAAATCTGAGCTCTATAATAGTATGTTCCTTCATATCCCGATCTGAGCTTGACAGCCCAACCCTGTATTCTCATCCTGGTGTGAGTGATCCCAGCAGACCAGTGCCCTCGTGTCCTGTACCCAAGTGTGCCAGCATCTCCATCACATCCTAAAGGTGAGGGTGGGTGTGGGTGCCATCACAGCTGGTGGTACCCACACTCCTCGAGCAGGGGCTGCCTGATGGAGAAGGAGTTTTCTGGAAGACACTGAGCCGTGCCACTGGGTTTTGAACCTAAAACCTTTTGGATATTGGGTGTTACTGCAAACCAGGAGAAGGAAAATTGCAGCAGATTTACCAGCTCCATGAATCAGGAAGATGCAAAAATGGGTCAGTGACTGATATCTGGCTGCCTGGGTGATTTTACTCCTGTCTGGGGAGGAAATCCTGTAGACACCCTTCCTCATGGCAGGACGAGATGATTGCCTTGCTTCAAACAAACCACGGCCCTTGCAGCACACCCCAAAATTTGGTGCTGAGGGATGCAGTGCTACATGTCCACGCCCCTGCTGTGAGCACACTCCTTGCAATGCTTTCCTCTCCAAACCTTTCCCTAGCTTTCCCTGCCAAGGCACGTGCTGTTGCGCCGGATGCTGAGGACTGTTGCTGTTTTCCTTTGGAGTGTTCATTACTTCCATTACAGAAGAGTCTGCAAGCCTCCAAATCCAGCCTGGGCCATTTGTACACTTGAGGTTACTGTACCCACAGGGTGAGACAGTCCCTGCCGGATGAATCTGGCATGAGTTTGGCTATGGTAAAAATCTGGGGAGAAACGCACATTAGCAAGCTTGTCTTAGCACCTACGAGAGCCAGGGCAGGGCAAGGCAAGGCTGACTTGTCAGACCTGTCCACTCAGAAGCTGTATTTTCCTGTGCTTCACCTTCTCATGTTTTGAAAGGAGGCCAAAATCCTGGAGAATCTGGGAAATTCCATTGGCGATGCCCTTGTTCTGCATTTTCCTGTGTGCTGGGCAGCCCGGAAGGCTCTTTTCTTTCTTAACCACGCAGAGAGTAAAAGACCTTGAGCATGGCCCTCCAAATCCTACCAATATGACCAAAAATGCTCCTGTTTGCAGGGCTTTTTATCACTCTCTTATTTATCCTTGTTGAAATAGAACCGAGTAAATCCCTAATGTTTGTACCCACTCCTGCTTTCCCACAATATGCTCATCTGGAAATGGAGCAGTGGGACCCATGAAGCCAACAGAGGCTCCATGCGGGGTGGCCAGAGGCTCCCACATGATGTAGCTGCTGCTTCACTGCCTGAAAACACAACTTTTGGCAGAAGCTGCCCTAAAAATGGAAGATCCCTAGGAAATGATCCCTGAGTATCCAGGAGGTAGGAAGCACAATACAAGGATTTTGCAGACTTCCTTTGTATGTGCATAAGAATTCAACAAGGTTCAATTAACCTTCCCTTTCTTCCAATGTTTTAATTTTCAAGCCTTCTCATTTGACAAATAATCTGAGGACCTGCTTTGGAAGACTACTTCCAGTCCCAGAGCTCTCATGGCATGTGAAGAGCCATGCAAGGAGGGTGTGTGGCAGCAAGTCCTGGGGAACTATTTGGGTTTAGGCACTATCCCTGATCTGAAAACTGAATTTGCAAGCCAAAAGGATGGAGAAGAAAATGTGAAAGCAGGGAAAATGCCAGGCCAAAGGAGACTGAAGGGGTTAAACAACAGAACTTTACACAGCAAGAATTAATGCGATGCATAACAGCTAATTCTATTTTAATAATAAATTTTAGGAGTGACTGGCTATTTTCAAAGCATTCCTGTTGTAGCCAAAGTTTTAACTAGGCGTGCGAGAGTAGGCATAAACACCTGTGGACTTTATAAGAGTAAGAAGCAATTTATCACCCAATAAAAAGTCAAACACTCATGTTAAAATTTTCAGGTTTGCATTTGCTATTTTAAGTGTCACCTGTGTGGATGGTTCTAGGGGAGGTTCAGAAGAAGTGGATGCACATCCTACATGCAGAAACACACGTGCACACAGCCAACACAACCAGCTCTACAGCAGGGAAGAAAACCTGACTGAAAGCACCAGCGTTACAGTTTCGTCCCTCCTATGTTTCCTATTAAACCCATTGTGATCATCGACCAGAGTTGTCTAAAACCTGAACTAAATGGTCATTAAGTCAGTTGCCATATGAAATTACTGCCATTCGATTTTCAGATAAACCACAAAACTTGATGAACTAACATTGTTCCAGCTGAATTAACTCATCATCCCCGGGAAGAAAAGGTTGTGGAGTAAAGCGAGGGCTCTAACAGCAATGATTAATCCTCCTCCTATTGCAAGGCACTTGCCTACAAGTAGAGAGATGACCTGCTAAAGGCAGGCTGAGGAAGCACGGTGCCTCCAAAACATTACTGCCTTGCCAAACCCTGACAGTAGTGTTAAACATTATTTACATGTGGGTAAGAGAGGGAGAATTTTTTGTTATGAAACTATAAATAGGTTAAAATCCCCGTCAACAGTTCAAGTCATGCTTGGTAGATAAATCCAGGGACTGAAATTCAGGAATGTTAATTTATTCAGCTGGTGGAGGAACATGCAAAGTTGATCCTTATCCCATACTTGGGCAATCTCCCTGGGATTATGCCATAAAGTATTCGGGCCATGGTGCCCGGTGAGTGACTCAGGCTCCCCACCATGGGCAGGCAGAGCCCTTCATCTCCCCCACCCTGGCTGTGCTCAGGGTCCTGAGCAGTAAATGCTTAACTGGCCCGGTGTGTGCACAGCAGCCCACCTGGGCGTGCAGAAGTGCTACTCCACATAAATTAGTCACACATGGGCAAAGGTGCCTGATGCATTTGGAAAAATCTTACCCTGAGAGCTACCTGGTTTGCTGTAAAAAGATTTTGCTCATCAGGAAAATTTGGGGCAGGGAGGAGGGAGAATATATTTGATGCAGATGTCCAAATAAACCTGTCCTATAACCCATGGATCACAATAGGTTATTAATGAAATAGCTGTGAACATCAGCGTATCCTTGTGGCGGATTTCTTTCATAAATGAGTTGAACATTTTCCAATTTCAGGAAAGTGCTGCTACCTATAAACTTGGAGATTAAGGGCTTTTTCCCCTAAGACTCAGATCCCTCGGGGCACTTGTGTTCTGGCATGCATCCCTTATTTGCTGAAGAAATTTCAAACTTGGTAATTTAGCACCATACTGATAAAACAAAGCGTGGAAGGAAAAAAAAAAAGCAGCAGTTGGGCATGCATGTGAAGGAGGAGAGAGGTGAGTGGTACAGCTTCAGGCATTTTTTCTGCTTTTTTTTTTTATCCACAAGTCATACTGCAGATTTTGTGTGAGATTCATAGAGAAAACATTCCCAAGATAAAACATATAAGATGCATATCAATCCACAAGCTGAGTTTTGCAGATGCAAAATGACGTGCAGAATTCAAAGGAGGATGAAGGCTATTTTATAACCATTTTTTTTCCCATATAGAATGGAAAACCTAAGATTTATTTAAGCCTAAAATGTTGGGCTAAATTTGCCACCAGCAGAATTATGAGTATTAGTATTATTAGCATTACAGCAGCACCTAGAGGACCCAGTGGAAACTGGGACCCTTTGTGGGTAGAAAAATAATAAACATGAGACTCTGTCCTGAAAAGCTTACAGTTGGCATGGATGGGATAAAATTGTGCCAGATGGGAAGATTACCATTTTATTTTCACAGATGGAATATGGAGTTCTGCTCATGGAGAAAATCAGTGGCAGATTCTCATGCAATATTTTGACATAACTTTCATTCACTGAGAAGTTGTATTTTATTCCTTTTCTTTGACTGCAATGAACAGAAATTCCTCTCTGCCTGCTGGTGCTTACAGCTTCTCATGGATAAATAGTGGGAGTCTGCTTGGTCACTGCCAGTTAAAACAGGTCTGCATGCTTTAATATGGTTCATCTGTAGCAGAAATTCTACTTTATCTCCCTTTTTTAGCTAGGAAAATATTTTAGCCTTGGAAATGAGCAGTTGATGCTTTGGAACAGATCTTTAAACGTAAACACATTGTGCTGATTGGTGCCATGAAAGCTCCTCCTATAGAAACAGTTTTGGGGAGTGTATGTCAAACTCTGCCTTTGGCTTCTGTGGCAGAAATGTGAAACGGAGTTCATGATGTCAAGTCTTGTTGCTAGGAGTCCCCCAGCAATCATGCAACTGCTGAGCATAAGATGGATCATGATCCTCACCAGGCAGAGGGGGAGAGACTGCCCCAATTTCTCCACTGTGCACTCCTAAACCTCACTAAGTGGTTGCAAAAAGCAGCAGGGAATGGGCATGTGCTCAGGATAAAATTGCAATTTTTTGGGTCCATAGAAGCAAAACGAGGCAATGTGTGAAGAACAGATGTCTTTCCACCAGGAAAGATTTCTGAAGCTGCATGATCTGTCTTGCTGGGAATCCAGTATAGTAAATACAGCACTAAAGATCATTTCTTTCCTTATGCTTCTCTGTGCTGGAATCCTCCCATGGGACAAAGCAGGAGAGCCACTGGGTTAAGGAGCTGTTGTAGGATGTTTTAGCTGAGGAGGGTGGTCATCTTTGGGGGCTTTTCAAGGAGTCATAGTGAGATCAGGGTGGTCACATATTCCCCAGGGAAGCATCAACAGCTCCACGTCCTCAACACACCACTGACATGAGAGCATTGTCTACCTTGGGGCTGAACTGGGGGCCAGAAATGTTGATCAAGCCCAGGCAGAGCACCATTTCCACACGAGATTCCTGACACTCGGGGGGTCAGACAGGACACTCAGACCAGACCTTGGCTGCTCCAGGGCTGTAGATAGAGGAGCTGCTCCAGCTCCCAACAAAAGTCAGTCCTGGATCCTCCCGCTGCCTTCAGCTCCAGGACCAGAGGGCTGGAGCACAGTACTTCAGTGCTGTATTTGTCAGCCCTCCAGAAATAAATGGCAGCTAGAAGCTGTCCTGCCAGGCACTGTGAACAGAAGCTTGAGCCAGTTGTGTGTTGCACGAAGGACATCTGTCAGCTTGGGTGATAAAGAAGGAATATGTGTCACGATATGAATGACCACAATTTTCCCTAGAGCTTGTGGCACATCTAACAGTGCTATAAAAGATGAAAGTGGGAGTTATGAGTGCTCATTAGCACTTCAGAATTACTTTATTATTTAATTCTCTAAATTAATCCTTGAATTTTGTCTGAAACTGAAAACACTAGGTTTAGATCGAGGTTGCTGTGGACCAGGAAATACTTCTATGGAAAGAAGAAACTGAATTGGTTTGAATGATTTATAAAATGTGAGGGTTTCATTCCAAAATATCATTTATATGCCCAGAAATCTACGCAGCAAATCTAATCCAGCAAAGGAAAATGAACATTCTCAATCCATGAATAAAGATGGGAAGTAATTCTGCAGTGGATTCAGCCTGTGCCTGCCCATGTATGACAAGTAACTTGATCTGAAGCCTTTTTACACATCTGTTAGGTTTGTATTTACCCTGAGTTTAGGAGACAAAATGTGGGGACAAAGAACATGTTGATAACCTTGAAGAAAGCAATAATAATAATAATAATAATAACTACTTTCCACACTGAGTAAAGCACATCCTTCCTTAACACATCCACTGATGAGAAAGAGGGAGGAAGGTCAATGCCAGAGGCAAGTACTGACCAAAAACCCCAAAACTCCAGTAACTCCTGTTCCTTCTGATAGAGTGCACCTCCACCAGTTTAAGGGGTACAAAAAGAATAAGATATAAATGGGGTTTATATGAATAGGATATAACCAAAACCTTGACCTGATTTCCAACCAGCCACAGAGTTTGGTGACCATGGATGACGTTGTTCCAGGTGATTCATTGCAACTCCAGTCAGTAGCCAAGTGTCCAGCAGACACATCTGAAGTGCAGTGACCTTGGCTTGTGTGAGTGAGGCCAGTAGTAAAAGCAAATGGAACTTAAAATGAAAGGTGTATATTTTTAGAAGAATTTGTAGCTTTAGATGGCTCAAGAGTATTTTGTAAGCCAAAAATCTGTTCTTCGGTTCTGGTTTGTTGATTAAATATACTTGTTACCAAGAACTTCAAGCAGGTAAAAATTTTAAAAATACTTCAGCTAAGATTTTATCAGCTTCAGCTGCAACACTGAACAACTAAAATGTAATAGGTCTTCAGAGCTCAAGTTATTTCCACTGACTGCTGTATAATCAGCATGTTAAATCTGGGCACCTCTTCAGGCGCAGTTATTTGTGTGATATATACAGATCGATACCTATTGATTTTATAATTTTGATTCATCTCTATGCAGTGATTCAGTTTCACATCATCTTATTTATCAAGCTTTTCTCCATACCTTTGCTTCCAAGCTTCCTGACACTTGCAAGCCACTTGAGGAGGGTCCCACCTCAACCACCCCTTTTGCCCCTGCATCCAGTGTTAGCGGGCATGCACTTGGTCACATTCCAAGGAATTTTATACACTAAGAGCTGCCACAGGGTACCCAGGGTTGTTGATGCATGAGGATAAAGTTCATAAACCTCCTTTCCTAATGCCATGGCCTCACTGGCCCTGTTGGATGTGGAGGCAGTCCCCAACTTTCCCTGGAGGCTTTGCCACCCCAAGGGACCAAGTACAGACGCGTGTTTCTTACCCAGTGGCCATGCCTTCAAACTTCCCTCTGTGCTGGCTTATGAAGACATGAGGGGGACAGAACTTTACACAGAATGTTAAAATTAATTCTTTTTAACCTTGGAGCTTTTTTGGACCCGTGCTT
The DNA here is from genome assembly GCF_041296385.1 of Aphelocoma coerulescens. Taxonomy (NCBI): domain Eukaryota; kingdom Metazoa; phylum Chordata; class Aves; order Passeriformes; family Corvidae; genus Aphelocoma; species Aphelocoma coerulescens. The sequence continues at coordinate 23,173,890 of NC_091023.1, read as the reverse complement.
GCACCTGAAGCCCCTCCCCTCTACAGCTGCTCCCATGGACACAGCAGCAGATTGAACAGAGGAGCTGGCACAAAAAGCGCAATGGTGACTGATTAACAGCAACCCACTCGACACACTGGAGGAAACCAACCCCATTGCTGCCACTGGCAGGGTGTCAGGGAAATCCTGGTAACCTCACTGCATTGCATATATGCAAATGACAGCAGATTAACGAGCGTCAGCGCTGCCAACGTTCCCACTGCCTCACACCAGTTTGCATCACAACAAATTATGTCTGGACACATGAGACGCCCCAAATAGACTAAATCATGATTTAGCAACTCAGGTCTGCCCAAACTCCAGCTCAATGGGGCAACCCAGGTCTCCAGTGATGTGCCTGCTGCTGGCAGCCCTTTCGCAGCACCATGGCGGCAGGCGGTGACAGGATGTGAGGCAAATGTGGTTAAAAACCATTTGCTGAAACTCATGTGGTGAATGAATTTAAGGGAAACAGGAAAAACTTCTTCATGTTGAAAATGCCCAACAAAAAGAACTGAGCTCTGTTCCTATGCAATGATTTCCAAATGTTTTTGTAGAAGGTGCTGAAGGGAGCTGGGATGTACTGCATCCGTGAAATGGGAGTTATTAGGGTGGATGCCTTTGGAAGGGAAACAAAAAGGATTGATGAAGACTAAACATTTCAGGGGGGCTCACACACTCCAGCAAGATAGAAGCATGGGCTAATTACAAAATAGGACCTATCACCACGCAAAAATAAATGACTTCATAAATAGCTTTAGATATCATGTTAAAAGCACCTTTGGGAACAAAAAGATGCTATGCTAAAAACAGGAGATCTAAAGAGCTGTTATTACACATCCATTACATTTTCTGAGCTGTCGCATTTACTTTTTGAAGTTCTGTACACATGATACAGCAAGGCAAAACATTTTATGTACCGTAAGAAATTTGAAACAATGTTTAATGTTCAGAAGATAAAGTTAACAAAACTACACTTCAGTGGCTTTTTTATTTCTCTATTTTACGACCTTTCAAGAACTTAAGAGTAAAAGGAAACAAGAAGGAAGGATAAGCAACCATACGCTCCTGCTTGCTTTTTTCTACATTGCTGATCAGAGCCCAAGGCAGAAATCATAATAAAAAATGTCTTCTTTTTAATGTCTAAATAGGAGCTGTTGAAACACTGATGGTACGAACTGTTTCAGGATGGAAAGCATTTGTTCCTCTTGCAGCTATCAACAGTCATATGTTACATTGATTTTCCGATTTTTTTCCTGAAATTACAGAAGCCCATCACGTCTTCATGACCATTTGGAACAGTTTGTCTGCCGTTTCTGCTTTTTCTAAAACCAAAACCAGCTACAACGATGACTTGCAAGAACAATTTCTACAAGCACCAGGCAATTCAGATTATTGATATTTTCTCCGTTCCTTCTAAATATCCTTGGTTACATCTTGATGACATAGATAGCAATAAGTACTAAATTTATTGGGCAGAGATCCCCCACAAACTTTCATCCTGCGGGATGCTAAAATGCTCCTGATGCAGCTGCTGTGATCATTGATGTTATAGCACAATAATCCACACACACAAAATCCACTTTCTAACCCAGGCACCCACTTCAAATTCAAGTTGCTCATTTCACTTGGAAGAAGAAAGCAACCACAAACACAAAAAAAAGAGTGAATGTGATGGGTGATTGATGCGAGTTTTAGAGCACGGTGTAGTTCACTAATTTATTGGCCTAATGAAGAAAAAATTGATATCTGAGTGGCATGAGCTACACCAAACATACACCATCCTGCCAAATGTACATTAGATGGAAACAGGTGCTTAGTTTAAACTGTCAAAATCTTCCGCAGTAGAACATCTATGCTACTTGTTAATAGAGGGTCTGGTAGAAAGTGAGGGACTATTTCTAGTGGTTTCAGGAGGAAGATGCAAGGGCAATAGCAAGAATACCAGCCATGTTTCATAAATGTATTTCACAACATATCTTGACTGAGTAATCATTGAACTTTTAAAAAATCCATTAGCTTAAAGACTATATTCAAATATATTTTGAACATTTCTTACCATGTTTTTATGACATCTGTTATTTCTCTCAATGACAGACTTTTCTCTCTTTAAACTAGAACTTTCAATGGGATGTCTTCTATTACAACCCTGTAGATTTACCCTCTGTAACTCAGAGGTAAGTCTAGGCAAATCAGAAGGGATTTTAGGGGCTTGACTGTGTACCTGCAATCCAAGTTCTTGTGGTCAAATTCATTCCTGATATAACTTTACTGAGCATTTTCGTGCTTTTTCACTAGGGAAGAATTTGCACTTGGATGGATTTATTCCTGGCATGAACTTCAGTGTTCAAATACAACTACTTAGAGTGACACCCTTCAACTAAAATCAAATGTATGGGGAAAAGAGATGGGTGAATGACTTGGGAGTAGCCTGTTGGTGTTTTGAATGATGGTGGATGTAGGATACATCTACTGCATCTCTGTAGCTGATATTATGGCTTTCTAAGTATGGTAAAGGGTACAATAAGTTGGGAGATGCCTGTAGCAGGGCAGCAAGATGCAGCTCCCCTCCCCTGTGTTTAAGACCATGGAGGTGATGGCAAAAAACAGAGAAAAAAAACATGCTTCTTCAGGAGCTAATTCATGATCCTCAGTCATCTTCCTCTCATTTCATTGGAAAAAAATATTCCAAACACTTCTAACAGTAAACTCTATAGGGGGCTCATGTCACTCATGACTGAACTGGCAGACAGCCCGGGGATGGAACAGGGAAGTGAGAGAACCATATCCCACCAGGAACTCATTGGTCGTGTAATGGGGTTGGTGATTGCATTGGCACTTTGGGTGAACATGGAGGTAGTGTATGAACCTTTCAGAAAAGATATTTAATGACCCACCAGTCCTCTGAAACTTCCCAAATCTGAAAGGATAACTGTGCATGTAACCATTGCATGGGTTGAACACCGACCTGGGGAAAGTGTCACCTCCTGAATCATAGGGGATGCTTTCAGTAACATCAATATTTTCCACGGAGGTCCCCCAGCCAAACCTGCCTTGTCCCAGGCCTGCTTGGAAGGTCTTTCAGGGCTGTAGCACAAGGTGGTATGGCCGAAGACCAAGTCAAGGCATTATTTTATTTTGTTTTGGTTAGCAGAGTTGATATTTGGTCAAAGGCTCCTAGCTGTGAAAGGACGAGGAGCTGCCAATTTCTAAGCTAAATGCTGTACATTCATATCCTGCTACCACTAACTCCATTATGATTAGTCAGGAGTGAACTTAGAAGGTTCAGAAATAACGTTTGGATAAACATCCCCAAATTTTGGATGCTTATCTGAGCCTGACCCAAACCCCCTGAGTATGCAGAACTGAGCTGGAAATCTGGCAAGAATGTTAATTTCCACACTTTTCATTTCTCTCTTGAAGGCTATATTTGCAGTTTAAGATATTTCCTTTAATTGGAATTAGCATAATACATTATTTCCCTATGGTGAGAACAGCTTTTCTGTAGTTACTCTGCCTGTTTGGATTTTGTCCAAGGAAGTACAAAAGGGGATGAAAGTGAACATGAAAATCCAAAGTAAATAAGTGAACCAAACTCTTTAAACCCCACAAACGGGTAGATTCTGCTTAAGGCTTCCCCCAAAATAAATTATTTTTTCCAACCCTAAAATGATGCTCTTCCTTTTTAATGGTGCGTCTGTACTGGTGCCAGTCATACCCCTGTCACATGCATTTGTTAAGAATTAATGATTAATAATAATTTATGATTTGGGGAATTTTCTGCCCCTTCTTTTCTCGTGTATATCATTGCTTCAGATAGCATCTAATTTGTTTAATTCCATTAATTATCAACACCTACAAAAATATTGTGCCAGGTATGGTGAGTCTTTGGGGAGCTTGGAGTTACAGTCAATAAGTGTTTGACCTTGCAAAATTTGTGAATTATAAGATGCCAACTCCATGCATAGACTAAATTCTGTGATATTTTTCTGTGCAAATGTAGTATTTGAGCAACAAATGGAGCCTTCAGATGAGAGGAACTTCACGTTCAGGTTGCACAGGGAGGCCCAGCTTTTTGTTGAGAAGACCCAGCCTATGCAGGTGTGAATCCAGCTGTTAGACCTGACCTTGCTGCAGACCTTGCGGTGAAGACTGTAAAACAAAAACCTTGCAAATACCCAAAGTGAGGTTCTTTTCAAGTTAGCCTCTTTGCAAATCAGCTGATGATACAAGGTGCATTCAGAAGGACACGAGTGACCTCAGACCCTTTCCGAAGCAGGGCTGGGAAGGTCGTGTCAGCACCCAGCTGCTCACCCTTCCTCCTGCCACTCTTCCCAAGCAGAACTAATTATAGCAGCAGCATGTGCGTGTGTGTGGAGGGATAAGCACAGCACATGGATACATCCACACACATCCACAGATCTGAATGTTTGCTCACACTTAGTAACGAGCAAAACAAATAAAAATGAGTATTGACATGAATGCCTGTTACCCAACGCTCCCAGGGAAGAAAAGCAAGGCCAAGTGCTATTCCATAAGCAGTACTCAAAAATATTCCCCTCCAAGCTCAAATCCAGAACATGGCATTGAGACCAGCTTGAGCACCAAAACAGAAACTCAGCCTGGTGTTTCCCAGCTCCCTGCCCCGTATCAGGGAGATCTGGGCACGCTGCCTGGCAGTGACTGAGGGCTGTGCCGCTCCTCCCTGCCAGCCGGGACGGGGCCGCTTGGGAAAGGAGAAAATGTCATCCAGCCTGAACACAAAGGGCAAGATGGTATCTCACTGCTGGTGTGGTGAAGTCATGCACTAGGAAAAATATATTTAGCTGTTCCTGGGCAGTCCCCAGGAGGCTACAGAGCTGGTCTGATACCGGCCTTGTTCACCTGCCCCAAAGCACCATGTGAGACACTCATGGCTGTGGCACAAAGAGGCTCAGAATGATGATTGGCCCCCCTGCCAGTGACCCCCAGGAGCACTGTGGGAAGGGGGAATGACAATGCTTACATAGCTGGGGACATGCCAATATTGAAGATGCTAGCTTGATCAAAGACAACAACCAGGATCATACAGAGAGGTCTGTCACCAGAAACATGCCCAAAGTGAAGAGCAGAGACATGAAATATTCCCATCATGAAATCCTGACTCCAGTGAGGGCAATAGAAGAGCCGTGATTGCCTTTTGGACAGAGAGGGCAACAATTCAAGTGTTTGTTTAGCCGTCAGAGAAGGAACATTACTTGGTGTACAGCCCACACTGCTTTGCGATAAACGTGTTATAAAACAGATATTTGCTCAGAACTCCCACTGCATACAATGGGAAAGTCACAGGGAAAGGTGGGGTTGGAAAATGGGCTTATAAAATTATAAAAATGTCATGGAAGAGCACAGGCTGAAGTATGGTGGCAGATCTGTTCTCCTGGCTCAGCATCCTGAATTTTGTTGTTTCTTCTGCTGTTTCTTCTGTCATGTTACCATAATTTTACAGTTGAACTCATCAGCTGGCATTTGCCAAAGTCACCCTATTTAACAGTGCTGTAAAACAAACAACCCAGAAGAATTTGTCTCTGCAGCCATGTACTTTATAAGGCCCAAGTCTGAATAAATATGTAACTGTTCACACCCTTTCAAAAGTGCTGGAACAGGAACACACTGAACCCAGAGCACCGATTTATATCTAAAGCAACTTTGACTCCAAAGTAAGAATGAAAATGTAGGTTAAATGGATAGTAGGTGCTACAAAGAGTTATTGCTCTCTTGTTTTACACCTTAGAGAGCTGTGCAGGGTGGACAAAAGCCCAAGACAAGATAGAAAACAGCCAGCTTGAATGCATGGACTGGAAACAAAGGACAGTCACAGCTTATCCTACCTGATTGAAAATACCATTCAAAATCATAATGTGCACTATAAATCAAGATGAAGGGTGGGAGGGTTGTCTCTCAGAAGCTTCTCTCCTGGTAAGGCATGGAGCCCTTCCAGAAATACACCAGCTCTGCGTGCAACGCCTGAATGGCTACGTGGAACTGCACAGCCACTTGCCATGCATGAATTCAATCAGCTGAAAGGACCCACTGAATTTAATTGTGTTAATAAAAAGAAAGTTATGCATCCTCACTGACCACAGGGGGAAAGTTGGCAAATGGTTTGAGATCATGTCTTCTGGATTTCTCCTGCACAGGCTGGGAGAGCAGAGAAGATTACTCCTGGGCAGCCCTCTTGGGCCCAGCAAGCTGAATCTTAATAAATGAGCAAGCATACAGGCTGTGTAATTTTTGTATTCACACTGTGATTTACTTTGTGAAATTCACACGACAAATAACAATTAGCTGTTGCACTATAAACCCTCATTTCCCAATGCTCAGTACCAAATCGAAGTAGCCACGTGTTTAAAGGACTTTGCCTCTATTCTCTTAATGTCAAAATATTAAAAAAAAGAGTTAATTTGAGAAGGGAATTATTACGGTCAAGCTGCATGAGATTCACTCTGATGTACTCTAAATTATGTGTTAAATGATGATTTCCAACACAGCCTGTAGCAGAGAGTTTGTTTGGAATGACATTTGTTGTGGCACCAGTGGCCACTACGAAGATGAATTTATATATACACTTAGAGCACCTGCCTGCAGAGGTGTCGCAGAGAAGTTCTGCATGAGCAGATGACAACAGATATTTTGCAAGCTCTCACAAACTTAATTTGTGCTCCAAAATAGCAATGAAAAGGTTGTCTAGAGCATTTTCTCCACTTCTTTCATGAAATGCATGCAACCACACTCTCAGCTGTTGTTATTAAGCATTGCATGGTGATTCCTTCAGCAAATAACCCTCCTTTAGCAAACTAGCCACACTGCTGTGGTTTCTTACAACCTGTTTAAATTTTGGTTGTGCAGGTTTTGCTAAACTGCTTCTCTTGACTACGATTGTGAGCAGTGACATTTATAATTTAATATAACGTTTGAAATTCTATTCAGACACATTTGGTCACCAGCATCTACCCAAACAAAGTTCTGATGCTCTGAGATTAGCAGAATACTGATAGAAAGATAACCTACACAAAGGCTGAGAAAGGAGAAATGATGGATTTGCCTACTTTTCTTTCAGCTCTGTTAAGGAACCCATCCCAGTGAAGTCACTTCTTTACCCTGCAAACATTGAGCTCCGGTTTTACAGCTCTGTGATTTTAGATAAATACAACAGTGTCCATGTCAGGAGACGGATGCCACCTCCCCTGAGGACAGTGATCACAGTCTGAGCTCCTCTTCTGGGGATCCCTTTGTTGTTTGGCCACCAGGCCTCAGTATCAGGACCTTTGTTTTTCACAGGGATTTCTTCTTCTCTGGGCTATTATATGGAGTGAATAACATCTCACCCACTCAGGTGTGAGAGGCTTTCCTTATTTGCAGCACATTTCTTCCTTACCTGCAGACTCACCACCTGCTGAGAACAACCTGGGAGCTGCTCAGGTTCTTTGAGAGGTCCTCAGGATCCTGCTCCTCAGAGCAAGAGAAGCAAGGGGAGCTCTCCTGGCTTCTCCATGGGGCCAGCTCATTGCTTATCTCAAATCCTGGGAAGCCACGTTAGGAAGATAATCTGGCAGGAAACTATTGACTTTCTTAAGGTTTGGGTTTTGAGAGTTCCTCTGTCCAATTTGGCTTCTCCTGTGGTGGGGCAAGCAGCTGTGAAAGGATGAGCTGCACCTGGGGAGCAGGAGGGGAACATGGCAGCACCTTCCCTTACCGACCCATCCACACCCCATTTCTTTTGGCCATTCTGCAAAACTCCTGGCCTGCCACCTCCTTGTCCTGCTCCAGATGCCTTCTTATTCCTGATCACATGAATTTGAGCCCTCATGGCTCTAAATCTCACTTGGCCTGGTGCAAACTGCGTTTGCAGGTGAGTGATGGAAGGGGCCAAGTCTCCCAATGGACATGGTCCTGACACTGCCCTCGAACCAGATCCAACCTCTACTGAAGAGTAGCTCATCTGCCTTACTTTCCCTTCCCTCTCACACATCCCAAATGTGCCACCCTCATGCCTAAATAGTTTGTGGAGCTTTCCAGCTTGTTACAGTGATCAGGACCCAGCAGGATGCTTTCCACCAAACTCTTCCCCAGTTTCTAAGGCCTGAGAAGATGCATTGAGCAAGAAAAGAATGTTTTGCTTTTGTGCTAAGAGAGCCCTCCAAAAACACCAACAGTGGCTGCCAGTCCCTGATTCCCATGGGATTTGTATGGCAAGAGAAGCTTCCACCAGAGCAAAACACCAAGTGGTTTCCCAAACACCACCCAGCAGTGGCCTTTATGCTAAAACCACTTGTGTCTGAAATGCCTGCTGGGTTCAGCTCATGCACAGCCAAAAAGCCAGTCTAACTTCCCAAGCGCTGTCTTTGCTTTCAGATGCTTTTTTCTTTACTGGTTTTCCACTGTCTGGCATTTACAATATACCCACAGAGGTGGAAAGGATTATATTTACCGCTCTTTCCTATCAAAACTACTTTAAACTTAAGGCGCAGTGCTGTTTCCATTTGGAAATTTTTTTGCACGAGCCATTTACAAGGCCTTTACAAGTCATGGTGTGCCAAGACCTCTCCGATTTCTCCAATTTACTGCAAAGGAGTCTGGCTGGTACAAAGAAGGCTCCACCATCCCACCATCCCACTCAAACCCCAGCTGGAGGACATAGGCACTGCTACCTATGGACAATAAAGCTGCAGGTAGGGAGAAGGAAAGACTGGGAGGCAGTGGAGGTAGGAATCAGTTTTTTATGCTCCAGAAGACTTTTTCCCAGGACACACAGCCTGGCTTCTGGCAATTTCTTCAGTTATGATGGAATTGATGGCAGAATGATCCAGTATTATCATTAAGTCCTAAAACATCTGAAAATATACATAAATATATCTATCTATCTGTTAATAATGGTGTAAAGCTCTTCAAACCTTGGTACAATTTATTTCTTAGCTTGCTACCATCCCCACTGCTACTGTTTTCATCATCTGGATTGGGACACATAAATGACCTTCTACTATATCTCTGGTCAGTAGAGGTTTGGTGCCAGCTTTGCAGCAAGAAATCATCATCTAATGGCCTCAAGTAGGGTTGAAAGCCAGAATTTGCTGCCATTTACTGTTGGCCTGACACAGTTTCTTCTCCTGTGAGCATCACACACTGCCAAGCAGAGGCAGCACTAAGCACACAGGAACCTTTTGGGAAACTGGAGAGGATTCGGGTACTCAGTCCAGCTGGCTCTTTGGAAATTAAAGAATTAATACCACTTGGAAAGAAATTAAAGTGAAAGCATGCCATAACAAGGAGAATTGAAGAGGAGTAAGAGGTGGGAGGGCGTTAGGAGCAGCAGGAGAAAGGCCAAGGAGGGCCCCTGGAGAGAGCAAACAGGGCTTTCCCGGGGCTGGGCTGGGCTCAGGACCACTTCTGGCTGCACTTGATGGCTTCACAAACACCCAGCACAATATGAGTGTAACATAAGCCTCGACTCCTCGAGATTAGCCATGGCTGGGAAATAATGTTATCGCTCCCCATTATACTTCAGGAGCCCTTCAGAAAAAGTCCCCAAAATTCCCACAAGCTTTAAATGAAGGTGAGATTTTCCCCTGGTGCCCATCCTCCTTTCCTAGGAGATCTTGTGTTCTGCATGTGTCACATTTTCTTAGGCTTGCCCAACCATGCATGAGTTCAGCCTTTTGCACAGCCGTTTCACTCTCTGTGAAGATTCTGCTTCTCTTTCAACATCTCTCACTCTCTCCTCTGCTAAAATTAGGGATCTAGGATTTTCCTTCTGGGTCAAAACCCAATCTCCTTCCTCACAGGAGCTCAGTTTAACTACACATCACTGTGCCAGACGGTGACTGTTAGTACCACCCAGTTTCATTAGTTATCAAGAGCTAAAGTTGCACTTCGAACATTCATCAATCAGTAGGAAAAAGTACGCATCGAATTAAAACTCACAGCAAACTCCAACACCTTAGGGCTTTTTCCTTTTACAAGCAACATTTTCTTCCACTGAAAACAGAACTACTTGTGCAGGTGGTTTTTAAACACAAACAGCTGCTCCATGGAAATGCAGTTGGGGAAAATTATTCAGAAAAAAAAGGCAAAGATGAAGCCATGGGTGTGGAGCAAGAATCCATATTGCCCCAATTCCCAGGGAAATATAGGAAGGAAAGAGAAACCTAAGATATAAACAGTAAGTGGAATTTCCATTGCACCGGTCCCAATAAACATACTGGTTTTAGGGGAAGGAAAGTGGGATCAAGGGACCAGAGTGAGGCAATAGGTGTTGCAAGGGAAAGCGTGGTGGAGGGTTACGGCTCGTAAAAATCCGCTTCATCTTTCAGTGTCAGAACAATGCCCGGGTGTATGGTGGGCTGTGTTATCAGCCAGGGAAGCAGAGCAAGGCTGGGATAAACAGCACCAGGCTGCCCGGGGTTTGTGGTCACAATTTACTCCTGCCTTCCCAGATAGTTCCTCTTTTCTTTCTGCTTCATTTCTGTCTATCTGTCCATTTTTTAAAAGGTCCTGTAGGAGGTACCTGTTTTTAGCACTGTTGTCATAATTTTAATTACCAATACAATGTTTTTTGGCTATATGGAATTTTTAAAAAGCCTCAGTAGTTGTATTGTGACCAGAACTACCAAGACCACAAATACTGCTGCTCTTTCCTTATTCCACTGCTTTGCTCTTTAATGTCTCTGAACTCCTCTATCGCCTCATTCTCCTATGCCTCATTCTCCCTCAAGGAAAAACTTCACTTTCAGGGCACTTTGGTGTGTGCCATTCCCATGCAGGGACACAACGTCAACTCCCCTTCCAAATAAAGACTGCAGAGGCAACCCTTGAAATGCTGCATTTTCCCCAGCCCTGCCCTCTAGACGGAGGAGGATTTCCCTGCAAGCACCCCCAAAGCTATTTCACCAGTTTCCTCTCAACTCTCCTTCAAATTCCTCTTTGAATTCATAAGGATTAATCTCCTGGTATGCTACAGCTGCTGTCAAGATGACAAGTCTTCGTTACCTCCTCTCTTATATGCATCCATTAATGTTCTTTTGGACTTAAAGATCCTAAGGCAAAAACCGTCTCTGTGCCCTTTATTCCCCACCTAGGTCTCCTGGCTTTTTCTGTGGTGAAGCCCCAAAAATGTTTGAGTAAAGACTGAAAAAAATAATTCCTTAAATTTTGTACACACAGGAGAGTAATGAACTCAATAATATGAGCAAGCCCAGTGCCACCTTCCTACCTGAGCAAGTGTAATGCCATTGGAATAAGAACCCCATTACTTTTCCTGGTGCTGAGATTATATAAAATACTACATGCACAGACATGAAGATGGAGTCTCCACCTTGGGATCTGCATTCCAGGAAAATCACATGAGCAGAGAAGAGGTGCAATGAAAGCCAATCTGATGCTGCTGAAGGCACACATGCAACTTGTTAGTTCCACCATTATTTTTCCCTTTCTCTATACTCTATTGTGTTAATGTTCTTTGGAGGCAAGGACTTTGCAACAGGATAAGCTCTTTTATGAAACTGAATCAGACCAGTAGTATCCCAAAGTGAGAGAGTCCGAATGCCAGATAGCCCTGGAAGATGCAATGCTTGCAGCAGACAAATCAGTAGCAAAACCTTAAACATTCAGGAGGAGCACAGAATAATCAACTGGAATATTAACATGCTGGTAAAATGATTAAAGTTTGGCGTTACACATATTTTCAAATGTACTGACACTTCATTCTCATAAAGACCAGCTCAGTTATGCTTGATTTTTATTCATATCCTATAATGTGAATATATTTGCTCAAAATTGCTCTGTAGTAAATCACCATCACAGAAATAAGCTTATATTTATTCTTAGCATTCATGAATTGCATGGTGTTGGACCACCATATATTTAACACCTCCGAAGAAATCCAACCGCAACTTTTGAAAGCAACACCTTTATATATCATTATGGACATTGTTTCCTTAACAGTTAATCACACACTCTCCAATGGCATGGTTTTTACCTTAAGAGAGAAAAATGAATGACTCTATAGCTTGAAATGCAAAGCCCTCTACTTGACCTTTCAATGTGAAAAACCCCATTGGGCCAGGTCCTGAGGGTGCTGAGCACTCCCGCCCATGCACTGAGCACCCTTGCCTTCCACTGAAGCCAACAGAAGTTGAAGGCATTCAACAACTTGCTGGATCAACCCTGTAATCACTAAAAGCTCTCTCCAGAGTGATATAAATATGGACAGTCACTTCACAGATTTGGTCCAGCATTAGGGTTACTTTAAAACCAAAGCTGTCGGAGAAAATGTTGGATCTACGATATGACTTTGAACTCAGGTCACTAAAATCTTTCCCGACGCAGCATCTTCTTTGGGATTCTTAGGAAAGCTAAACCTGCAAAGACAAATATTATGGCAACAAAAATAAATGCCTGAGTTTTTAACCTTTTCAGGGAAAGTAATTCCTTTATTGGCTGCAGCTAAAACTTCCTACCTTTCTTTCCCTTTTTGTTGTATCTGTGAGTAATTTCTTCAGTCACATTGTTTATAAGAAGTGAAGTTATTCGTAATCATGCCTTAAGAGTATGTACACAAACTGGACATCCTAATAGAGCACTATGTATTAAATTCCTGATTGTTTGACATAAATTCTCTCTCTTTCTTTTACTCAGACAGGAAGCTTCCCATTTATTTACGAATAGGTTAAGACCCTAGTCATGTTCCTAACTGTGTTCCTAAGTGCTAACATATATTAAGTAAATTTAGAGCCTCTTCTGCATAGGAAACAAATTAAACTGGTTAAACATGGAGAAAGACTAAATGTAATCTATCTTTTGTCATGTTTATGATATCGGAACGCATCTTATATGAATGTTCCAATTTGGCTGTTACAGCAGATGGGTTGCTTATGATAAACCACAACTACAGACAGAGAATGTGATAGTATAAATCATAAAGAAGATAAATAATGAAATTCTTTGAAATAACATTGGTTAAATATTTAGACATTTGGTTTCCAAGCTTGCTTGCACATATGAAATAGTATTCTCTACCGATGGAAAGAAATGCTCTCAACGATAATCATATTGGGACAACTAATAACGTCTAAAGGACATATTTTGCATTTAGAGACCTCTTTGGATTTATATAAAATTTGTATACACAGGGAAGATATTGGTTCTCAGGGGAATAGTCCTGGATGAAAACCTGTATAAAAAGTAAAGACTGAGCCATTTTTCCATAGGTCAAGGCACACTGGAGCTCTCCTCCGTGCTTCTTTGTGCAAAGTGCACAAGTCTGGGGGAAAAAGTGTTGTCTTTAACCTCCCTTATTTATAGGTGGCCTAGCTGAGGCAGGTACCAAACCTCAAAATTATTACCAGGCAAAACTTCAATTTTCCAATTCATAAAAGTCCTAGAAACCTGATTTCTACCAGTAACTTAAGAAGGAAGATTAGTGTGTAAATCCAATGAGGGATACATGCCACTGAGCTTACAACTGCACCAAAGAAAGTAATCCACTCTCAGAGATTTTATTTTTACTGGAAGCTTTACACATTTCAAAGGTGGGTATGAAGCCCAAGTTCCCCTTAGAGAGAGATCAGGCTCTTGAATGCAACCCTCGTCATCCTCCCCTAGTTGTGTAGAAAATGGGTGAATTGCCCCCAGGAGATACTGCTCTTTTTGAGCTAGTGGACAATTTAAATTACTGGACAGTAGATGGCTAATGTAGGTTAGATGTCTAATGATAGCATTTTATGGGGTTGATGATGGAGATGACAATCTTGGTATTTTGGTTTTAAATACCACTTCTGTATTTTGCTTGGTGAGTGCCCAGAAGAACAAAGCTTGAACACTCAGCAGTTAAACAAAAAACCATCTCTGAACTGCGTTAGAAAATAAAACTAAACCTGTGCCTCCTATCATAAATAGGATACCTACCCCGATTTTATTCAGAGGAGGGCTAAGACTTATCTTTCTCTGAGTTTTCCACGAGACATACATCATTTTACATCTTTTGTGGTTAGCTCCATTTAATCCCTACAGCAGTGAAAGCAACTGAGGCATTCCTTAAACAAAGATATTGGTATATCCACAATGGCATCATTCCTCTGCCCAAATCCTGGCATGACTTACATCCCAGGCATCCAAAGGCTGCAAGGGCAACCCACAGCCAAGTGCAGGCAGCCAGTATTCCCCTCCCAGGAACTGACACATGACAAAATGCGCAGAAACTGAAGCACACGTGGTGCCCCTTCCTTTTAAATTAAGGATCTTGCCTTTTTAAATGAAGTGATTATGATGAGGGCAGTGGGATTAACAGAGGACTGGGGCCTTTTGTGCAGGTGGTTTCCCTAATAGGAGACTTTCTAGTAAGAGAGCACTATATATTCTTCAGGCTCAAAGCTAAACTTCTATTAAAACCAATTAATTCATTGAACAGGCTTGTATCGCTTTACAGTGCCCAGGCCTTTGCTTAAAAGAAATCAATTCTATGAGTACAGCTGAGAAATAACCACTATAATAGATGTTTTAGCTCTTGCTTTTACTTTTCTCTGATAGCCCTTAAGGTGGTCAGAGGTAAAAGCTAAAGATGCATTGTAGCCTGAGGGATGATTGAATGAAAAAATGGGGGATGGGTGCAGAGCTATGCTGATAGACCAATTTCCCACCACTGCAAGCCAGAGCAATTGATTGATGAATCCTTGCTCTGTCAAGAGGCAGCCCTTCAGATTTGATCACATAAATACTCATTCAACTCAAATTCTGCTTGACAAGCCTCAGACAGCTTTGTTCTGTCACAGATATCATTGGAAGGAAAATGCTCCATTAATCATCCTTAATTAACTTTACCATAGTCTGCTGGAACCAATATGTTCCCTGGCTAAATCCCTAAGACTTAGCTAGATTTCTGTAGTTATCAAATAGAGAGTTGTTTTTAAAGTTCCTCTCCTTCATTGCTGCTAACTACAGGAAATCTTTCCCTGCCTGTTTTCTAGGAAGGCACTTGCATTGATCAGGACGTGGCTTAATCCTTTGACAGTTAAGCTCCTTTTCCAGAGATGCACAACTATACCTATTTCTGATTATAGAAGATTACTGATCCATCCACAGTAAGTGCTAAGATGTTGTGCTTCCAAAACACCCCCTTGTTTTCAGGCTGCAAGAGAGCCTTGCAAACATAACTGAAAAAAAATAAAACCCAAACCAGAACCAATGTGCAAAGAGGGACCGGGAAGAAACACGGCAATTTAGTTGGATTTGGGAGATAACTAGAGGTAATAAATAGTATTTCAGGTGCAAAGTGTGGGGAAATCATGAAGACATGCTCGTTAGCCAGGTCTGCTACTATCCCTTCTCATTCAGCAGTTTTGTTCTGCTGCTGGGCTGGAGGAAGCCCTGGGACCATTGTTTTACCCCAAGAGAAAGGATCCTCAGGTATCTCCTGCTCTTGGTGGGTGTCCTCCATCCACAGGGATGCTCCTGAAGCACATGGGAGAGCATTTACCCCATGGAGTTCCCCCTCTTCCTTGGGTGTTGTGACACTGATAATATTTTTTTCTTCACAACATCTTTCAGATTTTATTTTTTTAGTGTGGTAAAAACCCTACATTCCTCAGGGATTTTCAATGGGACCTGAGGGGTCTAAAGCCTTGCTGGTTTGGGGTTTTGCTGCTCTGGGTGCTGCACAGAGGCAATGGGACCAGCAGACCTTGCAGATAAATTCCTTACTCATTGACTTCCATTGGCTGGGATACATCCATTTGAAAAGATCCACTGGAGATAAGGAAAGAAAACAACATGGAAGGCTTTTGACTGAATAGAAATAAGTGTGGGAACCCTCTCCTCAGTGAAACAAAGCCTGGAAAAATTCAGGGCCAGGTTGGATGGGGCTCTGAGCAACCTGGTCTAGTGGAAGGCGTCCTTTTTCACAGGGACTAGATGATCTTTAAGGTCCTTTCCAACCCCAAACATTCCATGATTCTATGGTGTTTGTTAATCTCACTAAACCTTCCTCATATGAGCAGCCTTTATTCCTGAAAACTTAGGAGGACACTGGCTATCTATATTGCTAAACATTTATGTGTGAAGCTGGGTGCAAGCAATGAAATGTAACCTAAATTGTTGAGCAAGTTTAATGTAAAACTAAGGCTTCTTTTGTTATGAAGAAATAGTATTTTAAAATAAACACTGCAGTACAGAGGGGGAAGAAAAGATCATACTCTATCCCTGTGTACATCACAAATCTTCTGCTTGCTCTGGGGAGAAGTCACTTTGTGTTATGCTCTCTACCAGCCTTGGACTGTGGTCAATTTAATCAATGCTCCTCCTGACGGCAGCGCTGCTCAGCTGAAAATGGAAGTGACCATTTCAAGCTGTGCACTCCGAGCAGCCAGCTGGCCTATTTTAAACTCTCTGGAAACTTGACATACTAATGTTTCCTTTACAGCAGTGAAGGAACCAGTTATAAAGGCATCTTCTCGGGTTATACAACACGAAAAGGCAGATGCATAAATCAGGGCTACCAAGCCCCTGCACACCGAAGGGCCAAACCAGAGCAGCATAGTCTGGCAGCCAAGTGAGAATTATTTGGGTGCAGAAATGAGAGATATCTACATTAAAAAATGGAAACAACTTTTGTTTTCTCTTCTTGTCCTCAGGAAGACCTGAAGCCTGAAGACATAACCAAAGTTGTGACCTTTTCAACTAGCATAAAACTTTCTGTAGGGTTGAGTTTGCTTTGCTCCTTTCCCCTTTCTTTCCCTCTTGTTTCCTTTTCCATTCTCCACACACGTCTCCACCCCTTGCTCTTTCTCCTGCTTTATTTTTTTCCCTTTTCAACCTATATTTTGCAAAAATTTCTCTCCCTACTGTACATGGAACTGATCTGCCCTTAGCTGCCTCCCCAGCTCACACAGTTGTGAGTTAGGTTCCCCTCTCACCTCAATACAGAGGTGCTCAGAGACAGGAGAAGGGCAAGATATTTAAGGTCTCAGAGGGAAGGAGTCTCCCAGCCCTAGTTCCTGCCTAATTCTGGAAAACAATGATAAATCAGATTTATCAGCACTAACCTGGATTTTTCTCTTAAGGCAGGTTGCAGGGAGGTGGGAGCCCTAGTGATCCTGCTCCTTCTAACACTGAGATTTGTGGTTGTCTTTCTTATTCAATCTTGCCTCAAAATATAACCATGATATAAACTGATGGTCAAAATGCACAACTCAAAGAAAACCTGGAGCAGGAAACTTAAAAAAATAATAGTTGCATTATCTAGACCTCTACAAGAATGTCCAGTCCATCTTTAAATCACAAAAGGAAATAAACAGGATCAGATGTATAGTGAAAAACCTGTAAATGTCCTTTCTCATTATAGAGGTCAAAGAATACATTAGTTATTTTTAACTAATGTCTTATTCGACCCCATGCAAACTTAAATCAGTTTGGGTCTGACTGATTCAAAGCTGTTCTCTGGTTCCCTGCTCTGCTGTAATAATTGACTAGGCTAGACTTTAGAAAGGTCAAAAAAGCAGCCCCGCTTCATATTATTTCAGCTAATAACTCAGTTCTTAAATCAAAATTTAAGAACTAATCTCTCAAAGCACTTTTTCCTCCCCCTCCATTAAATCCATATGTAATTTCAAATTAAATGATAGATGTCCAAAATCGTTACTTTTTGCTTAATTACTTTTAAGTTACTGGGGGACACAGCATGAGGGTTTGTTAGAAGATCTAGGATTCTCCAAAAAAATTGGAATTAAGAAAATCTAAGAAAATCTCAGAAAATGCAGCAGCGACTGAAGAACCTCAGGAAAACCAGCAGGCACTGGACAATCTAAAGGAAAAGCAGGCAGACACATTGCAGCATCTAAGGCAGGCTCAGAAGTGGCTGGGCAGCAGGTCTGTGGGGTGGGTACGGTGGGGCTGGTAGGGAGCTTGTCAGCACAGATGAGATGTGATTGTCGGGACAGACTGGGGGCTTTCTTGGAGTGGAAGACAACAAAGGCTCCACATTAAGCCATCATGACTCTCTAAATACATGAATTCCAGGAGGATGCCAGGACATGGCTTATTGAGTGAAAAATTAAAGATTGGCACGTGCCAAGAGTCTAACATAAAAGTTAACATGTAAGTAATGCATTTCTACCAAAGATTATGATGTCAATTTGTAAAACCCCCAAATCCAAGTGCTCAATTTCATTACATTAGTTTCTGGTGTTATACTGTCTCACAAGAAACTTACTTCATGTTCAATATACTCTTAATTCATTCTGCTGTCCTTATCTGACTCCCTTCAACAGAAAATTGGCCTTAGTCCCAATGTAGGAATGTAAGGTGAAGATCATTAGCAAATACAGTGGTGTGAGCAAGAGCTGTCATTACTCCAAGATCCTCGTGGTCATATTTAAGTTTAAAAAAGAGGAAAAAAGGGACATGCACATGAAGAAGGGGATGGTTTTGTCCCATTGGAAGTCACCTAAGAAACCTCTCCTGATTCCCAAGGCAGAGGATGGAAGGATGTTTGGCCAAGCACATCTGCATGCACATCTGAGAGGCCCTTTTGGCACACACCTGGTTGCCCCACACATCTCCTCCTCCCTCAGTATCACAAAAACAGAGATTCAATTTGGACACAGCACAAACAGGCATCTGGTGTAGTTAACCAGTTGACATAACAATGTTTTCTCTCCCTCCAGCTCTTACTTCCCCCAAAATGCCTTTTCTTTTCCCACTTTCAAAGAGATATTTTTTTTTCTTTTTAAGACACCAAACACTGGGCTTTGACTGCTGTTTATGGGATTCTTATTTGGGGCTGCAATAAACAGCGAGTGGTTTGAGGTTGGCTCTTCAAACTGTAGCTACTGTTGGATTTTTTGTTGTTTCTTTCTGCCGAGGGAGCCTTTTCTTCCCCGCTTCCCCGCGGCCACTCTGTGCTGTGCTTTTGTTTAGCCTCCCGGCACAGGGTTGTTTATTTGCACTAACAGCGCCGGCCCTGCTCCCCGTGGACTGTTTGTCCAGTGGCCTGTGGAGCCTCCATGACTTTATTGTTGACAAGTGGTAGGTGGGATCCAAGTTTTTGTGGTTAAATTGTTTATTGATAATTACATATTAATTACTACTGCTGCCAGCTTCCTATAATTTATCATGGTCACTTTTTGTTTGTTGCTCTTAGAAATAATAATGTGAAAGAGGAGGGATAACAAAGAAGGAAAAAGAAGGAAGAGGGCCAAATTGTGATCACTCCTTCCTGAGTTTTAAAACTGCATAATTTGATTAATTTAAGGTCTGGCCAGCTCTCATCAATGTAACCCATCAGTTTGACAAGGGCATCCCCTCCCCAGGTGCTGCCAGACGGGTCAGCTCTTCTCCAGCGTTCATACAAGGCATGGATTTTGGTGTAAGAGAACCCTGAGTTGTGGAAAAACATAAACTCTTCAGAAAACATAAACTCTTCTTTCTTTTTTTAAAGAGCACAAAACTCTTCCCTGCCACGTCTGAAGAAGGAACATTTTTTAGGAATCCGGATTTTTGGTGGATGGTTTGGAAGCTTTGTGCACTCAAGAAGTCACTGTAGGACATCTGCAGCAAGACTAAGTGGTTCCCTCAGCTGTACCACTCCAAACGTATTAATCCAAGCCAGGACAAGCCAGGCAGCCACATCCCCCAGCTGTGGTACAGCTGACCAGTGAACCAGGCAGGGAAGAACTTGCCTGGGAAAAGACTTGCCCCTTGGGCATAGACCACCCTGGCCGCTGTCTGAGGGCCAGTTGTCTCTTCAGAGAGCTTCTGGTGGCCACAGAATTTCTCTTTGAAGACCAAAATTAAAACTAAGCCCACGTATTTATTTCTTTAAATGCAATTCCATGCCTGTGATCTCTGGCTTGTCTTAACACCACGTTTAAAGCCACAGTGTTTGGTACCACTGTCTAATTAAGTCTATTCAATAATACAGAGCATGAAAACCAGCACCATCAGCAGCACTGGATACGGAAAACCAAAAGCAACCAAAAGCCAAGGGTACCGAATTCATTCTCCTGAACACCTTCTACAAACCATTAAAATTGCTGTAAATAAAAAACAAACAACCATGTTTCCATACTTTGGTGAGTTGACACAGTTCCCCCTTTTAGAAGCATTACAGCTGGGAAGGAACTGTATCTTCATTTCAATACGTTCATAGAATTTATTCTAGGTGCCTATTTACACATTTCCTGGCCTAAACAATAGCTCCCCCCCACCCCCTGTGCCATGTGTGCATCGGTCACTGCCTGGCATCATCCCTCCTCGTGACTCAGGCTGTGTACAATTGTCTGGACAACTCACAACAGTTTATCATCATTGTTTGGTATAATTGGAAACAGAAGTATTTATACACACCCGTGTACCCTGCAACTAAATTTATAAAGGCAACTGTCTCTTTTAATCTATAGCACGGCCAGTGTAAACAGTAATTTGAAGGAATATTCAGATTTATTACATTACTCGCTTAAAGATCAATGTTTAAAATGGATATATATTGCATTAATCCAAACACACAACAAATCATAAAGCTATTTACACAATAAATTTACAATTCCCACAGACACTTTAATCCTGTTTCTGTTTCCAAGGAGCGCTCTTGTCTGCACACACACATATCCACCCACAAACATACTCCCGCACTCAGAAAGTACTATTGTAATGTTAATTAACCTAATTTATAAACCACCAACTAGACCTGTAACCTCAGCACAATATACTTTTAACCATAAAGATGTGAATTAAAGGCACATTAAGGGAAAGGGACAAAAGGAAAGAAATTTGGCGCTGGGGCTGACGCGCAATCCCGACCTCAGCCCTGGCACCTCTGGTGTCACCTCTCTGCGAGTCAACAGCATCACTTCGGGCCTCAATCCTGCTTGTCTCACCTTCCTACAACTCAACCATACCCCAAGTTATTTAAACTTCATTTCTGTGGTTTAAAATAATATCCCATTGACGTGGGATCCAAAACTCCTTCAGAGCTAATAAAATGTCACCCTGCCAAACTGAGGCGATACGTGCCAACCTTTAGCCCAGTGTGAAATTTTATAACTGAGTTATAAAGCCCTCAAAAAACAGGGCCTATAGTGGAAAGGCTGACAGATTCTTAACTATACAGTTTCCAGTGGGCTTCTGCTTAATATACTGTATTTCTTCGCCTTGAAGATATTAATTTACTTTTTGAAATGTTCATTGCTAAGATTAAGCGTAGGGTTTTGAAATGTGTTCGCAGGCAATTTATGCAGGCACACAAATGTACTCTTCTCCAGATGTACAGAATACTAATTTGAAAATGATTTATACGCTGCACCGCACTGTACATCCATCCGCTGCTCAAAAGGTTTTCCTCTGACACAACACTGGGATCATCTCATATATTAAGCCTCTGATAGCATTAGAAATTTGTTGAAAAATTGATGAGGATTTTGGTGGATGGCATGGGCTGGAATGGATTTTGTGGATTTCAGCAGAATTTTCAAGAAGGGCAAAATAGACTCAGAATAGACTCATCAACAAGTGAATACACTGGAAAATAAAGGCCTAGCCACAGAAAATATATATTTCTGTGGCAGTACAAGCAACAGAGAGGTTGAGAAATGCTGCGAAAAGACAACAAAGTTACTAAACCCTTAGGAGAAGCAGTCCTTGACCCAATGACTTGGTATTTGGCTGTGTACATGCACCATACTGACCATGGTATTTCCACAGCAGCCCCTGGCTGTGCACAGAAGACTGGAATGATCCAGGAAAAATGTAGTAACAGGCCCCACAGCTGACATTAAAACGAGCTTACAGACTTACACATCACTTGGCATGTGAATATTTAGCAACAAATATTCCTTCAGCAATTGAAAATATGTTTAAAAACAATTCTACTCTTACACCTCCGTCAGGAGCTCTCTTTTCCTTTCCTCACTTGGTCCCCAGCTCCTACACATATAGATGTTTGAGTCTGGCTTGGATGACTGCTATGTACACATCAATGGTTTGCTGCCCAATATGACCAAAAAAACCCCACATATACTTGAAAACACCCTATCTCAATATTTTCAAAGGAAAGATCTTTTCTTTGAAGCGACATGAATGCCTATATTCACTATAAATACGGGAGTATAAAATGCATCAGTGATGAAAAAACACACTTCCCTTTGAAGGGTGAAGGCACGGGAGAGGTGAGCAGGATTTACTTTATTTTTGACCACAGTAAAATTTCCTGGGCTTTGCAGCCCACGCTCAATCTCATGTGGCCTCTTGGAGCACCATAAGAGAAATAGCACCGGACACCTGAAGGCTCATTCAACACTCACTGGAGATGAGAGAGAGAATTTATAGATACAGTGGGTGAGATTTCTTGTAGAATATAGTCTGCTTCATCTCTACCTCAATTTTATCAAAAATATACTGGCAGGCAAGATGAGTGGTTCCCACAAGAGACAGAGGAAGCCAAATATGTGCACCATAAACACACGACCCTAAATTGCCTTAAAGTAAAAGGGGTGAAGGAAAGCTTTGGACTGCCTGGGAATCCTTCTGTTGTTTGAATTGCATGTTATGCTGTGGACCTTAATAAAATTAGTCCCCTGCTATGGACACCAAGGCTAAACCAGCCAATTCATTTGGAAATTTGCTCACTGGAGGACTGCTGGAAGTGATGCTTTTGGTAATGATGAGAGGGAAGGAGGTACTCTTATTCCTCAGGGGACAGAACAAAATGCTCCTCTGAAGCTCACACGCTACTCTTATCTTTCACCATGAAGACTTTTAGGCATCAGTGAATACCACAAACACAGAATTCAGTATTTTTGCCAAAGAGTTGAATGTAATTATGATTTTAGAAAAGATACTTAAGATATTCAGTGGAGGAGATTCAGTAATTTGTTCTGTCAACTGGGAGAACAACTTTAGTAGAAAACTATTTCATCTGCCCCTGCTTGAGATGATATATTTTATTTGAAATCATTTTCTTGGCCTGTGTCTGGAGGGTAAAAAGTGACTTGTTCTTATTTATCTTTCTTTTGGGGCTACATGAATTTCAGACTCATGAAAGTGAGCGACTGATAGCAGTTAAGCCAGGCAGAGCATTGGCAGGTGAGCTCAGAGCTTCCACTCTGCTGCCAAAGTGTCTCCACTGCAGCCCCAAATACCTTTATATTCTAGGGAATAGCCAGCCTTTAACAGGCACTGCCACTTTTAAAATACCAATAACTGTGATCTATGACTTGGATTTCCTATGGAATGGCAACTAGATTGGTTTCAAAAGTACTTCCCCCCTACCTGCATTAAGGGTTTGTTGAACACTCATTGCTGCAATGTCCAAATGTTAATTCAGGCCATTAATTCCCAAGGGCACTGAAATATTGGGTGCCCATGTGGTGGGAGGGCTCTAAGGGACAGTGGGGCAGTCAGAGATGTGCCTTGATTCAAACCACAGAGGGGAGCAATGCAGCACCCCCAAAAAGCAGGAGAAGCAACCAGCTGCAGGAGCAAGAACTCAGTGCTGAGAAACTGCAGCTCTCAGAGCTTAATGAGAAACCAAGGCATGCCTAAAACAGAGAGGGAAACGTGGCTTTCCAAAACCGCCTCTTGTGGTACTCTAAAGCATTTTGGCTTAATTCTGCCCTATAGTTTCTCCAGAAAGAGCTGGAGACAGGGCTGAGCTCGTTTTTGTGCTGTGAGGTTGAGCCCAACTTCACATGTCATGTCAAGATGCATGTTGGGGTCCATTTTCCAGTAGCCACTGGATTTAGCCCTACATGCTGAGCTTAGCTTAAACAAAACACAGTGCAGTTACAAAACTACAGAAGTTTCAGTTGCACTGGAAACACCAAAAAGGCTTTACAGGAGCATCCTGAAGACAACATCACAGCTCCTGGTTAGGAAACACTACGGAGACCTGAGTACCATTTGTTTATGTCAGCTCTGGGTTTTCAGGTTTAGGTTCTCACTGCACATAGTATTTGTGCCGTGCTGTTCCTCACAGCCCACGTTCTCCAGGAATAAGGAACAAATAAGATGATCTTTATCCTCTATGAATCATAAATGATCAGCTTTCAGTGCAACCTTTCCTCAGTGCTCTCCTAAGAACAGGTTTTATACAGTATGTGAAACCAAGAGTTCTAAAGGATTATAAGGCAGAGATGAATCAGTTAGGAAGAACCCATTAAACATGAATCCATGGAAATCCTCCTTTTTTTTGTTGTTGAATATGCCTACAATAAACACCACTGTGTGACTTGCAATTTCCTCAAGTTCCTTTTCTCAGAACAATGATGGTTGGCAGCCACTCAAGCTGCTTCAGTAAACTTTGCAAGATAAAAAGCAATTTAGTTTCCCTTTAAGACTTCATTGCTAAAGTTATGCCCATTGATTTCCAGCCTCATAATTAAAATTCCTCATTAAACATGCTTGACAGCTGAATGTGATTCCTTTTACCTGCTACTGCTACCTTTTTTTTTCCTTGTGATACCATTTCATTACAAAAGAACAATAGATTTCCTTTCAGGGTAATATAAGGGCATGGTGAGTAATGTATTTTCTATCCTACAGAAGGCCTAATATTGTTAATTTGCTAAATCAATTAAAAGAAACCACTTTGGAGCACGACTCAAGTCCTGCATATGGATCACATCAGCCATAATGTGCAGGAGTTCAAAGGCTGGCATTTCGCCCCAGTTGGCACCTAACAGTTTACTCCGATCCAGGGAATTTGGCTCTTGATTTCAAACAAATGCATCCTGAAGGCTTAAGGCCAGAAGTAGCTCTGTGTGATTTATGTTTCATACTTTCTCATAACACAAAACCTAAAGAGCTTAAAAAAAAAAAAAAAAAAATAGTTGTTATTACAGGGCATTTGCTGCAACGTTCATGTAAATACAGAATTACTCAACTGCCCCATGCACCTTGTGTTGTTTAATATGAGCTTTTCCTCTGAGTGGCTGTTTGATTCACTAAAATTCCTCCTCCTCCTGCCAGCTGTGACAATCCAAAATGGAAATGATCTGTTTGTAAATGGTTTTGCTCTCCAGGCCAGGCTCACACACAAAGGCAACCACCACCTTTCCCAGCAGATGTTTGCCCCAAAATATGCAGCCAGGAGATGGTACTGGCTGCACTGGAAACATCCCACAGAGCCCCAGCTGTGAAACCAGCTGCAGGACTGGGGGAACCTCACATCTGCTCTCAGCCCAACATCAACCCCACCTTCTGCTGGCCACCACAGGAGGGTGGATGCATGAGGAGGCTTCCCCAAAAACTGAGGGATGTTTACAGGGTTAGCAATCCTGGCCTTGGCAGGGGCTGACTTCAAGAGCCCTCAGAGCACCCCAGGAATTCTTAGGCTTAAGCACTTGGCAAAGGAGCAGAAACTCCCTTCCCAATCATAAAATTAGCAATGAGAAAAGTTTAAAATGACAGATTCAAATTTACAGGCACAGTTAAAACATTTAGTACTGCCTATTATGCCAGGTTCCCGGTGCAAAACAAATTGTCAGAGCTGACTTAGAAATGAAAGTGGGGAATGGATCACTGCTTACAGAACAATTAATTGTTCTGCAGTTTAGGAGAGCAATTAAATGCTCTTTAAAATTTGCTTTCTCTCATTTTCAGATGGCTTTCCAAATTCCAATTTGGAAATAGAGGCATCCAGAGAGCCAGTCACCATTCCAGTGGAGCACTAGGTAATTAGCAACATAGTACCAGGCAGTACTGCAGTGCTGAGTCTTTCCAGGAAAAACAAATAAATATGTTGTGTAATTGTGCACTGCTGGTCCCCAAAGTTGGTAAAGCCTAGCCCTGCATGGATTTTCTCTCCTGCACATGAACATAACACTTGTTTATAGCAGTGCCCAGTGACAGTTAATGTGCTGTCAGCATTTTCATTACAAGCCCTATTTTTCTATGGTTTATAACTTGGATATTTTTTCCTCCCCAAAAAAATGTGGATGCAATGCTTATGGACCTGATAGTGTGAATATTTTAAGTCATGCTAAGATGAAATTTGGTACCACAGGCTGTGAATGTGAAAGTGAGGGATATTCATTCTGACAGAGATTGCAGAAATAAAAGCTTTAAAAGAAAACGACAAACGAGCATTCGAATACACTGGTTTTATGACAGATAGTGCTAATTTTTCCAGGTCACAGGTGTGGTATATGGGAAGGTACCGATTACTGCTGACACTTGTCCTTTTTCTTGGAACTTCTATCTGCTAAAAAGATTTTAGGAAGCTTAAGTGAAGAGACACCATTGCTCTCACTGCTGGAAAAGTACAGATATCGTGCACTTGATAGAAAAAACATCAGATCAAGGTTTAAACATTACACACCATGAAAAACACTGGAGCATTTGCAGTGTTTGCACTGCAGAACCACCACAACAATGCAATATATGTCTCTTCAGGACCAGTTGTGGGCAGGATCAAGGTAGGTAGGGGGTAGATTCAAAGCAAAAGAGCACCATAACCTGGATGTTCATTTCCAGTGCACACACTGTAATTTTTGGACCTTCTGGAGGTAGAAGCAGCAGCTTCCAGGCAAGTGATGAGGAGTGAACATGAAAAGCAGATGCCAAGAGCTGCTCAGGAGAAGTGAGGACAGCAGACAGAAGAGGTAGCATTGTTACAGTGATGCTGAGCCAGAGCCACTTCAGAGGCTGCCAGCAAAGGCAGTGTTGTCCCTTCTTCCATAAAACCTGAGACCATCAGGTCTCTTATTTTGGAGTGTGTGTCCTGCTGAGGAGCTATTTAGCTGTGTGTAATGTGGGTGATCCTGCAGTATATCAGGGAGACACAGGACATGTCCCATGTCTCCGCTCTTTGTTTTTTCTGGGAAGGAAATCCGTCTGTGTGGTCCCCTGGGAGCCATGGGACACTCCGCTGGAGACCTGATAAGCACGGGATGAGGACCTTTGTCATTCATTGATGTTGGCTGAACTTAAAGCCAGCCTTTCAGGAGGCACCTTGAGCTGTGTGGGCAGCAGGACATTCATTCTGGCTTCCCTGATGGATGAACTCACCCAGCTGGTGGAATCAACTTGGACTTGTCTCCCTTTGGGGTCACAGGAGGTTGCAATAGACTGAGAAAAGATTTGACATGTTACAGACAAATTGTCTCTTCCAAGCAGCAGATTTGCTGAATAAACTCCCAAATAGGTTAGGTAGGTCTCTTGGGGAAAGGTGAGGCACAAATCCCTGGATGAGGAATATTTGAGATCTGGAGTTAACCCTCCTTTGGATCTGCAGTGCATCCGTTGTGCACCTACCCACTTAAATAGGAAACAACAGAGAACGAAGGAACAGTGGGAATGCTCATAGGGCCTCAGAAACCACCCCACTCCCCAGGCTCCAAACTCCTCTTTCCCACAGAAAAACACATTTTAGAATAATGAATGCAAGGTGGAAGGGGAGAAGCAAAGGAGGGAAGGAGATGGGTGAATCTTTGCAGGCTCATCTCTGACCATTCCTGAGCATTATTCATTTCCTGGAGCCACATCCATGGGAAGCGATACAGTCACTGCTCTTTGAAATATCCAAGTGTACGAGGCATGAGGGAGTTCTCTTCATTACCACATCATTCACATTTTTGAACTCTATATCATCCTTATGCTTTAGGAGAATCTCCTCCCAAAGTAAACAAATTTTGGTGGGGCTTAGTGGAAATCTTTTGTGGCAGACAGAGTGATTTAACGAAACAGATATTTATGAAGAAAAGCCCCCACTTTTGAACAGGTCTGTGAATCAAACAAACACAACACATCTAAAACCTCTATTGTCTCAATATTTTGTCACTGAAAAGAGGGAAACACAAGTTCTGAAGGTGAGCCTTGGCATCCAAATCCCTCATTAAAATCTGTCCGTTCTTGGAAACAACTGAATGTATTTTGTGCACACAAGAGCAAACCTGGGTCTACACTTATCTGCACCAAACAAGGGCTCACAGCTGATCCCAACAGGCTCTTCAGACCTCCTCTCCCTCCACAGGATGCTCTCAGTACCCTCTACCTGCCATTTTTCTGCCTGTTTCCCACCTGTGTGATTTCCCCCTTGCCTTCCAAGCCCATGTACAACCCATCAGACTTTAAACATCTCCACCAGTGCAACTGGGAAGCACTGGGGTCTTTTAGGGATGTTCCCATAGTGGCACATGGGAAGTGCATTGATCTGGGGACAGAAAATAGAGCACAAGGAGCCTGTGCAGAGACAGGCAGAGGAATACACTGACTTTGGGAAAATCCTCCTTTTCTGATCCATTTGTGCGCCTCAAGCCCAAAGAAATGTTTATTCTGAGTCTTGAGGCATAAATAAATTAAACAGAACAGATTATCTCTAGAGAGAATCAAAGGTGAATTCGATACATGAGTGTTTACTAAGGATAATCTGAGAGAAGTGGCAAACACAACCATAGGCAAAGACTTCAAATTAATTTCAAAGCAGATCTGTCCTAGAAAGTAATTGAAAACATACCCAGCTCTTACAGCCATAAAAGAGCCTTGCCATTCCTATGCAAGACAACCCCAAAACACTCCATATGGGATCCTGACCAGTCACATGACTTTTAATACCCACATGATGGCACTAAAATGGCCTATTAGATTTACAGTGTCATTAACCTTCCAAAATAAAATAAGAGACTGCTCTGGTGGAAAAAAAAAAAAAAAAAAAAAAAAAAAAACAACACAAGAAAAGAGAAAAGAAAAAAAGTAAATAAATAAAAAGATGGAAAAGACAGAGAATGAGGAAAAAAAAAATAAAGAGGAGAAAATGTCAGAGAAGAAAGAGAAAAACAAAAAGAGAAGGAGAAAGACAATTAAAAAAAAAAAAAAAAAGGAAAAAAAAAAGAGATGAGAAAAGGAAGAGTAAAAGGAAAAAGAAGTAGCTTAAATGCTGCTGGGTTTCGGGTAACCGGTCCGTGAGGAAATGCTGACAGGGGTCACTGTGGCATAATCTTTCATTCAGCCCCAAAGCTGTCACATCCTCCCCAGATGTCTGAAACATAGATATAAATTTTCATTATCCAGCAGAATAGGGGCAGAGGTACACAAAATGGTTTTTTTAGCAATCAAATTATGGCTCATTGTCAGATTATGTGTAAACAGTAATTTTGTGAAGTTTTCCTGTGGTCATTTATCTACAACCACGTTTAGCAGCACTGCTGAAGCTGAAATAAAAAAGGAAGGTTTTTCAAATTACATTATTGTCTTCATAATCAAATTGAGGGACCATAAAAACTGAATAAAAAATTAATATTATTATGGAGGAATTTTGTCTTACCCAACTAAACAGTGAGGTCGCAATATTTTTTTAATGAAAGCAGAAACGATGCACCCCTTTAAAGGGATGAGGAAAAACTGCTGCTGGTGTATAAAACTAAACTGAAGTGTCTTGTAGAACTCTAAAATCTCAGTATTTTCCCCAGGTTGAGTGAGCACAGGGTTACACCAGGGTCACACCAGGGTCACACCAGGGTGGACCTCTGCAGACCCTGGACACTGGAAGCCGAATACTCCGGTGGACTGCCAAGAGAAAGATGAGACCTCTCCTACCTGAACCAGGGAAAACAAACATTTTACAAGTGGAGATGGAACTGTATTTCTTATGGAAAGAAAAAACAGATCATGTCATAATATTTTATGATACTTCAAGGTGAAGTCAACTAAGTATTAGGAACATACAGCTTGCCTAGAATCTAGGTGGTTAAGATAAATATCTTGCTTAATGATCACCCTTGGTGACTATAACCGTGGGATAATCTGGTAGTTTAAACAGGTAAATTATTCCTTACAGGTGATGGCTTTGCAGCAGTGTTAAAACATATGCTTTGCTCTCTAGTGCTGCCTTGCCTTAAATACTTGTGCTGGTGGCTTAATTCACAAACTGAGGGAAAAAATGCCTTGTTTTGTTTTTCCTTGTTTACAAGACAGTGATATTCATATTTCTTCATGCAAGACAATGACAGCAATAGTTCTTTGTGTCAGGAGGAAGTTGCAAGGCAGGATCGCTGCAACGTCTCTGTGAAGGGCTGGTATGCTCAGAAATGCAAAGCCTACAGTATTATCTGCTTTATTATCTTGCTTTGGGACTGTACCAAATGCTCTGCAAGTCTGGATCACTGTCACCCTGTTACGATGAAAGAAGTGCCTTTGGTTATGAACCACTCCGGAGACACCAGATTAGAGTTCAAAGGCTATTCCTTGCATTAGCAGCAAATGCAGGAATTCTGAAGCAAAGTGATATACTTGGTGTGAGCTTTTGCATATCACTCTGCTATTTCGCTCCATAACCGCCGTGCAGTAGTTGGAGCTACTGTTTGAACCTAAGCTCCCTATGAGTTGAAAGTTTGGGGCATGTTTACTGGATAACCTAGATTCTTTTCTAGTAGTCATCAGCAAACACTTTGTATATGTCACAAGCCTCCCACTCCCTTCCAAGAGATGGGGGATTGGATGGAAGGAGGAAGAAAAACACAGCTATTATAGATTTAATACATCCCCCGGAAGAGGTAAAGCCTGCCCAACTTCAATTTCATACAAAGCATACAGAGAAAACTCAATATTCTCATTTAATCTGGGAAATTCCACTTGGAGAGGGAGTTTTATGGATATCAAGAGCCAGATTTCCCGCTATAACAGTCTGGCAGTGCGTTTCCCCTATCTTGGACTCAGGCAAAGCTGACTAAGCCAGCTTGGCCGCCTCCCTGTAATGGTGCTCCCCACTCTCCTGCAACAAAGTACCACATCAAAAGCTGTCCCAGCCAGGGAACATCAGGAAATGCGTTTGGGCAAGAGGAGTCTAAGCAACCCCACCCCCAGCTCACACTCCCTGTGTCCAGGGACCTCTGTCTTGGGCCTGTGATTTTATTAAAAAATCCCACAACAAATTCCTGCTTTTGGTGCTACGCAACTGATGCACAAAATGATGCTGGGTCTGCTTTAAATTAAAACAAAAGTTGCAGCAGATAGGATCTCTGATACATACTGAGTTGCTTTTCTCATCTGAGATTCTTCCTCAAACAGCTAAAAACAATTAGGATAAATGAGTAGATACAAAGGTCAGCAGTACAAACAATTCTGGGAAAACCAGATAGCTCACTGGATAGTTCCTTCACTTCCGTCACCGCAGAATGAATAGATACAAGTCCAAACGCACTCCCAGCGATCTGATTAGAAAGATATCCAGAGCTCCTAAACAGCTTTTGTGGTTTCATCTCTTTTTTTTTTTCCCCCTAGCTGAATTGTCTATGTGCTGCCAGTCCACCCCAGATCTGGCAAGGCTGAGGCTTTGCTGCAGCAGGAATTCTTAGGGTGTTTTTGCCATCTTATGGTGGAAGGTGCCGGAGCCCGTACGGGAATGCCGACATGTGGCATTCTGGCACGTGAATGTCATTCCTTGGGAATATTAGTCATCCCTGTAATGTCTAATGACATCACTCTGGGAGGAAATAGAACAAGAGAAAAATCAATGGACAGCAGATACCTACCTATTATGAACTATAATTGTGCATTTACCAGTCTGCCAAGCCATAAATCTAGTAGTTTAAAACCCATTTTAGCATACATTCATATATGTTAGGAGGCTATTAACAAGGGGTGAATTATAGCAAACAGGCTTCTGAGCAGAGTCAGGATATGTATTTTTTAAAATAATTATAGTGTTCAGCACTGTAGTTAAGACTCAAAAGGGTTTTGTTTTCCACCAGCTTTTATCCCTAACCAATCACAATGGCAATGAATACATCATCTCAGATTGCAACTTTCCAGCCCTGAACTCCTTCCTTGCAGCAAATATTGATCATGGGGGGCAACCAGCAAGGCCCTTGTTAAGAAAACTAGGAAATAGTTATTGTACAGGGTTAGAGCCAGACTCAGTTCTCACCGAAATAAGGGCAAGCCCTTTCACTCCTATTATTTTGTGTTAGATTAAACTATTTAAAAGTCTCAATTCCAAAATGGACAAGTTAGAAAAGCCTGAACTAGGCCTCCAGAGATGTTTGGAATAGTGTTTGCCTTGGCCAACAGGCAGTGTTAAAAATTCAGGCTGATGGAGGAAAGAGCCACAGCAAATGGCAGATTACACACCAACAGATTAGGAACAATTGTACAAATACTTCAGCTGCGGTAGCTCAGGAAAAATCTCTTTCTTCTCCTAGCAGTGGTCAGCCATGTAAGGAATCTTTAATAGGTTTTGTATGAGCAAATAATAATGATTTTTGGTCAAGAAAATACAGTTTTTAAAATACTAATTTTGATGAGGAATTCATGGGAAATGGGTATTAAAACACCAGAAAGACTTACTAATGATAGAGAACAGATACCCATGGAAATTAGTACATGGTCACAACACCAGCCAGAAATGAAAAAGCAGCAGTAATAGTGCAGGAAAACTCAGCTTCTCATTTAATATTGTAACCCCCATTCACTCAGTTGAGTCCACCATAAACATCAAAGAGGTTTGAACTGCACAGAGAAAGTGCTGCCCATGTGCACAATCTTGATTCTGATTGGAGTGCTTGACTTGGCTTCAGCCCTAACACTTCCATGAAACATGAATTGCAATTCCTAAATGTACTACAATTGTTACATAAGGGGAAATAAAAGACTGTCCTCTTCCATTTTCCTCAGACTGCAGCCCAAAGCCACCATCTTTAAAAACCCTTAAACGGCAAATGCATGTTCTACATAATCTCCTACCAAAATGGCTTTCTTTTTTTCTAGATAACATAACAAATTGCTTTAACTCAGAACAAAGGCAATTTAGTACTTCAGGGATATATTTTTGGCTTTGAAAAAACTGCGGCCTCTGCTTTAATTGATTTTGAGTCAAATTCCTAAAAATTATAAAGAAACTCGAAAAGTTCAAGGTAATTTTAGTCCAATTCTTCCCCCTCCCTTTCTATTTTTTATTTTTTAAATCTTGCACTCACTGATTTTGACAGTGGTATCAGTTCTTCCAGCTGCTCATTAAGAGATGGCAATCAACAGTCTCACAGTCGGATGAAATGACTTCAAAAACTCTATTACACTTTTAAAGACACATATAATACATATGTGAATCTTATCAATTAATGACAGAACTAACAGGATATCTTATAAGTGTGTGAATAACAAGGGAAAAGGTGGTGAGGAAACAACTGAAGTTTCAGGAGATGTTGCTCCTTCAGAGGAGGACGTGCTCATTGAAGTGTTACAGTGGGTGCCATGAAAACAGATGTTTGTACAAAAAAAAAAAAATTATTGTTATTGCAGCAGCTCTTTCATGGTGGGTAGAAAAAGAAGAGAAACTTTACTACACATCTCCCTGCTGCTGGAGCTCAGCTTGTTTTTCACAACACCCTCTCTATTTCTCTGTTACTACATGATCTTCCCCTTCACGCCGCAGGGCTGAGCGCGCAGCCTCCCCACACACCCAGCCTCTTCCTCCCAAATACTTATCTCAGATTGATGATGTGGTGCAGGGCCCATGGCTGACAACACGTGCATGAACTCAGTTTCCACACGGTTTCGCCAGAATACGAACGCTCGCTTTCGGGGCCAACGATTTAACGGCAATAAATATTTACTTGTAATATGTGGATTCCTAAGGTCATTTTGCAGCTCCAGCAGTTGCTTTGCTGAGTAAGTCTTTCTTTTAAAGACACCTCTTTGTGAAAGACATCATCTTTTTCTAAGTTTCTAAGTTTTCATTTTTCATTAAAATGTAGTGGGAAGGGTTCTTAACTGGACATGTTGATCGCCAGTGCCAACATTCTTTTAAATCGAAACAATTTCAGAACTCTAAAAGCAGGCATAGGAGCCCAACTTCAGGCATCCATTTTTAAAACTTTTGGTGTGTTTCCTAACAGTTCTCATTGTCTTTTTTCCAAAAGATGAATCCCACCCTGAACCTTTTCATAGGTTTTCAGTTCCTAACTCAAGCATGAAAATCTCCAGGCTTACTCCACATCTGCTCATATCAGCAACCTTGTTTACATCCTAGTGAGGTGACACCTCTCCCATCGTGCCATATAAAGACTTCATCTCGGCTGTGGGATTTTTGGAAAGCATAATTGACATTTTTGTCACACACCAGCTCAGTTTTGCTATTTGCTCCCTTTCCAAAGCGCGCTATGAGCAAACCACAATCAGCGTTTTCTTGGGAGCCAGGTTTAACTGCTGGAAGACTGATTCTACAGGATCTGGAGAAATCAGACAACCTAAATATTGTAGGATGGAGCAAAATGCCAAAAGTGGAGCTGGGACTGGAGAGGGATAGACTTTCTCTAAATAGGGAGTAGAAAAAATTTGTGAAGACCTTGGCTTGTGCTCGCCCATTATTGAACTGCTCCCTCCATAAGAGCTCTGTAATTATGTAAACATAGAATAAAAGAGTTTGATCCAAATCCCTCTGAAAGACTCCTTTTGACTCCAGTGACCCTTAGATTAGACCCAAAACTGAGATGGCAGATTCTTGGGATATGAGCATCATCACGTCCAATGTGCAAGTATTCCCATCTTGTGGGGTACTGCTACCATTTTTGTGCAACAGAAATTAGTAATAAAACAAATTAATGAGATATCTAATATTTACAGTAGATGAAAAAATACAAATTCCAGCTTAATCCAGTCTTTTCCAATTGCCAAGACAGGAAACAGGTTTATATTTTCCTCTAATTCTCCCAAACTTATTCCAATCCTTTCTCAATTTTTTTATGAAGCCCTTGAGTGCAGGTCAATTTTTAACAAGCTCTCAACCTTTTGGCACCTTCTGTTCCTTTTCAGATCATTTTGATATTTTAGTTATTTCCTGGCCTGCTTTCAGTAGTGGTGTGCAGGTTTTCATTTGCTGAGTTGTAAATAATTATGCTCTGCTGTCCTGGATTTGTCTTCCACATTCCATCTGGGATGAGATGGGCCAAATAATTTCCTGTTTTCTATATACAAATGATAAATGCCCATATTTGACATAGCTTTCAGTAGTTTTCATGCTGGAAACTTTCCTGATGCTTCTCTCAGTGCGTGATATATAAGGTGTCAGGTTTTATTGAGTGAATATCTCAGTGCTCTGCTCCAATGGACAGCATTTTTCTCTTTTTTTTTTTAACCTAGAGAGTCAAAATGCTTTGCCAGTTGGAGGATTTAATATTCTAATAGAGGGTAGGAAGCAAGTAAAGCTATATGACAGTGCAGACACTGCCTGAGCTCTAAGTGTGGTGAAGGACAATAATTATCACTCCACAGGGAGTGATTAGGCCCACTGAAGCTTGAGTGATTATCCTTTCCTTTGCTGACCCTATAATCAGGCCTAGATCTCTAAAGTTGTGTGCAATTTGTAGAAGACAAACTCCTAAGGAAAGCACGAGTAGTTCTCACACACCACATGCACAATCAGACAATTCCAGAGGCAGAGCTGCAAGAGCAAATATCTACTATGGAGTCCTTTTATTATATTAATACCATTCAAATTCTACTATCTGTGCAATAAACTCTGAATAATTAGTAGGAAGAAGAGAAAGTGTAATGCAATAGGACAGAGCAGCAGTTCATACTACTGAAAAGTCATTATTTACCAGCACTGGCACAGGGTGCACGGGTTTTTCTCATGAGGTTCGTACAAAGGAAGAGAATGGCACTGTCTTAGGCACTGGTTTGCCAAAATATTTCACAAATGCTGAGGTTTTCAGTAGCAGTCAGTGGAGTGAACAGGCCAAAGCATACTAGTGAGAATAAGAAAAGTAATCAAAATGGTGTTTCAAATGACAAGAAACTGTAAAATGGGCCAGTTTGTTTTCAGGGCCTTTTGCTCCTATAATATCAGTTATTCAACAACATAAGATAAGAATTGAGGACACAATTGTTCAGGGGAAGTCAAAATGTTCCCCTTCACCAATTTCTTCGGTCAGTGCATTGAGGGAAAATTGTGGCCTGCAGCACAGATAAACCTCATTGCATTTACCACTTGCCCTTACCTCACTTCCTTCTGACAACAAATCTAGGGAGAGCAGATAAGATTATAACCCATCTGCTCCATTTTAGAGTGACAGGTGTGTACCTTTCCAAAGCCAAAATGCAAAAGCTCTCACTCAGCTCAAAGGCTGGCGGGGCTGTGTTTATGATAACTGTCCCCACCCAAGGATACAGGGAGCATTTTAGCTGCCCTGTAAACCCCTCATTTTTAACCCTAAAAGAGCATAATGAGATAAAGATGAAGCTGTACGAGGCATTGGATGCACTTGGGAGATAAGTCAGTCGATTATCTGTAACATCAGAGCAGGCTCTGTGCACAGCATCCTCTGGTCCTTGAGTACCTGCTGGACACACGTTGAAATCATTATCTCAGAGCCTGTCAGTCTGCGAGTCTGGGCTCAAATACTCCTCTGCCAAGATCAGAAGAGTTGGTAGGGAACATAATATTGGGCCAATTTAAAACACTTGACAAGTTAGACCTGAGTGGGGGGGAAGCTTCAGATTGGGACGTCATTCCCAGTATTTCTACTGACTCCAGAGAGACTCAGATCGTGGCTTTCAACCCCAATTTCTGAGAGATCCTCAGGCAAATAATCACATTCTCTAGTCTCAGTCAAATACATGTAGGAAGGTAGACAAGAAGCATTTATCTGATGTCTTGACTTGGGACCTTAGCAACAGTCAGAGAGAATGAGAAAGAAAATCTGTTTGGATGAAAAAATCTTCACTCTGTTTTAGCTGAGGAACAAATTGTGCTACTGTTCCATTCTTCTTTTGCCATTAGCTCTGTTATCATGTTGCTGGCAGTATTTCTCATTTCAACCTGCTCACCATATGTGCATGTGCTTTCAGTGCTACTAATTGCCTCTTTTTGACAATATCATCTATACGTGCACACCATATTGCCATTTTTATCACTCTAAGCCTATTAATGGCCAGACTTATAGTTCCCAAAGGAATTAATATTAACCAGCTCTCTAAATGTTGTTCATGTCTTTCAAAAACTCCTGGCTTTTAGAGCCTGACACTGGTTGTGTTATTGGGCTGCTGTATTTCATCCTCTGGGGCCTGGAGTCTTGCATTTTGAAAGTGTAGCTCAAAAAA
Organism: Aphelocoma coerulescens; assembly: GCF_041296385.1. Lineage (NCBI taxonomy): Eukaryota > Metazoa > Chordata > Aves > Passeriformes > Corvidae > Aphelocoma > Aphelocoma coerulescens. Next base: position 23,136,819 of record NC_091023.1, on the reverse strand, counting down.
ATTTATGAGAGTAATATTAATAATCAGGAAAGGCAAAAACTTAGGAAAAGTAAACAGCTCATTGGTCATAGCTGTTTGCTTACCTAGGGTCAAAATCTGCCCTCAGATATACATGTGCAAGTTCAGTGGGTCCCATACATACAGATTTCTGTGGAAAGAATTTGGCCTTAGATGACTTCAGAGGTTTCTTTGTCAGCCCCATTTCCCAGAGAGCACTGAACACTCCTACGTGTATACACCAGCTTAGGCTTCTCTGCTAGAAAGAAAACAGTTGTAAGGAGATACTCATTTACCAGTGCCCAGAGAACGTGACAGAATTTTGACGAGGAATTTTATACCCCTAGTTAGGCTTAAAAAAATAAATGGTATTAACATGCCACTCAACAAAATGTCCCCACGCTGCTGGGAACCGTGCAAGGCAGATAACAAATGTGCAGCAAATGAGAACAGTGTTGTGATTCACTGTAATTCCCAACAAGACAAGACTCCTAAGAATACATTCCGTGTAATTTGAAGTGGGAGAACTCCAGACAGCAGACGACTGCGTTCCCCATGGAAGAAACGTGAAATTAATATAATCAAAGGGTTTTAAAGCAACTTAATCCTATAACATTGGGAGGCAGAGGAGAGGGCTTTAACGTATCACACATGTCATTGTGGCCCCTGATGGTGAATGTAGATGGGTTGGCTTCTCAGACCCCAACTGGGGACACCTGGGAGGGTCCGGAGGCTCTGGGACACTGCTCAGAGTAGATCACTTCTACACAGCTACTGGAAAGCTATTGCTGGAGCCAGAGGTTTAATGATTAGATGTTGGAGACCCCAGCACTGAAGAATCTAAATCCTTCTCTGGAGTTGGGTGTAAATCAGAGACCAGCTGGTGGCCTTTTGCAATTTTTAACCTCTTTTTCACAGAATCATAGAACGGTGTGGGTTGGAAGGGATTTTCAGAGGTCATCCAACTTCTCTGCAGTTGCTATGAATCAGCATAAATGCCCATTTTTCTAGGAAGCCTGTGAGTAGACGTGTTGGCATTAAGATCTACATCTCCCTTATCAAGCACACAATGTTTCACTCCACATCCCACTTTTTCTGAAGGGGGGTGGAAAGCTGGACAAACATTGGGAGGCTGAAATTTAATCTAGAAAGGATGCAACTGGTGTAGGCAAGATAAAGCATTTTGAGGACTATCAACTCAAGGAACTAAAGCACTGATTTGCATTCCCCTACTGTCCCAGCTGTTGTTTTCCTCTCTTTTTCTGACCAGGAGATGAGTCCCCTTCTCAGGGGTGCAATTCAACAGAAGACAAATGGAAGATTCCAGGAATCGTGTGCCTGGGGACCATGGTTTATCATGAAGCAAGGAAGCAGTTTAGGAAGGGAAAGGAGGCCTCTCAATTTTTTTAATATGGAACCTAATTACTGCAATGATCCTTCACATCATTAGAAGGTGTGCCAATATTAACTGTGTTCCACTAATTAGGTAATGTCCTGCATTAAAAAACAGGCTTCACTCTTTGTTTGTAGTCTTTTTGAAGAAAGGGACAACTGGGAGAAAGGAAGGGTGACATCATTTTTCCTTGTATTTTTTTCTTTTTCTGAGCTCACGAGGATTTCTTCACTCATTTATACTCCCCAGGACAAAAGTCATCTCAAAACAGCATTGAGGCTAAAACAAACAATTTTAGATAAACTGATATCTTGACCAGCATCAATTTTTTTTCTGCTTTATATAAAAAAAAAAAATAAAGCAGACAAGACAACTTTGCACATGCAATTACAGATCCCTAATGCACAAATCAGGAGCTTGCAGTGAGTGTGTGCCCTGCTGACTCAAGCTGCTGTTAGGGAAGCATGCTGAAATGAGAAACAAATGGTAATTACTGTTCTCTGATGCAACAGGGTTTAAATGTGGAACAGTGGTCTTGATTGATCTGTCTACATACATACAAGACTGATTTTGCATGTAAATACGGTAAAAGAAATGAGGAGGACAAACCAACACTGACTTGTCCTAGAGAAATAAATCTCGAACTACTGGCAAGAACAAGGATCTAATTCTGACTTGTCCCATCCTGATGAAAATTTTGTGAGAAAAGCTCAAAATTCATTTCTGTCAATATCTGTCTGAGTCCTAAGATGGAATCAACCTCAGTTACCCTCAAAGGGCACCACCAGAGCCAGCGCTGGAGCCTGATCTGAGTGACGCCTGCTCAGCCCATCTCCTGCCCTGGTTTATGCCAGGGAATTAAACTTTGGCTGCATTTTGATGCTGAGGATGTCAGTTTGGATCCACTTGGGTGTGTGGTCTGGCCGGCGCTCAGGCTGCTCACTTTCATCCACACTGAACCTTTCACTTGACTTTTGACCTTTCACTTGGCACTGTCCTGTCATTTCCTTCGTTTCACAAATTTTAGCCTCTCACTTGACCTGTGAACTGTGACCTTTCACTTGACCTCTGATCTCATAAATTCTGGAAGCTCATACACGTAATCGTGGAACAAATAAACAAAGCCTCCGCGAGACGCTGCCGCCAAATGAAGCCCAAGGGGCTGGGGAGCAGGAGCCCAGCCCCAGCATCCTGCTTCACCCCTGGATATGTCCCTTTGTTCCAGCCAGGGCTGGCATCTCATCAGTGGGAAGTGCATCATACGTTGCCACAACCATATACCAGTGCCTGTGTGTTGAGGCATGGCAGTGGAAAGGGATGTGGGATTGCAGAGTCTCCAACTCTGCTACAGATGAGCCTCATCCACTAACCTGTGCAAAATATCGTGACTTCCAAAGCTCTGGGAGGGTCTTACCAAATAAAATCACCAAAATGAGCAGAAGCCTCTCACTGTGGGTGTTGAATTCTCACCACAAGCCTCCCGTGAGGCATTTTCCCCCTCCTTGCCAACACTAATCCTAAAGGTTTCAAACACAAAGTGACGTTCAGCCGTCACTGCAGTGTGACAGAGCATGATAAGGAAACTCTTGCTAAATCAGGTGGCTGAGATGGTGCTCTCAGCTGAGAACAGCTCTGTCAGTACCAAATCCAGAGCAGGGCATGCACAGGGGATAGCAGAAACAGCAGCAAAGATTACAAGCTGTGTGAAGTTATCCATTTATTGCAACATAAATAATTCTCCTATATGAAGTACCAGTAAAGGTGAAATTTCAGGGTCGGTGGTAGCTTTACAGAAGGACAAGGTCTTTATAGGAACTTCCAGCACATACATCTTCATACATAAGTAACCTCAAAGTGTGCAGGTATTTTAATGGTCCTTTTTTATTTGCACATTCAAATTCTTTTCAGCAATCCTCAAATGTATAACATGAATATTGCAGGCACAACTTATAACCCAGAGCAAGCCCCAAACTACGTGTTTTGTCCCCTTTCTCTTCTTGGTAAAGACAGAGGTTAGAAGAAGGATCTAAAAAAGATTTAAGGATGTTTCGGTGTCAGGTGCCTTGAAAGCAAAGCAGCTTCTCTTTGGTATTTCAGGGACCTCAAGCCAAGCAAGTGGCCAAAGCAGCTCACATGCAGAGTGCAATTGTACATGAGGAGGAAGCAAGGTGACATGGGAGATAGACAGGAGCAGTGCCAATCTGCCAAGCCATCGCAGAGGAGCTCTCTAACAAAAACCAGCTGGGGGACCTCTGATTTGCTCTGACACATAATGTAATGAACCAGTGCATGCTGTCACTTTACTTGAATTCACTGTGATTTTACATTTTGGAAGCAAACTATTTTAAATTCATGGGAAGAAAGACTATGCAGAGAAAGCCACTGGATAGAATGGTCAAAACTTTGTGTTCCTTCAGTTATAGTAAAAATTTCAGTTTAAGGTGCAATTTTGCATGTCACATGAAACAAAGAAGTGCACCTCACTTGTGGGTGAACAGATTTTGTGTGACTTTCATAAAAACGCATTGCAAAGTAATAAAACATATATGTTGCATTTCCAGTAATGCAGGCTCATCTTCATTAGTCCCTTTGGGGAAACCTCTTGGCTTTTTTGTTTCCTCAGGAAGAGGAATCAGATCTGGTAGGTCTCGTCTCGCTTATAAAATCTTTCACAATAGGCTTACTGCACACTTGGATCTGCAAGTCCATGTTGAAGGCTAGGCAACACTTACATTTATTCCAGGATTTCTGTTACATGATTTTCAGTTATCTTCCAGCTTGTCTGGAAATGTCAAGGAGTTGTTGTTGGGAGGAAAAGGCCAGGGGTATGGGCTGAAGGAAGATTATTAATGGAATTTTCTATAGGGCAATTTTCCCTGTGTGCTTGTTAAATCCTTTCATTAGTGATTTTATCAGAGAGTAGGGCTGTGTAAACAAAAAGGGTATAAGTTGTTTGACATCTAGTAATAGAAATAGCAAGTGATCTGTTACAAAACCGAAACTCATCCTTCACCCTTCAGGACTGAGAAAGGCTCGTGGAGTGGTGATTAGGGACGACTGTGTGGTATCAAGGAGGCACACCTCGATAAGGACCAAAGCATATCTCTGTGAATTAAGCCAAGGGATTATTCACTGTGTTACACAACACACTGCTGTGTTCTCAGCGACACCGCGTGCGACTGAGTCACCCATGGAGAACAAAATCCAGCCTGGAACAGGTTTACAATAGGGTTACTTGGACAGACCATCTGTGAGAGGGAACCAAAGGAGCCTGGATTGTTTAGTTTAAGAAAACAGAAGAACCTGGCAATTCCTACCCAGCTCTGCTTCCCACCGGCCTCAGTGGGAATAAAGGCTGCTGGTTTCCTGACTTTACTGGGGGTTTTGTCGTTGAATACAATGGGAGCAGAATCAGATCTTCATGAAGAAAAACAGAATTGGACCCAGAGGAGCCAGAGCTGGGAAAGACCCAGCACGTTCTGGTTTAAATTGAGCAGGGCTATAAAAAGCTAATAAAACTCATATTGAAATACGAGCTAAAAGAAGCGCACATCACCAAATTATGTCGGTCAAGACAATTAATTGAGTTTAGTAGTGGATATATATAATTTTTTGACATGCTTTAATTTATCTCAAGTAAGTCTGTGTTGTTTTCTTGTGATTAAACCTGTTTGTTAAAATTCATCTTGCCTACAGAAACAGTAATAAAGAGACGAAGCAACTTTTTCCCACGCTTTGGATTCAGGAGCTCTTTCACTGCAGTGTCAAAAGACTGGAATCCCATTTCCTGCCCCTAATTTCAATGACGAGCTCAGTGGTGTTTTACTGTCTACATATTTATCAAGCAGAAAGTAAATTATTTTGTTAGACACATCGTTCTATTTCCAAGATAAAACTCAGTAGTTAACTTTTATGGAAACCAAGAGGAGAGTCCAATGAGGCCCATTTAAAGCCTGTAAGCACCTGAATCCTGTTTGCCTTTTTAAAACTTCCTGAACATGCTCGAAATCCACTTTCATCCAAACCCAAATAAAGCACCACTGGCTGGTCCTCCTGTGCTCAGAGCAATTAGAGTCTAACAGCCATGATACACACCTGAATTCCTCTTGCTCCCAGTATTTAAATGAAAGAATTCGTTTGTGTTGCGCAAACATTCCCACACACCTCTTGCAGCCTGACTCTGAAGATGCTCCATTCAGATCCTCTGCAGCAGTATTTGATGCAGAATGGGCAGTTACAGCTTTTAGACACAGTGCTCAAAGCCACAGTCTGGATAAACATTGCCAAGTCAGTGACCAAAACCTAATGGCAAACTAACTATGAAATTTAGCAAATACATCCATTTGCTTACATCCTACTGAGGTAACCTGACTGTCCTTAGGAGCGAGGTGGATGCCAGTGGCAGAGGAAGGCAGATGACTTCCTGTGGCATCAGGGGTGTCAGGAGCAGGCCAGAGGTCTGGGCACACAGGGAGCAGCCAAAACTCAGACCACATATTTTCGATTCAATTTAAGCAGCAATATCTGCCTTGGAAAACAGTGAGCATCTCTTTTACAGCAGGCAGGAGCACAAAGTGATTCAGCCAGGGAAGTTTAATCATTCAAGCATATTTCCTGGGACTGACTGAGTGCACAGATAGCTAACAGTTTTCTATCATCTGCTGTGCTTTTAGCCCCACTTTCCCCTCTGATTAGAGCTCCAGCTGTAGGTCACACGAGTCATCACTCACTCATGGTACATGGGATTTGGGTTCATCCACGCACCCTCCACAGGATCCCTGTTTTCCAGGTCCCATCCACCACACACTGGCTCTGCTCCTGGCCCCCCTCCCCCTCCCAAACCTGGTCCCTGCAAGCCCAGTCCTCGCTACAACACTGACATAAAGTACAAATAAGTTAATGAAACCGCAGTATTTTTTTCTACGTAGACCTGGACTCTTTCAGCCACGAGCAATGTGAGCAGCCACAGGTGTTGCACTAAATAAAGTAATAGAAAATGTCTCCATTGTAACAGTGGAAGCCCTGTTTCAAAATCCCTCTCTGCTTTTTATTAATAGTTGGATTCCTTTCTATCAGCAGTCATAACTGCATTTACCTTATTTTTCAGCAAAAATGTTTTGCTAAGAAAAGATCTACTAAAAATTACTGCTGCTTTTCGGTCAGTTTGTGCTTGAGCAAGCTTTCAATCTTTTCACAGAAGGGGAGAACATAAACTTGTGATTCAGAAAAGAGAGGAAACCAGGGGTTACAAAGGTTGGGAGGCCAAGTAGTATGAAACAGACCCCCTCCGTCAAGTAAAAAACTTGGCAGGATAACTAGAAACAGACCAACCCTAAATCCAAGGGTTCATGAGCAGTAACATAATTAGCTGGAATAAAACTAATATTCTAGTGTTAAATTTCACCTCAACACAGACCAGCACTTATTAGGGAGAAGCCGGTGAGAATGAGGAAAGATGTGTTTCATTTAAGAAATTTACACCGAGTGGGAATGTACACACAGGGGTTATTTCCTAAAAAGCCCATTTGGATGCTCCAAGTGACTGTGGTGTCATCGGCTGCCCCGCTCCGAGGTGGATGCGTTTGTCAGCCTTGCCCAAAGTGCCTGGTAAAGCCCAGTCCACCAAAATCCTGAGACATTTGTTCCTGGGAAAAGAACCACAAATACACTGGAAAAAATGTTGAACAGGAAATGTTTGACCACTGCTACATCACAAGATATCAAAAGAATTTCACATTGGTTACTTCCTTCTCTGAGGGGAGGCAGGGGGTGCTCAGCTCAAAAATAAAATGGCCCCAGAGGCGCGACCCAAACCCCCCAAAAGAGCTGAGGTTTCAGCAATAGTAAACACACTTTCTCTTTTCCTTTATTAGCAAAATAGAAGCAAAACCTTCAAGGATAACACACATGGCAAATATTGGTGCTGAGAGAGGAGATAAACAACACCAGCGATCCGCGGATCGGGCGCAGGAAATTCCAGCCATCTGATGAGCTGTTGGCTTAGCAAGCAGCTCTTCACATGTCAGCGGCCAGCAAAGGCTATTTTCTTTTTTGCTGGTTCCCTGGAAAGGCATAGGAAAGGCAAGGCAGGGGCAAAGCAGGAGCAAGGCGAGGCGTTGGGAAAGGCATGGCAGGGAGGGAAGGCAGGGCCACCCTCGGGCAGGGCAGAGGAGGATTCGGTGCAGAAGCAAGCGGAAAACCTGTTGCTTTCTGGAGACAGACGGGTGTGTGTCTGCCCCCGAGACTGCAGCGCTACAAATTCCGAGCTGCTCCCGCAGCCTTGTCGTGGCCTCGCCTTGGGCAAGCCGCGTATGGTTTCTTTTTGAACAAGCTATCTTTTAACACTCACAACCGGGATGATTTAACAGAAAGAGAGCGTCTCAATTTTTGCGAGCGACATCCCCCCTAGACTCTACCCAAACAAAGCTACTAATGTGTGGTCATTTTCTTGGCAGCGTGGCTGCATGCTGATAACACCGCTGCCTGCTATTCTCCCAGGAGCGGGGCTGCTGGAAGACTGCTCCCTACCTCATCCCCTGATGCTTCTGATGCGGGTGATCCTCCGACTGCACGGCGCCAACCACAACATGCTACCCACCGTGAGAGAGCAGGACACAGGCTGCTCTAGTCAGGAGTTATCGTCTATCATACTGATTGACGAAACCAAGAGTGAGCAGAAAAAATAAACACGAACAGAGGCTGCAGTGTATGGGGCAGTCAGCTGGGAGTTTTAGTATTTGGCCTTGGTGATCCTACTCTCATGGTAGGTTATCTTTTCCTCGTGCTATCATTTATCATAACTTTGAGGGCCAGAGGGAGAAAAAAACCTACAATTTTTCTATTGGTTACATTCATTAAACTCTTCTTTTTTTAGCACCACTTCCTTTGCCCCTAATAACAATCCCACCCCCTCGATCTGTATTCCCTAAAGAACAGTGAAATCAAATCTAAGTACAGTCCTCCCCTTTTACTCCTATTACAGCAATAGACCATTGCAAGCAATTAACCTCTGTTATTCCATCAGAGCCAGGCCTCAGCCGCACGCTCGCCCGGCAGTGCCTGGCTGCAGCCAGCATTAACTCTTGCCTCAGCTCCCTCCATCCTGGCCCCCAACATTATTTGGGCAGAGATGTTGGTTTTGTCACGACCATCTCCTTTTCAAATAACACCGGTTGACTTTAGCAGGCACGGCCCAAGTCCTGTATTGGGCTTGACAGCCACCATAAAGCACTCCCTGAAGTGTCAGTAACAAAGATGATTTGTATGGGTCTTGCAGTCGTCCCCTCTTCTAACAGCTTTCTCATTCCAGCACAGAAACACCGAGCAGAGAGCAGCTGCTTAAAGCTGATACAAGCATTTCTTCTCTCAGCAGGCCATTCTTGCATAACCATTTATTTTGCAGAGTTTTAAAGTGCCTGAAGGATTTAATTATGTGCATAGACAACCCCTATAAACTCTATTCTAGGCTTTTTATTGACTTTTGTGCCAGGCAGCTCTAAGGCATTTCAATTAAGCGTTTTTTTATAAGAAAAGCAACAATATAGTAAAAGGATATATTCTTTATAGATAGTTCCAAACAGTTTGTGCCGATTTAATAAAGTTTATTTAATTGACAAGGATTTAGAATATCTTACACTACAACTTGGAATACACATCCTTTTGGACCATGGATCTGTTTAAAGGGGCCTGCCAGGACCACTTAGGTACCAGAGGAAAACAGCTTGGATCTGATTACTTAATCCTAATAACGTGTTGTGAAACTTTAGGAGACTACCTGTCATTTAGCATTGTGGTCAAAACTGAAGTGGTAAATAGCTAAGAGCTGAAGTTTGGCATTGTCTTTGTCAGGGTTTTAGGGATCCTGGAGCGGGATAGAAGAAACCTTCTGTGGTGCCAAATTTTCCGGAAAGGCCAACGTTGGCTTTATCTGCTTTCTAAACTATTTACAAGGCTTCTGCAAACCTGCCTTCATTATGGCATAGGATATTTCAGTCCCAGCAGGTGGCCAACAGGAGAGCAGGCCTGTTTGTGAAATATGTAATACCCTTTTCATATACTTTAACCAGAAATGTGCACCTCAACAGCCCTCCTAACCCTTCTAATTTCCCTTTCTCCTCTTAATCTGCTCTGCAAGCCATGAGCATGCATTAAAATCTCCCTAAAACATTTCACCCAGAGGCAATGTAATTCCGCAACAAGCAACCAACATTTCACAGCTCTGGAGTAATAGATTAATTTGAACCTAATGTTGCCCGTCGTTTACTGCTCCAAATGTTCTGGTGTAGACATAGCCCCGAGGCGCAGCGCTGTGGCATGCGCGGCTCCTGGAACCAAAGCTACAGTTGGCTTCACATCTGTGCATCACATTTGCCATGTGCCTCATTATCCAGCGCCCCACTGTGCCTACCTGTCCCAATCAGCTTCTCAGCCACAGGCTATCCAATTTTTTTTCCCCCCCCGACTAAGGATCTTTGTTCTCCTTCTCACTTACTAAATTTTTGCGAGACCTCTGCACCCGAGCAGTAGGGATTCTGCGCATGTGAACCTCCGAGCTTCTCCGGGTCCTTAATTCTCCATTAGGAACAGGAAAATTACAACATTAAGTCTCCGACATGTCACTGCATAAATTGTACCATTTGCAGAATCTAATATAAAGTCGGTGACTAAGCACATAAGCATGTAATAAAGAACTGAGTTGTTTGTTTTGACTTTAACAAGTTCGGTCTGCAACAATTATCTGTAAGTAAAGAAAGAGTAATTTCCAATTCCAGATAAAAACCCCTGTCACAGAAAGAAAAGATTATTACATCCAAAATCAAAACCAACTGTTCCCAAAAGTTTAAAGAGCCAACCTTTTAAAATTCATTGATACAAGAAAAAATATACATATATTTGTGTGTTCAGATGAAAATAAAATCAACTTTTAACAGAAAAGTGTGCCTGTTTTAGTATTTAAAGCTCTGTATTTAATTCTCTATTTATAGAAACATGTGCAAAAAGGGCACAGTGCCTTTATCTCAAGCCACTACAGAGTAAAGAAGAGAAAGTAAAATGCAGTCTCGAGCAGGAGCAGGGATTTATCTCAAACCAAACATATCAGTCTGAAGCCCAACAGCTCATCACCGCATTAAAAGGTTACTTTGTTTTTGCTTCACTGTACAATGCACTTGAGTTTGCTTTAAGTTTATATCCTTTGGATTTTTTCCAGTGAGGAGAAATTAAAAGTGCTTTTGGTCTAACAGCGCAATGTTCAACCTCTGCAGGAGATGCAGGGGGAACTGGAGCCTAATGGACACTCTCTTCTGTTTCCTTCCAGCAGCACAAAGGGGCCTTGACACAGGTAAAACAACACATTTCTACCTACTCACAGACCCTTCATGCTGGAAGAAGACCTGACACGACTGAAAGCCCCTTATCCAAGCACTATTAAATCGAGTAAACTCTGGTGGCACAACTGAATTTCTCATCCTGTGAGATCCTGAGGCTCTTACTGCAAACTTCTCCTGGCATCATTTTTAACAGTAATTTTTACCTGCCCTTCCCTGAGTAGCTGTCAATTCTGCCACCAGTCTTACCTGCTGCAGTTTACGAACTATATTAGATTTCTACACATAATTCCAACACACACACTCCTAGCACATTTCATTACATGCTTGAATTAATTTATTCTATATGGAATTTGTTACCTTTACAATAAAAAAAAAAAGTTACTCTTCATTATTGAGAGCAGACAGATGGAACATGTTCAATTTAAGACATCAATAAGAAGGGAGGAGGGGGGAAATCTTATAATCCGTGTGGCACAACCTATTCCATCTGGTACTTCCAACTTGTCTGCCAAGACTTTTTTCCTATATAAAAGTGAACATTTCTCTTTAGAGTTAACGGAACATTCTTGGGCATTAAGACTCTGCATCTGATTTATAGATAACAAGCAACAACACACACTTAACATACAATATTTGGAAAGCATAATCTGTTTCATAAGGTAAAGGTTCTGGGCTTGACCTAGGAGAAAACAAAACAAAACAAAACAAAACAAGCACAAAAAAAGCACAAACTCCAGGAAATTGTGTTTATCTGAAAATGTTATCTGGGCAGTCAGAACAGAAGCTGCAACTTTTGCTTTAATGAACCATGAAAGTGATTCAGCAAACTGCTTTGGTCTCTTAAAAACAAATATTAAGCAACACCAATGCTAAATTATACAACAACAACAAAAGTTAGCCATCTCTCAACAGGAAGAGACCTTCTCAGCACATTCCTACCAACATTCAGCATCTAGGAGATAATGCCAAAAACTGTGAGGATTTGGCATGTGTCAAAATCAATTTTAACTGTTGGTTTAAAGGCTACTCAATTAATGGAAATTTATTTCCAATGAACGTTAAGATAATGGAGCTAAAGCAATCATTTTTCTTAATGCAACTCGTTCCAAGAGTGTTTAATCAAATAGGTGGTGTTTTTTTTCTAGTGTCTTTTTGACAGAGCACTAACGGTACATTTTCCATACGTTTCATTTCCATTCTTGAAGCGTGTCCCCTAATTCCTGCAGTGCTTTGCATTAAGCTGTCTCATTATACCAAAGACATTATGTCACTTCTCTGTTTATGAGCACCCTGGCCCTCAGCCCTTGCAATAACACCCAGCCACAAACACCCACTTCTGGCAACGAGCCTAACGACAGAAAAGATTGTTTCAAACCAAAAACGAAGAGGAATCCAATTATCCACCTAAACCTTACAGGCAGAGGGGAACAAGTTAATTTGGCATAATCATGTACCAAAGGTTCACATTTATCTTTTACATCTCGGGGAGAGATTATGTGGGCTCAGTTGGGCGGCCACGGAAATGAGTGGTCACGCTGGAGGGTCTCACGTGGGTGCACTTGGTGTGGAAAAGCAAAACAACGAGCATCTGCCTCATGTATCTGATGTCTACCTATCACCTCCTGCATCTCTGGCACAGTAAGAAAAGTGTTTTCACTGCTAATTTTATGGGATTTGGTTGTAAATGTGTAATACTTGCTTTCTTTGAATGCCGCCAACTATTCTTGTGTTTTAAGGAGAAAACTATCGCAGAGCAAGGCATTCCTCTGTGGATGAACCGTGCAGGGATGAGGTCTGTGTCAGCTGTAGGACCTCTGGGCCCACCACAATCAGAGAGTTAAACATTCCTATCTGTGTAAAACAGGACTAGCTGTGATTATTCAGTGAAGATAGTCAGGATTTATGTAAATATATGAGTTCAGCCTCATAGAGGTTTTCTGGTGACAGAAGAGATCCCACCCAAGTGCTGGGGCACCAAAGTCCTCATCTGCAGCATCCCAGCCCCACACGGGCACCCCGAGGAGGCAAGTGGGAAAGATGCACAGGCAGAGGAGAAAAAGGCTGAGGAATATTGTGAGGATGTTTGAAAATTAGCAATACATGTCTTTTTGCCTTTGGTCACGGCTTTTTTTTCCCTTCTGACTTTCGGTCAGAGTTTACTCCAAGGCCAAAAGCACCTCAGGGTCTTTTTCCCTCAGTGAAGTTACTGCATACGGGGGGACATTTCATTCCTCCCGACGTCCAGAACCTGCACATGATTAAAGCTGAGCTGGGGCAGAATTAACATTCTGCTAACAAACCCCTCCTGCCATGGGGATGTGGGCCAGGAGGGGCAGGAGGGCCACGGCCCCGCAGCCGCTCCCCTGGGTCAGGGCATGCTGGGAGGGGAAATAAGCTACAGAGCAGACAATTTTCAGCTTGACTGGTTTTACTTTCTCTACCAGGCCTCACGAAAACAAACTGACAAAACAAAGGACACAAAATTAATGACCCATGCCTTCTGTCAATTGACTCTTAGTAACAGTGGCTAGTTCACCTTAATTTTATTTTATTTATTTTTTTTTTTCCTTCACTTTGAGTGAGTCGCCGTAGGCAGCGGTTAAGGTTCATTTAAAAATTCTTCAAAGGCATCACTTGGTTTTCATTAATTTGGTAACTGTAGTTTCTGCTGATGATGAACAAACAATGCAAAAGAGTTTAGTCAAATTTAAAAAAAAACCAACAAACCTCTTAGCCACTGCATGTGTTTTTTCCAGTAATGGTTGTAAATAATGGCATATCTATATTCCAGGAAAAGACACACTACTCAGGGTTTGCCATCTCCTCAAAACATTTCACCCTCTTCATTTCCTTTTGAAACACCATTATTTATGTGGCTGAAGTTTCACTTGACAGCTCGCCAGAAAGCCAAGTTATAGCAGAACTTTTACTATGAAGCAACAACATTATTTCTGAGTCGGCTTTACCTGGGTTTTCAGCAGAGATGGATTTTATGTCCTAATGAATCCCACTTAAAAATGCAAATACCTTGATCTTTCTTGCACGGCACCGTGTTTCCCAAACCTTGCTGCAATCACAGGTTTCCCTTTTATAATTCCTGGCACTTGGGGAAAAGGTGCCTGATGCTCCAGCCAGGAGCACTCATGTCCTTTAGCCCTGCATAGCTAAAGCGCTGCACAACTTTTTAAATATTTACCCCATTATATAAATGTCCATTGAAGGGCACTTACATAAACGATAAGCGCTTACAGCAAACACTTTTAGAGAGCAGGATCTGTGGTATGCAGAGGAGATAAGGCCACTTCCTGCAAATCCTTATTCACAGAATTAGTCCTTAATCAGGCAAATAGACTCCCTGATATCAATGGGATTTCATATATGAGCAGGGGTGGCAGGATTGGGCTCTTAATGGGAAATTTTAAAAATTCATGTCTCTTCCTAGTAAAACCTATGAGACCTAATATTGACTTTAGTGGCAGTAAAAGCATCCTACTGTGCACATCCTAACCCACAATATCCATATTGTGCAACCTGGTATCCTCCCCTCTAAATATTTAGTGACATGTCTATGTAGATTAGCACCATTATTCACCAAGAGACTCTCCAAGAGACTCTTCTTGCTTTATAAAATGATGTGCTCAGTGGTAATCTGTATATTAAATAATTAACATGTATGTCACCGGCTAAAATGTATCCAACATAAAAGACAGTGTGCAATCAAGGACAATTAAGAGTACAAAGCTGCTTCTTGCCAAGAAATAAAACAGTAAATTAAACATCATTGGAAGGTTTTAGAGAGCTGGTGTAAAAGCTACAACAAGTAGTCCTGTGAGAGACACAGAAATATGAACCTCATTTCACAGGTCTGGGGAGTGAGCTGGAGTGGTGGCATGTGTTGGAGTGAGTGCACCAGGCTGGGGATGGGGCCAGACCCCACGCCGAGGCAGCACCACAGCTCCAACTCCAGCTCCTACCTTTGAACTTGAAATTCTGCTCATGCACTGGAGGAAAACGAGAGCCAGGATTGCTAAAAGTCTATTTCCAGGCAGCCTAACTCACCACTTGCTGTCTATGAACTTCCTAGAAAGTTGGAAATATCGTAGCGCTGCTCACTTAGTGCCACTTTTCGTGCTGTTTGTCAGCATTTCCATTACAAACCTTTTTAAAGGGTTTCCAGCTCAGCCACAAAAAGCCACTTCAGGCTGAAAGCTGGCGTACAGCTTCCCAGTCTGGGAGTGAACGACTTTGTCAAGCTAAACAAAACGTGGTTTATCTCTCTTTAGCAAAGGAAAGGCTCTGGGAGGTTTGAAAATTAACAGAAGCTTCTACTTATACAAAGCTATACATTCTTGTCCTATTTCCTATAGCATTAGTATATAAGTTATAAATTGCTGAGGATTTTTTTTAAAATTTATTTAAATTACAAACACATAAATATGATCCCCCTCTGGCTATTTCCAATGAATCAGGGAGATTTTGCCAACCTCCCTCAGTTAGGGACTCAGCTGTTGGTGACAATTACAGAGGAGGAAAAAAAGCCAAAAAAAGCTTTTTCTTCCCTTACTCTACCACTTGCAGCCAAGTTCTGTGAATCACAGGGTGTTGGTAGCTGAGTATTGACCAATCAGCTCAATCAACAAACAATAACACACAGTAGCTTCCTTTTGTCTGTAAGTGCCAAAGCACTCGATAAAGGGGCACATCTATAAGCAACCTTATTTTACAAGATGATTGAGGTCCCTTGAGGCTGCTTTACCCTCTGCATGGGAGGAGGAGAGGAGGTTTAGAAGGGGATAAGTGCCCCTGCCCTGGTTGCTGGTGTGTGGTGGCACAGTGACAGACCTGGCACCACCCACAGCAAATATTCATCAGGATTAGGGATTGCAGCTCTGGGGTGCACTAGGGCACAATGGGAAGCTTGAGTAGAAATCAGCCAAGAGGCACAATTAGGCAAGTTAATGGACCTAAAGTCCACCCAGGGCTGTAATGAAAGGTGTCACCTCTGTCTTGGATCACTGGAAACCAAAATAGTGTTTCAAAGGAAGGGTCACTCCAACCTCACCTAATCCGTAAGACATTTTCATTGGGACCTGCTACTGGTGTTACCTGAGATATGGGATGGATGGGTAGGTTTTCAGCTGGACAGGAGTTGAGCCTTTTCTTTTGACTTTATGCTGGTGCTGATGAGGGGATCCATGTGCAGGGTCTCCACATGTCTTGGGGTTGCACAAGGGACTGGCAGGGATGTGCAGGACACTTGGGGCATGGGACCGCTCCCCAGGTTCAGGGTAGCAGGGATGGGGAAGACTAAGGTAGACACTAGCAAGGAAAAACTCTGTGTATCCATTAAGAAACCCACAGGTCACAGCAAATATGACTCAAGGACTGCCCTGGCAAACTGAAATCCCCACATGTGCCCACTGCAGCCCCCAGGCAGGCGAAGGAGCTCAGCTTTGCATGGAGGCAGAAGTGGCAATAAGGGTTCTCTTCTCCTTTTTTCCAGTTGGAAAGTCACCTGCTTCAGCCAGAGTTGTCAGTAAACCACACACCATGAGACATCTGCAGGGCTAACAAATAGTTTCTTCCACAGTGAGACAGGCTTTTTTATTAAAGAGAACTGAGATGCTGTGTGTAGGAATGCAGAGGCCACGTAGAGTAAGACACCAGAAAAACCTGATAAAAAATGCAGGAATATTAGCAATATAGAAAAAAAAAATGGACACTGCCTGTCCATTTAAAATGCCTTGAGAAGAATATTTCAAAATGTAAGATTTTTGCATATAAAGGGGTCCACATCAACAAAGCACTGATCTATCTGCTCCTTTTCCTTCATCTGACTCCAGTATTCATTCGGTGAATGGACGCACATGGCAGCCACCGACATAATGGGATACTGGTTTAAATGATCACTGGATTAGGCCTTATGTTCTTCATTCAGCAAAGCATTTAAGCATATGTTTAAGGTTAAATACATACTTTTCATGCTTAACTCTACAGGGATAAGCTTAAGTATATGCATCAATTTGAGCAAATACTTAAGAGCTCTGCAAAATCAGGATGGACATGCTCAGACATGTGTTAAGTGCACAGTGTTCTTTAACTGTTGCCTCGTGCAAAATCTCTGGTGGATTCACTGAATAATGGAAAGTGCCTGTATCCTGTGCACAAACTCTGACCTGGGACAATTTTAGGTGATGCCCGTGGGTGCCACAGTTGGGTCCCATGGGAGCGCTGGGAACTCCGTGTGGGCAATAAAACCTGAGGCTGAGAAGTTGCTACATGAATGCTGGGTGGTCTCTGGTCATGCTGGAGCAGGGGTTATTTAATACCATTTGTAATGGTTACTTGGGCAGGTGGTGGCTCGCTGAGGATGGGCTGCAGAACAAATGTTGCTGTATGTTATGGTGGTGAGGCACAGAGCACACAGTGAGGGATTAGTAAGGATTTGGTCCCAGAGAACTTCACTTCCCAACCCACTTAGAAAAAAAATTTTACTCTACATTTATGTTATTTTTAATGATGCAGGAGGATATAAAAAAAAATCAACATAAAAATCAGCAATTATGTTACTCAAAGAGCTTGGGGTGATTTTTTTTTTAATCTGTTGTATCAAAGGTATGAGGACTACTTGCTTGATCTTAGAATTCAATAAATCCCAAATATTTAGCCTAAACTATTTCTGGAGTTGTTTGAAATAAAAGTTTTGCAGAATGTTGAGCCTTATCTAATTTCACCAGATTATTTTAAAGCTCAAATCAAACCAGTATAAATAATGGGTAGAATTACTAACCTGCAGGGAATGTCATCACAAATTTCCTGGAGTTTCCCATGTAACTATGAGCATGACTGGTCTATTTACTGAAAGTAGTATATACTGTATAATGTTCACTGAAAACTCATGTAACTCATGCAATATGATAACCACTAGGGTGCTACTGTGACGTAAAGGATATATTACAATTTTATCCAATTCAAACAGGGAAAAAAATGGTTTTAATCGTCCTGCCCTCTAAACAAATACTTTGTCTGTTCTACTGAACTTGAAATTCAAGGTTATGTATAAGTCATCCTGCAATAAAAATAATGTTATGGAATAAACAAGACTGCACTGCGATATGATTTGAGTCTTCAATCACTGAATTTTTTTTGGAAATATTTATATGAAGTGAATGTGTTATGTGTGCCAGGATTTTTTATGGCTCTTATACTGCAGTAGCAATGCATCGTATTGTTATGTGCAAAAGCTCTGGTGACAAGCACATAGATTCCAGTGCCTGGGCTGGCTCTGGCAGGAGGAGATGTTTCATGGAGGTGATAGGTTTAGCCTTGTAAGGAGCAGCCTGGCTGCAGTGCTGTCTCAGCCCAGCTCGGGGATGCTGGCAGAGGAACCTCCCACCACCCACAGCTGGGGGAATGGAACATCATTTGTCCCCCCACCCTCACGGGCTGAGCTGCAGGCAGTGGCTGCTCTGGAAGGGACAGAGCAAAGTCCCTTTGGCAAGTTGAGGGCATCACAGCTTGGGCACAAATGCCACAGCAGAAGTAGATCCTGCAGTAAAAGCTAAATCATTTTCCTGCTGTCACACTGCAAAATTTGTCCTGCAAAGGTGGAATCTCACATTGCTTTGCACTGGACTGTGATGTGATCAGAGGGCATTGGTGTGAAGGGAGTGACACTCCCACTGCTGGACAAGCTTTTGAGAGGCAGAATCACATCCTACCTTGGGTGCCTTTAATAACAACAAAATAAGCAAGGGGAAAGAGAGAAGTTTGTAGTCAGATCTTCCTCTCTAGCATTTCCCCCTCTTTACAGACAGAGACCACTTAGACATGGCCATCTCCAGTGATGGGAGAGGTCATCCTGTCCAAACTATCACCTTCCAAAAGTTTGGGCATTGCTGCTCTCCCAGGGCTGTCACTGTGATGGAAGGCTTTCATTCCCTCGCAAACTGCTGCCCAGGACAGTCACCTACATTTACAATCTTTCCAAGGTTTTTGGACTATGCATAAAGATAAGGAGGAACCCAAGGTTTATACAGCAGAAGAAGATAGCTCCACTAATTTTCTTTTTATAATGGGGTCTCCCACTGCTGTGGAAATGAGACTCATTTCTATGTTCTCACAACAAGCAAGAGTTACCCCAATTTCTCTTCACAAAAATTTTTAGGCTTGTGATACGATTTAGTAACTTCTCTAATTGCTTGTGAGAAGAAGCATCCACTTGGCACCCCCAGCACCTCCCTTTGCTGAGGGCTTGTGAGTCACCCTGCACCAAAATGTCAACAAAGCTGGAGTGTCCTGCAGAAAAATCTGCTTTTCACCCAAAAATTTGGGAGCCTGGAAGGATTTGGAGCATCAGGGATGACAGCTGCCATCACCCTGCTCATGATGGCATAAGTCCCTTCCTGGCAAGGGGCGTGTTCCCTATGGCTCTTCCATCAGCCCTGTTTTGCTTTACACAAGGGTTTGAGGAGAAAACCAGAAGAGTGAAAACTTAGTGAAAAAAGATCTGTACGACCCCTCAGCGTAGCTGCACACTGACAGGGACCAGGTAAAAACCCAAATGTACCACCAGTAAATGGGAGGGTTCCCCTTCAGACACCCAAGGGACATTCACACTTCACCTAGTGCCATCCTAAATGTACAGGAGAGTATCAAATAACACAAAAATAACACATTTTCATTCTCTAGGTCATAAAAGCATCATCCTTCACTGCTGGCCTGCTATTGGAGGTGATGTGTTGCCTTCAGCCACTAAAAACCATGTGATGGCAAGAGATGCCCATCCCAGGGAGCTTGTGTCACCCACAGACACATGTGACACTCACAGCAGGCACGGGGGTATTTCCAAGGCAGGATTGAATCTTCACTTGGCTCCTAAGCACACAGCTCCACTCCCAGTGTGGGTTTATGGATGTAAATCCCTGTTAGCATCTCAGGGGGGGTCATATTTGAGTTGCAAATGCTGCTGAGGACCAAGCCCTGCTCTGCCCCCTGTCCCTGAGCTGTCTCCTCTTTCCTCATCCCGCTGCAAGATCCAGGGAAAAGCTTTCTCCTGGAGCCTTATCACAGCAGACAAAGAAACAAGCCAAACCAAAACCTGAAGATTTACTACCAGAAGCCCTCATCAGAATATACTATGTATCTCATAAAATAAACATGGTAATGAAAACCAGTTTTACCGAATCCCTCAAACCTATGAGCATTAGCAGCTGCTTTCTGTAAAGCTGGTGTTGATGTCAAGGGGAGACAGACACCAGCCTGGGAGATGCTGTGATGGCTCTGATGGAGTTAAACCCACCTTGGCTGGAATCTGCCGTGCTTTGCAACCCCATGCTGATAACGAGTGTACATATAACTCAAAAGCTCCAAGTAACTGACTCTGAAACCCAAACCTGAGTGGTAATTAGATGCCTCTTTTGCATAAACAAAATCAGACTGTCTTGTGCTTGCTTTAGAAATTGAGCTAATCTTTGACAGGTTGTTCTCATTTTCTGATTATTCACTAGGGAATGCACATTGGCACTCTGGCAAATAATTTTTGGCTGTGCCCCTTGGTTGCAAATAGTGTCATAGTTCTTGGTTAAATCTGTGAAAATTATACCTCCAACTCCTCGCTGCTGGCTGCCTCTTAAAGCATCCTGCATGGCTTGGAGACTGATTTCTTTATCAGGCTCCATATGCTAACTCGGCTAAAGGCTACAAGCAGGGCAGAGATCTGCTGTCAAAGGAGCTACCAACACTCTGTGCTGAGTGACAGCCCAAACAGAATGCTTTTCGAGTTCCCATGAACAGATTTTCCTGTAAAACCTGCATCATGCATTTGCACTGCTGCCACAGGCAGTGGCCAGGTAAATCCATGGGCTGCAGAGAGGCCTTGGCACAAGTTTTTGGTGATCGTTTCCCCAGTTGTGTCTGTCTGATTCGGATCAGGTGAAATGTTTCAACACTGCAGATGGAGGCTGGTTGCTGAGAAGACAAACTCAAAATATGTATAAGCACAGGACTGATTTAAACCAGCACATGAGACTGCGAGTGGAAATTTTTCTTCTTGTCTCTGTTTAAATATTCGGCATCAGAGAGAAGTCAAGACAATGCTTTTTCACCAGGACTTTCATTTCCCTCACCTTTGCTGAGGATGAATTCAATAATTCACATGCAAATTTTTAAAATTTACTTGAGAAGAGATGTGACAGAAATTGTAAACTCTAAGGGCATTGGATTTTGTACAGCAGCAAACAAGCTGAGCTCTCATTTCTGCTTGGGGTCTGCAGAAGCTTCCACTGTACAAGCAGTGACCAGCAGTGACCAGCAGTGACCAGCAGTGGCACAAACCCAGACTGCTGGTGTTGGCACCTGGTTTAAACTTGGTACAACGAAGCCCTGCTCTCCCTCAGGCAGTACCCTAAAGCTCCAGAGACAAAGGAAAAATATTAGCAATATTAGTCACACTAGAAATAAGAAGACATTTATGGATTGGCGTGATCCACTCATTGGTTCTGGATTCCACAACATCAGAGTCTTGTTGTAAACTCATGGGATGCTCCTGAGCACCAGATTATGTATTTAGGGATATGCTGAGATGAAAAGTGAGGGGGAAGGGCAAAAAAGAAAAGAAGTGTGGGGGGGAAAAAAGAAAATTCAGGCCTGAACATGAAGTAGAAAGGCAGCATCTTATTCGCTAAAATATCTGAAGAAACTACAAGTGTGCATTCAGCCTCCAAACACCAAAACATGTTTAAAATCCTTGTGTGTCAAATCATCTTACACCCAAACTACTATTTTAACTGCTCAAAGCTGAAGGAAAGAGGCTGCTGAGAACTGTAGCCATGCTGGGAAATCAATGTACCCCAAAGCACCAGTGGTCCCAGAGATGAACAAGCAGAGAAGGGATGGAAAAAGGCACCAGTGTAAAAGGTGCAGTGGGAAGGACATGACTGCACCATCCACCCTCTGCTGCTTTTGGTGCTCTCTATGATTATACTGTGTCATGTCCTCAGTGCCCAGCAAGGCCAGAGGAACATCCTGCCCCCAGCTACCTCCTGGGAGTGTCCACAGGAGATCAGGATGCTCCTCTGAGCTGCCCAGCACTGGGCACAACCTGCCTCACCCTCAGGGAGCTATTTGGAGAAATGTTGTCAAAGCAGACCCCAGAGCAATCCTCAGTCCTTGGAGACTGTGGGCTCCAGGGGTCCCTTTGGACTCAGCTACAGAGTGATGCCAGAACTCTGCCACATCGTGTTTCTGGTACCAGGAACAGCATTGTCATTTACTCCTCATGGGACACAAAACCTGAGTGTTTTCATATTGCTTTGCTGAGTATTATGGATGGTGAATTATACCCAAAAAAAGAACAGGAATGCTACCAATAAAACCTATGCTTAAACTTGAAACAGTCTAGATTAGACCATGTACACTAATATTTATGGAGCCAAAACCAAGAAGTTTATGTACCAATTTGATTTACAGTAAAATATAAAACCTTAGTGCACTTTATAGTCATAGACAGCCCTAGCCACATGTCTCTCTATAGATAAATAGATGCACATGAGTAGATACACACACATTTATAGCACTGGGGTCTCTCTAATCTGCAAAACAATCTTACAGGGTTTTCTTCAGTCAAAATGAATTAGATGAATTAATTAAACAAATCAAACTAAACTTAGCCACAGCAGTGCTCATTGCCTAAAGAGCCTCATAAATCCGATGAATGATGGGATGATGGCAAATACATCCTCATTACCATGCTAAACTCAGTTTGCTAAATAAATTAGTCATGTCATCGATGTCGTCACTGCATTCCTCTGCCCCAGCAGCTGCACAGCTGCCTCTGTTCCCTCTTCTGCTCCCCCAATACCTGCCAGCTTCAAAGGGGCACTTGGGGGAATTAGTGACTCAGTGTTTGCAAAGCACCTTGAGATCCCCCAGGTGAAATGTGGTTTAAAATCCCCTTCTGGATTGTCTTGACTGCTTCGGCCAACAAGAGAAGCCAGCAGTGCTGGACCTGGAGGGTTTTCTTGTGGCCTTGGAGGTGCCCATGTGCCATGTGCTGGCGTGTTGGGGTGTGGGACAGCCCTGCACCTGCTGGTGGGAGTGGGGTCAAACATCACCCAGGCTGCAGGATGCACCTGTACTGGCCCAAAGTGCTGCGAGTTCACTTTGCCACCATGAATAGAAAAAAATTCTTCTCTGTGAGGGCAGTGAGGCCCTGGCACAGATTAGTCAGAGAAATTATGGATGCCCCACCCCTGGAAGCATTCAGGGACAGGCCAGATGGGGCTCTGAGCAACCTCCTCTAGTGGAAGCTGTCCCTGCCCTGGCAGGGGGTTGGATCAAGATGATCTTTAAAGACCCTTCCAATCCAAACCATTTTATGATTCTACAATAAACGAGGCAAGGTTTATGGGGCTTGGTGGAGGACTCTGCAAATGAGGTCCTTGCTGGTGTTGGCAGATCTGGCCCATCCTGCCTCTTAGCCCAATGCTCATCCTTCTCCCTGCTATTTCTCTCAAGGAGACACAATATTCCCCAAACCTGCAGAACAAGTTCTGTTGCTTTTAACCTGAGAAACATTACATTTCTCCCTTTTCTTTCTCTGCTTACGGATTTTTTTATTTATTTTTGTTTTTAAATTTCTGGGGAGCAGAGAGACACGAGACAGTAACATCCTCTGCCACTGGATCCCTCCACCCTCCAGCCAAGCATCCTGTTCCGTTCCTGGCAGGGACAGTCAGCCGGAGCTCACGTCATGGTCCTGCACATCACCCCATCACTACTCATGTCCTCCAGGGATCCTGCCAACACATCTGAGCAACAAGTGACAGTGACACCCTGATGTTTCAAAAGCTTTAAAAGAAAACCAATGAGAAAATAATTCAAAGCAGCTATATAGGTATCAAACTCCTCCTTCGCAAGTAGCTGCCAGATTTCAAGCCAGTCTAGGAAAGGGGGGGAAAAAAAGCAAAACTTTGTTATGTAACTTTGAATAGAATGAGTTAGGCCATCTTTGGTTCCTACTCTGGCAAAAGTCCCAGGTAATATTCCAGGAAGCTGCTTTTATAGGCAAAGAAACCCGTTAGCAACTTTCTGAACTCACCATGTGTATGTGCACATCTCATTTACTTGGGGGAAGCTGCACATGTGCATCTGCAACTAAAACTTCTCTTCTGGGTGTAAATTGAACAAAAACATCCCTGAGGAATCTACCTAGAAGCACTGGTATTTGCCTTTGCACTAGGCAACATTTGTATTCCTCGGTGCAATTTTCAGCTGTGCATTGTAGGAGGAAAGGCATTACTCAGCCTGCTTTATTTTCATATGAATGAGGGTTACTGTAAGAGGGAACATTGTTTTTAATATTGGCCCTGAAAAGTACAAGCCAGCAGATGGCAGTTTAAACCACATTCAGTCAAAACAACATCATATTTTAGCCAGGGCCGTTATTGTCAGATCATTTCAACACATATATTTGAAGATCTGACTGTGAGGATGGTAACGAGATGGAAAAGAGTGGCTGGGATTGCTGGCAGGATTGTTGCACCCCTGTGCAAGAAGTTTGCACGTGGGCTGTTTCCACTGGTCAGTTCTGCAAGGCTGTGGGCTTGTCCTCAGGTTTGGATGAGCAGAGGGGAGATGGCAATGCCAGAGGAGCTCGATGTGCCCAAATGTGCCCATGCAGGTGCA
Organism: Aphelocoma coerulescens; assembly: GCF_041296385.1. Lineage (NCBI taxonomy): Eukaryota > Metazoa > Chordata > Aves > Passeriformes > Corvidae > Aphelocoma > Aphelocoma coerulescens. The sequence goes on along the minus strand of NC_091023.1, from coordinate 23,112,414 downwards.
GGTCGCGTCTCCTCCATCCCCCTGCCATGCACACACAGCCCTGTGGCTGGACTGGCAGGGCTGTGTGTGACACGTGTGTGAATGCCTGTGTGTGCCTGGAGGGGTGTTTGTGTGCTGGCTGTTTCCAGGGTGCTTTGTGGGTGTTCATTTCATATCTTGTTTACAGCAGAGAAGGTGTTGTCCTACAAATGGGGGTTGCAGAAGGCCCTAAAAACGGCCAGACTTTTCCTGGTCTCATTTCCCTTGCTGCATCAGTGAATCTCCCTCGGTGCTTGCACTGCTTCACTAGGCCCAGGAAGGTGGTTAACTGGTGTCTAGTGATATTCCTAGTTTCCAACATTTAACTATGAATAAAACTGAGAAGAAAGGTATTTACAAATCTAAACCAAAGCATTCATGGTCTTCAGTGGGTTTTGGTGAGCGAGTGCAGGAGGGAGCACCCCGCAGCCTCCCGGTGTGGATGGACACACAGCTCCCCACACATTCCAGGATGATAAACCTTTGATATGCCTTACACTTCACTGCCCTGAAAATGCAACTTTCCACATTTATGAATACAAACAATGCTATTATCCCTACCTTTCTAATATTTAACTAATCTAAACACTCAGGTAAAATGTTATCTGAAATGGTACTTCTATAAATGCATTAACTTTGTCTTCCTTTGACTTTTAAGATATCTTTCCTTACTAATACAGCTGAAAAGACTGTTTGGAAAGCCTTCGTAAAGTGGCAGAGCAAACAGATGAAGGGCGTTCTTTAGTAGTTCTTTATTATTAGCTTTCAAATGATACTATCTTCTTGTACTTTTCTTAACGAGAAAATAAATAGAATTTGTCTCACACACAGCTGTGTTTTTCTTCAGCTAAGGAATGCACAAAAGGACATTTAAAAATCATGCATTATCAGTGAACAAGCTAGTTAAAGTAAATAGATTCCAGCCAGCTTGCTTCTAAAAGATTAAAGGTTAATGATGGAACTTACCTTGCTCAATAGATTTATGAATTATCAAAGTTTACAAAAGGTACATCCAATTTTCTGTCATTATCTGCCAAGCATATATCGAGAACAGACACACACCATCTCTCCACTGAGCTGCTACATTTTCTGTCATATCATTTAGTGCTGTTTACAGACCAACTGGCATTTCAAGAACATTTATTAAAGCAGTTGTCTGACCCCAACTGATTATTTTAAGGAATTCAGTGACTGATGTAGGATGCTAGTTTAAACATACAGTATGATGTCAAAGATCCTTCTTATTCTATCAGAGATTATGTGGCAAAGCACTGAACTGGGGAGATGCACAGAACTCTGGTACCATCTCAGTAGTTCTCACTTATCGGGGTATTTATGCTAAATAAATATGTCTGGATTTGCTAAGTAACCCATAAAACAATTACCCAGCTCTCAATTGTGTCTGAGCAGCTCTAAGACGGCGCACCAGGAATAGCACGAGCTTGCTGAAGTCAGCTTGTAATCCCTTTCTGGGACAAAGAGTACCAAGGTAAAGCCGTACCTTTTGAAGTGTGTGGAAGGTTTGTGACAGCCAACCCCATAAAATCGTGGGCAAATAGTCTGGTACGGGTGGATTCCCACTGCCAGCAGACAGGGGGGTTTGAAGTCCACGGTAGCTGTTCCACTGCAGGAAAGCTGAAGTGGTTTTGCCACAGCCTGGCATTTATTGATTGCATTTCTTACATAAATCTTAAACTTTACAAAAACTGTTTACCCCAACATGGTTTCAGCAGGAGCATCAACCTCTGTCAAGATACGTATTTCTAGTGGTGAACAGTTCAACTGAGTCTGAACACATTAGTGTGGAGACATTACTGAGATTATTTATTTGTTTATTTGTGAAATCTACTTTAATCCCTGATTCTCTGTTGAGAAGCCTAAAGGCATCAAAAGCTTAATGTCATTGTGTGCCATTCATGAGCAAATGAATATTTTAACTCTGCTCTTTAATGATCCTTATGGATTTTTAAATCCTGGCACATATATCCTGCCTGTCCCTAGGAATGCATGTTTAAATGATATCAGTGAGAGCTGTAAGCAAAATGAAGGTGGAATCGGGTCCTTCATGAATTAATCTATTCAGAAGATAAGATTGTATCCATCAGGTCAAAGAGGTATTTTCACTGGAAATTCAACTCACCTGAGTCTTCAACATCTCTCTCTCTCTCTCTCCCTCCTCCTCTGCTCCCTAACCATTCCCACCTCTCCACCCTTCCACCCTGGTGATAATGCAAACAGTGTGATATAGGGCATCGATTTGTTTTAACACAGGAGTGTGTGACCAACTTGTTTATCTCTGCACTAAAACCAGTGCCACAAAATTCCATGAACCCTTTGAAAAATGTCTTAAAAACAGAGCTCGGGGCCTCCAGTGTCCAAACTTCCAGCCAAATTCCAAGGAAATGGAGGAGCTTGGGAAGGAAGGCAGTGAGAGCCTGAGGATTTGGTGCACATGCTGGTGGCCTGGGGCTATTTAATATGAGTATCTTAATTAAATGGTAAATTCCAAGGGAATTTTGAACTATTCCTAATTGCCTATTACTTTATCAGGCCAATATGAAGGGGAAAAAGGAAAATCCATTGGAGCATGCATTTTCTGCTGTTTATGTGCCATATGAGCAGTGCTACTAACCCATGCTGGCAATTATGATGGGATTATGGCATGCCCACTATGGAAGAATTTAATTGCAGTTATATCAGATTTAAGGCCCTTTCACAGATTATATCACACTAGGCTATAACACATGCCCTGGGTATCACACCAGCTTTGGGGCTGAGGCCCCACAGTGAGGGAGAACATCAGGTCGGTTGTCACACAACATTGCTCTAGTGAAATTTGCCCTCCAGACACACCAAAACCTTGTCCTCACACAAACTGTGCCAGTGTCAATTTGCAGGAGCCCATGAGAAAAAAAAAAAAAAATAAACCAAAACAGCATTATCTGGCAGAGGGTTCCATTGCCTCAGCTCAGGAAGCAAAACCCTTGAGAGGCCAGTGGATCTCACCTGCAATCACATGAAATCCCACCTGGCTTTGATTTGAAATGATGAATCAGGCCAGATTTTACTGAAAATTGAGCTTAGACTTGTGCAAAAAGTTTGCAAACCTCAGCCTAGACAGGCAGCACTTTCCATGGGACTTCAGTTTTCCTGGCAAGCATTTTTCAGGGCTCTGGTTTCTCATTCTTATTGCTCCTGGCCTTCTCCACTATGGAGTTACATGTCATGATAAGATGAAGTAGAAATCTTAAGACATTCTCGTTCCCTGATAAAAGCAGCTTGTTTTAATGCCACATTGTGCCTGTATCTATCCCCATTGAGTAAATTTTTATGAAACAAGTTGTCCCATAAGCTCCAAAGAAGGTGCCGAAAGTCGGTGACTGCAGAAAGGTGGCCAAAGGAAGGTTTAATTTCTTTTTTAGTAGAAAACAGTAAAAACAAATAACCAATGCAAACCTATTGATTTTTTTCAGTATTTAGAGATGCTGCAATGAGGGGAAACCCACACCTCCTAGATGTGGACTGGGGATTCTTATTCCTGACATGCAGCTTTATTCACTATGGATCCTGTGGGCATGAAGCCCAGGTACCTATAGATTTCCAAAATGCAAGAGGAGAACAAAGAGACTGAATGCCCTCTTCATGGCAGGTTACAAACACTGATCTCCCCTTATTTTACCCAGTTTGCACTTAACTTTTTCTATTAGCCCTTTTATTCTGCAGTTTTACGATGTTAAGCTCTGAGGCTGCAGCACAAGTCCATGTTATTAGGTACAGCCTCTGGAAATCCCTCAGCTCAGCTCATCTTCAGCTTCCTCCCCAAAAATTGCACCTATTTCAAAGACACTTTAAAGCACAGGTACCAACTTCTAGTATTTTATCTTAAATCTCAAAGCCTTTGGTATTTTTCTTGCTTGGTTGGGGAGAAGCTCTTCCACGAGTCTGGAGTTCTACCCAGACAAGAAAATTAATATTTGAATGTTATGATTTGAAGTGGGGAGGAGGAGGTTGGTGGGGCTCCTCCTTGGGTGACAGTAGTGAAAAAGCAACAGCGAGCTGATTGAGATGAATGCTGCCTTTAAAAGAACCAGAAGCATCTATTCAGTGAGAAAATAGGACTATTCCATAAAAGAGATGGGAATCAATTACAGCCTCTCATGAATACAAGGCATGAGCACTAGTTAAAGCAACAGCTCTTGACCCACAAGGATAGCCTATTTCTGAACCACAGATCACTTTGTAAGAAAACATATGTCAAAACATGCATCTGAGATACTGAAGCTCCTTTCTCCATCAGTATTGAAAAACCCCTGCAAGAATACAAATTACTTTGTGCAAAAAATAAGCATCATCAGTGCAAATTACAGCTGCCCCAATGGAAGAAGCGTGCAGTACGTGTAATATTAGGCACCTTTGCCCCGTGAACAAGGCTGTAGCTGGAACATGACTGCCAAGAAAGGAGCAAAACAACCGGAAAAACAAAAATAAACTCCAAAAGTCATTGGATCAGAAGCAGAGGAGATAATTTAAGATCTGATTTGGTAAATTGGGATGATATTATGGAAGAAGTGGCTGTAAGAAAAATCGAGGATTTGAGAACCCATCAGTCCAGCCGAAGTCACACAGATCTTTCTTCATAAGCAATGGCTTTTCTCCAATTTAATTTCATTTGGATCAATTACCATTAGCCAGATCCAAACACAGACTTGTGGAAGTCAACCTGAGGGAGAGGACATTAAAACAAATAGTAAAGGAATTGTAACACACTGAAGGGAGAAGGTCAGGCTTGCTAAAAACATGGACATGGCTTCAGAATCCAACACACAAATCCAGCACTACTAGCCTGAAAGAGAATGGGGCAGTGCTCAGTTTGGATCAACTTAATAAACTAAGAAGTAGGGATTTGGAAGTTACTGACGTTGTTATTGCAATTGTTTACTTTGTATAAGCAAATAGGGGGCTAAGCCCTTACAAGGGTCGCTCCCAGGAATTGTCAAACAACTTACAATCCTGGGAAAAAAATGCATCAGTATTGGATTTGAAACCCATCTTGAGAGGCTGATCAAATATGAAATCATTCCTAGAGAGCACACTTCAGTACTATGCCTGAGCCCTTAGATAATCCCCAGCACGCTGAAGCTGCCTTCCCCCACCCTGCCAAGGGGAAAACAGAAGGGGAGAAGAAGAGAAAACTGAAGGGCTGAATCCTGCACTCCAACCACTCCGAGTGAACAAACCAGATTCCTTATTTCTAAGTGTGAAAGTGGATGGGACATCCCTCAGGGTACCCAGTGGCTTACACTGCAAATCCTGCATTGGGGCTAAGGTCATTGCTCTTGCTTTCTAATATTTTAGCTGTTAGTAATAATTATAAAAATATTCTAACAATTACAGATGTCATTAATTAAACTTATACCCCTTATAATACCTAATACATATTTTGGTCACACTGAAATCTATTTAACCTCATATGAGTTTGAATCATACTCTTTTTGAAAGCCAGTGTCATTTTTGGTCCCACTGGAAGGCTGTGGAAGACAAGAATGCCAATGCAATCTTTTTGGCTTTAATTTGAGCTGAAGACACCTGAGGCGAAAAAGTCACAAGTACATTTGTAGTCCAAAGCAGAAGGAATTACACACTGAGATCTAAGAATAATAATTTTCAGACTGTGAAGATAACAATTTAATTATTTCCTTCAGAAATTCAAAACTGAATTACCAAAGCCAGAACATCCACATAATTTGGGATAGTGTCTGAAGTCTTCATTCCTTTACTCTTCGTTGTCTCTGCTCACAGCTTGCAATTAAATAAAATGCAATGAAAATTCAGTGACAGCTGTTAGCAACATCATCTACCACTGGCAAAAAATAGCATCAGGGAAAATTCAACTACCTGGAGTCTGATTATAATTAAAGTCCAACAGACCAGGCATGGCTGCTTCTGTGTACACCTTGCTAGGGACCACCAGCTCCAGCTGAAGGGCAGTATATGGCTCTCTTTCTAGCACATCCATAGGTAATGGCTTTGAAAATAATCCTGCTATTGGCAGATGGTGTTTTTTCAAAACAAAGAACAAAAACACAAATCAACATCCTTACTCTTCATGCAGTGATTTCTCATGCTGATAATTAAGTCCATTTTGCATATTGCAAAATCACACTGACTGTCACTGTAAATTTTCTCCTGTTATTGACAAACTGTTTGCAGATCCAGAGATGAGTGGGCCTTTTTCTAAATCCATGATTATGTATATATATATCACCTACATCACTGACATCATCCAATAAACTTAATTGACGGCGGTTTGTCTTAACTAACCTACGTTTCAAGGTGTTGTCATGCAGAATGAAATGTGTGTGCATTTAAAATCTGCACCCCCTGGGATGGCTGGCGTAGGTACAAATACAAGCTGAGTTATAACCCAGCCTTCCCAAGAAATGCTGATGGCATTAGTGGTGTGATTTCTGATAAGATGCCCAAGCTTTCCTTGCCTTCGTCCTACCTCCGAACCAGCATGTGCAGGTTTCCCAGCCACCTCCAGGGATGGTTAATCACCAGCCAGTGATGCATTTCTCTCCCTGGGCATACAGACCAACAGGCACAGCATGTACAGTGTCCCTGGAATATCACCTCGCTCTGCCTCTGCAGTTTCGCCACGTGAACTTTATTTTCCATGGGGTTGTCTGATGAAAAATAATGAAGAAATTTCTCATATTCCACAGGCAGGGACACATCACGACAAGACTCATACCAGACTCATGTTATGATTCAAAGGAATCGTACAGCTCTGCCTCACCAGAAACCACTTGGAACAGGATCATTGCCTTGGATGTGCACAAGGCAGCCGTGGAACAAATGAGCATGCCAAAATACAGCAGAGCTTAAGACACTTCTGAGTTTTTAACATGTTATTAGAGATGAGCAAATGCATCCCAGAACAAAGCACACAGTTAACTGATCTTATTCCAGACCCTTTCAAAATCCATGCAGTGAAGTCCCTCTTCCCCTCCCTGCCACTGAAGCCCATAAGACACATTATCTTTGAAAATATACTGCAAGATTCCCAGGGTCAGCGGGTCTGGCATCGTCTGCTGGGCTGGCTGCAGACTCCACATCGCGTGCGCTGGGGCTTCCTCAGGGGAAGCAGTACTCGCTGCATTCCACCTTCTTAATGGGGTGTAATCAGGAACATGTTTGCTTCAGACCTATTAGTGAACTTCCCACTTTGAACTCAAACTCTTTTTTAAAGTCATTTTTATAAAACCCTAATATCAAATAGTTGTCATTTTGTTAGCAATAGTACCTGGCATTCTCTCTGATGAGATTTCAGCCCAGTGTGCTTCCCTGCTTTCTGCATGAGAAAGGAAAATACAGACATGCTACTTTCTCCTTTAACTTTCTTTTTCTTCTTTTATTTTTTTTTTAATCTGTAAAAAATAATGGGATGTTTTGTATGTCTGATACTGAATCTGAAACAGAGTCACAACTCAGAGTTGGAAAAGCCTGCCTTAATTTTTGGCTACAAAAGCTATATTTGTTTTTGGATCGCTGCATAAATGGGGTAAGATTAATACTTCCTTGGTTTCAAAAACACACTGTACAAATTTGCCTGACTCAAATGCTAAACCTGTGAGTTGTCAGCTTAAACAAGCAGCATGTTTCTTTCTCTTTGACATTATCCAAAAGAAAAACAAATGACAGATCCTCCCTCTCCACTGCACTCCAAAGGGCTGTCATTAAAAAAAATGACAGTGTTGGTAAATGCACCCACACATTTTGCCCAAGTATCAAAATTGCCCAGTTTTAATACTGGGGCATTCCATTCAGGCAGAGATGCTGACAATCAGCCTGGCTTAAAAACTACCAGTGGGTACTCAAATAGCCAACTCAAATACTGGCTTGCACTGAATCAGATTTATTAGTACACTCACAAGACAAAAGGGCAGAAGCAGCTATCCCATGTGACTGCACTGCTCAGGCTATTGCATTTTACGCAGGCACCCTTGAAAGAAGCTGAAAATCCTGGATTTGGCTCGAATGCATCCAGAAAGCACACAGTTCCAGAGGGATGAGGAATGTGCCCATGAACCAGCAGGTTTGCTGCAGTGATTCATCTGCTTTGTTGACCAGGAGCCTCTGCAGACTACTCCCCACACCCAGGACCCCCCAAGTGTCCCCCAAACTGCTGGGGAACCTCCCCAAAATCCCATTTCCCTGTTATCTCAGTGGAGCACTCCAGCTCTCGCCTGCTCTGACTTTAAAGGACGTGGAAGGAGTTCTGCAGCCTTGGCTGTGCTCTGAGCGGAGTTCCTCCCTGGATTGCATCCAGCCAGTGTGGCTTTCCCAGCCCAGCCTCCCAGCCTGCAGCACGGCCCAGAAAACCTTGACAGAGTCCACCCCGTCAGCCTGGCAGGGAGCACGGCTCAGATTTTATGTTTTACTAAAACAACATCAGTAACACCTTTCATGAGCATCTATTCTTACACTCAGTAAAAGCTCCCATCCAGATCTTGGCACTATCTGTGATCTCAAGGAGAAGAAATGTTAAAATCCCTCTGCCTAAGTCACTGGACTGGGATTAAGATAAACTTAGGTTCAGTTCTTAACTCTACCACAATATTTCCTTGTGTTTCAGCTGCCTATGAAACTCTTTCATACCCTGGAAATCCCAGTTTATATAATTGCCAGAGCTGCGTAGAAAGGGGAAATTTCAATTTTCAGGAAAAAACCTCTAAATTGGAGCTGAAAGCCAAAAGGCCAGTGCTTCCATTGAAAGAAATACTCAGGAAAAAATCCTGGATTCAGAGACAGTTAAACACATAAGTCAATATTTCTTTTTAATATTTAAACTTTCTTAGGTTAAGTCCATTCACTTTTAGTTTGTATTTCAAAGCCTGAAAAATGTTAAGAGAAAAAATGTTGCATTACAAAGTCCTATTTAGCATAAACAAATGATTCTATGATATATCTATCTATTTATCTATCTATCTATCTATCTATCTATCTATCTATCTATCTATATCTCAAAACAAGAAATATGCTGACACTGGAGAAACAAATTGGGAAAACAGAAAACAAATGTTAATTTTTAAATAAGTTGCTTCAAATTTCCCCTTAAACGTGTGGAAGTATAGACACTGTCCCACAAATCACTGGTGCTCTGTTGGAAGATTTCTCAATGATTTTCCCTACAGTGAAACAATATCAGGTGCTGTGTGGATGAAGTACCAGATATTCCCTGGTATCTGCATAGTCACCTTCTTTCAGAAGAAAGCTGACAAATAGCACCTGCTGCACATTTTGCATCTCATGAACCAAAAGGCCTGGAAGGGGAATGGAACCACCTTGTCTTTTCATGCCTTCAGTGACTCAGGTGGCTGTGAAGCCACGTGCCGAAAATGAAAACTTCCATGCTCATATTTGTCGACCAAATTTTGGAATTTCCTATTATTTCTAGTCTTTCTCCCACATGAGACCAAGACCTCAAGGAGAGAGTAGGTGTGTTCAGACAGTGGTGGTCAGGGCATGTGTTGGGATATGCAAGAGCTGGGTTTAACTCCCTGCTCTGGATCAAACACCCGACCAAGATGAAGTTGGCTCATGGAAAGGTAATACCAGCTCAGCTGAGGTCTGGCACTCTGCAGACACACTCACCCCATAGGGCAGTCACATTTTCTGTGCCTATGACCACCACACCCAACCCTGAGACACATTTCCAAAGGGAAGCCTCAATGCAAGAAGAATATTCTCATGAAAACCTCTTGGGGTTAATGAATCCATATTTTCTAATAGAAAACAACTTTCTTTACTAAAGCAGGAGAATCATCAACAGCTCCAGGATGGACATTGGTTTTTGTCTCGAGGCCACACCTTCCTGCTTAGGAACCAGCTATGTATTAGCTGCTCCCAGTGCCCTGGACTGAGAGCGACCATCCCACTGCTGGGACCAGTCTGCCCACCCGCCCGGGGCTCTACACTGCCTACTGCCTGTGACGAGCATCCTGTCCCTGGAAAGTCTTCTGCCTTCACCAGTGGTGCTTTACAAGCTCCAGGAGGATTGGTTTTTAACAGCCAATGGCAGATGTGGGGACGCTCACCCCAGCCTTCCCCAGAGACCTGGCAGTCTAAAGAGTTTATGGCCAAACTTCAGCAGAGCTACACCGGCTCCCAGGGAGAAACGCTCACACGGCGCTTCTGTTTCTCCTCACTCATTCAGGCTCCATATGTGAAAAACCAAGGTGTAAAAAAACAGAGCCTGATCTAAATATTGCCTGGCCAAGCCCAGCAGCTAAGCCATCATTAGGTGTTGACTTGACAAATTTTCTGGGGTCGATACCTGTGTAGTCTTTCCTATAAAGCAAGCCAGCTTGTTTCTCTCTTCTTGCTGTTGCAGGCCAGTTTTAAACCTCCCTGAAGACTTTATTTGTAGGATGTGCCTTTGCTTATGTTAAAGTAACACGTGCAGACAAAATAACTGTTTTTCAGGTTTGATGCTCAAGCCCAGCTGAAACTAATCAAAAGTCTGAGATCTTTGGACCCTGGTAGGGCAAAACTCCTAATGAAGATGGATGTTGGACAACGGGGGGAATGAAAGAGTATCTGGTCTCATCTGTACCACAGGGTGGATTTCTGCCCAAGAGAATTAAAGTGATTGAGTTGTGTCCTTTTTAAATATTATCCTTCTATTTCTTCCACTTAAGTCATCTCACATGTGTGTTTTTCCCTGTTTCCTTCAAGACCTACTAAAGATGCTCGTGCTTGTTTTCTTCAAGGGATATAACTGGGAAATCTCAGTCTCTCCTCTTTCACAGAAAAAGTTATTTAGCTTTAGCTTTGAGGATTTACTCAATGGCTGGTCTAACTCAGCCAAGTCCTACCTATGCACCCATTTACATGTGACACAAGCTCAGCTCCCACTCAAGCACCTAGAGGAAAAATGTCGTTCCTCTGCAGTGGCAAGATTTTGTTTCCACCAGGTTTTTTTTTGTGGAAAATGTGTTAAAAATGAGAAAAACAGCTCAATGCCAAAAACAGCCCATCCTGGGGCTGCCTAAGTGGGACCAGAGTCTTTCTTAATATCACATATATTATTGAACTTCATGTCCCTAATCTGTTCTAGCTAAATAAATAGAAATAACTTGTGTGCCGTGAGAGGTGGGCATGGCAGTGGCATCTCCTTTTCCACACCGTCTCTTGGATCCACTCATGCCCTAAAACATGTCCTTTCACTACACTTCTCATTATATGAGCTTTTCTTACTCTGTATTCTCTTGGCCATGAAATTATCCGACCCTTTAAAAAAGGAAAATAGTGCAAATAATGAAATTTGTATCTGCCACTGAAGAACACCATAGTTTTACCAGGAAAAGTTTAATAAGTAAAGGCCCTTGTCCCCACCCTGCCTTGCCATTTGTAGTTTCCCAGTTCCCTTAATGCCTAATCTTCAGTCGCAGTGAAACCAGATGGTTAAACAATTAGATAAATCACGGGCATTGCTTACTTTGTCTCTTCTGTAAGCACCAAACAATAAATCTCACAACTTTCTTGCCACGAAAGCAACGGTGAATGCCCAACCCCAGCTCAGCAGCCGGACTCCTATTTCCTGGGCCAGCAGAAGATAGAAAATATCACATTTCTACCTCATTCGACCCTTTCAATATCCCTGTCACGCTTCATTGCTTTACAAGGCATCATTTCACTGTTGCAACAAAGATTACAGGGAATCTAACAGGTAAGGCCCCAAGCAAACACGGAGTGGAGCGGACCCAAACAGGAGGCACAAGGACTTCATGTCTTATCTGCTCCCCATCTTGGCATTTCTAACCACAAGGACTGCCCTTCTGACAGCCCTGCCTGTCCTCAGGCAATGAATCTGTAATAAGATATATACACACAACAAATAATAGAGGTGGTTTGTTGTGTTTGGGGTTTGTTTTTTTTCTGAAAAAATATATACCGAGGTAATTAAATTGCTAACATGATGGATGGCCTCATTTTACATTTGAATTCAAAGTGACTTGCTATAACACATAAAAAAGTGACTTACTGCAAAAAAAGGATAATGCTATAACTTGCACTAAAATAGAAATATGGATATTTGCCTTGAATTTTGAAGGATAAAATTTTGATGCTCTTGCAATGACAATGTATAGCATTTGGATGTTTTACCCCAAATCCTAGAGCATTTTGGAGGCATCAAGTAACTCAAAAGCAGAGAAACTGAGGCACTATGAGGTTGCAATGCATTTTAGATAACATTGAAAAAAGAAATATTTAGAAAAAAAATCACAATAACCTGGGAAGGAGACTAATTATTTAAGTTCTGGCCCTTATACAAGCTCTGCACAGTAATATTGTATATGGCTTTGGCAGCATCACCTGTAGTCAAGGCTGTACAAACTCCCTTTTACAAATCTCATTTTCAGCTGACCTAAAGATACACCTAAGTGTATCATATCAATACCACTGCCACATCTTCGTGATATGGGAGAATTTTCTGATTTCCTCCTCCCCCTTCCTCCCACCCCACAGGAAAAAAATGAGAAGCACTGACCAACAGCTAAAAATATTTCAGAATAGCTTCAGGGCTTTCACAGAGCCATTAAACAAACTAAGTATTTGATGTCATGTTTGAAGGCTTCTGTTAATGGGAAGTTTGGGTTGCAATGCATTACAATTTAGGAGATCTAACTTTGCATTTGTTCTCTTTCTGTGAGAAATTTGTGATCCATACTGCAAGCTGTGGAAGCATTGGCCAGCAGCCATGAAAGTATTAAATGTAAATGGCTTGTTACCTCAGCAGTTATTTGCTGTGCAGCAATGCTGGGTTTAAAAATCCACTCCAAAACCCTGTAAATCCTGGTATATATTTTCTTGCTTTTGCCTGACACTCATAGAGTTAACAGGCAAAACATTTCAATAAAACTTCCATACAAAGGAGCTAAGATGTCAAAAACTCACTGTTCACATCTGTTCATCATTTCATTGTGCGGCCACACGTTAGATAACCGTGCGTATTCGCAAGAGCACAATACCCAGCCCTGACCTCAGCTGTGACATCAAACAAGCACACAGGGGAATTATTCCAGGCTTTTGGCATCGGCGTGGTTGACTTCCACAAAGGGGAGAGCAGAAAAACTGTGCCTGACAAGTGGTGAAACTGCAGGATTACCAACCAACTTTTACCAGCCCTTTGCTGTGGGTTTCTTTACAATAGGAAAATGTGAGCATGTAAATAGGTCCATCCCCTAAAATTAGGCAAACATCATAACAGGGCAGTTAACTAACCTGTAATTACACTGTCACTTGTATTAACTCCATCACCCGCTAATAGAGTAAGTTATAGTGGAAGCAGCCAATGTTGTTAGGAGGGTTATTTATTTTATGCCCTAATTAATCAGTACTGACACTGAACCACATCCTTCCTCTTTCCTCATTATTTAAATCACCCATTTATATGGATGAGCCTCTTTGCTTTGTGCATTTCATTAATGCCTCAACATGCTCCCACAAGGAAAGCGGCAGGCACTGTTCCGGAGAGGGGGCAACAGAAACGCCTGGAGGGTGCTTTGCTCTCCCAACCTTTATTCCCTTGGAAGGGCAGTGGGAAGTCAATGGGGTTGAGCCTCTGGGCTCTCAGGGGTCTGATCCTCTCATGGTGCAAGGGAAGAAGCAACTTCCCTGGGTTGGCTAAATTTCAAGCATTTGGTACTTGGGGAGACAGAGGAGGACACCTTTTGGGAGGGCACCACCGCACAAGGAAATTTTTGCTACAAGACAGGCACATGTTTAAGTGATTTCCTGAATCCAGGTCCTGATCCTAAATTTGGAAGTGACAGGTAGAAGTTCCCTTACCCACCAATCACCCATCCTGAGGCTGCGAGTGAAAAAGAGACGTAAAAACTACTTGGTCTGCAGGATGGAGATCAAAGCATGGAAGGTTAAAATTGACTAGAAGGCAATTTAGAAAAGTGAAATTCAGAATATCTTGTGCAGGGCTTTATGTAGGGGTACACAAGCTCTTACAGTTCCCCTAAAGTTTGGGGCTTTTTTTGCCCCCATGTTTCAGAACAGCCAAAACAAAGTCTAAATCAAAGTATTTTTGAAGGAACAGTTTAAAGGCAATTTTTTTCAGCCATTTGTTTTACATTTCCCTTTTCCCAGACTGTTTCTGAGTGCACACCTCCCAGGTAGACACTTGCATTTGTGTAGACTCTGCAGAGCCGCTTGAAAAGGCTACTAGAATTTTTTGAGTGACTGCTAACTTGTTTAAATAAAATGCACAGATGGGCTCACATTAATGACTCTCACTTGATGCAAGCAGCCTCTCTGAGGCTCTCTTGGAAGGTCAACAAGGAGATGGGGAAGCCTGGCTGAGGACCAGGCAGCAGGACAGAGCACAGCCCGGGCCCCCAGGAGACACTCGCTCACAATTTCCATGCTCTGCTGCCCTCCCTGGCATCACAGCTAAAGAAGTCTAACATTGAAAAAACACCCCAAACCTCTTTAAGTTGTTATTCTGCTTCCTGCCTTCAACACAAGCTGCTCCTGACACAGTTCAGTCACTTCCAAAGTGGGGTTGAGCTCTGAAAATTCAAAACTCACAGGGGATGGAGAGGAGGATGCACAGCCAGGATTGGGAAAGTTTTAATGGTGTAGCATTGTCCAAAACCAGCTTAGCAAGATAATGGAGAAGATCTTGTACCCCAGAGGAGCAAAATCTGAACCCAGCCCATTCAGGGCTCCCTATATCCCCTTCAGGTTGTCCAAGAGCCTCTGACACCTCTCCAGACCCACACCACATTACCTGGGGCAGGGACACCTGGAAACGCAGACTCGTGGGTCAAACTGGTTATTGACAGACTCTTTGGAAGCTGCCTTTTCTAAAAGAAGACAAATGGCACAAGGCTGTGCATACTTTACTTGAGTAAAGCTCAAACACAGCTTTGGTGGGCTTTCAGAGGACAAAAACCAGTTGCACGATTTACTTCAAAGCTGACAAACGTGATCCTACTTGCAACAGTAACAAAGGGATTTTTATAACCTCAGGAATTTTTAACCTAGAGTAAGCTGAGATGATCTAGTTCAAGAGAATATTTTAAAGTGTTGTAAACTATATCATTAATTTGAAAAACATTCTTGTTTTGGAAGAAACACGTACAGTTTTACAGTGCAGCTTTCAAGCAGCAGCTCCATGTCAACACTGGTAGCTGCGAACCAGCGCAGCTCTCAAAAACGAGGAAACATTATCCAGTGCCACATTCGGAAACCAAAGGCCATGTGCAGCTCCATTAACTTGTGGTTCAAGGCCAATAATTAAACCATACAGGTTCCATCCAAATATTTTTCTGACTCCCCAACCATTTTGCCAAACCATGAACTAATTTTCACCATGAAGGCTTTCTCGGATTTAGCAAATATTTGGAGACAGTTGCTCACTCGGCAGAGCTCCAGGGGTTCTCAAAACCTTGTGGTGCAAACTGGTCAAAAGTTGCCAAGTGTGTATTGTCCCACGAAACTTGGTGTGTCAGAAACCATATAAACCAAACCAAAGCTGTACAACTTTTCCATGGAGTTCATACCCAAAACCTTGCAAGGGCCTGCTGCCCACACTGTGAAATGTTGCTCAGACAAACCGGATTTTGTCCAATCTTCCCTGTTACTTTCTGACTGTGAAGGAGGCCTTGGCCAGAATTTTCCTCTTTTTTTTATTTTCTGTGAAAGCCCCCATCTTATGTGTTTATTAGTGAAGAGAAAAATGATGAGCCTTCAGTGGATGTCATGATGTTGATCCTTCCTAGCCAAAGTCCAAGAGTTTATTTTGAGTCTCCCATCACACTCTGTGTCCTAATGCCCTTTTTTCCAGTCATACAGATCTGGGCATTTAAGGTGTATTACTATTAGAACACACAAAATCTGCTACATACGTGAATGTCCACTTAAACCATCTGACAAGAAAAGCATTTAAGGTCTGTCATCTTTTCAGCAGAGAAAAAGTCCAAAACTCTGGGGCCAACCAAGCACCCCGTCCTGCTCCCATTTCAGTCAAAAATGCTGGTCCCCCTGGCTCAGCGCTGACAACTATGAGAATTGCCAAAGAAATGCACATTAATTATCATTACTGTGTCTGTTATTGTATAACAGACTGTGATTCTGTACTTTATCTCCTGGACCATTATCTCCTGCCATGTGATCTAAGTGTTGATACTGCTAATGTAAAGGAACACAGAACAGTAGTCATTTATCCTGCAAAAGACCTCGTGCTTTTCTTGTTCTATCAATCATTAAACAAGTAATGTCTTTTGTGTTATTGCCTTGACATTCATTAACACTCACGTCACAGGAAATCTTTGCAATTAAAAACCTTATTGACGATCTGTGGTTGTTCCTCATTGGCATGTAACAAGCAAGATAATAAAAATGAAAACAATAGTGTTATCATAGATAACTGAGGAGGTTTTTCCTTTTTTCTTTTTGTACCTCAACTATTTTAACATTGCTGGTCTCTTTTTTAATTTGAACATGGACTCTGAATGCTCTGAATGCTGGCAAACTGCTTTTTATCAGCCCCAAACATCTGAACACCCCTTTGACACCAATCCTGTATGACCAGCTTTAGGGGAAACACTCAGCCTTGGAAAAGTCAGGCTATATGAGGACAAGACAGAAGTTTCTCCCTCCATGCTATTCTGCCCCTCAGAGATGAGTAAGGACCGTATGTGCCAAACAGTGACACGAGAACACTGTGCTTTCCCCATTGTCCCAGACACGCACCAGACTGGTTTCCATGCCTCTGGTGCTGCCCCGGGCTAACACCCTGCAGGGGATGGAGGGAGGTTTGTAGGGAACCTGAAGCCCTGAGATGACACACAGAGAGCTGGGGTGGACTGTAGGTAACCAACAGCTTGGGCCTGGTGGGTAGCAAAGTAGGGAATCTCTTGTACACGTCTTATGGCCTTGCCTTCTTCTGTATCCAAAACCACCCTCCCTTTTCACACTTATGTGGAGTCTCACAAATTTAAGCTGGTTAATCCAGATGCTACCTTCTCTTGGAAAAAAAGGGCCAAAACCTGATCTAGAAGCTGGCTGCTGAGAGGCACCAGAGGTGAATTTTGCATGTGCTGTGAGCATTATCTGTGCTGCCCTTCCCTATGGGACTGGGCACATTGCAGCCCTCACATTAAAATGCTGCCTCTGGAGCTGAGTCTGTGCTTCCTGCAAGCCCAGATTCCTGGCTGACTCGGGCCCCCTGGAAGATAATAAGCACAGCCTCAATTCCCACAGACATTGACATAATTGAAAAATTAGACCATTAGGCTCTTACATTCTTACAGGCTGTTTTAATTGCAGTCCATATATCTTGAGCATATTTACTGAATGCTCCATCTACACAGAGGTAGCTGAGAAACGAGGACAAGTCTGCAACTCTGTTACAGAATTCAGGCAGGAAAAGAATATTAAGTCAGAATCATCCTTGCCTTTTATTTATTTCTATATTACAGTACTGGAACTCCTAAAGGCAGGGATACTAACGCCAGAAAGAACCATTATCAAATTTTGCATCTGATATTTTGCTTAATATTACAATTTTTGCATTTCTGCTCTGTGAGAATACTTCAAATTTACACCATTACAAGAGAAAAAATCAGAGCCATTCACCTCAGAAACTCTATGCCCATTAATAACATCTGGGGTAAGCTCCTGTGTACATCCATATCTCTTGGTAATAACCAAGAGTGGAAGCAAAATTCTGGAAATGGCCCTGTGGTTAATGGCATATTTCTGGCTCTAAAATGTGGTGGCCCTTCTTTGAAGCCTAAAACTGCATTTATGATCAGCCAGGGTATTAAAGAGCACACAGTGTGTTTGATATAGTAGCAGACGGTCTTATGTTGGGCACCAATGTAGTTAAATAAATTCCTTTATTTTCCTTTTTCTGGTAATTTAAGCATTAGTAGTATTGATACCAAATCTAGACTGCCCATGGCTTTTCTTTTGACATCAACAGTAATGTTCTTAGAAGCAATCAAATTTATAAAATAGTCCAACAAAAAAGCAATGTAACAAAATATGGCAAGTATATTTCTCTGAAAATTTAAGTGGAAGAAATTATTTGATATGGTGCAGTCATTTATATAATTCATCTTTTATGCCACAGATTAATTTTTTTCTCCTATCCTGTAACAAATACAACCAAGTGATTAACAAAACTTTATAATTTAAATAAGCTATTTCTACCTTTGGTATTTGCTCTTGTTCATCAAACTTAATAAGAGAAAAGATTTTGCAGATCTGAGAACAGCAACATTCAGTAAATTAACCTGACAGCAAACCCTGCTCTCCCCCTGGTGTCTCCAGAGTTGCTCAAATCTGTACAGGCCAGAATACCACAATTTTTAACACAATCTTTCAAGGCCATCTGAACTTTTTCAAGGCAAACCAACATTATACTCTTGAAATCTAAAGCAAGCTTTAGGAGATATTCTTACCACAAAAAGAAAACAACAACAAAAAAAATCTGCTTTAGGATTTCTGTAGGAGATAAAATAGAGAACTTCATACAGAAAAGGTCACCTGCTCCCACTGCAGCGATGGGCTGGCTTTACACCCAAAAGAGGGCTGCTGCAGGGAGCAACTGTACTGAGAGGGAGAGTTTTCCTGTTAAACCCAGTGAAATCACAGAGCTGGGGCTCCAACAGCTATTTTCTTTTCTGGCCAGGACACAGATCCTTGTACCACCTACAGAAAGTCTTTTTATCTCCCTGCTCATCAGTTCCCCGTGAGTAATGCAACGAGCATGTTGGACAGAAATAAGAGACCTCAGGTATTTGGGCATTAAATGGATGAGCACTGTGGAAAAAGGGTATTGTGAGGGGAATGTATAATGCAAACAGGGATGAGATAACAGATATCTGATTCACACAGATTATGCCTTTTGTGCCCAATATATGGGTGGCTAGCAGGTCACTGTGCAGGAATTACAAGTAATATAAGCGGGCATGAGGAAGCAATATTTTAACTTGAAAGGACTTGTAGAGGGATGAGAGAGAATTTGCATAAAACCAATAGAGAGCAGATGGGAATGGACAAGCCTGCTGGTATCAAACACACGCCAAAGGAAAATTACAGAAGAACAAGGAAGTTATTGTAGATGGCACTTGGATATCCTAACCCTATATGAAACCAAGAAAACCTCTAAATCCACCAGAACAATCGCCTCAGGGGTTTAGCAAAAGGCCCCAAGTTTCTGCTAGAAAAATATCCCATTACTGGGGACAAAAAGCCTTATCATGCTTTCCCACCTTTAATTGCTTTAGAAGGCAAAATACCTACACATGAAAATAAAAAAGTTGAAGGTAAATGTAAAGGTTACTGCTGTACTAATGTGTGTTATCTACTCTCTGTTTTTTCTATTTCTGTTGTGTGAACATGAGAAAAGGCAGTCAATGCCAGAAATATCTTTTCTGACAGCAAATATTTGGGCAAGTTTATTGTCTTTAGCCATACACTAGACCTTTAAGAAAAAAAAAAAAGGAAAGAAAGAAAAAGAAAATTTGCTCTGAATTCAAAGAAGATTGCAAAGAAAAATAAATGCTATGTTGATAAGTATCAGTGTTCTAGAATTACGACCAGTCTAAGGTGTTTTCAGAGGCATGTGTTGGAGGCAATGGTAAAAAGCAGAGAAATATGTAGGCAGAAGTGTGAAAGAAGTCTGGGCAGAGGTGTGAAAATAGTTTATAGTTTATTGAAAAAGAGGCAAGAATGCAGAAACTTTCCCAAGCTGCAGCTGCCCAACTGTGCCTTGCTTTGAGCAAGACCTTCTGCTGAGGTCGTTCTGGGAAGCTGGTGCCTCTCAAGTGCCATAGTCCCCTTGCTGGGACCCTTGGCAGGAGGGCTGGAGGTGTGTGGATCTATTGAGATGATGGTGTTTAGAAGAGAAATGTGCAGGTCACTCCCTCTTCTGCCATGGCAGACTAATTTTATTCTGTCTGTACTCTAGAGGAATCAAATGCTTGATGGACGGAGCCTAGGAGCCTAAGAAAATCCTAAATCTGGTGGAAAATTGTAATACAATGACCCATGAGTAATTTGTTAGAGAGTGTCTGGATGCTGGGAAATGTTGGGGGAAAGAAGGAAACAGGAAGTGAGGAATTGGGTAAAGGGCAGGCTGTGCTCCTGCAAGCACTGAGGAGTGGTTTTGACTGTATCCCTATGATGATGGCACATTGACAAACCTCTTCTCCCATCATACCCATGGTGGCAGAGAGGCCTGTGAAGCTCCAGGCATTGTGACACTCATTTTTCCAGTAATACAGAGCTATAGAATAAAACTTCAAACAAAGAAGCAGCAGAGATGACCATGGTGGATTTAGTTAAGCAAAGATTTGGTACTCATATGACCTGAGAACTGATTTCTGAAGAACATTCCTCAATCCTTCCTGGCCCTGACACGACTATACAGATGTATTAGAGTGTAACCAAAACCTTTTAATACCGACATGGTAAGCTGAGACACCACTTGACAGTGCTGAGTTTCAGCCTGGCTGGACACAAAGGCTGAACATACCTCTGCAACTCAGCACCCGAAACCCAGAATTACATTTCTGCTGGATGACACTTCAGTGGTGACAGACATTAATAGCCCTGTTAAGCATAGATAACACAACGCCACTTCGGGGTGTCGCTACGAGCCCTTGCCAGTAATGAGCTTTAAAGAAACAATGACTCACGGTAATGTGAATTGTCAGAGGATCTCACAGAGAGGGATATGAGATAGCTCAAGGACGATGGCACACAGCCTGCCCCTGTACCCTGCAGCACACCTCTTCTCTCGGCCAGATGAAGGCACAGATAATGTGGCCAGATGAACAGACAACTGCGTTCAAGTCCTATGAATCACACGGGGCCTTCCATCCCCCTTCCCAAACAATCCTGCTTCACTGCCAATAAAGTTTTAACGGTTTTGTGGCACTGCCTCCCCTTCCAGCAACTGCCTCCCTGAATTTCTTCCCTTCTTCCTCCCCACTGCTGCAAGACCTAGCACTGCCATATGCCCACAAGGCCCTTATCACCAACCACATGCTCTGATGGGACCTGATTCTCCAAGGGGGGAACTAATGGGAGATAAAAACTCTCCTAAGAATTAGACAGAGAAAGGGCAGCGTTTTGTCTCTGAAAGTGCCTTTGGAAAGCCCTCTGCTCACACACTTCCAAATATTCCTGCCCCAAAGGCTGTATTTTTGAATTAAAACCAGGCATTATCTTACCTGCAACACTGAACAACGTGGCTCTGGAAACTCAGCCCGTCCTTGTGCAATCAGGGCTCAAGCCATCGCATCCAGGTGTGGCACAGAGCAGGGCTGCCTCCAGATCCATGCATCAGCTCCACCGTGCAAACAGGTGAAAATACTCAAAGCCTCACGAAGGAAGAAAATACTGGCAGCTTTTGTAAGGAATATTGTACAGGATCTTACTGGGGGAACAGCAGCTTGGGAGCAGTGTTTATGACAGAGCTATAAACTCTTGAACAAATTAAAAGGGTTTACAAGAGTAATTCAAGTCTCAAGCCAAGCCTACTGAACGGCGGGAGATGATTCTCCCAGGGTCAGGAAGAGATGATTAGCACCGTACTTGTGGAAGAGGGTTGAGTATCATTTCTTGCCCTACCTATTAAAAAAATATATATATCCTTTCAGTTATGGCAGTGAATGCACAGGAAGATCATTCCTTATCTCCTCAGTGTTTCACCTGGCTCTTTTTATAGTCCCTTTGTTCTTGTTTCAGCTCACCTGTTACAAGAGGCCTTTTTTCCCCCCCTCTCATTTTAATGAACCAACACTTCAGATTTTAACTCTGACTCAGAAATCTGAATTCAAAGCCTCCAGCCAAACTGTTTAAAGCTCAATGGGCTTACATACATACTTTAAGCTAGAATTAGCATTTTTTTATACCCCTGCTGCTTCCTGTCGATAATATTCCACTTGTTTCATCACTGGTGGACATGGATGAAAACCTCAATAACTAACCTGAGATCTGAAAAGATCTGCATTTGCTTGTTTGGTTTTAATATGGGTGCCCAAACACCTGCTTTATTTGCAGACATCTGTGCTATTGAGTGGTGATCAGTGAGAGCTTGTGACTATTAAGAAATTTTATTATAATGTGAAAATCAAGGATTTATTTAAGGTAAGAGGAACAGAGAGGTGTCTAAACACACTGCTGAAAGTAGTGGCATCAGCATCCACTGATCTAAGGCAAAGGGCCCTGAGGATGTTGCATTCCTTACTCAGAGTCTGAGCTAGGAGAATGGAAAAGTCCTCTGGAATCCAGTAGCAATGGAATCAGGAAGGAGGAGTTACCTAGCAGAAGTCCATGGAAAATATTAGGATTGCCTAAAATTATAGAAAATAATACTGAAGAATATAAAAGATAACAATTGCCCTTTGGATGAGTTTTTAAACTCTCCTGTAGGTTTTCTGTCGCTCCCAATTAACTCCCAAAGGATCATTCCCAGCCCCTTTCAGAACCTGCAGTAGCTCAGGCATCTCCAAGCAGTGTTTCAGGCACAGAACTTTAACCCAAATGCACACACAAGGGCAAGGTGCAAGCTAGAGCTGCTCTGAGCACACAAACCCTGCAAGGCTCCCTTTCTACGAACCAGGAGGAAAGCTACCAACACACAAAGATTCTCCACTCTATATTTTTCATGGGATCTTTTCACTGAAAAGCCCCTGCAGTTCTTCCCCACTAACGCAGACTGGATAGTAAATGGAGAAAGATCTCTCCAGACACTTTCCCTTTAGATCTCAAAAGGAAACATTAATCAAGCAAAAGATGGGAAATTATGACACCTAGCTACTAAAGTTCAGCCCCAGCGGCCAGCTCGGAGCTGATCACAGGGTACAGGTGACTATCCATCAAATGACCTATCATAACATACATTAAAATGTCTGGGTTAATCAGGACAGTAGCCAAGAACAATATTTTTCTGCTGACTTTCATAACAGCAGGTATAAAAGCAATCCCCTTGAAACACTGGTCTGCATTCACACGTAAATTTGATTAAGTAAACAAAATTCCAAATATGATTTAAAGCAAATTATACCATCTCCTCCCCACACCAAGTACGGGACACCGAGGATGCTTTGCATGAAGTAAAGAGAATATTAGATCTGCAGAGTTTTAGGTCTGAGCTGGAAAATGCACTGAAATCTGAGCTTAGCTCCTGGGTTTCTACCTGTAATCACATCAAAAAGCAGAAAGTGAGACTGAAGGTTACTTTATCATTACCTGATAGAGAAGTGGAATCAGTTGCAAGTATGGTTATGATTACTTTGCAAAATACTTTAATGTGGGTGAGGAAGACTATCTTTATGGGGCTATTATAAATTGCACCACTTACTCATTAGAAAAAGACTAGTGTGACTTTGTGCTCTGCCCATATCAACTCAGCATGAGGAAATGATAAAACCCTTTTATTGTTACCAGTAAAGACACCTCACATCTGTGGGACTGCTTCCTCCTGAGGATCTCTGAGCCATTTCTCCCAAGCCTTGGTGATCACAGAGTGGCCCAGCAGGGCAGGTGTTTATCCTCAGCACCCCAAGGAGGTGAGGCACAGAGCTCTGTGACTCAGGCACACACAGGATGTCATTAATCAGGGCCAGGTTAGTCAGGCCCCAGCCAGAGACATTAATCAGAGCTCTGCACTTGCCCCTGTTTCTCCCCAGCCCTGGACCAGAGGCTCCTCATCATTCCCACACCCAAAAACGTTAACCACGTCCCTGTTATGCATTGAGTGGGTCTGTGCCTGTCGGTGGAGTTTCCAGGGGGAAAACGCAGGGGTTTTTCAGTTTGCAGGTGAGTGGGTAACACTGCCAGGGAGCAGAGACACAAGACTGGTGTCACCAGCTCACAAGTGACTCACAGGCACTGACCCAGAGCCAGCACAACCAGGCCAGCTCACCACCCAGATAGTCCTAAAGGAAGAGATTTTATTAATAATTTATTTTCTGGAGGGAAACTGTGCCTCTGGCAGAGCAAGTCAGTGGGAATAATGAGTGTGAGCCTGGCCTTAGCACTGAACTCAGTGTCTGGAGCAGGTTGTTCAGGCATGTGCTTGAAAGTTTTACTGGAGTAAACCTAAAAATACCCTGTTTCAGTAAAACTTATTTATAAGCACCTAGCTGGTAAGGATTTTTTTCTGCCAGCATGTGAACTAATTTATGATCTATAAAAGTAACTACAAACACAATAAATTACTTATTTCTTCTACAAAATCAAATCTCCTTATCAATGAGTACTCACTGCCACTGATGTATGCATTACTCCTGCTCTTTACTTGGAGTGGTTTGGTGGAAAGGATCATTATATAATTAAATGGCTGTAGACAGAGATGTATGCTCAGTGCCGCAGAAAGCTTTGGTGGAAGGACATTGCACTCAGTTATGTCTGTTAGTGGAAGGAAATTTCCCAGCTTTGCATCAAGAATGTAAAAAGAAAAATAAAGAAAAATCTTTGTCACGCAGATGATGGATTGTTCTAACATTATACAATGAAAGAAGAGCTGGGGATATATTGTATACAATGGCTTCAGTTCAGAAGAGTCCGCAGCAACACACGCAATAATGGAACTTTTAAGTTATAGATCTGTAAACCAAGTGGAAAGCTGAGAAACCTTCCATCTCAGATGGATAAAGTGTTTACCTAAACAGAAAGAAGCACCATTAATTCTCATAAACGGCAGTGCAGAGATGCACAGGCTGAGAGCCCAGGATGTGGACGAGGACAAAATGAGCGCGCCTGTGCCCCAAACACAGCTCGTGCAGCCCTGAGCAAACAGCCCGGGCTGGCTCCTGCACCCTCGGAGCCCAGCCACAACTCCTGAAGCACAGACTGATTTCCCTGCCGTGATTTCCGCTGGCAGAAACAGGATCCAGGTATGATTCATAGCGAGATGTCCAAAGCAATTTTCGAAGATGCTCCAGATGGCACAGGCTGGGGCCGAGCCCGCGGGGCCATCCAGGCGGGAGGACCGCAGGAGGGAAACACCACACACACACACACAGAGCCCCAAACACGTCCCTGTGCCAGCCCAGCCCTCGGCAGGGCCGGATCCTGTCACCCAGCTCCGCAGCAGAGCCACCATCCCTGACCCAGCGCTGCCCAGGGCATCACAGCCCTGCTCCCGGTTCTGCTCGCATCTGGAGCCGGGACGGAAGATCCCGTCCCGTGGGAGCAGGGAAGGGTGGTGGCTTTCTCTCCAGTTTCTCTGGAAGTGTCTGTATGGCATTAAGTGCATTCATTTCTGTAGCGAAATTTTCCCATCTGGAAAGTGGGAAAGGGGGATAAGACTTAATTTTGTGAGCGTGTTAGAAAACATAACACTTTTATGTGTATCCAGTAATTTGAGATCCCAGGATAATAGTGCAGAGAATTATTATTATTATGACAGAAGGCATTTTTACTTCTAATGCACAAAGAAAACAAATAGCAAGAGAGTGAGCTTGGAGATCTAACATTCATTTTATTTTTATTTTTAAACTTTCTAATTTTTCAATAATTGAGACCACAGATGTTCACTTCCATATGTGCAACAACCCAGTTCCAACCCCTCCTGAACACTGACTGCCAGCTAGGGAGGGAAGAAAGAATATACTAAGCAAAAACAAAGAAACAAAATATTTAAATAATATTTTAAAAAATGTTGATACTTCTGTAATTTGCAATGATTTTCTCAAACCAGCCAGAATGAGGAGAAGCATTTGACAGTGTCTGGGCTCAAAGCCATGGACAGTATCCACTGCTTAGTGCTGTATAATTTACAAACTCCTCTTCTTTCAACAACTCCTCAGAAAATGAGATTGTTAAGTAAATATATAGCAGAAAAACAACTCAGGAGAACAGAGCAACTCCTTTATATCATTCAAAAGGTGGTGGCCTCTGTGAGAGAAAACCATTTGCTGCAGTCTGCCAGAGCTAGAAGAACATCAAACAAACCAAACAACATGAAAGCTATGAAAAAAATTTGCATGCCTTTTTGCACAGTAACCTCCTCTGCAGCAGTATGTGATACAGAGCTAGGTCCTTACATGCATCTGCCATCCAGGGACACAGATTTCATGTGACTCCCCTGGGCTCTGACAATATCACATTACAAAAGTGACAGTAGTTGAGAAACACGCTGCCGAAAGGTGTGTTCGTGTTGCTGAAGCTGCTCGCACTACTGGGCTACAACTTGCTGGTTATTTTGGGGATTTTATTCATCAGTCAGAAAAGAGCTCCCAAATCAGTGGTCCAAAACCTGGCTCTTGGGGGCGAGAGTGGTTGCATCCCACCATCCCCAGGGAATGAGTCTGGAGCAGAGCAATGGGACGAGCACGTTACCTTTGCCACAGCTGGGTCAGGAAACTTAAGAAATTGCTCCTTTATTAAACATATTAGAGACTCAGCCTTGTTTGCCTACTGATATCCTTGAAGGAAGGGAATACAAAGATGAGGGTGTGAATGCTATCTGCTATATCACCACTTTCAGGCTGCTAGGACAGTTTTATTTGCTTTATAGTAATTCATTGCCAACTTCACACATAAAAGTTAAACACGCTTCTTAAATGATAACACTCAAAAGACAGTTTTCAGAAGGACAAAAAAATACCCACCAGAACACAAATGTCTACTTAAAAGGGGTTAGGTGGAGGTCACAGAAAAGTGTTCCCAGGTTTGTTTCTCCTTCCCAGGTTTATTTCTCCTGGCTCTTCCAGTAAACGGGGTGACCTCGGCCACCCAAGGGACACAACAACCTGCAGAGCTTTGCCTTAGCAGAGCCTGGGGTGGGATAAGCACCCAAAAAAGATGCCCTGTGCAGGCTAGGACTATGCAGAAGCACATCTCCCTCTCCCTGTGGGGCAACTGCGGCCCCTGAGAGCTGTTCCTGTGCTCATCCCAACCTCCTTGTGCTCCTCCCAGCTCCCCACTTTGCCCCACACAAGCACGTGGTGAGAGCCTTAATGCCAGCAGGCTCCAGACCAGCCATTAAATGCTCTGTTTTCTCTAGTGGTGGCAAGAACAGCTTAAAAAAGCTTTGCTTAAATGGAGTTATGAAAATATCAGCCACTGATCCAGAAGTTCTCAACAATCCAGTGATGCAAGGTCACTCCTAATTGCCTCCATCTTTCCTATTCTCTCTCCAGAGAATAATTACCTCAAGAAACAAAGTCCTGGTTTATTTTACTAAGATCCAGAAATTCCCTGCTTTTATAACAACAAGCAACTCCCCTCTTCTTCCGCTTTGGACTAAGGAGAATATTACCACTGTCAGTTACATGCAGGGGAACTGTTAACCCTTAACACTCATTTGATGAGAAAAGAAACTGCAGAAATAATCGCCTTGTGTTTAGAATTACTCAATACTGTTAAAACAATGGTTCATTTTGCTTGTTTGTAAATTGGAAAAACAAGACCATGCTTCAAAAGCATTTATTCTGCACATTACCCAGAATAAAAACTCCCCTGAAATTGAAGTTACTGTCTTAGAGAGAGGGACAGCATTTCAAACTTCCCTTTTGATTTCGAAAAACCAAAAGCAAAAGGGATCATGTTAAAGCAGCCTAAACACTCAGGTTTAGACAGCAGAGCTATGCCACTCAATCACTATGCTGGGCTCATGAAGATTGGGTAGTAAGTGAAAAGTGGAATTTTAGAGTTGGTCCCACAGCCCAGAGCGACCCACTTAACAGTTCTCACTATTGTCATAGTATCATTATTACTACTATATTTCAGATCTACAGTGTGAACTATTCAACTAAACTTTTATAAAGTTTTTTAAACTTTTTTATCCTCTTTCTGGGGAGGTGCACAGCATCCTTAATCTTCCCTAGACTCTGGATCTTGAAGGCTTGATTTCACCAGTCTTTATTTAAAAGATGTGTTTTGGCCCCCCTTGGAAACTCCAGAAATGATCTTCTAGATTCAAACTCTACTCAGGTCTTGTGTAAATATTACAGACACAGCAGCTGGAAAGACACTCTCACTTATTTTATTAGGGGAATGGGCCCTGCCTCTCATCATGCTCCCTGTCCTTATCTTAACAACTCCCCAGTAAATTTAAAAATTGAGGAAAGTGCTTTAGTGACAGACTTAAAGACTGACTCCTCTGTCCTCAGAACAGATACAAATCAAGGTCATGACCCTGTGCTCTTCCAAAGGTGTTTAAAATTTGGTTTTCTCTTGCTTTCTCTAAATTCCATCTTCTCTCAGGGTAGTCTTCATTCAGTGCAGATGTGCTGCTGGAGTGAATGGGTCTGGCAGAGAGAGTTAGCAATATTTCATCCAAAGATAGGATCCAACATTTCCTGTGTAGATTGTAAATTATTTGTAGAAATTAAAGTCCACAGACTGTGCTATGTATAATGTGTATATCATGTATTTTGCCTGTACAACAAGGGAAGAATTAGCATTCTATATCTGTCTGTCTTTTTTGTGTATTTAGGTAAGTACCTCAGTAAGTGATTTTTACATCCCAAGGTCAGAAACATGGCAGTGGAAACAGAAAATTTGTAAACCATTGCACAGCACTCGTTGCACCCCAAAAGCTGTAGCTATTTCTTTGTGTTTAATCTTTTTACATCCATGTGTGCTTAAATAGGTAGCATATATTTCCCAACCTTTTTTGCCTGTAGCTGGAAGTGCTCTCCTTCATGCCTGTGGATTTCCCCATTTCCCTGTGGTGGATGAGCGAACCAGGCCCTGCTGTGGCAGCATCCTAACAGAGCTACCTGGGATTCCTTGGAGATGGCTTTAGGACCTTTTCCAGGCTCTGTCCTTCTGTTTTGCAGGCTCATTAGCTTTCATGGCTTGATTTCAGTGGTGTGTCTACATGACATTTATTTGCTTAATGAATTGAGGTTTTAATTCACTTATTTTGCTTTTAGCGACTGAGTGGATCCATGTTGTAAAGTTTTAAGACTTGCTCTTGAAACACTATCTTCTTGGCTAATAAACTGAGATGATGACAAGATCTGTAGTGAATATTCAAATAAATGTGATTACTTCATTTCATGTCAACAGAGGAGGTGAAAAGTGCAGCTCAACTGGCTGGGTAAGATTGGAAGGAGGGGCTGGGAAAAAGCAAGAGACAACAAAGAGATAGTTTGTAAGATTTAGTGGCTTTTTTCAGCAGGGGTGTTGAGAAGTCAGTGTTGCAGAGTTCAGCAGGGTCACACAAAGTGCAGAAACTTTCTTATATTCATTGAGAAAAGCTTGATACATGCTTCCAAAATTCAAACAATAGGGGAAAAGTAGATGGGCAGATGATGTGCTGGTTCTACCTAGTTTAAACAGGCTGAGGCTTGCACTGAATAGACATTATCCTTTTTATATCAGAAGGTAGAAAGTCCAGTGTCTTTCACAAACTATAACTGTGATAAGAGGGTCTTTCAGGAAATCATAAAACACCATTAGACCAGTGATGGTGTTTCCTGGCTTGAAGATTGACTAACCCAGAAGAACAGACTTATCTAAACGAATTTTTCAACCTTCATGTTTGTTAATAATAAAATAATAATTTCCAAATGCAGATTGGGCAGCACTTGGTCGGGATTATTTGCATGCAGGCAATCAGCTTTGCAGCAGACACTTGAATTTGCTCATCTGGCAAGGAGAATGCAGCCAGCTCCAGGAAGGTGATGTTCCTGGGAAAGGTGAGCCAGTGTTTGCGTTATCTGTAGATATGATAAAGTGATTTCCAACCAAAGCGGTGATGCTTAATGGGGAGCAATAAGATGTGGTTTACACAGATAAAACCCTTGCCTCAGATGGGAATGACAATGTAGGTCTGTTCCACTAACCTTTGCCTTGACTCCAGGGCGTCCTTGGGAGCGTCCCTATCACACTTCCATGTGCTGACTCCCTCTGGGTCATAATCTTGCTCAATACTTGGGGGAAAAAAGTATTCTCTGGAAGTAACAGTGTTTGTGGTGTTGCTACGTATGTGAGTGTCGTGGGTTGGGTTTGTAACTGGGCAGAAACACCAATTTAGTGTAGTGCTTTGGCCCAAAATACTCATTACCATCCCAACACGACTGAGATTTTTGTGAATAGCAATTTCCCTGATTGTTGAGAGAGATGGGTCACCTACTCTGCCAAACAACTGGGTTGTCACCACCCCATTGGTCCTTGTAAATCTGTTGGACATTGAGGTAGAAGTGGTTAAAGCACATTAGGCATTTTCTACCAACACAGGTGTCCTGTTCCAAACTCAGGCAGTAGAAATATTCTCAATGATATCAGAGCAGTACATCTAGCTGTGAGAAGAAAATTCATTATCAAAAAAGAGCATTATACCTCTAGAAAATAGCACAGCCAGTTCAACAGATCCATACTGATACTGGATAATTGCATGTTCTCCCTCAGTAATTTTGCTTGGACTGCTGTATCTTTTTGAGGTCTGTAATCCATGATGGAACTCCAGTTCTGTCTTGTTATTCTAAAAACGCTGGTCTGAAAATGCACATGATGGACCACATAAATTGTTTGTCTCTTATAAAAACTCAAAAGGTTTTCCAGTTTCATCTTTTGGGGTTTTAATCTTTTAAAAGCATATTCAGATTATATTCATTTGATTTTAGTGAGATTGGGCTCTGAAATAAATGGGCTGTGCACACACACTAACACATGTGGAATTCCTTTTTAGTAATCCTCAAAGAGGCTTTTGATTTTACTCCTGATTCATCCAAAAAAAAAAAAAAGTACAAAAAAAAGCACCAGTGGGCAAGTGAGATGTGCACAGGGATTTAGATGGCTCCAAGGTCACCACACATTTACATAGAAAACACATGGCTATGTGAAAACTCTCCACTTGGCTGTAAGATGGGTTCCTTGAGGTGTTTTCACAGAATCTGACTCTCAAACAGATAAAAATCCCATGAATCCAAGGCCAGTTGGAGAGGAATGGAATCTGAATTAATAAGGCAGCTCATCAGCAGCTTAACAATACCATCCCAGAGGCAAATCCCCAGCCCACAGCTCTGGGGACTGATCCCAGCAGAGTCAGCAGGGGTTGGGTGGCACCCAAAGGAAAATCCTCATCCACCCTCCAGCACTGTGGTCACCCCTGAGGATGAAAAAGAGGGAAAATGGGCTGTGGGGCAGCAACCACCAAATCACAGGGCAGGTCTCTGTCCCTGTCCAGGAGGAAGCCTTTAGCAAATGCAAAGGGCTGGAAGGTATGGGAGGAGCTGGAGGAGAGATTCCTGCTCCTGCACAAGTCTCAGTCTCACCTGGTGCCATGAGAGGGGCCCCAGGATGAGCATGAGGCTGGGGACAATCTAATCCCATGGCTCTGGGAAAGCAGGACATCTCCTGTGCCCCAGTGCAGAGCTGTGCCCTGCCCATGCTGCCGTTCACCCCTGAGAATAAGGGGAAAGCTCCAGCTATTGTCCAGGTCCTGAAAGTCTTTTATTAGAGAAGAATAAGCCTGAAATGCAACAGCTTTTTCGGTGAAGGGAGCTTCACGTGACTCATCCATCACAAGTTTATTATTGCTCCAGACCCTACTGCAGGTTTACAACCAGATGTTTTAGGGACCTTGCATTTTCCCCGTGAAATATTCCCCTCACCGTGTTTAGAGCTGACAGGCAGGTGGTTGTAAAGTCAACCATAACAGTCAGGGCTGGCAAGTTTTGCCTCAGCACGATAAAAAAGTCCGTTATTAGTATTTTGTGATTAATGATTGTATATTATAAACATACATTAATAAGTATAATATACTCTCAGTATTTTATTGCTGCTTTTATGATGTGACAGGCAAACCTATGAGAGCATATTTAATGCATTCACAGGCCCATATTGTGTGTGTAATTTACACAAACTGTAGAGATGGCTTAAAATGCATCTGAAAAGGACTCCAATGTAACCCAAATTTTTCCTTATGGTTGCATCTTCTATAAGAGGATTTTGCATTCTTCATAATCTTTCAATTTCTGCAATTTAGGGAAACTGAGGAAGGCAAAATTAGGAAAAAAGTTAGTGTTGGAAGTGTAGCCCTGTGAAAAACTCTCCAAAGTTTGAAAAGATTATTGCAGTCTAATGTAGGCAGGAAAGGGAAACAGTGTGAGGTATCAGAATTAGTGTCTTGACCCAAGAGTAGAACAAGCAGAATTAAAAATTGCTTCAAGTTCCTTAAAGTGCTCATTTTGCTGAGCTCAGACACAGATGCAGCATTTGGGAACCTGCACTCACTTGACTGGCCACCACCTGCAGACAAGGCTTAGGGAGATAAAGCAGCAAACAGGTACATTGCATCAACCAACCCTTCATATTAATTATCAACTTTCCTGGCTCTCAGTCAGGTCTGCAGGCAGTGCAGCAGCTCCTGCAGAAAGGAAGGTGCACTGATGATCTCTGGAGGATGTTGGCTGGTGCTGAGGCTCCTGCAGCCCCCGGGAGGAGGGTTCTGCACACCTTCTGCCTTCAAAGCACCTTTCTGAGCAAGGACCACCTCCCAGCCAGGTTCCTCCAACTATTTTGTCCAGCATTTACATTTCACTTTCAATTCTCCCAGTTGTTTCACATAAGAAAAAATTCACCCTCCTCAATAAATCAAAATACATCATCATCATGCATCAACGCACTGTTAAAAGGAAAATGTGTTTCAAACATCTGGATAGATGCATATGTGTCTGCAAATGGGGCACCCTGGGCAACTGCATTCATTAGCACCAATCTGCAGGGGCAAATTCCTGACTGCAGGAGCAGCAGAGACATCCACAGATAAATAGGCTTCTGGGTCAAATTCCCTGCAGAGATCTTTGTTTGCAGCTTATCTGTGTCATATTGGGGTTCCTCCTATTCAAAGATATGGGTGTAGTTAAGAAAGCAAGAAAACTTGAGGGCAAACTAAACAGAATAAAAAAAAGGAGCAGAGGGTGCCATGGAAGCCCTTACTCAGACTGGGGCTAAGTAATTAAGAGAGATTTTAACCTAGAGTGGTCTTTCCCGAGAATAAAGGTGATGTGAGCTCAGAGGCCACAACCTATATGCTACAGTATAATAGACAACGTGGTCTACTAATAATAAATGCTGACAAAGGCAACTTTTTTTTTTTTTTTTTTTTATATTAAGCATTCAGAGCTTTCCTGCCTTTTTAAAGTGTGTTTTTCAGTGAATGGAGTGGAACAGTTCACATCTGGATCCAGGATCCTGGATCCAGGATCTGGTGCTGCTGTGCAAGGTGTGCCCTTCATTCAGCAGTGCCCGTGCCAGCAGCAGCTCCCAAAATCAGCCCTAACATGAGTTCCACTAGAAATTTGGAGCATTCCAAATGATGAAAAAGGCATTTGTATAAACTGAAGGGATCTATGATACATTTGTCTTCAAAAGGAAGAATAGACCCCTTCTTGCATGGCATGTTCTCGCTAAGAACTTATATTTCAATCAATTTTTACATTATTAATTCAGCCAATCATGCAAAAACCCCAAGCACCCAATGCATTCTTTGATTACAGATGAAAAAACATATGTACAAGAGGCACATTTTTAGATGTAGCCTCCTTTAGTGGGATTTATTTCTCTAGCCAGCACGAGCTGACTTGGCCAGTGGTCTGACCCCGGCGGCTCTGGGTTACAGTCCCTGCAGGAGTCGGATACTTGGCTCTGCTAAAAAACATCACGTGGAAGAACTTGGTGGCAACTTCTGAAAACTTGAGCTCAAGGGACCTGCGCTATTGCCTGCAAAGGAGATGGGAGATAGGGTGGTTTTATCTTAAAACTGTTGTAAAATATGTTTATAATCACACAGGAGCAGCTCATTTGTTTCCAAAGGAGGTGATTATCCAGGTCAGTGGAGAATTTCAGTGTTCAGCTAGGAAGGATGAGCTTGCACAAACTATATCCAGCTTTGATACAAATACAAAAAAAGCTTTCGGGTTTTTCTTCTTTTCCTTTAAGAGGCAGGTAATTCCTCTCTACTCCGATCCACTTGGAATAACATGACTGGAGCAATTTTCTACTGAATTGATTGTATTTAACAGGACTGCCTTGTTAGTGGCTAGAGAAAATCCAAGTAAAAATTAAATAATAACTAGTACAGCTTGGATGCAAGAGTAAAATCTTTGGGATTGAGACCCTCTGGTGCTGCAGATTTGGCCACTTCCTTTGTACAACAGTGCTTCTATCTGTCACCCTCACAAGTGACAAAAGCCTGTGGATGAAGGTGTATCCTTGTGTTTCTTTCTGACACAATCAGTACATATTTATCACCCCAAAAGCAGCCTCCTTCTTCACCCAGTTCACCTCAGAGACATGTTGGCTTCAAAGCACAGATGGGTCATTAACATATGACTGTTGTTGGGCATAAATAACCCAAAAAATACCTAACACAGCTGGAGTCGAGCACATTCTGAAACACTGAAAACAAAAGAGGCAAACTTATCCACCCCATAACTTCTGCAGTCAATGGGGGCTGCTGAGCAGCACTGAGAATTGGGCTGCCTGCTCAGACATGGAAAAATAGAGTTTATAAACCTAACACCCTTAGGTAGCAAGCTTGAAACCGGTCATTTTAATCCCTCTACATTCTGTTTCTTTCACTGCTATACATTTAAATACTGCAAATGCTAATGACAACACTTTGATGGTGGGAAATAGAATATCTGTAAAGTGCCTTGGAAACATTAGCTGGAAGATGCTGTAAGAGAGCAAAGCGCTACCCTCATTTTCCAAAGAGAGAATTCCAAATTCCAGGCAATTTGCCCAGTCATGACACTTTAGGCAAAGTGCCACTGGAAAACATTTTGTGCCATCCCAAATCACTTTTCCTGGGGATGGTTTTAATACAGTGCCAGCCTTAAGTCCCCCCGAAATGAAGGCTTGCCCTGTTTCCTACATAATGTCTGTGATCCACCCAGCTGTCCTCCCTCATTTGAGCAGTCTGCTGTTCCCCTGTAGGTGACAATCAGCAGCCATCAGGGAGCAGCTGAAATTCCAGTGCAAACCCCCCCCCTGTTCCCAGCCAGGTGCAGGAACCCATCCTTCCACAAAACTCGACAGAAAGTCTTGTAATAACATTTCCTGAGTGCAACCTGGGGACCATATGGGGAGAACAGTGTGAAGTCATAGAGGTATTATTACCTCTGAAATGTGTGAAATATTGATAAGGGCCGTATTTCTTCATCACATAAAAAAAAGAAATCCCACCAAGAGGTACATCACTACTTAACTGGATAACCACATTCCAAGGTGCAAAGTGCAAAGCTCAAAAAACCCCACTGTTTTCTACACATTGTAGAGAGACACGTGTGTAACATCAGAGGTCAGTTTGTCATGGCTTAGAAGAAGCTCCATCAAACATACATTTTATTTCCTCAGCAGTTTGTTGACACTGACTATTTCTGTCTCAATTAAGTGACTGACCAGACGGTTTTCCCATATAGTTGGGCAGTGGATGGGAATGAACTCTGACCCATTTAAATTAAGTCTAATATTTATTGTTCCAGGCCAACAATGGTCTGGGGAAGCAGTGCCTTTGACCTGCTGGGTACGTACAACCATATACATAAAGGAACTATACAAAATAGAGCCTGGATTGTTTAAAAGATAAGCCTGTTCCTCTGGGGTTAGGGATTCATATCATGGAAGATTAAATCTTAGATAGATTTAATCTATAGACAGGAAAATAAGCTTAGTGAAGAATTTTATAAATTAGACTCAATAAGGGTAATTTTGAAGCCATATGTATTTTTTATCAGTTCTTCAATAGGGAAAATTAACTCGGCCTTGATCTCACCTTTATTTTATTATCCATCTCCTACTAAGAGCATTAGAAGAAAAGAATTGTTTCTTGCCTTTTTTTTTTTGTTAAACAGGCAATAAAATTGGCATTTTCATGCATGCATACTGGACCTGGTGCAGGTCTTTTCTTGCTGCTAAAACCCTCTTAATTACTGAATGCAAACAGGTAATGCTGGACACAAACAGCAGAATCCCAAGCCTGACACTGGTTTGAAAGGGCTTTTTTCTCCTCTTTGAACTGCACCAACATGCTGTGAGCCATAAGGCAAACTGCAGAGAACCCATAACATTACGTTAAATCTTTGCAACGCTGCATTTCTCATGGTCACAATAAGTTTGATGAGATTAGAAAATAAATCAGACTGTGATACCTGTGCACCATCAAAGAACACAA
The DNA here is from genome assembly GCF_041296385.1 of Aphelocoma coerulescens. NCBI lineage: Eukaryota > Metazoa > Chordata > Aves > Passeriformes > Corvidae > Aphelocoma > Aphelocoma coerulescens. The sequence goes on along the minus strand of NC_091023.1, from coordinate 23,076,215 downwards.
AATGGCTCCACTGTACATTGGTACTAAAAAATATCAAATAAATTCCACAGACCTAATTTTTTAATGTTTTCATAGTTGGCATTATATATGTATACACACGCAGACACATTTTTCACATATTTAACCAGTAATAACTTTTATCACCACAATTTTGCTATTGATTGCTTCTTTAACAGCAAAATGCATCACAAACAGAAATGAATGAAGCTGTCGGGAAGAAAGTTCTATAGTAGCTTTACTGTCAGTTCCCATCATAAATAACCATGACATCATATGAGTCTTATCTACGGGTTGCTCTTACTGATCAATGGCATCACTCTAGTAGTGTAAATAGCTTCTAATGTCCCATCTTCCACCTTCAAATAGATTCTGATTATTTATGATGGCTGTTAGGTTACAAGTCTGAGCTGCGGTTTGGATTTATTTTCTACTTACAGCTGCTGTGGATTTCAAGTTAGATAGGATTATTTTTTAGTTAAGATGATGAAATGGGATAGACCTGTCATGGAGCCTAGAAAAACCTTCATCTCATTTACTCTCTGTAGCGATTTGACTGTGAATCCAAAGACCTTAAAGGCTTTTCATTAAATAATTCAAAATGTTAAAACAGAGTGTGCTGGCTACTTTTGCCAGGTTCAGAGAAGACTAATCAATTTACTGTTAAAAAGAAGAGGAATAATATTTTTCCTTGTTACTAAACTACAAAGGAGTTTCATTATGTGCAGAACTGTGTAACACAGCCTTACAAAATTGTCACAAAAATATAACAGCCAACAGAAAAATCTGCTTGTCAGCTTTTCCCATGGTGATCATGAAAAAACTAATGATGTTTTACTCACTCACTCAACAAAAACTATTCACCTCCAGGCTAGTCGATATTTGGAAGGATGATATAATCTCTATATTTCTTATGATAATGAAAGTCATGTCTGCCTGAATACGGAGCTCCAGACATTTATTTTTTTTAATATCTATTGCATTCTCATACCCCAAAATGGATCTTATCATTGAGAACGGGGACACACAGAACAACAGCACATAGAGAAAAAAATGCACATAGGTTTCCACTTGCCACAACAGATTAGGGGGGTCAATGGCACGTTAACTAATTCATTATTTAAATTTCCAGAGTCAAGTTCCTCTCTTGCATTACATTTAGCAAGTGCACCAAGCTGAGGAGCATTCTTGAGAGAAGGGGTCATTTTTCCAAGCATCAACAATAATTAATAAATGGTTAGCGTTGTCCAGCTCATTTCTCTAAAGGAAGCACCCCAATGACACTGAGGGGAAAATCAATAAGGATAAAAATGCAGCTGTGATAAATATTCTGCTACCCTTATCCTTTGGTGACCTTCTGAGGGGCTTCAGATTTAAAGACTCATCCCACTACAGTCTTTTATTCCCCTCTTTACCATAATTCATCAGTTAATATGTAACTCTGAGCTGATTACAACTTATCTGCAAATGTCTTTTATGCAACAGCAGTGCACAGACCCCTCAGTGGAACAAACCAGGTGCATTTTTTTAGCTCCCATCATGGCAATTTAGCTGCGAATGATAAAAAAGTGATGGTATTCGGTGTGATAACTTGACAATGCAAAGATCTTTGGGTTTGGCCTGAAAGAATCCAAAACACGCTCCAATCTTTGTAGCTGGGTGAGAAGCACTTATTTTTCCATCCAGTATTTCCTCCTTAAGATTGTTCTGTCTGGTGAAGAGCTGTTGTGCTCAGAACAGCGCACACCTCCAATCACTGCCTTGCCTTGGTTAAAGAGTAACCACAGCACCAGAGGTCACCTGGAAATGGAAAGTCTTTAAAACACACCAGCAAAATCACTGTCTGGGCTGGAGACTTTCAAAAGACAGTTTAGTAATTACCAATAAAGCCCTGGTGGCACTTTTCCACTCTCCACTATTGTTTTGAGCTTACAGAAGTACGCGGCCATAGCGTCGTTTCCGCGCGTCCCCTCTCCCACCCGTGGCAGAATTTCCCCCTTTTTCTTTACCAAGAGGATAATCTGTTTCTTATGCCCTAGGTGAAGTTAAAACCTCAGCAGGGAGAAGGAGGGAATGGGGCTGCTGGGCGCTGACAATGGATGTTTTGTCACCGCCAGGAGCTGGTGGCCATCGGGAAGCGTGGACGAGTCCAGCCACTTGATGCCAGGGTGGATGATTTATTGCCGAAGTGTCTTCAGTGGCAATTGGACCCCTTCCCGCTGTCACTCACGCCTTGCAAAGATTTGGTCCTAAAGAAGAGGTTCCCCCCGGTCTAAAGAGATTACAATGCTTGTCATAAAGTGTCTTTTAGTGGAGGGAAATGGGTATGAAAATGGGTAAAGAAAGGAAACAATCGGAAGAGGAGAGAAGATGGATGTTCTGTAACCTTTTCTCAGAGACCCATTTCTCCTTCTTTTTCTCCTGTCTTTAGCAGGTTTTTGTTTTGGCTGATGACAATGCGTAATAGCCTGATAAATTGATTTTGTGAGTCCCCTTTCTCATCTCTTGAGAAGACACTAACTCGTTGGGACTTCAGAGGGCTCTCGGAGGCAGGAGACAACAATTAGTTTGTTGGGGATGTCAGAAAGGAGCTTCAAAGTTTTGCCAGGAAAAATCCTTTCTGACAGATCAGTGCTGACAACGTTGGCAGCTGCTAGGAAAAGTGGAGCTGGAAACTCCCTCTGACTCTCAGGAGCAGGGAAAAATTGCAGGACATTAACTCTGTACAGTGGGTCGGGCATTGGCCCTGTTGCTTTTCACTGAAGCATGCATGGCAATGACTAAAGCTTTCCACTGCATGAAAGAAGAGTAAGACACATTTAAAATAAAAAATTTCAAGGTTTTTGGTTGGGTTTTTTTTACAAAACTTTAATACATAATCTTTAAAAATTTCCACAAAATCAAGAAAGCACATCATAGCAAGATATGCTTCTGCAGATTTGAAATAGGCAGTCTTGACACTTGTTTTAAAACTCATCCCAGAAACACTAGTTTATGTTTTAAAAGTGAAGCATCAAAATGATCTTTTTTTTTTTTTTTTTTTTTTTTTTTTGATTCTTTAAAAGCCAAGAAAATCCTTCATGACTTTCTAAAAACACACATCAAAAGCAACTGCATCAAGGTATGTCTGTGTGCCTCCCAGTACAGGAAGCCCTGTAGAAGAGCTCTCCGTATAAAACCTCTTGAATTCAGCAATGTTGAATTTCTAAGCCTGGAAATAAAAATATCAGCCCCTTCCTTAAGGGAGAAGCACTGGTCAGGCTAGGGTTGCTGAAAAGAAGCCACTAGAACCAGTTTGTTGACAGATCACAGCCCCAAAGGGAAGCTGTGTTTCACAGGTTTTGGGGAGGAGGATCTGACACCGAAACCTGGCAAAGGCTTTGTGAACTTGCACAAAAGGAGCTGAGGACAATTAGTCTCTATTAAATTGATAGGGTCACGTTACACAATACAACTGCATTCCAGGAGAAGGGCATTGCACATGTTGATATGGGTTCTGGCACATCTGTTGGTTCCCTTACATATGTTATGAGACACAAACATTTATGTTTTCTTTCACCACAGTTAATAATATGGATTTTTGCTGTTAAGTGGAAGGTGCCTAATATTGTGCTTATTGGTAAATTTTCCCATAAATTTCTCTCTCCAGACTCCCCTGTGCTATAATTTTACTGGAGATCTCAGAGAAGCAGAAGTAGCCTTTATTTAAAAATTTCTAGGAAAGACAAACTCTCAATACCAACATACCCATGTGATAAATCAATAAAAAATTATTTTAAAAACTTTAGAAATCTTTTATCTTTATCATCCTATACCAAAAGTATATTTGATACAGGTTGGTACCTACTCATTGCTTCCTCTGTTTATTTCCTTGATAAACTGCAGTGAGCTTGGAATAAATCACATCCTGTCGGAATAGATCCTGCACAAAGAAAGCTTCCACTGAACAGAACTTATTTGAAGAGGAAGAGGAGGGATGAAGTGTATTGATAAGGAACTAAGCCAGACCTTTCAAACTCGGGGAGAAAAGGACACATTGTACATTCAGTAGTTACAGCCAATTTCATGAGAGTATAAATTGCTTTGCCGAAAATCTCTCCGGGTGCATTAATGCTGAGGTAAAGACGCAGCACTGGAGTAATAATTGCACAGTCATTTGCTGGCTTTTAAAATCACATCAGTCCGAATAATATAGCCCAGAGTTGTGCATCCTGCTAGAAGCAGCCTATTAATATCACACACAGCAAAGTTTCAACAGATCTTGACTAAAGCCCAGATTATTGGAAAGGTGAAACAAGTCTGGTGTGAGAGCTGCAGACAAAGTTAGGCCCAGTAGACATTTCTCAGTCCGTTGGCTGTTTCGAGCTGTTACTGGGAGGTGAAAGAGAATCAGGGTATGTGGGAAAAAATGCCCTTCAAGTGGGAGAGAAAATATGTTTTTTTCTTTCAAAGATACACTAGAACTCCATCAGGCTATTAATCAGATAGATAAAACTGGCACTTCAGTCCCTGCCGCTAACAGAACTCTGTGCAGTAACAAAACCTTCTCAACACACCAGGAGGCTCTTAAAATTCAAGCACTCTCAAACTTAGCAGCACCCCTGAGAGCCACAAATTGAGAGAAATTAATTCTGTGCCTCTGCACCCCTCATTACCAGGAGAGCTGAAGTAGGTCAAATGCAAGTTAATCTCTTAAATTCCACTTTTGTACACGGATGTTAAAGCAGCCATTACTTTTGTACTGGCAAATGTCTCCAGGCTAAAGTGCAGAACTTTAATAAACTATAACAGGTTGGTATTGAATATAATTCCAGGCAAATGCCTGAAACTTCTTTTTAAAACATTTTAGTGTTGTCCCCAGAAATGCCCACCTGTAACACGCATCACTGTAACAAGCATGTCTGAAGGGTTTAGCTGCACCTAAACAACTCTTTGTGATGAACACTTAAGTCTTTTGGAATTAGCAAATGTGTGTGAATGTTAAAACAACTTACTTTTTCATGTCAAACAGGAAACAACAATGCCAAACAGAATAGCATGCTAAAGATGATGCCATGAGAGAGGCAAACACGTTTTAAAGGAAACAAGCCCCTGCTGAATGATGCAATAACACCCTTCACACAGCAAATACTATGTCAAGAGATGTCTAGCACAACTTAAATGTTCCAGCCCTCATTTCAGTACACGTTATGCAAAGGTGGATCAGGTGTGGATCTATAAGTGAACAGACACCTTTGAAATCCAATCTGGACTCCTTATTGACAAAACCCACTAACACTGTATTTTGATGTTTTCTACTGGTGCATCAGTCCTCGGAGCCCAGCTTTTAAACTGCTTTCCTGAGGAATACCATTGTGGGTAGAAATACAAGAGGCTGGTGTTACTCCTGTTAAAACCACTGGCAAAACTGCCTTGCTCTGGAGACAAGGTCTCAGCCTGTGTAAATGCACCCACACAAGGTATCATGTTCATCTCAGAGAGTTACTCTAACAGAATTGTGATTTTTAGGTCATATACTTCATCAGACCTTGCACACAACTCCTGCTGATGCCAAAGGGAATTGCAAGCATGGGAAAATCACGTTAGATTTTCTGCAGTGGCTTCCCTTCTCCTCTTAATTCATCCATGGGTGATGTCCCTACCTACAGTAGCACTTCCACGAAAAACAATATATTCCTGTCCTAAGCATTCCAGATTTACAAAATAAACCTTGGAGAGAGTCATATATCTTCAGGTCAAAGCTCATACCTCAGTATGACCTGGCCATTGCACATTTTTCCCTGCTCCTAATGCATCTTTAGAAAACACCCTGTTTGTCAGATATTTCAGCTAATGATCTCCAGTGTCAGCCCAAGCTCAGTAGCCTTCTACAGATGGTGCAACACCTACAAAGAGAGTAGTTAACCAGCAAAACTTCTTTAATATATTTGAAGAAAAGAAGCAAGTCCAATGCCAACAAAACCAAACCAAACCAAAAAAGGAAACTACAAAAGAGGGTTTTCATATTGTGATAAGTATTGGTAGATTTTGAAATATGGTTTAATGACTACAATAATATAGTGCTGAAAATCTGCTTCTACATACAGCCTGCACATGCACAGGGAGTTGTAGATTTATTGCCACGATCGTGTGTTAGACAGTTGTGTTGATTTCTCCATATCTTTAGACGCCAGTAATAATGACAATTTTTGGAGGTAATAAAATTTCCCGTGTCTCTCGCATTAATGTGCTTCTATCACTAACTTCTTAGACACATTTGGAAACAATCAAGTTCTTATTTTAAGGAGTCTTAAGATAAGGTATCTGTGAGCTCTGCACTTGGGGTAATTGATCACATTTGTTTCCTGTACGAAGGTTTGACTCTTCTTTCCCTTAAACTTGGCATGTTTCTCATTACCCTATGCCTTGTTAGCCTGGTAGAAATGTTCTACCGTGGTGAGTGAAAACAGGACGATACTATTACAAACCACATCTAATCAGGGATGGCAGCCCTTCCCCATCTCCGGGATCTTGAGCACCCGGAATCCATTCCACAGAGCCCTCCAAGGGAAGCAGGTACGTGCTGTGCTCCTGGCCACGGGTACAGAAACACTTCTGGCCTCCAGGCTGGAGTCCTACAAGGTGGTTCTGCTTCAGGAAGGGACCACAAACTCCAGAAAAAGATAGGAAGTACACTCAAGTCTGTTTTTCCTTCTGATGATAAAAGTGTTAGCTTTAAATTCAGGAAGCGTCTTTGTCTTAGTTGTCAAATGCCACATGGTAGCATTTGTCTGCAAGGGGGGGTTTAATTTCACAATACAAGGTGTTTACTTAAAAACAGCCCTGTTATTCACACAGCATTAAAAAAAAAAAGCCATTAAATTTGCTCCCAGCAAAAGAAAAAATTCAGGTTTTTTCATGCTCTGTCTTTACATTGAGTTTATTATGTTGGAGTGGATCATGCTCTGCTTACGTTAAGGGAAAGTCATGGTGCTACATCCACTTTTACCAGCAGAGAATTTGTCCTCATTTATTTTGATTGAAAAACTGCTGTTATGTTACATTGTAAATGGACTGGTCCTGTTGCATGAAAAATGTGCAGTGCTGTATTTTTAATTTCCTCTTCTTTGCATTCCTTCTCCCCCTTTCATACCAACGGTCGGAACAAGAAAACTTAAGCATTTACCAGAAAGACAGAGAAGCAACTTTACCTCTAAACTCAAAGCCATGTTTGTACATGAACCAGCAGGGAGGATTTTAATCAGGCCTTGCTGGCTCCGAGAAATCACCTACGGACAGCACGAAACTGCTGCAGGAAGAGAGGCTGGGAGGAGGCAGGCTTTAGGGGCATTTCATTTGACTTGCTATAGACTTGTTTCTTGTAATATCTCATTTAAAGAGCCAGGGAGTTTTTACCTACTGAGAAAATAGCCTGTAACAGCCTTTAAAATTCTTGCAGCTGGCCAGGTTTGGTATTCCAAGGTAAAAGTCTCTTGCCACTAAGGGATCTAAAAATGCTTTCACTAAGTGTTCTTATATTCAAAAACTAATGCTGAAGTTATTATTAGCAACACTATCTTCATCTCACTGAAGTTAATATTCAGAGTTGGCTACCACTGAAATATTTCAGTTTAGCAGAAAGCAAAGACTTTATTAGGGAAATGTTAAACCCAGTGACGGATCATTACCGAGTTTAATTGATGGTAAAAAAAATAAAACTACTAAGTGGAAAAGAAAATCCTGTACTCGTAGTGAAAATAGATCTCACCAAGAAATGAAACATTTCTGGCTGTTTCTTCTTTGAATTCCTCTCTTTTCCAAATATGCTTTTCATGCTGTATCTCTGCAGTTCACTGTAATCTACCTAATTTGTTCCCATGCTCTTTCTGGGCTGTCTTTCCTCTCTGACCATCTTGAGAACTTCACACATTGTCAACCTATCATAGGTGAAAGCTTTTGAAGATCTACTACTTTTCTCCAAGCCTAATAAGGTCAGCGACCTTTCAAGCTCTACTATTTCCTTTTCTATCATTAGCCTGATACGGGCATCAGCTACCTCTCAATTTTCTTCATCTCTTCAATGCCTCACTTCTTCCTTTGGACACTGTCTAATTAGGAACTTAATTTCCTCTTCCCTGATGGAGTTTTTGATAATAGAGAGATCCTATTCACCCTTGAATCACAGAGCAGCACTATGATTTCCTGCTCAGGGGTGTCTTCAGGTATGTTAATTAATTTTCACGGTGGCGGCTCTGCCACAAAACCACAATAGATCAACATCTCCTGTAGGAAATCCACCGGTGGGGAACAGTCCTGCCCAAACTCAGTCAGGCTGAGTTAGGAGTGAAGGAGGACTGCAGCCATGGAAGTAGCCAAGGATGAGGCTTTGATGCCCTGCAGAGCTCATTTTGCATTTCTGAGTCAGCACTGCTTCTCTGTAGGAAAAGCACCAGCTTTTGGGAGACTTTTTCACCTCCCCGTTCCGCAAACCTGCTGTGCTCCAGGAGAGGACCTGCTCCTGCCCCAGGGCCATGTGCCACAGCCATGACCTGCCCACTTTTCCCCCCGCACAAACCACAGAGAACCTCAGTCACACAGAGGAGAAAAAGGGTCTGGGAGGAACCCAATTTTTTTTTTCAGAACTGAGATTTTTTTTAAGTAATTCCAAGAAGTGCCCATTTTTTATTTTTTGGATGAACAATTATGGGCAAGGGAAATGCATTCTGTGGGAAAATCTTCATGCTAATTTAAAAGCAAAATGCTGTCCAAATAAACAGCTTTTCACCTCTTGCTGAACTATTAAGGAAATTTATGATTTGTTCAGTTTTCTTTAGCACTTTTACTGCATTTTTCTTTCCGCAGAGTCACTGGTTGCTCTGCCATGAGCCGTACCCTTCCTCCACAGCCAGGGGATGTGCCCCGGCTGCTCTGCCATCCTTAAGACACTGAGAAATTTTTGGTAGGAGACCTATAACTCATCTATGTACATCTCTGTTGGCTTGCATAGCAACTGCTGGGAGCAGAGCTGTGCTGGAGTTGCTGGCCTTGCTTCAGGAAGATATTTGGCAGCATCTAGCATGTCTGTCTGGGAAATTTGGGCAGTTTCTGATCAGTACTTGATGGAAGAGGTGCCAAGGCTGTCCTAGAGATGCAGAACTGGCAGAAACAAGGACAGATGCTCCCGCACCCCCACCCTGGGACAAGGTGGCAAGAAACAGGAGATTCACTGGGAATTCCCTCTCCTTTTCCCCATCAGTGTCTCTTTTCTCAGGCTTTTTTTGTGGTTGGCAGTAAACACAAATACATCTATTAAAAAAAACCAAAACCAAACCAGCAAAGCCTGTAGCCTGCTTGTCGTGTGTCAGGGACAGTTCTGAGGCCAAACTGCGTGATATTGGGGCAGAAGACAAACGTGAGGTTTCCATTCCCCTTGCACTGATCCTCTCTTGGTCATTCCCAATCTGTTCTCTGACATAACCCAACATAAGACACGAAGTCTCCAGCAGAAAGCATCACCTCCTGCTGTTAGCACAGCCCCTCCACACTGGGAGGACAGGGCTGCCATGGGGATCAGGCACTGAAGTGGGACTGGGGCACCCAGGGTCCCTGCCTCGCTTGCCTGAGGATTCCCTGGGCTCCTCAGGGCTGGGCAGAATCCCTCACAATCCACATGCCTGCATGCCTGGCAAAAAGCTTGCTCAAAACCACCACTGGCAGCTGCAGAGGGGATTTGTCATTTCAATATTTTCCTGGTTTTAGTTAGCCTTTTGAAAGCCTCAAAAATTTAAAGGTGAGGCTTCCCCAAAGCCTCTCGCCAGCACAAAAGCATTCCTTTCCCTCTTGCACACCTGTATCTCAAAATGACCACATACCTTCACAAATTTATATTGGATCTACAAAGTTTTTTATCAATCTTTTTTCCTCTGAACTAAAGCATTCCCTTCCCCAGTGTCAAAACAGAAAAAACTTTGAGACCGAGTGGTGGATCTAGAGAGGGTTTGTGCCCCTGCATGCCGCTGCTTGTGCATTTTCCCTTCCTTTCTTAAGCCAGGGTTTGAGATTTGAGTTATTCCACAAACAAGACCCAAGAGAGACACAATTAGACTCCCCTGGAGACTGACCCCTTATAGTGCCCACCTGTAGCCGGACCCAGATAGCATCCCAGTGCAATGAATTAGCACTCTAAGCTGATTAGAGCAGCTCTGCACAACTCTATTTTATTGACACAATGAAGAGAGGACAGAAAAGGGCCTGAAATGAGAAAATCATTTCCATGCTGACTGAATTAAAAGAACAAAAGAGCTCCTTGCAGTTGCAGCATTCAATTTGTCGGAAAAAAAGGAAGCCACTTAATGGATCACAATAGATCTGAGCAGACAGATGAAATTTAAAACTTCGGCATGAGTGCGATTACCAGCTAAACATATTCTCAATCATTTCCTCCATATGCATAATTTAGTTGGATTGTTTACTTCGAGGGTTTGTTGGGTTTTTTTTTTCAAAAGCACTATGTGAGATGTTATCTCCTAAGTGTCTTTGCATCCCGTTTTTCCCAGTCCGGAAGGTTGTTGTGTTGGCTGGTAATACATTTTGTTGTAATACAAATTGCACTAAATTGTGGCTGCCTACGTTTCCCTTTCTCCCCTGCCTCTAGAAGTAAATTAATATTTTTGCTGTATGGAAACAAATAATGTAAGATCATCTTATTCCGAAGCAGACCTAAATTGATTATAAATCACACGCATTATTCTGCTCTGCTTCCAGGAGAACAAACGTACTGCAACTCCTATTCTAGCAAAATATATTAGTTTGTGCCACTATAAACAGCCTTCTCATTAAATTTAGGCTTAAGTTAACAGTAATAAGACAAGAATAGAGACTATTAAGGGGTTTCTCTGAGTGATATATATATAATTACTTACAAAAGAGATATACAATTTACTTTAGCGTTTTCAAATCAAAATCTACTCGCCTGTATGAGGAAATATACCTTTAAAATAAAGCTGTGAAATAAATTGAAAACATCAGTATTTTAGGCTCCCTGTCCTCTAATTATGTAAAAGCTTGAATCTGAGTCAGTCTTAATTCAACAGTGAAAATCAGTTGCATGTGTAAAAATATTTGACTTTCCCAGATTATATTTTCTACATAATGAAGTATTAAAAGAAGAAAACAGCGAGCACATCGCTTCCCTGCACATTCCTTGAAAGTTAAATATTTTGGATTATGGAGAACGGAGCCCCTTTTTTTCTACACAAAATTTTAAAAGCTTATATCTTGTTACAATATTTACAAATCAAATATCTCTTGAAGACCCAAAATTCAAAACAAAAGTCATTTTCTGAGCCTCATTATGACTTCAGAGCATCTGAATTCAGATCATTTGCATTGATTTGCCCTGACATATATTTTTATTTTTGGAGCATGTTTTAATCAGTTCACTTGACATCCTTTTTACTATTCAGTTTGCAATTTTACCAGCTTGTTTGCGTCTAATTTTGAGGTTAAAAAAAAAACAGTAAAGGAATTATAATTGCTTATAACTCCCCCGTTTTGAAGCTGATACCCTGCTAAAGAGAAAACCAAGCTGAGCACGGGTAAGGTTTACTTCTGCTGGCTGCTATTACTGATTTGACTAAGCATTTCACAGGGGTAAATACCCAAATCATTCGGGGAATGACTGACACAGTATGACATGTGGTTAACAGCCTTACCCTGCGCTTTGCCTTCACAAATCTCACTGATGCCAATGTAACCTTCCAAATACTTCAGATAATCATTTTCCCCCTACTCTTAAAAAACTTTTACAGCCATGTCTGAACCATTCAAAGGATTCCCGACTGGAAAGATTACTGTAACCATTTCTTTTTTCATCCTTTTTTTTTTAACCTCCCAACCGATTGAGCTAACAGTTTTATATGTATATACATAAAAAAAAAAATAATAATAAAAAAAAAGGCCATGTATAAAGCTTTGGGATATTTTAGCAAACTCAACGTAGTGTAACTTTGCTGACAGCTTGTCACATTTCACTGACTGTCTGTCTGGGATCCTGCGATAACATCTGCATTCACTCAGGGCGAGAGCTTACCCTAAGACAAAAAAGTGGGTCCTGCCACATAATGCTCCATCATTCTGTCAGTTCTGACATGGCATCTGAATTTTTTTGAATCACTAAACACTTTTGGGACTCTGGTCCTTATTATCTTTCCTTAGTTTCTATACTCGCTCGGCAATGCTGAAAAATGTAAAATGTGCAAACAAGGTAGTGGACGGCTCGGGCTTTTTGTCGTCTAATCCTCAGCCCCTCATTCATGCTCACTGTTAATCTCTTAAGACATTATAAAACTGTTAGACAAAGAAATGTGAATACCTCTGCTTCTCAGCAGAATGGGAGGAAACCAAGGAAAATCTGGATCATGCTAAGCTTTTCTTTTCACCACAAAAATGGTAACTTAAACCTGTTGCATCAAATTATTTATAATTCCCAACACTAAGACCGTTTTTTTTTCTTCTTCAACATTACAGAGCAAGCCTAGCAATATCACAGGAGGAGGAACAGTACTATTGAGCCTTTCCAAACACATCAAATGTATAAGTTACATATAAAAAATTCTACAAAGCCCATCAAAATACGGGCAAATTGGGTTTTAATCCCTCTGCCGCTTTGTGTTCAGCATGGCACAGGGCTCATGGTGCTGTCAGGGCTGCTGGAGACCATTTGGGGAATTTCTGTGCTGCAGAAGGACCAGGGGCTCGGTGATGTTGGATTTGATTGTGGGGATGTTGGGTGGGATGGGGCACGGGAGCCTCCAGGCTGGCTGAAGCTTTCCTGGCTGGACAGGACCAGGGCCCCATTTCACATTAATCCAGCTCTGTTTGGAGCCATCTGCTATTTCAGGTCATCATTTCACTCCTCCTGACTCCCACTGCTGCAGGGGCATTAGCATGGGGACAAAAGCTGCTCAAGCACCTATTCTAAACCCATTCAAGCTCAAACCCACTAAAAATCACACCCAAAATGATACTGTTGCAATCAGCTAAATTTTATTCAGGAATGCTGGGGCTGAAAACCAGAATTTTCATTTTCTACTTCTGCATTGTTGTCATGGGTGGTGGGATCAGATAGTCCAGTCTTAAAAATGCCAGAGAAGCACAAAAGTATTTGAATGAAAATGCCAAACAAGTCACTCTCCCTGAGCTAAATACCTACCACGAGGGTTTCTTTACACACAGAAACTTCTGTTAAAGCCATAATCTTCTAATAATTATTTAAACTATTGTGAAATCTGCCTAAAACATGTTTTATTCATCTCTGTTTGCATTAGTGTGAGGGAAAATGGCTTTAATGAGGGAAGTTGAGATGTTGCCTTTTTTGCAACAATGCCAGCCATCGAATTGGTGAGGTGACTTGAGAAAATCAGCTTCCAAAAGGGAATAGCAAGGGTCCATACTGGTAGGGATTGAGCTGCTTTGCCAAGAGTGGAACCGGTGATATTTCAAGCAGAGGGAAGAGTTTGTGGGAAGGAATGAGCAGACTGTGTCCACAGCAAAAGGAAAGTCCCAATACTAAAAGAACTGAGGAACACCGAGATTTTTGACATGAGGAGAGCTGAGAAAGGAAAAGATGTGGTAGAAAACTAAAATATATGCAGACACTAAAAGGCAGATGGAGCCTGGTCAGCAAACCATGTGCACAGCCAGTGCTGGATGCCATTATGGCACTGCCCTGCTGAAATATAAACTGAGGAAGATGAGGGCCAGATATAAAGGGCAGAGAGAGATGGGACTCGCAAAAAAATGGAAGAAGCCAGGAAGAAGGAAGTTTTACACAAGGTTGAGCAGGGATTCCAGCTGACTCCAAGGTTTTGGAACAACGTGGAGAACCAGTTATGAGAGGAGGAGAACAGGGATGAAGGAAGTAAAGAGAAGTGCACAGCCCAGGGTCAGCAGGTAGACAAAAATGCAATTTGAGACCAGAGATCTACAAACAAATAATATAAAAGGCCTCTTCACATCGTCTGAACTAGGGGGGAAATGGTAAAATACTGGTCTCTGTGCAAGAGAGGAGGTGTGTCTCAAAGGCAAGGCACCAAACACATCATTGCCCACCCCAGCCATCGACAGCATTTTACTCTGCAGGCACAGAGGGTTTGGTGGGGTCATTTCTGGGTTTAGCACTAAAGGAAGACAGAAAAATAGTTTTCTCTCCTTGTTGCTAACTGCTCATTTGGCTGCCTACACATGTAGATATTCCAAACACGTGGGTGCCAAGTTAAGACTGGAAAGAAAAATCACTTTTTCTATGTCTGCAAGCAAATTTTGCCTTATCTGAAGGTTAACACTATATCAGTACTTATAATTCACCTTTACAGGATATTTTCTGTAAATGCAGTGATGCTAAATCTTTCCCATCCCCAAACTTCCATTTTCCCCTCCAGGAGAGTTTCACTTTTTTTTTCACAAAATCAACATTACTACCATGGTCTTGAAATACTGTGACCACAAATCTCTTAAAAAAACCATTAATATTCAGATTTATTTTTTAGTGAAACACCCGTGTAGCAAATAGCTACACTTCTGGAAAGCCCATCAGCCACATGAGGCCTTTTCAAGAAGATAGGAGGGTTCTTTTGGAAATCCTGAGCAGCTCCACGCCCAGCCCACTCTCTGTGTGTTGCCAATACACTTCATCAAGTTAAGACTAAGAACAACACTTTGGGAAACCCACTATACACCAGAGCCCCTTACACCATAGGCTTCACCTGATGAAATGTTATGCTTTTTGTGGGCTCTTTTACATCTTTCCACACTAAACACGAGGTCTGTGCTTTAAAAGGAAGGGCCACTTAACATTTGTACTTCTTTCCTGAACTAATGAGTATTGTATGTGCCAAAGTTTGTGCGATCTCATAAAGTCAGGCAGGATTATGACAACCTCTGTCCTCACTCCTGTGTGTGCCACCTACCATTCAGCCAGGAAACATGAGGGCTGTCACAACAATAAAGCTCCATATTAATACCCTCTGGGGTAGAAATACTCTATTAGCCAATTACTGGGGTTTTTTGCTTCCAAATAAGTATACTTCTGTATGTGTCTGACAAACATATCCTGAGCTGCAGGTTCTAGCAAACAAAATTTGGGCTTCTCTTTGGTTTTTCAAATTTTGTGATGTCTTTATTAGAGCAAGCACCCAGACTGCAATGCTATTGTTAAACATCAAACCTCAATGCTGTGTCCTCTGAAGTGCATGTGTTCAGCTGGGTTAATAAGCATCTTGCCATACCCCAAAACCTGTGTTCATTTGCTTCTGTTTAATGAGGACCATCTTCTCCTGCCCACATGTATGCTCGTCTCTCCAGTGCTTGTTGAGCCATCAAGACACACCTTTGTTTCATTTAGTATGCAATTTTCACCTCTGACCCAAGAAACTAGTCTTAGGCTTCCTGAACTTTATTGCCTGTTAATAGACTGCTGGCTCTCTTTTCAGCAGTCATAGAAATGGTGGAGAGACATTTAATTGAAAAGAGGGACAAAGCTAGAGCCTGAAAGGCAAAGTCAGTAGGGTTTTAAACAAAAAAAAAAAAATCCAGCAATAATATGTTTGAGGAGGTTTGGATATTCTTTACAAGTTCGTGGCTCTTTACACAAATAAGAAAGACATCATTGATTTAATTATCTTCCCAGGGAACAATGGTGTAATACTCTGAATGGTGCTAAATGATTGATCTGGTAATTCATCTTCTGCTAACAGCTATCTATGCATTTTGTTTCTCTCCAGTCCTCAGCCCAATGACATTAGCAGCAATGTCACGGAGCAGTGCTGGGCTTTCATAAAACACCCACAGATGCTCTTTCCTGCCAGTGTTTAGGGACACATGGTTATAATTTTGTCTGTATTTCTTTGTTGTAGATTACTTTTAACTACATCTGTTCAATTAAAACAGAAAAAAGAAAGACACAGCTAGAGCCCATCAGCTTTATATCAGAAGAAGCCTTTTAATGAAATAGAGAAATTTAATTTTGTAAGTGTTCTGATGAGTGCGAGATGCCTTTATGTTTTTTCAGAAGTTCTGTTTGGTGAATAGTTAGGAAAGGACATTATTACAGCATAAGGATATTATTGTACACAGAAAGGCATTATTAAAAGTGATTTATTGTTCCATGTTAGGAAACTTATAGGAAAAGTCTGATAATATATTAAACTTGTTTATTATGGACTTCATATAATTTTTGAATAATGCCGCTTTTTCTTTTGACAAGAGCAATAAACTCTGCTGATACAGACATACGCTGATTATCCCAAGTCAACTGTGTTGCTTAAAGAAACATGCCCAAACAATCAGCTTCTGACAGCTGCATCTCTTGTTATTTACAATAGCCATCACAGTAATAACTCACCATTTCTATATTAATAAGGCAGTGAAATTTATTATGATGGTATTGAAAAGTTATTAAGTACTGCATCCCAAGTGACAAAGTACCACAGCACTGTCACTATCCAAAAGCAGTTGCCCATCCATCACAAAGCTTTCCAGATGGTCCTGCATCTTTATCGCTCCCAGGTTGGTGACATCACCTGTTCACCCTCTCAAAATTGATGATGAAAGCAAACAGATCTATCTTACTTACATTTACCAAATCAATTTAATTTTACAGGCCGTGGCTTAGTGACATATTGACTGTTTTCCTTAATGGCATCTACTGTACTTAATGCAAAGAACTCATCTTTGAATCCTGGCTTGCATAATGTGGCATTTCATAATAAATTTTTTATAACATATTTATTTAATGGGAAAAAATACGATTGTTTGTCAGTTCTATTAGATGCAATTATTATTCTCTTCAGTTTAATATTTTTTATTTTTCTTTCTGATGTTGTCTTTCTTAATGGCTAAATTCAATTTACCAGCTTTGTCTTCTAAAAGGAAGTCTGGCATATCTCATTTATTTTTCTTTGTAATTTGATAATCTCAAATCTAGTCCAGTGGCAGCTTTTGTCTCTATTAATTTAATGCTCTTACCTGCTTGGACAGAATGTTACTGAACTCAAAACTTACCTTGGTGGTGTATAAATAAATAAAAATCTTTTTGTTCTGAAGAGAACTACAAATTCCTGAAACATCCTCTTGGTTCTGCTCTGAAGAAGGTAACAAAATTTCCTTCTCCCCTTCCTACTTCTGAGTCCACTTGACCCTTATGGTTTCACTCTGCTTCCCTCAGGAGTTAATGCTCCTCCTGATTAAATTAAAACCTCAGTGGCTTTGTGGGCAATACACACACAGACCTACAGAGAGGTTTCTGTGGCTTTAGACCATGCCATGGAATGTGCAATTTCCTGCCCTCAAGGTCAAGGACATGGTGGAGCATCCACTGTGGGTGGAGAAATAGTCAATTCTACACAAACCATTCCAGGTTTCATTGAGACAAAAGCTTTTGTGAGATTTTACAGCTGTGCCATGACAACAGCTGCTCAGCCTCCTGCACTGGCTAAAAACCTCCTCCTGATGCTGTTGCCACCTTTATCTTGGGTTGGCTCAGAGACTCACCAGTCCCATGAGCACAGCCACAGTGCCAGAGCTGGCTCAGGACAGGGGTGAGTGGCACCTCCCTTCCAGCACCCACTGCAGCCCCTCAGCTCCCTTGTGTGATATTGATCTGAAGGTTTTCTGAGAGCAGCTTCCCTGGCCAGCCCAGGAGGGAGCTTTGAAGATCTTGTGCCCCCCTTCCAGTGTGCAGCAGCTTTGCCTGACCAAGAGAAGGCTGTGGTCTTTGTCCAAAAGAACAAAGCATCACATCCCACCAACCTCATGCAAGACTCTGCTTAATCACATTAATCAAAGAATTAGAGGAATTGAAGAGTGGAAGTAGGGAATAGTAATGAAAGACAACATAGACCAACACTGAATGATCCCTCTTGTCCTCACCCTCTTCCATCCACACGAAACAACCCAAAGGACCAACAGATCCCCTTTTCTGTCAATGCATTTAATTTAAACGGAATGACAAGTCCACCTGCTCATATCTTGCTATTCAAGGACCTAATATTTGCTCATTTGCAATTATAAACCCTGTGTTCTCCAGGCAGGCAGAAAGCTGGTGATAAGCCCAGGGAGCTGGCTGGGGTAGGGTGCTGACACCCACTCTGAAGGCAATGCTCTGCTCATGAAGCAGCATCTGCCTGCGTTGCCACAGGTCTCCTATTGCTGCAGCAGTGTCTGACTCGGGCACAGCCCCACCACAAGACCCAGATGCAAACAACAGAAGAATTCAGACTGGTAACCCTTGCAGCAATGTCCTTTTTGTACACAGCTCTGGAGGGGCCATCTCAAGCACCCTCATGCACACTCACCCCGGGCAAGACATTCAGCATGAACTGCATCCCGTGTGCTCCGAACACTGTGTCCCTTACAGAGAGCTTAACACGGCAGCTAAGCACGTGCTTAACTCAAACACCTGGGTAATCCTGTTGATGATAAGCTTGTGCCTAAGTGCTTTATTGGATCTCAGCCAGAGTGCTCTATGCCTTGCAAAGCTGAGCTCCAAATGGGATAAAGCATCACCTATGTGCTGAAGACAAGGTAAGGATGTCACCCCCACCTGCAGCTGCCAGGAGTGGATGATCGGTTGATCTGGGGGAGAACACGCTCTCTGCAAGACTAGGTCGGTCTTGTATTGATCAAAAAGCAGCCCCACCTCCCACTATAAAACAAATCATTCCTTTTTAATTCCAAATAACAGAATAACCCACATCCTTGTTTCTGCTTTTGCTTCAATATTAATTTTGCAAAAATCCCTGGAGTCTCTATACTGCTGAAATCCATATGCAGGGAGAAAATATAGGCAAGGAATCTGTATTATACTTCCCTGCTTTCCAACCACCTGGCTGAGTGTGGTGCTGTTTTGCACGTTAATGCTGTTTAAAACATTTCAAGAAAAAGCCAAGATTTGGTCTGTAAAAGTCACAGACCAGTGGCAGTGTGAAAGTGTCAGACAACAGCAGAAAATCAAGAGGTTTTTTATTTAACACTAGGGCACACTCCATATCCCAAAGAATAATATTCACAAGTGATGAAGTCTTTGTTCCTTCTATTTTTCCTTTCTCAAAAAAAACCCATTATCTGCTGCTGTCTCCCAGAGTGATTTTCCTGACTACGAGGGAGTTATTTCCCTCAACACTGTCACTGTTTATTAAGAGTAGCTTAACTCAAGTTTTAAGATGTGTGAATTCCACGTGAAGTTATTTAGAAAACAAGACTTTTTGTCCTGTTTTTATTAAAAACAAAACAAACAACAACAAAAAAAATTCTGCTTTCAACATTCTGGCATAGATTTTTCCAAAGGAGGACCCAAAAACAGGGGCTAACATCTGTACATAGGAATTGGTCAGTAACTCCCACTGATTGCAGTAGAAGTTTTGGGATGCTAAGAAAACCAAGCTATTGGTTTAGGTGCTACAACCCAGATTTGGGAGCATATATATTAGATTTCGTCTCTAAAAGCCTATACTTTTTTTTAAAGGTATTATTTAATTTTCATAGCAATATACGGTACACCTAGATCCCAGAATCTCAAATAAATTTAATTTTTTAAAGTGCCAAAAGACAGGAAAAGAGTGCAGCATTAAAGCTTCAAACTGCAGCTATTCCAGTCCCTACAAACTAGTGGGAAACTTGCACTCCAGAACAATTTTTAGGAAGCTTTGCAGTTTTCTCCAAGGACTCACATGAAAAATGTTAGAGGAGACATAAATAAAGAGCCAAATGGCCTCCTAATTTCCATTTAGAAGTAATAGCATCAGCTCAAGCATACTCTACCAAATATGAGTTGTTTTTCAGCCTCACTGGCATGACAGGAAAATATACTCTGCTCTATAAACAGATTATATGCTGCTTTATAAAGCTCTAAAATATTTTTTACTTCTGTGACAGGTTTGATTTATTGGAGTTTATTGCTCCTGGTTTTGCCCTCCTAGTAAAGAAATAAAAGTTTAGGATCAAAAGAGCTGTGAAGAATTTGTTCTTATGAATGAGACTTTGAGTTTGCTAGAGCAGCAAGAGACCTGAATTTGGATATTGGCCGACTCCTGGTCGAAGGTAGGTGCGTGTGCTTTGGCGACCTACTCAAAGGCTTGCTTTGAAATACTCTCCCAGTTGTTTTTCATAGCAGGGCATGAACCACGATGAAATCACTAAATTTGTGTTCCCTTGCTTTTGTTTGAAAAAAAATTACTGCCATCCCTTAAAAGCTTGTTTTCTTTGTTGATTAAGCAGCAGTCAATTTTCCCTTTTCCAACAAGCGCCGAGCAGCAGCCTCCCGACCCCCTCGGATATTCGGGCTGCCGGCAAATACTAAAACCCCAGTGACAAACTGCAAAAAAGCTCGACCTTTCCCCTTGTCCGGTGACCCCCTGTTCGATTTGTACTTTAGCTAACCAATACCTGATTAGATAATGCTCAGCTCTAGCCCCACAAAATGAGATAAAATTCAAATTTATGGCTTTTCATTTAAACTGATCTACAGCACTCTAATCATGACCCAAGCACGACTATATCACAACAAATTCTCTTTGTCCCAGAGTGTATTTTATGGTTGAACTGTATAAATAGACACAATAGACATTGTTTTCCTGGACTTGCTCTGACAGAACTCTGTATTGATCCCATAGGGAGTCTTGCTATAGGGGAACTTTGGAACAGGCTCCATGAAATTCCTCGGTCTCCTGCAGAAAATTTTTCTTTATCATCTACTGCCTGGCTGCAGAATTTAACAGCAGCAGTTCCTCCAGCTTCCACTTCTCTCCCAGTTGCCACAGGCTAATCCCAGTATCAACTCAGATGGATGTCACAAAAACTGGAAGTCAGAAGTGTCCCACAGCTCTAAATACCCAAAACTATGATAACCCTTTGCAAGGGAATAAAAATGTCCTTTCCAAAAATGTAGTTACAGTCCAAATTTGTGTTAACTGTAAACTCTTCTCTCCAATGTGAATGTAGGGTTTGGGGTTAAAATCTTCTAGTGTAAGACTTTAGACTACCTAGCAATCCTAAACAATTGCAAAAAAGGAGCAAATGTTTTGTGACAGAATGGATAATATATGCAGTATCAGAAAAAGGCTGAGGAAGTTGTTCATCTTTCCTACCAAAACTATTTCAATGTTTATGTTTTCCTCAAAAAAAAAAAAATCCTCCTTAATCATCTTTGAAAGCCAAACACCATTGGACATTCAGCGTTCTACCTTAAACTCAGATAAAATGAAAATATTTATTTTTACAATAACTTGATCATTCTCTCTGCAGCCACAGGGGAATCTACTCAAGAGATAAGTACACAAATAGTAGCAATGGTGCAACCCTGCTATACATTTTTTGGAGAACTACACACAAGAGGTGAAGAAATGGGTGAGCCTGGACATAGCAAAACACTTTCTTTGGTCTGTGGGACCAGGAGCAGCATGAGCAGGTTGGGACATCCCTCCTTCTGAAGCCACCAGACACAGCTGAACTCCATAGTACCATGAATTATTCTAGGAATTACAGGTAATCAAACATAAGAGATTACTGTGCCACATTTCACATCAATGCAATTCGCTCATCAAACAAGTATCATTATGGAAAGATTTTAAAACCTCTCATACTACAAGATCACCTAAAACCTGCACCCAGCACCACACAGAAACTTTGGTTCTATCCTTCCTCCATTTAAGATTTAAATGAAATTTCACCTGGATTATTAGCAGCAGCAGAATGAATTCTCATTTGTTGGCACCTGGCTGGACATACACCTTGTTTCCCAAAAGTGCCCATTTAAGCAGAAAACAGCAGTACTGTAAACACTTAGATTCCCAAGACCATACTTAAACCTCAATAAATGATACTTCCCCTCACCATCCCATGCTTCCTTTAGCACTGCCTGAGCCCACACACCAGTGTATCAGCTTCTTCCCCCCTTTAATATCCAAAGCATAAGCCAAGGAAGTGGTGGATTCCTGAGTGTGATGATGAGCATCTGGGGTGGAAGGTGCATCAGTAAAGTCATCTCCAGCACCACCAGGTTCCCCTACATCCCTCCTCTAGCCCTAACCATCACTATGTGCCATTTTACTCACTGTGCAAACTCTGGTAACCAGCATTTCTTTGTCCCCCTTCAACGACAGTAAATGTATTTAATCCACTTGGAAAAGTATTCAGTTTCAAGTTCCTCTGAGCATCACAGAATACTTCTGGGTGAGTGACCAAATTGCAGAGGGACTTGACTGTTGATTTTGTGTGATTTTGCTCCAATACTTTTCAATAACTTGTCCCAGCTGTCCCAAATAAATAACACTATTCAAATGGTACAAGTCCTGCAGCTTGAAAGGGTTTCAGGCTGCCAGCTGGGCTTCCAGCACTATCAAGATATTCATTTCTTGTCTGGATATCATAGACCCCAAAATCTTATATATTTCAAGCAGGAAAACCAGTCTCTAATATCATAGCATATTGCCAGCATCTAAGGGTGTGAAAATCTAGATGGGTTTCCCCTCAGTCTTAGTTAGGTTATCCTGCCCTACTCCACTTGAGTGTCCAGTCTAAAATACCCTAAAATTTTGGAATATATTAAACCTGCAAGTACAGCCATGTATCAACGGTTTTGCTTTAATTTCTGTTATCAATATTTGAGCTTAATTGTGGTGTGGTTAAAGGTCAGACTTTATGGTTTCCTGGTGCCTTTTTCAAATAATAAAGATTTCTCACCAGCAATTATATTGCATCACAGTCTGCTAACTCAGGAGAGTGCTGCCAAGTCTATGACTTCTCCTGACACTATTCTGTCACATTGTCACAGGTCTCACAAGAGTTTAAACAGCTGGATGGAAAGTTCGGAGTGAACTGCCCTAGTGTTTACGGATAGTTAAGAGCAAATCAAGTTTCCATTTTCCACCATATCTGCAAGGCTCTGCTCCACAGTGAAACTCCATTTTTGCTGGGAAAATGAACTCCCATCTCTCCAGAGGTCAGCCATGCCCCTGGAGAGCCATGCAAACTCTGCACGGCTCCCCTTATCAGAAACCAAAGGAAACGTACAGATGGAAAGCCAAGATTGTGCTCTGTTCCTACAGCACATTGTTAAAACAATGAATAAAACCATGCAGGAACATTTGTTACATCATAACACAACAGCAACACCACTTGATGTTTGAATCCCTGACCTGACCATGGACCAGGAGCTCAGACAGATCCACAGTGATAGCACAGTGAGGAAAATGTTGCTCCTGAAGGCAGAGAAAGCAAGATCCAACACCTCTACTCGCCAAAGGAGTCCATGAGCCCCTTCATGAAAAGCAACATTTCCCAAAGCATCTGCAGAAGTAACATGAACCACACCACTGTGTGTGCTGGGTATGACACCAGCACCCAAACCTGCTTCACCAAAAGAATGGCAAAATTCCCATTAAATTAAATGGAAGCAGGATCAACCCCCCAGCTTTTGAAGCCCCTAGTAGCACAAGGTTTTTCAATAGCAATTTTAGCCACCGGATTTTAGGGCTATTTTAGTATTTGTTGACAGAACATGGCAATTCGCAACCCTGAAAGCAGCACCCAGTTTAATTTCAAACCTATAATTCAGCGATTTTGCAAATCCCTCAACCAGAGACATAATGCAGGACCATCCAAGACCTGATTAAAAATGGTATAAAAATGTTCCAACAACACAACTTTTTCCTTGCTTTCCTCAAAAGAAGCATCACCTGCCAATATCCACCCAGACAGATTTCATGCATGAAAAGCAATATTAATTTCTGACTTTTGTTCTTTTTCAATTTACACTCATCTCCATCCAGAAAACCCCAAAAGGCCCCAAAGCAGTCTGTGCACATAAATATGCTTTGGCTGCCACAGGATAAAACTCAAATTCTACAGATATTTCTGTGTTTACAGATACACAAGAACTCAACAGACCGAAAGAACGTACAGCATCTTACCTCCCAACCGTAACTGGGATCTTTCAGGTGTGGCCGCTGCTCTCCTACAAAAGGGCCAAATTTTTCCCCTGCTTCAATCTTCCTTTTGGTCCATATCCCTAATCCTGCTCCGGGAATGTTGGATTCTCGGAGCTCAAACTCTGAAGGAATGGGAATGTCATCGGGAATGTATATTGGAGCCTTGTAAGGAGAGCTCTCCTTGGGTGTGAAAGCTTCGCTGGAGGTTGCTGGAGAAGACGGCTCTTGGATGCTGATGGATGTTGGACACTGGACATTTGCAGTCTCTCCATCAGCTTCTGGCGCTTCCCGTAAGGGAAGTTCTGGAAAGCTCTCGTACAAACATTCATCACCTGGAAAAGAAAGCCAAACAGTAGGATTTGAAACACTCTGACAGATTCTGCACATGAAACCCTTTCAGCCTGCACACGGAATAGAAGGGACACTTTGGGAGACCTCATCAATCACTAATCCTGCTGCAGAGCCTCACTGTGGACAGAGCTGAGCCTTTTCTCTAGTGTAGGCCTGGGGGTAACACAGTGTTTCTCAATATTCCTGACATCAAAAGTGGTTTGCATCACTGAGCACAGGCGAGGGAATTGCAGACAGATGTAAAGGCAGGCACACCCCATTGTCCAGTCGGGTCTGGATACAGCACTGCGCCTCGCACACACTTTGAAATTGCAATTGAAAGCCAGCATTATATGTTACAACTGAAATCTAAGAGAAGTGAAAAGCAGGAAAGCTTCACTGGTCTTTCAGAGAGACAGATTGAACCTAAAGTAGTCAAAATTAAGTTTGATGGCCTCCAATTAGTCTTTGGAGAAAGGATCCAGCCTACCACACAACTCTTGGCAAGAGCTTCAGTTGATGTAAATCAGTGTCTTACCATTGACCTCCAAGAAATGCAATGGTCTGAAATAAGTTCAGGATCCAAACAGCACCTTATGGAGAACATGAACATTCTCCTCTTACAGTTGCAAAAAATCCTGGGGCAGATCCAAAACACATTAAAAAAAAAAAAAATCCTTCGTCTCTGGGGCTTAGCCAGCAAACAAACAAAAAAAAAGACAAAAAAAGGAAAAACTCACTATTTTTGACAGCCTAAAATGTAAGACTAATTATAAATTCTTTTTAGTCAGTATTGCTAAGTTACTTCAGCAGGGGTTTTAGCTGCACCAGCAATACAGTGCTCAACCCAACAACACATGCAAAAGGAGCAAAACAGCAAAACTAACCAAAAAAATCTCCCTTAAACTTATTAATGTTATTGGGTTTTTATACACACCAGAACTCATTCCACTTAATTCAAACATAAATAGGAGGTGAGAATACTGTTCTCCAAGGACTGAAATTGAGAGATCAGGTATTTAAAACCTGAGCTTGAAGATATTTGCATAATATGGTTGACCCAGAAACAAAAGCGTTACACTGGGCTTGGCTTTCAGAATGACTCTGTTTCAGTGAAGAAACAGGAAACTTTAAAATATTCTTTCAATTTCTTGCTCATTTAAGAAACTATCCATGGTAGATTAGCACTGTATGCCTTTTCCACTGGAAACTGGTCATAGCCCATTGTCTCTCACATCTTTGTTACATATTATCTCACGGCTTTATATCTGTACTTTCATGCTTCTGGTACTGCCTAAGACAAACACTGGGACATAACAAATCATTGGAATAGATTGCTCCCATCACAGGACTGGCAAACTGGATTCTTCATCTGTGAGCAATTTATTCACAGCCATGAACTGTTTTTCTTTCTTTTATGTGGCACTGGCTATGACCTCATACATGTCACAAGAAAGTTCAACTACCCGTCCCCTCGGCCTCCAGTTTGGCAGAATCTGCCTGCACTTTAACAACTGAACCCCATATTGATTAGTTTGTCACTTTCCTAATATCTGGCTTTCTGAGAAGTAGAAAATCTTGACTGACTCCACCATTTCACTGAGAAGGATACAGAGAAGGATTTTCCACTGCTTATGGTTCAGAACACCTACCTGTCATAGCTGACTTTGTCAATGATGCTCAAGGGCTCATGAAAGCGCTGGTGCAGAGAGCTTGCTCTGTGCCTACCACTTATGAGCCCATGCCATACCTTCCTGCCCACAGCACCCCTTATCTTGGGCTCCAAAGGACAGGAAAGAGGGCATGGAAAGGATAGAGACACAGCTCCACCTGGATGCCACCACTCACTTTGCCCTGCACTGAGACAACTGCTTTAGCAACCTTGGCACTGCTGCTGCCGCCAAACACAGTCCTGCTCCAGCATGGTGGGACAGGTGACAGAGGTCCATCCACACCTCCTGAGCATCCCCCAAGACTTGAATATGCTCCCTGACTTCACAGGCCAGCAGCGATGCTGCATGCACCGTGGGGCAGGCGTGCTCCCTTTCAGATGCCTTCCCCCAACTGTTTAGATTGCAGTCCTGCCTAAAAGACTTCAGCTGTTTTTGAAATGGGGGTTAAAAAAAAAAAAAACCCTAACCCATGTATACACATGGGGTGCAGGAAGAGAAATCACACAAGGAAAGTGATCTGGATGATGATAAGCACATGGCTCACTGGAAGGGGGGCGCCAGGGCTAAAAACTTCAGGCATCTAAATCCCACTGATTTTCCATGACAGCTGGGTGCCTGACACTCAAAAAAAAAAAAAAAAAAAAAAAAAAAAGCCTGTCTCACACAGTCGCTGCTGTTGTCCCTGTCCTGCCAAGCAGTATCCCATAAAACCAAGGCTGTGTCCCATAGTCAACTCTCCTTCACAAAATAACAAGGTATCTCAGCCAAATAATTTAAGTCACGGCAAGCGATGACCTGCTCTGTGCCTGTCCCAAAGGGCCACCTTCCTCAGCTCCACTTGCCAGCAGTGCCTGACCACAAGCCAGCACAAGCTGAGCCTTAAACATTTAGCAAGCACAGCTTTACAGATGTTTCATCTTCCCCAGGGACAGTCCAGTTTAATTTCTCTCTCACAGACTCAAAGGCCTCAGTTATACTTATCTCAGTCATTCTGGCTACACTCGTTTTTAGCCATATAGGGTCAAACCTGCAGCTGATAAATTGGCCTCTGGAAGCCTGGCAGGGAGACAAGTCCATTTGCTGGGTCTATTGTGCCTCCTTTGATTTCCAGCAGCCACACCCGATGTCATCGTTAAACACGGGCTTTCAGCTTGAAAGCTCTGGAAAATATAATATGCCTCTATGCCCCAAAGCCCTACGTGTGGGTAAAATGGACTACTGAAATAGTCTTTTGCCTAAAATGGCAATGTATTCCAGCAAAAAATATATTTTTAAACCTCAAAATAGACACAGAGTCGAATTATGACTGACCAAGAGATGGGAAGACCATTAAGACATATTTGTGAAATTAATGATAGAAGCAGTTCTATTAAAATCAATGTACATGAACCAAGGTTCTGGTCCTAATTGTCAAAGGGTGTATGACTATTCTTCTTAAAATATGCACCCACAGGGATCAGAGGGACTTCCAGCAAAACTGTAGGATATTGACTGATAGAAAACCTCTGCAAGGTTAGAATTAGACACAGGGACTGTGCTGATAAGCATCATTTCACAGTGAACTGCAAATCGTTCACACAGATAGCACTCCAGTTTTGAAATTCAAGATAGCTTCTTTAAATTCCACTAATTATCCCCACCAGAAATGGGATGAAATAAAAAATGAGGCCCTTGATAATGGAACAGATGAGATTAGGTTATGTGGAAGCTTGGATATTAGTATCCATAAAATTCTTCACCACTATTTTACAATAAAAACATGAGCAAGCTTCAAAGGAAACCCAAGAGTAAAGGTTAATTGCTACTAAAAGACCAGGGTGGACACCTGTGTTTGCACTTTTGTCACAACCTTGCCCACCAGCAGGAAAGAGCCCACATGGCCGTGTGCTGGGGATGTGCCTGATGAGGACGGGAGAGCAACGTGCCAAAGCTCCTGTTGTAGCTCCGGGGCCTGGGGTCATTCCAAGACCGAGAGGCCTCCTGTGCATGGTTGGGAGGAGGAGAGGACTTCCTTCCATTAGGATGTTTCTTAGTTCAGCCCAGTTTTCCTCTCCAACAGCAATTAGGTAAGAGGCACTAACGACCAAGGCAGAGATTGAGCACAACTCAGTGCTGCTGTCAGAGGCACAATGGGCCTCATGCTCAGTGGGGCTGTACCTGACTGCAGCAGAAATGACACACCATGGCACCTCACGGTGAGCAGACATGCTGGCCTGTTGCACTTATCTGTGTTCCAGGGCAGCCTTAAACTCAAACTTCACACAAAGTCTTCCTGGGATCCCGTCTGCACTCAGATCTCCACAGCCAAAGCCAGTTGTAACAAACAGAAACGTATCCATAGAGAATTCCTGTTCTTCCTTTCCTCAGGCTCTTTGTGCCTAAGGAGATACATTCCCAAAGCGACTATTGACTGATAAACACTCTAGCACACAAATGCAGGTCTCTGCACTTGGATTTGTGCACGTGGCCACCAGTGATTTAATCATAAACAGGATTACTCCAGAGGAAAGAGGCAGGCTGAAAGCAAAGGCATCAAGAGAGCCTAATTCAGAATGCCACCACCTTCTGAGCAGGATAAATCAAGAGCTGAGGTAAATGTCGAAGTGGTGTTTTGCAGTGAGAAGAGCCACACAGTTTCATGCCTGCAGCTTCTCAAAGGTGAGATGACCCCTGGTCCCAAAGATTAGACACCCTGAGGATGTAACTCTTCTTGACAGGAGAATTCCATCTCATGTCAGGAGCTTTGAGCTCCAGTGGCTCTATAGACCATGCCTTGTACAAACCTTCAGCAAGGATGCAGGCAATTTTTTAATGAGGGCTTTTGGGAACATGGTAGGATCAGGTGAATTAATCCCTTCTCCTGCAGGAGGCGAGGGTGGACATGAACGTACCACAAACTTCTAAATCAGATCTTTGAAAGAGACCAGTGAGCATTTATATTTGTTTGACCTAGTATTACCTTTCATTGTAGAGGAAATCAGCCTGGAGTATTTACAGGGATATCTGAAAAGGAGACAGGCATTTCCTGTTGCATACAAATGGACACCTTTATCAGAATTTCTGTTTGAACAACTATTAAAGAAAAAAAAACCTGTTACAGCCAGAGACTGATTGATTACAAAATATATCCACATCAATCTAGAACACAGGAGGTCAAGAAAAGCAGCAAATTAAGAGAAGAAAACCCATTAGCTTCAAAAGGAGCTCTTAGCCAGTGTTGAACAAAATGGGAGCCACCTGACTGTCCACACAAGGTAGGCACAGCTCAGACGGGGTCAGAGGAGACATAAAGAAGGATCCTCAGCTTTAGAAACATTCAGAGATTGGGTTACTATCTCCAGGCACAGGAAGGACTCCAGCCAAGGGCTACATTACTCTACTTGAACACTTTATCAGTCAACGCACCTGAAACTGGTTTGCGCCACTCCCTTTTCACAGAGCTGTTCTGTGGAGCTGGACCTATTGGCGGTTATTTATTATTATTTGTATTGTAACACAGCCTGGTACCCCCGGGCAGGACCCCATTGTGAAAAGCATCAGACAGACTTAATCAAGTGAGATTAGATTCTAACCAGACTAGTGCTAGTAATTCCCAGTTAGGTGAAAATCATAAAACATGGGAGCGAAACACTGTTTTACAAATAGCAAGTTCCATTGTACAACAAAAGAGATTACAAGCACATTTAGAGATAAACACAGCACTTGAATCTGTTCTGAATCATTACTTCAATTACCAAGAAAGAATACTTTCACAACCATTAGCCTTCAAACACATGGGGATTTTGCATATTTGTATTACTTGACCTTTACACAAGCATGAGAAAACCAAAGCTGT
Organism: Aphelocoma coerulescens; assembly: GCF_041296385.1. Lineage (NCBI taxonomy): Eukaryota > Metazoa > Chordata > Aves > Passeriformes > Corvidae > Aphelocoma > Aphelocoma coerulescens. The sequence goes on along the minus strand of NC_091023.1, from coordinate 23,046,417 downwards.
CCAAAACCCACTCAAAAGGTCCAATCCCAAAAACCACGCTCATGCAGTGAGAGCAAGGGGGACCAAAGCACCCGCGTGGTGGCCCCAGAGGCCGGACTCTGATTTCTCTTACACAACTGTTAAATCTAAAGTAATTACTTTAGACTTCCACCAAGGAATAAAAGAGATCAGTGTCTGTCCTAGAGTTAACCAAAATTACTCAAATTTCTTCAGATTGACACTAATATAACAAAATGAGAGGGAAATGTGGTGCCCAGATTTCAGCTTTCCCTTCATGCTCGTGACACTGCTGATCTCAGAGGGCATTCTCCCAGCAAAGATCCCACACCTCAGCCTTGAGCCACAGCGAGCAAACCCTTCTGCTTGCTGGCAGAAGAGGGAGTTGTAGGAAAAGCTGCACAGACAAAGGCTGGAGAAAAAGGCGGCTCAAGGCAGCCCGAGCACGGCTTTGGGGCTGAAGTACATAAATCACCAACTACTCATGGTGCTGCACTGTGGGCAGCAGGATCTATGTGAAATGCAAAGGGAGCTCAGCCAGGGTCACCTCTGGAGCACCCCATGCCGAGGAGTTCAGGTGGCTTCAGTCTGTACCTCATAGCAAGGTGCACATCAGTAAGACCATTGCAGATAATTCACATTTAAAACCTTTCTTGCGCGGGAAGCAGTTTTGCTTCTCAAATCATAGTGTTTGCAGAAAACAACCCTGAAATAAGAGGCTCATACTGAAAGCAGAAGGGAGCTCCTGATGAGCACCAGCAAAAATGGAGAAATCCATCCACAGGCAAGTGAGAAAAGAAGCTAAACATAGTCTAGAGCATCAGGTCTTTAAGAGAGGATAATTTCAGCATTGCCAAGTGTTGGTACTAGACCAGTAAAGTTATAATATAGTAACTGTATAGGGACCTGCCTGTGGTCTCTGGCAATTCTCACCATCAGCCCCTACAATAACTAGTAGCATTTGGTGCTCTGTCTAGTGTCATTCATGTCTAATTGAGTAACACAGTCAAAAGCATCTGATGGGGACCAGACGCTGGCTTTTAATTAGGGTCCAGTACTGAGAGACTGTGGGTCAAATTCTACTTTCATTTGCACAGGAGCTGCCCTCCTTGATGTGCAGGGAATGTTGCACCTGCATAAGTGAAAAGTAAAATTTGGCTGCTTGTGTTCCTGTGCACTTTTCCATATAAATTACTGCACTACATGCAGCAACAAAGGTTTATAAATGTTGGCTGGTACGCACTGAATTTATTTACAAGTTAAGTCTAATTTTATTTATAGTTCCAGTACAATCATCTCTGGTAGAAATATTTATGTTATCTGTACTTCTGGTCTGTTAGAGCCTACTGCAATCATAAACACTGCTGAAAAATTATTCGCAGTTAACAGGGTTTAAACTACCCATTATATCACTAGCTAGTGCCAATAAGCTTTGGTGCTGGTTGATAAAGTTTCCTCAATGGAATAAATATATATTTGACTTTCAAAACCTTTTCTGGGTTACACAGAGTGGGGGGTAAGAGAAGAGGGAAATGCCAGCTGTAGGATTTGATATACTGAGAGCCGGATCTGCAGCTAGCAAGGAATCTGGAGAGATCCACACTGGCTGGGAGGCAGCCTAAAGCGTGCTGAAATTCTAACTAATAGCTTAAATTTGTATCTTGGTAAGATATTTCAGCTGAGGGGAGCTACAGCAGCTAACACATACTCATTAATGCCCTTCATGACTCTCTATATGGAGTAGACCCAAGGGAAAAAAAAAAAAATCTGCCTTGAAACTTTTAGCCCTGAGTACTGGTCACTGCTAAGGGAGGAAAAATGGATTAGGGGAACCAGCTTTTGTTCATTGTTTGATTGCCATAATAGTAAACACGACATATATTCTCACACTGACATGGCACAAAAAGCCAACCAGCTCAGGACAAAACTAAGGACAGGGAGGTTAAACGTAAATTAGTGAGCTCAGCCACTTGTACACAGCAAATACCCATTAGGAACAAAATTTAACTAAATCTGTATCAGCTGGGGTAAGACAGAATAGGTAATGCACTTTAACAGTCCCTGCCACAGTGAAAAACTATTGCTGTAAAAGAACGTTTTTAAACCAAAACAATTACTTCAACCTATAGTATTATAATCAACACAAATGAAACTTTGTCTCGATGTAATAAATCAGTGTGACTGAACTTCTTTTTACTCATTAGTGGACCTTTACTGTTTTAAACTGAGATGTGTCACAAAACAGCACTGGAAAGCACATGCCTCTTTCCAACAGAAAGCAGTAGTAAAAGATGACTATTCTACCAAATTATAATGAAGACAGATAACAGAGTGAATTATAAAACAAAGGTTATAGATACAGACTGAGCCTTGTAGAGGTAATGACTTTTAATTGGATTGAGTTTATCATATTTTCAGAGGTACAGCACAACCAGAAGAAAGGATTAGAATTATTTCCACATTTCATTATTTGGCATAATGAGAAAACAGAGGGAGGTCCACATCCCTGATGTGTTTGCTAAGCCACAGGAGATGTTGAACATGTCAGTATCTGGTAGAGTACAGTCCTGAGACACAAATGCATTCGCTCCCCTATAATGCAGCAAAGTGTAATCACTTGAAGACAAAAAAAAAAGGACGGGGGAAAAAAGCCAGGTCATGAAGTTTTGTTTCAAAAGCACATTATGAATAAAAAGGAATTTAACCCCTTCCTGCCAGCAGGCACTTCAGCACTAGCCTGCAAACATCCATCCATCTGCTTTGAGAAGCTGAACAATTCTCACTCTAAGCACCAATAGCTTAAAAAGAATGAACCAGTGATGGCTCAGCGACCCCATCCCCTCTCTCATGTACAGTCACACCACCAGGGCAAAAAGGCCCTGTGGAAGACACTGGGGAGGGGACCTGCAGTGCCTGAATCCCAAAGAGCCAGCACTCCACCTGGGAAGAACAGGGAACAGAGACCAATGGGGAGAAGGCAGCTCAGAATATGCTGAGTTGGAAGGGACCCACAAGGATCAGCAAGTCCAACCCCTGGCCTTACACAGGACATTCCCAAAATGCTGGGGATAAAAGAGGAAGAGCTGAGGAATTATCAGAGAAGGGTGTATCTGCTCCTGAGCTATGCCCAGGTATTCCAGGGAGGGATGGACTTTTGGGGAGCTGCTTTTGGAAAACCGAGCTGCTGTAGAGCAGAGTTTCGCACCAGCAGCCAGACAGCTTTTTAATTATGCAATTACAGTGAAAGACTATTAATTATACTCGAGTGACACTGTGATACACTGTAGTTAAGTCCTTGAAGCACTAACAGAAGTACTCATAACAAATACACTAATCAGGAAAAGTATCGGATAATTAATCCTACAATACTGTCCACTTCAAAAACTCAAGGTCTGGCAAGACTGGCTTCCAGCATTTGTTTCTGAGGAGATACAAGGCCACAATTTTTCCTGCAAGCGAATTTTCAGCAGAAGGTCACCCAGCAACAGGCAGGACATACTTAGCTGATTGGAAAATCATGAATCTCGAGAGCAACTATACTTCGTGTCAGGTGTGCAGGTGTATTCTGCAGCATTCTGGGCCATCAGTATGTGTTTATATCCACTGTATTTTCTATTTTTTACAAAAAACCTTTAGGACAATTTCATTGTATGTGTGTACACACTTATTCCTGTATGACAGTGCTGTTTTGGGTGGGATTACTGTGAAATTTGAATGAAAATTTTTTCCCGTTTGTCTCCATGAAACCCAGGGCCTTGGCTGGCACACTTTGATAGTTTCTTCTCATTGATATGTCACTCAAAACACCACCCATTTTCAGAGTGCAAGAATCTTTGTTTCATTTTTTTCCAGATTAAAAAAAAAGACATTCTGAATTGGGTTTATCTACACTATCACCACCACCAATTTGTTCCAGACACTGCCCATTCCTCAAAGCAATTCCATGATTTTTTCTAACAAACCAAATTCTACCTGTGCCAGCCGCATACTCTAAATAAACACTAATTAACTTTTAATCTCAACAAAATATTCATGGTTGATAAAATGTGTTTGTGTTTCCTGCCCCATTTCAGAAGGTTGGTCTGTCCCAGCAAACAGGATTTATCTTAATGCCAGTGGGACTTTTGTCTGAGTTTACCAAAATGATCCTTTCAGTGCTGATGCAGATAAGGTTTGCCCATGGAACTGACAGAATTTACTGCAGGCATCCAAGCACAACTGAGAAAAAACAATTTGCTGCCCTACAACAAGCCCCAAACTCCATGGTAGGATGACTTTAAACAAGGAGGGAGACAAAAGGAAACTACACCCATAAAGTACAGCTAAATTCTCTGTTACCTTTCTAGAGATAGTTTATTTTTCTAGGAAGCGTGGCACACATGAGCGTGAGGAGCTACAAGGATCTGTAGCAATTATTTTTCTTGGCCTTTGTATAAGAGGACAAGGAGAAACACCAGGCTTTTTGCAGCCAAGACATCTATATAGAGATAAAATGAGGGCCCAGCTCTTCCATCATCACAGGCTTCATGTGCTTCAGCTCAGCTTAATATGCTGCACTGCCTCAGTGCCAGTGCCCACAGCTCCCTCCCCATGCCCTGTCTGCATCCTCTGCTGCAGGAAGGTGCTTGCAAAACAGAAGTTAGCTTTCCCCTGAAAATCCTTAATTTCCTCTCCTCTCTTCCCCCACTTCTTTCCCTTCCCCTCCTTTTCTCAGAGCTGTTTCATTTTCTTTCCCATGTTATTACCAAAAAAATAATGAAAAGGAAAACATTCATAGAAGTTACAGAAAAAAAATTCCAAACCCCTAATATTAGAGCTTTGAGTTTTGCTGAGCAATCAGGAGACTTGTTTTAAAAAGAAAACTCTTTGCAGAAATCCAGGATGCTGTCACCTCTTTCCTATAAAATTGTTCCTCAAGTAATTTGGAAACTCCTCCAAGGGTGTTCATCTGGCTGTATTTTTACCTAGCATGTCTCTAAAGGGTGAGTTCTCTGTGGCTCAGTGCTTGGAGGTTTCCAACACTATCTAAGAGCTTTCCACTCTTGCCTCTCTCCCATGCTGGTGGGTCCACAGTTGATGCTGGGAGGTGCCTGTTCTCTCTTTAATATTTATTTTCAACCTCGGCCAAAAGCCCTTTGCTACTCCCTTCACTTGGACACAGAGCAACACCTCACTCTGTTCACCCCTTTTCCCTCTTCTCTGGAGGAAAATGAGAAAAATGGATAACATCCATCCGCATTGCTGAACTCACAGGGAAAATTTCCACTGCCTCTCTCAAGGACCAAGAGACTGCCCATGTCTCACACGTTTGGGGAGCTCCATGAAAGCCAAACCTCCACAGACAGAGATATCACAGACACAGAAGCCACCGGGGAGTTTTTGGCCAGCAAAGCCCAGAGTTTTCCAAGTCCAGCTAGTTAGAAAAAGATTGAGAAGATATTTCAGCACATGCAGGACTAACAGGAAAGACCTCCTGGGCTCTCACCTCTCTGGTCCATCAAACCACAGAGTCTTTGCTTATACTGGGAGCGGGTAGCTCTGACATTGCACACTCAGTTGCTTTTGCAAACATATCCAGTAACAACTTCCCCCATTCCCTCTTGGGTTTCCCATTTCTTCCACGGATCATATTATCTCATTTGCCTCAGATGAGCTCCATGGTGAATAGCTCATCTCTCCCCAGTGCTTTGAAGATGCAAAGCAGGACAGTATGGAAATGCCAAGTGTTCCCGTAGCACCAGTAGCCTGTTGGAAGGTGGGAGGAGTGACAGTCCTTATTCTGATCACATCCCCCCTCCAAAATCAACAGTGACACCAGTGTGAAACCAGAACGAGACCCCCGCTGTGAAACAGTTAACATCAGTTAGATCTATTTTGACTTTAAAAAAAAAAAAAAGAAAAAAAAAAGAGTGGGACTACAGTTTATTTTACATGGCTTCCTGGTCAAAGCTTCAAATGTTTTGTAGATATTTATTAATATATATTAACTGTAAAGAAAGTTAACTGCTAATGTAATTTATTTCCCTCTTTGTTCCATACACTTTGTATTGCTTTCTCTGAAGCTGTTGATCTTGGAGAATCAGAGGGGTCCTGGGGAGCCACTAACAGAGAGCAATAAATCAGCTCTCTGAAAGCTCCTGGTTCATCCCAATAACTTGGAAGAAAATTTGAAAAATAATCTTTTTCTTTTTTTTTCCCGTTTCCAAACTGGCAATCTTCACAAGCTCTATTGTTTTCATGTGCAGGCTGATATATGACAGCTTAAATAAATACATAGTTCTTAATGGAGTAAATTCAGCCTTCGTGTAATTGGATGCCATGCCATTAGAGACCTTGGCCCAGGCAGTGCTCTCCATCCCCAAGGATCTCACAGGACCCTTCAGACTCAAACTAACAGGCTGTTGTTATATACTTTAATTCTACCTATTATGTCACTGTGGACTAATCCTCTGTTATAAAGAGTACTTAACTATATATCTATTTATGTTTATGGACATGGATTTAAGTAGTGTTTATAATGACAAGGATGTATATATACAACATGTATATGTAATATAATATATATATAAACACAGAGACACATCCTAAATCATAGAAGTGATGGAGTCCTTGAGCAAAAATGGCTCGAGAAGCTGAGGGTTTATGTCAGGAAAATAACGTGGCTTTTCCTGAAATTGTTCAGAAAGTGACTTGAATTCCTTCTGTCAAGATTAGAGCCAAAAATGCTCAGAAATTCTCAGGCTACAGTTACTCTTCACAGAGTCATAAGTGGTCATGAAAGATCTTGTGTTAGATACCCTTTATTGTAGCACCAGTGTCTCTACCAGGAAAGAGAGAATTGCAGTGATACAATTTGCTGCTCACAGAAGACACTTCCAGGGTGAGGAAGTGGAAGGAAAAAATTTCATTTTGAAGTTTTCCCTGGTAAGCTCATTAGAAACTCAAGTCAAATAAAAGCAGCTCTTCCTAGAGCACTTTTCAAAGCAAGCATCAAACTGGCACTTAGCTGACCTTCTCCACACTCCAGTGAACCTCAGTTCAGTAAGTTTGGTAGAGCCATGCACAAATCCCGGCATGTCAGAGGAAAAAAATCCAACCATTGTCATGAGGTGTTGAAAGAGCTCTCAGAGCACATTCATGTCTCCATCTTGCTGACCACAGCCACGTAGGTGAACAGAACTAACCCATGGTCACAAAACAAATCAAAGACGTGTTTGGAAAATAAGCAATTTGTCTGGGCTTGTCACCCCTTGGTTCCTCTCCAGAGAGCTGCAGTTCATGTATGGCCCATAGCCCACATGGGAAAAGCTGGAGATGAGCAAAGTGACCCTTCCAAGAGCTCTAGAGCAAAGACTGAAATGTGGTGAGCCTTGCACAAAGACCCCATGTTGGGTATGGAGAAAAAGTGCATTGTAATGAGGGCTCTGGACTGTGGAAAGGTCAGCTGGAGGAGGGGGAGTTAGGGGCCAAGCACCAGATGAGCCTGGCTATGGGATTCCTCTCCAAGGAACTCTCATCCAGCTCAGAGCTGGATGTGCCCCACCTTGCATCTCATCATCCTGCTTTCCCTCTTGAAGCCAACACCACTCCTCCCCAAAATCAGTGGAAGCACCAGAATCTCACTTGTACCAAGCCTGAGGGAGCACAACCGATAGTCCAAAGCTTGAGCAATACTTCCCAAAATCCAAAAGACCTGAACCAAGTGCTGTGGTCTGAAAGGAGCTTTGGTCTCTTAGAAAGTGCCTGCAGAAAGGACATCTCCAGGGCTGAGACCACCAGAGATGCTGCCCAGTTCCCAGACTGGCCTGCTAGACTCCACCATGCTGGAGAGCCCACTTCCATCCCCTGCTGCCCACCAGGGACTTCATCTCAGGATTAACCTTGTGTTGTCTCACCGGGGCCAAAACCCCAACACTTATGTACCCAGAGGGAATTTTGCAGGAGAAAAAGGGTTCAGCGTGCATTTTGTCCAGGTATTTTAGCTGAGAGGGACAGACCAAATAAAAACCATTTGTTGTTTAAAGTGCAAATCCCAGCAACTACTTTGAACAGGAGCATTTGGTAGTTGACACATCTACGGATGTTTTAAATCATAAGGGCATCCACTCCATTTTAGTTTTAATGTGTTTGTGTGTGAAGTTCTTTGTCATTCCAGCCCACCTGTCTCAGGGCACAGAAATCAAAAACAGGAGTAACTCTCAAATTTCACCTCAATTTAATCCATCACAGAAAGCAGACTGGTTTTGCACTGTATTAAAAAAGAAAAAAAACACCAGGACATTTAAACAAAGTGACACAGATCATCAGCAGATCAACTGAAAATGACAGCTCAATCAAACAAATGTATGTTGAGAATTTCCACAGGGCAGCTCTAGCTGTAGCCAAACCAAATTTGTTTAGTATACATAAGTTAGCTGCTTAGAAACATTCAGCATGCTGCTAGCCAGATGATGACTTTCCCAGATAAACATCTATTTAACCAAATATCCCCCCACCCATGGAAGTGCTAGCAGAGTTTTGATGGATTCTAGTCTCTTAAAAATCTGACTTTGCTCTGGTGGCAGGCTGGTACCAAACCCACCCACATGGCTCTTAATAAAAATAACTAAACACTGCTTTTAAAGAGTGTTATATCCACCAAAAGGTAGGCAAAACTCTGTAATCCTGATGGAGTGCTTCTGGCTGCCAATAAATTCACAAAGTGGCATGAGGGTGAAATACAAATTACGAACTTGGGAAGCACCAGAGAAAGCTGCACATCCTGTGTCATATATCAAGTGTACAGAGAGGAGGGGATTTGCCTGATTCCTCTTTTAAAGCAAGGTATTCCTCTAGAAATCAATGAAAAATTGATTCCAGAAACACCACATAAGTCTCTCGCTGGGGAAATATATTGATAAGAGCTCCCCTCTGTGATTCTGCCCTGCTTTAAAGTGGATTTTCTGTGGTGCCGTTTAGTAACAGTCAAAATTTTAAAAAATAGTTTTGATATGAGGAAGTAATTTGGCAAATTCAGTTTAAAGGCCACTAAAATATAAAAGAAGTTTCATCCAGACTCAGATGCTTGAGCAAGAGGTTTCAGTTCAGACAACAGCAGCACTCTGGGCAAAATCAAGACATTGGATTTCAGCCAAACTAGAAAGACTTTGTCCACAGCTACTGAAATTAGTGGCCAAAAGGCCATCTGATGTGAAATAACCAGATTTTATTCAGGGTGAGCATTTTAGGGACCGGTGGTGCACTTGCTGTTCACTCAGCACATGTACACAAGTGTGTTTAAGGAGTGATCGTCCAACTGTATAACTCCAAAATGAATAAGGGGCAGGGAATGACTGGCTAACACAATGATCTGTAATCTAAATTATAATTTTGGTGGACCTCTATATTTAAATCTTTTAGGGTCGGCTTTTTTTCAACTTCTGATTTGTTAAAATGAATGAGTCAAAAATAAAAGCTACTAGGCAACACGTATCCGCTCCTCAAAGTTCTGTCAAACAAATGAGTGCCTATAAAGCACATATTCTGATAGACATCTGCTTGCTATTTAATATCCACAAAGAGACTATTTTAAAAGAATACAAATGCAACAAATTAGGAGGCCTGTGATGCTGGCGCATCCCGAGGAGTGGTGTTTACACAATGATCAGAGGGATGTGGGATAGCAATGGAGAGAATAGATGCTTACAGATACGTCACAACTTATTTCCTGGGGGAAAAAAATGCACCAAATGGTCACTGTAAGTGATGTAACCATCCTAAATAACTAGTACCCAACCTGGAGGTTGCCTGAGAAAGCCAAAATCAGCTACAGTGTGCCAGCAATAAGAGATGGGGCTTTGAAGGCACTCATTGCAGAAGAGGGGACCAATGTGTCCCTGTTGGAATGAGAACATCCAGTGTCCTGTTCTTATCACCACTGCCAGAGGTTGACAGACTCCATGAGATTAATAAAATTAAGAAGTTTAAAGTGTCAGAGTCTGATAGGAGTGGGGGAGAAAGAGAGAATTCCTAAAGTACCCACGTGGTGGGAGGGATTTGCTGTACACAAAAACGCTCACTGTAGAACACTGCAGGATTTCCTTAAAAAGTATGTGTTTGGGGGGAGTTTAACTCATGAGTTTTGAGTGCATTATTGTGCTTTTGCCAAAATTTGCACATTGACATATTGCTCAGGAAGAAAACCATGGGAAAGCTGGGATGAAGGATGACAAAACTCAAAGTATTAACCCCCGGAAGGATTCCTGCTGGATATTGTTTTTTTCAAATGCTGTTTCTCCTAGTGCAAAAGACCCACCTGATGATACAGCACAGACATCACAGAGCTCAAAGTTTGTATTATTTTCAGTGGCACAAGATTATTTTTAATCTTTTCCACTTCCCTTGAATATAACACAAAAAACAAGATGAAGTTGTCCATACAACTGGAAAACAAACAAGATGCAAACTCCCAAATTAACACTTAGAAGAGAAGCAACTGTAAAAATAAACAGAAAAAAAGAGTTTAGACAAATTAACCTGGTCTACACAGAACACCAAAAAACAAACAAACCAACCCCAAACACTTGAGTAAAGACTCCCTGAAACTCCTCCAAAACAACAACAACAACAAGGGGTAAATTTTCTTTGATTTTAGCAGTATGTCTGCTTTCAAATTTTATGTCTGAAGATGCAACCAGATCAGATGAAATCCATGCAGCTCCAAGTATTACCACCCTCTTTTTCTCTAATCCCAACAAGATGGATAAAACACAATTCCCGACCAGCTGAGCTGCTGTGTGCTGCTCAAATGTATCAAGAAGGGTGGTGCAGATTATCATTGGTAGCAGGGAAACCAAAGATTGAACCATAAAATCTTCATGCCTATTGACAAGAGGTTTGTCACTTAAATCTAATTTTATTCATGCAAGTAAAGCCATTTTATTCTTAGGGAGTTAAACACACAAGCTCAAGGAGACAAACAGAGCACACAACCCACAAAGACACCTTTGTCCCACTGCTCCCTGAAAAGAACATGCCCAGGACATATTTTATATATGTATGGGCAAATCTTCAATTTCCTTTTCTCCCTGGCTCCCTAAGATGCTGAGCACCTATCCTGCCCATGGCAGGAGTCCAGAAATCCATGCAGCTGCCTCAAACTGGACAACCAAATCAGCAAACCTTTTGTAATTTTCCCAGATTATCAGGAACCATCAGTAGCATTTACAGCAGGGCTAATTTAACCCAGTCCAGACTAGAACTGAAGCAGCACACAGTGTGTATGGAGAAACATAATATGAATAAAAATGATCACAGAAGTTAACGTAGATTAAGAGCTAGAAGCAAGAAACTCAGCTTCATAACCACGACCAACACAAGGAGATTTGCAGAAATCAAAGCACAGGATGCACTACGGTTTCCACTGCATTCCTCAGCCTCAGAGATCTGCCAATATTTTGCACGTAAGCACACAGACCTTCAAAAGAGCCGGGTTTGTCCCAAGAAAGTACAAAACAATCACTACAAAGGCAAGCAATGAAAAATCCTCCTCCTGAACAAACATGCCGTAAAAATGGAGTATAAATCATAAAACCCAAATGAAAACAACCACTCCCCCACCCCAAAATTGCCCAAATAATGGGATGAGGAAGTTTTCTCTGATTAGATTAAATACTGCAAAGCTCTTTCCAAGTCCAGTAACAAACTAGAAGCAGTGGCAGAAAGCAACACAACAACACTGAGCAATGCAGGGCAACACTGAGGCAAAGTAAGGATTGATCCAGAGCCCTGAGACAAAAGCTTTGCCTTCCCTCAAAATGCATGGAAAAGGCTTCTCACAAGTGTGCCACCTTGACTAACTCCACTCTCAGGGGTTTGCTGCTCAGGTCAGTGGAAGAAAAATGAAGCTAACAAATGTTTTTGAAAATGCCAGTTCTTGAAAGCAAACTTATTACGCTGAGGACTGAGCACCATCAAGCACGAAACTCCAGCATCGCAGCTTGAGACAAAATGCCAGACCCTCACACAAAGCACCTCTCTAAGATTATTTCCCCAACTCAGCAGAGAATACAGCAAAATAGGTCATATATCACAGGAGCAAAACAATGCCACGCTCAGCAATGAAATTCCTTGGGACAAAGGGTCTCCGCATTTATTCTACCCCACCATCTTTCAGCATATCTCAATTTCACAGGAGGTCAGCTTCCTACCCCTCAGTCTGCCACGTTCAGCCTGGGATGCAAAAAGTCTGGCAGTGACAGAAAGGAGAAGGAAGACAGTAAAATGAGTCTTTGCTGTCTTTTGCCTTGTTTTCATCCTTTACAGTGTTCCTTTTCAAGCTTATGAAACCCAACAAAACAGGCGGATTCCTATGATCTGTAACAAAAGCAGTTACAAACATGGACACAAGACCAGGAAATCCATGCCTGCTATTACACATCCACCAAAAGCTTTGGCCTCATGGTGACCTGCTCCACCAGGACACTGGGGCACCAACATGGTGTTTGGAGGCACCTTTCACACAGCTCTGTCAGTGTAGAGTCCTCACTCCATCACTCCCATGGAGAAGGTAGTCCTCCCTTTTACCCTCTTATTACTAGAAAGCTCATTTCTGGCCTCAGAATATTCATGGACACTTTATTGCCCATTTGTATTTGTTCCAGCACTGTCCTTTAGCTTAAATGGTTGGCTGGGAGTGTTTGTCACCTTCAGTATCAGACATAACCTCTATCAGCCTTCATTTTCCTCAGCTACACAAGCCAAGCTTTTTAGCCTGTTCTTGTATTCAATTATCAATCATCAGCTGTTCAATTAAAGAGGGTGCAAGTCTAAGACCCAGGAGCCTCAGGAAGAGAAATACCCCAGCCACAGTGACAGAGACAACACAAAGTTGTGTCAGGAGCAAGTATACAATTAATCCATAAATCAGGAGAGAAAGCAGGGGCAAGAGGAGAATTGAAAGCAGCATCTCCCCTTTCAGTGGGTTAATGTGACTTCCTCTCACTTTGCTGCAAAAATCACATCCAGGACAAGTTGCTTTCAGGAAGCAATTACAGGGAAGCAGCAGTGCAGAAGATGGATCTGTTTCTCAACTCTTCCACATGTCAGTTCTCAGGAAGGAGCTGGTCGTGGGGCTCACAACTTCAAATCTAAATATTTCCAAAGGAAAACATCCCTAGATGTGAATATTATCTACTGGCCACACAGGATCTGCAGTTATGCAAACCATTTGGAAGCATTTTATGGACCAATCCAAAGAACATAAATTAAATTCTGATCTCTGTGCTGTTAAAGGCAAACTACTGATTGATTACATGGGGCAAGGTGTCATCTGTGCTCTCTGTTGCACTATTACCAGGCTCTGTCATACAAATTTCACATGTCCCAGGGATGTAGGGGACAAGCAGTATGGGCAAAAGCTGTAAAAATGCAACTGTAGGAGCTTGGCCTAATGTTTTCAATATTTCTATTTAACCTCAATGTCTTTGAAAATTAATCATAACTGGAGATATTTTCAGCAATATTCCTTTTTAGTTCTGATGGCAGGTGAACTCCATCATATAAATATATACCTGTGTGTCTCAGGGCAGAGAGGAACCTTTCATTACAAAGTCCTTTCTTGGAAGAAACTTGATCTTACTAATACTAAAAAATGCTATTTTATGATATGGCTCCCTTTCATAAAAAGCGTCCAGAGATTTATTTTCATTCCAGTGTGGAAAAAAGACCCCCTAAAACTCTGAAAATTAACAAGCTTCTGTAGAAAATAAGTAACCTCCTACAGGCAGCTGCAATGATCATGCATTTATTCAAGTCAAGCTAAACATGCTCTAAGGAGGTAAAAATTCCTTTTAATTAAAACATTTGCTGGTGTCATTTTACCTGTTGGAAGTACAGGGACAGATGTGAATCTGCAGCAGGTGCATGACTATTTGTAACACTCACTAAAGAATGGGTAAAGCCATTTTAACTCCTTGTTATAGACCCACGTCTTTGCTTCCCTTCTGGGAGAGGAGTTTGTGACTACCCACACCCCCTCAGAGGGCAAATCCAACCCTTTTCTACTAATAGATGCTGAGGTTAACATGAAGCAATTCAAATCTTCTCATTAATTAATGCTAATTGTCATGGCAATCTCTTTTCCCCTGTTTTACATCATGAGCAAATGATTTTTTTTCATTGCAGAATAGGTAAGAAGAGAGATACTTGGGAAAACATAATTAGCTCCGCTAATTAGCGTGATCAGATTTGAATATTTCTATTTGCTTTTTTAATTAAAAAAAAAAAGGCAGCTCAGTGAAGTCATCCACACATTTTAAATATTCAGTTATTAAATTAAGATAACCAGGCTGGAAACCTGTTTCTCCATTAAAAAGAAAAGCCATCTCTGATGGCCGAACATCCCCCAGGCAATGCTGTCCACAAACGAAGAGGGAAGAGGCACCTCTCCCAGAGGGAAAGCTGAGAGGATATGGCCATGTCAAACCTCCCACAACCCAGAGTTACTTAAAAGCACTAATAACCTAAAATTAGATTGCTTTTAATGAAAAAACTGTGTCTGCTCACTTTGCTTTTCATCAGCAATTAGGTCAATTTGCATTTGGCATCTCTCTAAGTCACACCACAATTCTTCCCATGCCCAGTGGTGGACTGAGAGCAAGTCCTCATTCAAAGCAGTACAGGGCAATTTTTAGGGAGGGCAGAGGACTGGTGCAGAATCTGTCTTAGAGCTGTGTCAGAGCGGGTTTTAGTTACTTTAATTCCAAGCTGCTAAAGATCTCCTTAAATGCCTTCACCCCTCAAAGTTTGGAAGTTGGAATAGATTAACTGGATGGTTTTATCTCCTTGCACCATTCTAGGAGGATGTATCTCCATTGAATCCTTCTGGGATGAGCAAGAGTTTTCCTCTTCATGAGAAAAGTGAGTGAAATATTCCTCTGTATGTAAAGCACGACATGGCAATGATTTCCCTAAAGCTTTGGATTAGGCTGACAAATCCATGCAGTGAAACACCTACTACAATTTCTTTGGCTATTGTGAACAAAGAGGATTCTCAGAGCTGTTGAAGAAATATAAATAAAAACACATTCATTTTTCCAACATCCCAGCTACTACTTAGGCTGCTCTGCAACCAGAGGCCAAGCATGTTGTTTTACACCACCAAGGCTCATAAGCCCATGGTGTTAGACTTGCACAAACTGGGTGAATAAATTCAGGTAATGATTTATTCAACCTGTTTCTGTTTCACATAATAGCCTGAGCAGATTATTATATTCTTTTACATGGTCCCAAACCCAAATATGCTTCTGGATATTTTAAAAGTCGTAACTGACTGGAAATATTTGTGATTTTAGCTGTTTTGTTTAGCAACGAGCAGTCAGAGCTTGCTTCTATCCCCCAACCCAATGAGCCCTCAAACATTTCCAGCACAAGCTCATGCAGATGTGAAATTAATGTTCACCTTCTGGTGGTAACTCTTACCAGCAAAATAATAAATTCAGTTAATAACAGAAAACAGTATTCATGGTGCTTTCTTGACAGTGCTCATTCACCTCTGCACTTGTTATGGTAAAACAGAGTATTTGACACTGCTCACTTTTGGCAAGGCTCCACCATTCAGACAGAGCTGCAGCCACAGGCTGGAACAGATCCTGGGCAGTAAAAAACTGAAAACCCAACCAACATCTAACTGTAAAACACAAATACTTTCCTGATGGAGCAAGGGCTTTCTAGGAAGTTGCAGCCCATCTCCAGATAGGCTCCCATGCCCTGGAGATCGTGTTTCTGTACAATAGCTGTGGCCACTGCACAGAAACACCTTCTTCTGCTCAGGGTGAAAGCCTTCAGTTGTTCTTCTGAGCGGGACACAATATGAAACGTGACTGGAGAGTTTTCTCCATAAACAAACCAAGCCACTTTCCTTACAGAGCTGCCTTTCTTCTCCCAAGACCTACTAAAAGCTTGGAGTCTCCTTGAATCTATTAGAAATCCTTCCTGGAGAGAGGAACCAGACATTGTAAATGAACCTTGACTTAGAAGCCCCCTTGTATCTGCAAGTATCCCACAGATTCCAGAGGCATTTTATGTCCTGCCTATTTACCTGTCATGCTAGTTCTCACCCTGTGATTCATTTATTTTTAATGCTTTCAGCATTTTTTACTGATACTTTTCAAGGTGTTAGGGTATCCCCCCTGTAGCACTTTTGGATTTGCTTGCAGAACGAATACACTGGGGCAACATACAGAGAATATTGTTAAGATGCTTTGAGAAAACTTTTAAAAAGAAAGCTCTCCCCATTACCTGCATACACAGAGCCACATGTAAAGGACTAATAACTCAGACCAGGCTCTCAAACAAGCCTAGTGTCACAGTAGGAGGCCAAATCCTGAACCAGGCATCTAGAGGGGACTTTGACCATCACCCTCTGCACAGGGCAAACACAGCGTCCCTCACGGCATGGTCTGGATGATCTTTCAAACTATCAAGGACGAAGATTCCCACCTCTGTGTTTCCCAGGGCTTGCTCACACATAAGACACTTTTCCTCCCTACACCCAGCTCCAGGTTTCTAAAATCTTGCTTGTGCCAGGGGTGTAAAATGGGTGGTTTGGGTGTACATGGCAAGTAAGGGGGATAAAAACTCAACTACTGCCCACACTCTGTTTGATCCAGCCCTGGTTCCCTCAACCAGGGTGCCCACCAGGTCCTAGGAGAAAGAATTGCTCCCCAGTTGGTCCTTTCCCTGCTTGTAGTCCCAGAAAAACCCTGACATTGTAGCAGAGCTTGTTCTTGAGCTTTATGGGATTTTTTGTGCTCCAGAAAAATGAATCTTTTTGAACAATAAAAATCTACCAGTAAAGAGAGAAATCTCTGAGAAGAAGTCTACTGGAACTAGGCCTCATCTAAATTCAGATCTGACACTATTGTAGCCGCTCTGCAGGGTTCAGTCTGGCACAGTAGTGCCAGAATACTCCCCAAAAGTCCTGGGCAACTCCAGAACTGCCTCTGAACAGTGCACCGCCAGGCTGGCTCCATCAGCACTCTTCTAGGGGAGCTGGCATGAAGTGGGCTTGTCTCTTTCCACAAAAGCTGCCAACACACTTTCTGGTTCCCTTTTTGGTAATTCAATATTAAGGGCGAGAACCCCATCTAAGAAAACATTGAAAATATGACTCAATATTCAAACACCTGCACGTTCTTAATTATCCAAGCTACTCCCTCCATCAAAAATATTCATTATTTGCTGCATTTCTTAAATAACAGGGAAAGTCACCGCTGCATTTCCTAATAATGTATGCCCACAACTCTATTTTCCCCGTCTGCTATGCTTGCCTAAGACTGGTCATTTGTTACCTGCTAGTTCCAATTGATTTCCTTTTGCCTCTGCTTTCCTTCTCCATGAGTGCAGGGAACAAACAGCACGATTTATACCACCCATCCAGTACCAATCATTAGATAACAAGGCCCTTTACTGAAAGCATTTAGAGTAAAACAATACTTTAAGTTTACCTTTGCTTTCACTTCTTTCTTTATTACTCCAGGTTCAAAATAAGGCCAAAGAAGTTCCACTTACATGGAAGATTAGACAATCACCCAATATAAATCCTTCACATCCTATACAACATACAGGACCCAGGTTCTACTGCAATTGTTTAAACTTCTTTTTTTAATTGGTTTCATGAGGTTCTCAGGCCTCCTTCTCTTGTGCCCCTCTTATGCCACCTGGATATTGACCCGGATGTGGAGAGAGCAGCTCCATATTTGGTAGAGTGGCTTTTAACCCACAGAATCCTAGGCATGGATAACTTTTGAGCTTCAGCTCATCAAGCCTGATGGAAAAACAGAGACAGGGATTGGGAAAGATCTATGGGTTTCCCTCCTTGGCTTTTCCTACATCAAGCCAATTAGGACGAAAGTGAAGTCACTTTGCACTGAGCCTGGTTTCATTCTCATTTACTCTGCACTGTGGAAACTTTTATTCCCTACACAGAAAAGAGCTGGACTAGAAGAAACTAAATATGAGAAACTAAGCCCAAGAATATAAAAACCAGCAGGAAACTCAAAAATTCAAACCTGCCAGGTGTGCAGTGAGGCTCTTTTGGGTGACTTGGTTCTTCACAAGGAGGTAACACTTCACGGCTGGACAAAATGCTGTCCTAATGTAATACCCTTTCCATACTAATAATTACTGTGTGCATGTATAGTGTATTCATAGCCAACCTTCAACAGAGTCAGAACTTTCCACTGAAACAATATAATTTTTTTTTTCTAAAGGCACATTATGCCCCAGTACAATTTTAATAACGTTATTCCAGCAATGACTGTTCTACCTGCTTGAAATTCAGTGTCAAGGAAAGTGGTTGATATTCAGCCACCCAAGATGATGGGAGAAGTTCAGGCATTTTAAGAGAGAGGCTTTCTGGAGGATTGCTGTCCCCTCTATCCCCAGCCATGACCAGAAGCACAGGGTGATGTCGAGAGAGACACATATTCTGTACACACGCCTGAAACTGCAGAAGCAACAACACCCAGAAAACTGAAACCTTTTAGGTCAAGGCTGCCAAACAGCCTGGTTCCCTCTGTGACACCAAACAGGCCATCTCCATTACCTAATTCTTCTGGAAGTTCAGGGGAAAAAAAGTCTCCCAGTGGAAATTCCTGACTCCTGAGCACTTTGGCAAATCTGGATCTTATTTAGGTGCCTAACTCAGGGCTGAGCAGCAGAGGACTAGCAGGCTGATAATAAAAGATCGTGGCAATTTATCGCTGGGGAGCAGCACAAAACCCTTCCCAATTCTTTTATTAAACAAACTTTAACCAATATAGTCTGGTTTCTTGAAGTTAGACATGGGTTGGGAAATCCAGATTTTGATTTCACCAAGTAATTCATGGCTACATCTCCAGAAACATGCTGGAGAATCCTCCTTCATTTTCCACAGAGTTATTCTGCTGGAATAAAATTGATTCTGTCTCTAGCATGGCAATGCATTTTTGAATCCTGCTTTATACATTTTAGCAGATACAGCATAGCAGTTCTTTTAATATTTTATTAATATTATATGTAAGACAATATAATTTATCACAGCATTTTGAGACAAGGGTCAAACACTTCTTCTGACAGAAAAATTAAAAATCCTTTTCATTGAATATTTATACGTTCTACCATAAATAAAAAAAGAAGTTTTCACATAAAAATCTATTAATTTCAAATCCAAGTGCTTTGGGTTTTATGCAAGTGCAAAACCTTTGTAAGGGACACATCCAAACCTCAGTGAATCACTTGAAAATGCCCTTAAACCCCAAGGGGCTGAGCCTGGGCCCTGTGGCATTTAGTTGTCAAAAGAGGAACCTGGGTACATACACTCATGTGCTGATAATTGAAAGGTCAGCTCCATATACCTTTCATTTTGCACAGGGCTGTACAGACTGGGAATTTCATCTCCAGCTACCCACAAGTCTAAGACTGCCTCAGCTCATGGCAATAGAGAAAACTGGTGCAATTAAAAAAACTGTTGTCATGCCCAGGTTTAAAAAATGTTCAAATTCCAAATAAATTTGACTCTAAGGTTTTGCCCAGGCCTCTGTGAACTGATACTAAAAGGTTGCTGTTGAGCTGTATCAAAAAACCCCTCTGATTGCAGCCAACTGTCCATCCTTCCTTCAGCAGGGGGGCTGCATGTAATTTTCTGCCTTCAATTAAGATTCACCACTAAATTCATCCTCTTTTAAAACCATATTATTGCACCCTATGGTATCACATGAAATGCACAGCAAAGGTTTGGGAATTCTTTTGGAGGATGATGGGGAGTAGAAGCCCATGTTAGAGGCACAATGGAAATAAATGCATAATTCAGTCCTTGCTTTTTTATTTGTCCTTGGCATTAATGAAGAACAAATTAGCTACTCTCCTTGGGTGTCTACCAGAAATAATAGTAACAACTAGAGCTCCTTCCCCCCCTCAGTAATATGTTCCTTTGTAGATAAGCACTGTGAAGAGGTAAAATTATGTCTTTTAAAAGTTTACTGTTTTCTTGTTCTAAGATGTAAATGATAAGGTTGGGACTCGGAAGTAATTCAGAAATATTTATTCCACTGAGACAATAGCTTTTTGTCATCAGAAGAAAGAATTGGTGAGTACCAAATTGAGACAAAAAGACAACAGCCTTAACCATGGCTTGTGCTGCACCAGTAAACAAGAAACACCTTTCCAACAGCCCAGCACAACAAAGCCTGGGCCCTTACTGAGGGATGGGAATACCCACCCCAGAAGGTGACCTGGCTGAGGGACACAGCATTTTTATTGTTACTCGTATGCATGCAATAAATATAAGACACTGGAAGCATTTCCTCCTCTTCCAGATGATTAATTTACAGCCTGTTTCATCAGCCTTTTATGATGTGTAACAGGGACTTATAAAAAACATAAACATCTTTGCATCATTTTACAGGTATGACATCCTGACCAAGGTGGTTCTTGGCTGGGAGGAAGCATTCAGCCTGGAACTGGAGCTTACTTTAAATAAATTGACTCCAAAGCGTTGAAATCCACGCTATAACCAAGGCAAAGCACCAAAATAACACCTCTCAAGTGAAGACCAGCATGTGGACATAGCTGAAAGACAGATCTACCTGCAACGCAATGCATTTGTGTAATTAAATCAACCTGCCACACTCTCATCTATTATGTAGATGCAGAAAAACTAATAATAATTATCCTCACATATCTAGAAAGACTGAATTAATAGTTCCAAGCAACAAGAACTTGTTTGTGTTTGGATCTCTATCACCAGAGCTTCTTTAACTAGCTCCTGGGTAGAATTCATTAATTTTTATTAACAGGGAAAACATTTGTCCCCGTGACAATATTTGCATTGCCTGAATGATTTTCACCTCTGCCACAAGGTGTACTATCGGCTCATACATCACGCGATTACTTGGAGAGCAGAAAGACCCTCAGTCATTAGTGAGTGAATTAAAGATGATCTAAAGAGCTATTAATCACAGTGACAAAAGCCTTAATGTTGCTGTGACCCTGGTGGAGCCTGGGGACTAAAAGGGAAGCCGAGGGAGAGAAAATGGAAACATATGTTTTCTCCAAAATAACCTACCTTAGGAGAACTGTCAAAGATAGAGACCCTTCAAACTGAGAAATTCTGCCATACCAAAGCTCCTAGATTTTACTAGGACAGGTTCTGTAGCCAATCTACTTTATTATTATTTACAGTTACTATAAACAATTAAGCAATAAAAGATACATGGTATATTTAGGCCTTCCTTTTCTTTGCCAGGAGTTATTTAAAACCAATATACTTAGAGCAAACTGATACTTGTAACATACTGTAGGATAAACAGAACACTTAACTCACAGCACAGTTCAGTCTAAAGACTTAGCATCCACATCCCCTGTGGAGAACACCAGGCAGCAGCCCTTGCTTCTGCATTTTCAATTTGAAACAGTACTACTAAATAAATTCAAGAAAAAGTGAAGCTTTTCATTTGCTAACACCAGCTTGGATTCACCAAGGTGAATCAGACATCTGACACAAAGCTTAAACCACAAAAGCCAAATTTATTACTATTTCTATTAACAGATATTTCTAATCTTCCCAATAATCATTTTAGGCATCCTCAGTTCCGACCTCTTCCTGTTGGCAGTGGTTTACTGAATTGGGTCTATAATAAAGTTGTTTCTGTTTTACAGGCAGTAGGATACCAATACAAAAACTGTACATGCAGATACAGTGAGAGTCTCATGAGAAACACTACTCTGTATTGTATTTTCTTCAAATATTACAGTCAGTAGACAGAAATTAAATAAACTGGTATTTTTTCATCTGTTTGCAGTACAAAGAGATGTGGTGGAGCAGCTGAGCTCCCAGTACCCTCTGCTGTGCTCTCTGTGCCTCATGGGCAGCACACAGAGTTCCCTCCTGCTAAGTGTGCTATAACACTGCTTCCAAGTCACGTTCCCTAAGGATCTGACCCACAGCTCTTGGGGGATTCCCATGTGCTTCATCAGATTTGAATGGATACAGAGGTGTAGGGAAATATCTGTAATGAGCACAATGGTCAGATATTAAGAATGAGTTTAAGGAACACCAGGAACCTTCCACCTTTCTCTGTCCTCCTTTCCCTCCACCCTGAGCCTAAAAATTAGACAAATTCAGTCTCCTAGAACTCATTTAAGAGGGTTTAAAATCTCTTGCTCCAATCTCAGGCTCCAATCCCATGCAGATCTCTGGGTTACACTGGACTCCACAAAGACGAACTTGTTCTTAGACAGGATTGTTGCCTTGCTTTTATAAAACTCTTCATATTTAGTGATGTGATATCTGATCGGTCTAAAGCAGAACTTTCATCTCAATGAGAAAGAGCACTACATATTCATCTGGTGTCAGACCCATACATAAACAGGCTTCCTCAAATGACAGATCAGAAGCAAGAAGTGGCCTCTTTTTTCTAATAGCATCAGCCCAGCTGCAGATCTCAGTGGCGCTTATTCTCAGCTGGTCTGCTTTCAACTTTCACTTCCCATTTAGAAAGCTAAATTGGGAGTGCTTTAATCTTCTGGGTTCGTTTCCTTAATGAGAAGTGAAAGGTATAAGTGGCAGCAGGTAAAGAGATATTGAAAGCTGTGGCAGACTAGCATTTAAATTTTAAGAAAAGATGATGAGAGCATTTTCTAACATTCCTTTCTTCTATGATAGTAAAAAAAATTTAAAAAGTGATAAAAACCAAAGTTTTTTTGCTGGGAAGATGGTACATCAGCAGAAGGGAAAACTTTGAGCAGGACAGAGAGGAGAATGTGGATTTTGTCCTGGGGTATGCTGTAAAGCTCTTCCCCAATGCACCACTGAAACACGTTCTTCTGAGCTCAAATATCTCAAAGAAGGTGTCCAGCTTCAAAATAAGCAAAGACAGTCTTGTTGCTCATAACGTCCTCAACACCCCACAGGACAAGGCCTTAGGAGCAGAAAACAAAGTGGTGGCCAAGAACTCCCTTAAAAGCTCCATCCTGAAAGTATTTTGTTAGTGGAAAACATCATGGGGCTTGGCTTCTTCGGTTTTCCTTTCCAGTTACTAAAAAAAATTGTCATGTCTCTGCATAAATTTTTCCTTCAAAAACCTGAAGAAAATAAAGAGAAAAGCAATCTGATATAACACACATCCCATGAAGAGGCAGGTGTGATGCCAGGACAAGCTTTGTTTCACAAGCCTCAGCCTCTCAAAAGAGCACATTTCACTGCTCATTCCTTCACCCAAATACTTTTCCTGCTAATCTGTGTTTGTTTAGGCAGAAAGAAATTCCTATCCATTTTGGTCACAACTAAGGAGTCTCACAGAAATCTAGGCCCTGGATTTCAACATCTGTGCCCACTTGATGATATCACTTATGTCAACATTTCCAGAAGTGGCCACCGCGTGGGACTCCCCTTCCGCACGTGCGGCCTCAGCCCCACTGCTCTGCTCCTCCCAGTGCCTCAGCACACCTGGGTCCCCCAGATCTGCTCCATCATTAAATGCCTTCTTATGTTTCCATTAAATAATTACACAAGAAATATAAAATAAGAGTTTCACTGCTTTTGTGTCTCCCGATAAGTCACAGCTGAAGTGACCTGGGGAAGAGTTGTCAGATAAAAGTGCTAAGTCTCAGCAGTAGAAAGAAAGAATTGGGGCACATTTTATGAATATTACCCCAAGTCCATTAGCCATCAGGCACTACATCATGGAGCACACCACTGGTGCTGCATTCCCATAGGGAGCAGTCTGGAAAAATAGGTTTATATTGTGCCAAGACACCTGATTACACCCTTCACTGTGGTCCCAAATCCGTACCTGAACTTTTCATGGCTAATTAAGAGATAACAGCACCTAATTTCCCACTGCACTTCAGGTGTTTGGAGGAGTGCTTTATTGTGTTTCCTTGTATTTCCCCTGGGTTTTGTTCCTACACATCCGATCCATGTGTTACTGACTTAGCTCATTAAATATAAATTGACATCTCCACTATACTGAGCGGAGTATCCTCAAAATCCCTTAAATATCACAGTGCCTTAGAAGCAACACGGAGCAGGCCGGAATATCCTGTGCTAGTGAGAGTCTGGGAAACAAAACTAACAGAGGCTCATTCCCCTAATACCTGGAAAAAAGGGGATCCAGTGCAAATGAAGCATAGGATGGTAAATAAGAACTGTGTTCGCTTGCAGTCATGCACTATAGCCATTAAGCCTTAAGGTCTTAAAGGTACCAAGCAATGCATATGATAAATTTCTCAAAAACATCCCAGCCATAACATAGTTCCTGCTGATTGCTCATTTACCCATAATGCATGCTGTCATAGCAAAGCCTGACAAATGACAGCCAAAGCTCAGGTTATTTTTTACGCTGACTGCCAAGCCCCTCACCTCAGATTATTCATTTATTAGGGCAATCACTGAGGTCTGGGTACTTAATATTGTTTTCACCAAATATGAAAATGATCTACTTGCCTATTCTTTAGTTCCTCCTAGGGCAAGCCATTTATCATCAGCCCTGGATAAATGACTGCTTCATTATAGCCATAATTTATGAGATGTTAGAACTAAAGAGCCACACCTAAAGACTTAAAGCTTTAATATGGATTAAAATAAGATAATCAATCAAGCATATACAAATTCTCTTTAGAATTATTTCTTGCTTTGAAATGGCTTTGCATTTTTAGAATGGAGGTAGTCTTAAATTTCTTCTTATCCAACCCCAGCCAAGCTTGTTTAAAAGTCCATGAGGAAGTCTAGGGTATAACCTTGTTGGTCAGCTTTAGATACTGCTTGGCAATCATTACATAATTCAATAAAATTGGCTTTTGGACTAATGACATTTATTTGTGGTTTTGATGGCATAGAGAAGATTTGCAAGCCTTCAGTCCAGAACAAGTAGGGAAAATACAAAGTGATGCCAGACTCCAGCATTCTCCATAGATGCTGCCATGCTTTTCATCCTCCACTGGGGAATTTTGCTGCTCTGGTGTTAGAGAAGACAGAGGGTTGAATGTTATTATTGAGAAATATTTCCATGATTGTAAGGGTGCTTCTCTGCCTGAAACAGCATTTCACACCTCAGTATGGGTGAAGGAAGCTTCTTCCTCTAGCTAGGGAATAACTTATCCCTCCCTTCCCAAAACAGTGTTACAGCTTGAAAGCAGAAGTCTCTGGTTTGTCTCAATTGTATATTTGCCAGCACAAAGCCAATATAAATATTATTCCTCAAGCAAGCACCTTGCTTGAAACACAAGCCTAAGCCTACTTAACCACTTAATCCTGCATCTTCTGAAGCCCTTGTTGGAAATACATAATATTTTAGATTTTTGAGCATGTACCACTAAGACAAGGATGCAGCTACAGCTTCCATTGCTGGCCAGGCATGCTGTGGGCACAAAAGTCTCAGGCATTGCTGGAGCCCCAGGGACTACAGGCAAGACTAATGAGCTATCCCAGGAAGACCAGAGTAAACCCATGGCAGCAGGCAATGCACGATGTGATGAGCAGACTGCCAGAAGAGGGCACTTTGTTTCCTCATGCACCAAGCCACAGCACACATCACAATGGGATCAACACCCTGGGTAGGTGACATGGACAACCTGAGCATCATCCTGAAGTTCAGGCCTCGATAACACACCCAGAAGGAATGAGGGGGTGAGGCACCCAAAGACCTTATACTTGGAGCCACAGTTACAAAAACCAAACTTTCCCAACAGCAACAGCTTCTTGCTCTCAGGATAAGTGCCTGTGACATGATTTATTGAAGAATATTATTGGGCTTAAGATGAGAGACTACACTGCAGCTTCACTCAATGCAGCTTTAGCCAATGAGGCTTCCTCAGTAATGCTGACACTGATTTGAGTTTAATCCCAGCACCAGGCTTTGTTAGCTAAAGGACATTTTTCACTCTGGGGTAAACTCCCCCTCTCATACAACTTGGTGTCAGCACTTCTGCAGGAATAAAACAATCCAAGCTCTGCAATTCCCATGTATGAGAGCTGTTCAGGCATAACTGTGCAAGGAAATGCTTGATAAATGCAATTTCATAGATGCAATGAAATTAAAAATATCTACCTACCTATGCAACTATGAACATATAAAGGTGTAGGAATATATCTGTTGGCATGGCTACATAGAAGATTTTTTTGATGTGTATGCAAATAAATGGCTAAAATACAAGATTATAGTCATAATCTAAAAGAACTTAAAGACTATATTTACATCCAGGGCCCCAAAAAGTACATTTTTTGTAGTTATTTGGGGAATTTTTTAACAGAAACTCAATAGAATTGAGGCACAATGCAGTTCTCAACCACAAATGTGCTAAGAAAAACACAGTTCCCCTACATGAGCCATTCCCCCTGACCCAACCTCTAGACTTGGCAGAGAGGTGATGCTCCATGGCAGTGGAGAAGCACATGGACCATGCTTATCTCAGTGCCACTGGGCTGTGGGACAACACTCCCAGCCAGGCTGCACCAACCCCTCCCAGCCCACTTTTCCCTCAAGGAGCCCAGCACCTCTCCAAATCAAAAATCCATCATCATCCTCTCTTAAAACAAATTCTCCCTCAGATTAACAAGCTGTGTTCCACATTCTTCACCAAAATAAATGTAAAATCAAGTCAGAAACCCACCAAAATAGGGTTGGTAATGCAAATATTGACACAGCAAAGAGGAGGGAGTGCAAAGCATGGTTGGATAGACAGTCTGAATACAAAATATTTCACAAAAATGTCATCTTTATTTAGTGGGTGATGAAATCAGCAACTATTTTAAAAGATCTATAGCTTTTGTAGCCCAGACACTTATGCCCCCAAGTTATATAATGGGAACGTGAAGGAAAGGCAGTTTTCACAAGTTATGTTTGGGATTAATGTGGTGAGCACTCTAAATGCTGGCCTCCTGCTGATTTCCATGGAAGTTTTGCAGGAGAAGAATGTCTTGGAAGAGGTAATTAAGCAACATTCTCCCCCACCCCTTCTCTTTCTACACAATGGCTTTATAGGTACACAATTTAATTCTCCTTACACGAGGCTGAGTCACCACCGGCCACCACAGCACCCAAGGCACGCTCAGGATGCAGAACGGAATGGGAACATTGAGAAACACACAGGAAAAAAAAAAAAAGGCACTTGTTTTCAGTCCATCAGGTGGCACATACACCTTGGGAGACATCTTGGGCCAAACCTTGCACCCTGTGAGGCCACAGCCCTCTGGTTTGGCTCACCAGGAGTTCTGGTTGCCACGCGGATTGCTGATCTAACCTCTGTGGAGAATCCTGCCTCTCTTCTCCTTTCACGAGGAATAAACAGCCCTTAGAATATCTTTAAGGGGAAAGGTTCTGCTTCTCAACAGCTCCTTTCCTCAGGCAAACATACCTGGCTAAGAGGACACACCAGCCTTGGGGGCACTTCACCAGTAGCAGTGACACTCATTCTCCACTGCTCAGCCATGAGACAAGGTGTAAGGCTACAGATAATTAGGACGAAACTGTAAAGGCATCCAGGTTTTCAAGGACATCTCTCTAATTTCTGCTCCTCAGGTAGTCAGGTAGCTCAAAAAGGTTGCTGTGGTGTCTCTAGGTGGGCAGCATCTGCCATCAGCTTTGCTTGGGTTATGGAAATGTGGTACAATGTCATCCATATCCCACCTAATTGGCCTCCAGCCCCTAGAGCTTTGTACCTGCACACCTGCCCTAGCTTGGCAACACCAAAGGTAGTTGGTGTCTAAACAAAATCACTGCACCTTCCCTACAAAGCTCAGATGTGGGCTTATCAGAATATTAATTTCTGCTTCTAAAAGTATCCCTTTTTATTCTTGTTTTTTAATGAACACGGTTATTCTATTAAGATGAAAAAGTTGATGTGAACAGAACAAGAAACAGCTTCCATGCAAACTGCTAAGTTACCAATTAGCTCCTTAAAACAATTGAAAGTCACAGAGCCCCCTCAATGCACAAAGGCAGTTAATTAATTAAAATTAGATGTGATTAATAATGAGTCTTGTTTAATAGTAAATATCTGCCTGCAATGCCTGCGTGTCAGAACAAAAAGCCTTCAGAGAGCGGGCAACTATATTTATCCTGATTGCGTTTGGGATTTTAACATGTTTTGTGCAGGCTGACAAATGGCCTATTAATTATCTAATGTTGTCTGACAACAACAGCTTGATAAAGATGTATGTTTTTGAATTGCTGGATGAAAACTGCTAGAGAAGAGACCCACAGGGGCCTTGCTGTCCTAAAACTGGGCTCCAAGCCATGACAACAGGCAAGACAAAGCCCTATCTCCTGCCACAGCCTTCGGAGATAAAATATGTCTTGGCATTAGGGACGTTTTCAGAAAACTGCTTCTGCAATATCTGATTAGGAAAAGGAGGAGTATGTCTTTACTAAATTGGGGTTAAGGCATAATCAATATCATATATGGAGTGTCTGGCCTATTCTGCATAAACACAGGCACTTCATATTATTAAGGAGTCTATAATGCAGAGGAAGCATATGGCAGGACATTGCAGCACTTTCTATTCTTTTTATTTAGAACTTTATCTTCCAACCTGTTTGACAGCTGCTCCTAAGTGGTTTCACAGTGCCAAATTATTTTTATGATTGTTTGATGTTTTATTCTCCCATTTCAGTTAATGAGATAGGATCCCACAATGGTCATAATTCAGAGCTGTCAGAACTAAAAAGCATGCTTGTGGCAAGATAGCCTGATGGTAAATAAGGCTAAAAGCTGCAGATAATAAAAACTCTCTTATCCCAGTCTCCTCTGCAATCAAAACTTGGTAGGGATCCTTCTTTCCTTACTGCTCTCTTGTACTACAACCTTCCCTTTTGGACAGGTAAACTATCAATCTTTGGGTAATGTCACCCTTTTAATTCTGTTCAACCTTTCCTTGTAATGAAATGTGTAGGATACACAGGAAATGTTGAAGTGTCTAAAGATATTGAGTGCTATATTATAATTAAAGGGCTGGAGTCCTGTTTATTGTGCCAAGGGAATAATTTGTCATACATGCTTAGAAAAAACTGTTCAACAAATGACCTTTAAGAGTCCCAGGAAATGGGATGCCTGGCACTCCCAAGGGATTTTAACAAAAACTTTTGAAAAGTTCACATTTCAGATCCTAACTTTCAGGATGAGAACTGCTGTCTCTTTTATTCTTGGATACTTTATAAAGGGAGCATATAAATAAAGAGAATGAGATATAAATAAGTAGTCTTGGCTGTTACACCACAGGACTTAGAACTGGGGCGTCTTTGTTCTTATCTCTAGCAAAGAGTTTCTGCATGACCTTGTAAGTTCATTGCCAATTGTCTCAGCTTCCCTAGTTAGAAAATACCTGTAAAATACAGTATTACTCAGACAAGTCTCCCACAATTTTTTTTCAGGAATGCACCACAATTCCATTCTGCTGCTCAGATACTACAACACCTCTATTTGTGAAAGGCCAGATGATCAAAGATCCTGTTTGCCCTCAGAATCAGAAAAAAATTGTGTAAATGTGGCTCAGGAAAAGCTCCCAAACCTAAAACATTTGAAGAAGTTGCAGGACTTGCACTGGTCCATATATATATGGTTAAAAGCAAAGAAAAGTTTCCATTATTTGGAGAAAGCAGCACCAGGAGTGCAACAGAACAGAGGGAGATGCCGTTGTTGGCAAAGGGGGATGTGGGACAGGGAGAGACAGAGCACAAAATCCTCAGGAAACCTTTGCCTGTGGCTTGGCTATTGAGGTGAACTCAAGTCAACTGGAACACATAGAAAAGCCTCTAACATCCACCAAAACAAATCCTTATCCTCAATGCTGACAGTCAGGCACCTCTAACAAGCTCACTTCAGAATGAATAACTTATATCCCCAATATGTATCTCATTTCCTACTACACTTTTTAAGCAAGAAATCTTGAAAATGATTGTGAAGCAACCAAGACAAGGCCCAGCAATAACCAGCTGAATTAGCACTCAAAGCCCAGATACGCAAGTCCGTGTCTAAACAAGTCTGCTTTTTTTTTTTTTTTTTTTAATGTGTTTTAAGCCAATTCTTTAGCTCTGGATACATGTCTCATAATAAGCAAGAAAACTGGACAAACCTAATCTCAAGTATTCCACTGCATAGGTCTCAGCACAGGTCTCACACACAGTTTGTGGTTGGAGCATGGCAAATCGACATTGCTAACATTTTTTCCTCTCCCATTTTGAAGGCCTGATGTGATAAAAAGGGGCACAGCACTGTAGGGGCTGCACAGGTCCAAATCCAAGCACAAGAGAGCTGATTCAGCAATCTCCTGGTAGGTTATATGCAAAGGGTATAAGAAACGTTTCCCTTTGCATCATTTGCCCAGACTACAGCTAATAAATGTTGCTGTAACTGTCAGATCAGATCCTGGGGATCTGCCAAAAAGCCATGGGAGCAGGTCCAGAGGAGGAACATGTACGAGCAAATGAAAGCCAGTTGTGCTCCTGATGTCCACTCCAGTTCTGAACAGCACTTGTGCCAAAGCACCGCTTTGGGCAGAGACACCTCAGCCACACCAATTCCATCAAGCCACAGGGAAGGAGAAGGAACAAGAGCACAGCCCATCCCTCTGCCACCCCGGAGCAGCACTGGAGATAACCAGCACAGGCAGCCCTAGGGCTGGCAGAGCACTTGCACAACCCTTCCAGTGTGGGAAGGGCAGGAATATCACATTATTTTCACATTCCTGAGGTTGCAGGCTTGTCATGTTAGACCATCGTCACTATTCAGGTTCTGACATTTATCAAATAGCAGAACCCAGAAATCCCTTGGCTAAAGTGGTCTCACCCAGGGCTTAATGCAAAGGATCTCAAGTCACCAAGGCTCTTTCCATAGACTTTCCATCTGGGCTCACAGCAGTTTCCCCCACTTCTTTTGTCTCCAGTTCAGTACAAAGTATATTGATATTGATTTGGGGTATGGGGGAAAGGAAGGGAAGAAGGAGGAAACCTCAATGTGGATGGCATAAGGAAATTTGATACAGCTTTACAAAGTTCAGGTACTCCTTTTTTCAGTCACAAGGAAAGAAAATTGATGATGCCACAAGTTTAATGCTAATTGATTTATTACCTGCCTAAGCAAATCCTGGGCAATGCAATGGCAGGCTTAGACTTAAAGCAAATGATTTACAAGATAATGTTTGACTCTGGGAAAGGGTAATCAGATCCAGATACAATGGATGATAGGATAATTGAGAAGAAATAAAAGAGGATAAATTGCCATGTGCTAATGAGCTTACAGGCCCTAATGGGGAGGACATCAGTTTTAACACTCAGGTTATGAGCTAGGAGCAAGAGGTTTTTTTTCTTCAACAGCTAAAGATGTAGTGCTGAAACAAACCAAGATTAATGGTGTCCCACTCACTTACTCAGCCATTCTTTACACCTTCAGCAGCTTCCTGCATTAAGTGTCTGGCTGTTTTTAAACCAGGTTTATCCAAAGCAAGTCACCTCACTTGGAAGCCATATTACCTATTTCTAGGTTAAGGCACATCTGTTGTTTGGGGATGAATGACTCAAAACAGCATTTCTCCCCCTTGCAGCACTGGCTGCCTGATGAGTTTGCAATGTCTTTGCAGGTCTCTTTAGGATCATAGGAATATTCTCAAGCCTTTATATGGTCTCACTGCACTCAGGTTTTGAAGCAGTTGCCAGAGCAATGCTGTCTCACATCATGATTCATTTTTATATCTTTTTCTCCCTCCATCCCACATCACCACCTAGAACCAGGGACACTTTATTGGTATTTCTGATTACTGCTGTAGCCATCTAAATTTTTCAGCAGGATGGGGGTCTCTCCAGCCCTGATGTAGAAATGCACTATATGAATGGTGCTAGCCACAGAGTAATAAAAAGACAGTGCCGTGTGCTGTTATTGGTAAGGAATACAGAAATGAAGCACTTCCTTAGAGACCAAGCCCATATTCCAGGGCAAGGCTTCCAACAAATGAAGTTTAATATGATGAATTGTGGTACAGTTCCAGAATGAATACAACTCTCAAAAATGCAGGTCAGCTGAAGCTTTTAAGTTACAATGTGCACAACGTGTCCAATGCTCAATTTTAAAGAGAAATATTTCTAGTTAATATGCACAGAAGTATCCACAGCCCTTCTGAGTTAATACATGGGGAGCCTTTTCCTTTCTTTTGCCATGCCACACCCTTCAGGCATCCAGACACTAATTACAAATCATGTGCAATCTCAGTGCAGGTACCAGCTCAGGGTGCTCCTTTCCTGGGGAAGGGGGAGATGCCAGCAGGGACCCCCGTGGACTCCTCCAGACCACAACTCAACACCCACACCAGGGAGCAACACCCCATGGGCAGCTTGTGGGCACAGGAGCAAAGGACAGTCTGCCCCCTCCAGGGATTTATGTGCTCCAAAGAGCAGCTCCAAGCCCTGCTCATTAAATCACCTTTCATTTTCCTGACCCAGATTTTAACATTTGCTTTAGAATTAGAAACATGGATCATAAAAGCACAAATTAGTAAACATAATAGTTTGGTGCTGGTACTGCTCGCAGAGGTGGGGATGGAAAACATACCTTTTTCCCCATGAACTAAAATCAAAAGCCTGGATCAAAAGCCTTGAAATGTAGACACATCAGGCACTAAATGCAAGTGCAACGGTGCCTGTCCCTCTGTAAGGAGAGATGCAGTAGCAAACTGGTTCAAGAACTTCTGCAGGAAACCAGGAACCAACTTGTATCCGGGATCATCCCTTTCTCCCCCACACTCCTTATCAAGTATCCCCTGGAGCTAAGCTAGTGTCACCTTGAACACAGAATGATTTCATGTCAAAGTAAACAAGACTTTCCTAGTTTCTTCCTCTGAAAAGTCTCTGGTCCAGTTGTAAAACAAATAAGAACAACTAAAAAGAAAATATTAAATGT
Organism: Aphelocoma coerulescens; assembly: GCF_041296385.1. Classification (NCBI taxonomy): domain Eukaryota; kingdom Metazoa; phylum Chordata; class Aves; order Passeriformes; family Corvidae; genus Aphelocoma; species Aphelocoma coerulescens. The sequence goes on along the minus strand of NC_091023.1, from coordinate 23,013,513 downwards.
CTTAACATAATACAAGTCTTAACATATTAGCATGTTCCTTCAGGGAAACCAGCCTGGAGTAGCAGGCTTGAAATGGCAGCAATTAGTACAAGGATTGTTCTGCTTGAAGCAACTTGCCTTTTCTGTTTGAGAAGAACACACAGTGTGAGCTCCCTGTTCTGCTATCGGGCACTTACTGTACAAGCAAACAGGATATGATAGGTGTGACTCCAGTAATTGTCCCTATTCACTCTTACAGATAAAATATGGGTTTAATGCACTGGGGGGAAAAAAATAAGGTCAACTGAATATTGAAGAGATTGCTTGTTTGCTCATAGGCACTGATGTTAGTTTTAACTTTATCTACTGATTCTGCAGCTCTGAGACAGAGTCACATCAGGTCCAGCTCCCACTTCCACAGCTATGGCAGTTTTTCTGTTGATGTTGAACTAAATCCCAGTGATTTGTGTGTGCAAACTCTCTTCCCTCTGTGGAGTCTTCTAACATTTATCCACCAAAAAATTAATTCCAGGCATAAAATTAAATTAAATATTTGCTCTTTTGAGATGTCACTTTCAAGTTACTGGTTGCCTATCATTCTAGTGTGTGTGCTGGTTCTTCACTTCCAGCTTCAGCCCTGCCACTCAAAACCCTGCCCAGCATCAAAAGTGCTTCCTCACTCAGGAGGATCCTGTAATTCTGCAAGTGCCCAGCAGACCTGAGGTACATTCCAAGGAGCCTGAGCTTTGCTGTATGCACACCTCCCATGAAATCCAGCCATGGCTCACACTGTCAATTCCACTCCCTCCAAGGACATCCTGCTCCTCCCCTTCAATGCTGTCCACAAATACCCTTAATGCTTGTCCTTGTCAAGCCTCATATGGGAGAGAAACAGCCAGAGGTTTTAGCCCAGCAGAGGCACAGAGCTGAACATCAAAACCATTCCATTCCTGTTAGAAAGGCAGCATTTGTGCCTCACATAACCTGATTGTGCTTATTCTCAAATGAAGAGGCAGACAGGGACACTTAAAGGGAATTGCTGCAATTTGTACATAACAGCACAAGGCTTTTTGAATGGCAGACCAAAGTGACAGGAGGCCAGAAAAAGCAGGATTTCCTCTGCACCAAAGCCAAATCACTGGTGCTTGAGGGACAAAGTACCCCACTGGTCAGAGGTGGAAAGGTACTGAACCACCAAGGCATCCCACAGCTGCAAAGCAGGAGCTGGGGCCTTTGTGCATCCACATGGTAATGCTGAAGACACAACAGATGCTTTCTAAGTGCTGTCATATGGATGCTCTTGGCCTTAAATTTCATCTCACCTGTGTCTTACATGATGTCTAGAGGTATTCCTTTCCTTAAACATTTTTAATATATTGGAATATTTTGTTTGCAGGTCTTGTTTGGGTTTTTATTTTAACATTATTCCCCACAGCAATCAACTCCCCAGCCTTCAAACACCACATTGGGGTTAAGGACACACATTCAGTGGGAGCTCTACACCTTTCTTGTCTGTAACAGACTTCTGTACTGAGGCAAAACACTCTATTAAGTCATAACTTTTCTCCCAGGTCCTTCAAAACCTCTGCCTGCCTCACTGGAACATGTGACACAACCTTACACCCACTCAGTAGAGGGTTTATTTTGGGAGACTCCACCTCTCATGGTCAGCTCTGTGTTGTCCCACTGACATCGATGAAGTGTGGCTGCCCAGCTTCCCCTCCTGCAGACCAGGGCAGCCTCCCCTGCCTGCAGATATCCGAGGAAAACCTCTCTGCTGTAGGATCATTAACATACCTCACTGCCTGCAGCAGTGCAGGGCAGCTGCCATCCTTCCCACAGTGCTGTGGCAGGAAATATTTTATCCTCCTGCAGCTGTGCCAACATTTCCAGAGTGCCTTGGCTCTGTAAAAGCAGACTTTCTGACCCTGCATTTGGCACATGCACAGCGAGGAGGCACAAACAGGCTCACACCCAGGGTCAGTGCAGCCCTATTTGCACACTCACCTCCATCCCAGTTTGACCAGTACCTCCCTGGTTGCACACACTGGGGTGAGCACAGCAGGGTTCCTGCAGAAGCCTGGGAGAGTCCTCCAGTGCCCACAGCACACCGACAGAGCTGTTACATGACCAAAACATTGATCTGCAGCCCCAGCCACAGCATGGCACAGGCACCAGGGAAGGTGTCAGCTCGAGTCCCCTCTGACAGGATTTGAACATCAACACCAACAAACCAGAGGGATCCTTGGCCAATACACTGGAAGGTAGATCACAAAACCTGAATTCATGTCCCTACTCCATTAGTTTTCCCACAGGAACAGGTAGATCCTAAAGGAGCTGATTTTAAAAACAGCCTCTTGCCTGCTTGGTGCCTCAGTTTCCCATCCACATAAGGGGATAATGTTCATTGCCCTGTTTTATCCCAATTTATCCATTCAAACTACACACATTTCAAGGCAACAACTACTGTGTATGTGGAGCAACTGATGCAACTCACCCTGATCTCACTGCAGTCATATACCTGGCTTACCACTAAGGACAAAATGATAATTTTAACACTTTCCACCTCCCACAGATTTTAATTTTTTTTTAACTGATCTTGCTAGCCCTCCAAATTTATGATTAGCTACCAGAAAACCATTTCGAATACATAGAATTTAAACAGCTGAATCTGCTTTGGACTTTTTAAAGTAAACATCTAAAACCCAGGTACTAAATATGATTCCAAAACTTTTGGGAAGGTGGGGGTTTTGGAAAATAATTTCATTTGAGGTCTTAGCTCATACATCAGTGATTTCAGCTTGATGCCACCAGAAGTGAGTGAGATGCAATGGTTTGAGAATCAGAATGAAAAATGGAAACATCAGCTTAGCCCTGACCCTGGGTGTGGAGGTACCACTGTGCTGAACTACAGCCCCACTGCCTCTGCTTCAGCCAGCAGGTAAAGCTCAGAACAGGAAAATGCACAAGGGGGTGGGGAAAAAAAATAGAATAATAGTGTAGAGCATGGATAAGCCATACCCAGATATTGGTAATTTCAAATAGGTACTTCTCAGAGGAGCTGTACTGCACACCTTTGACCTTTAACTGGAGTGCTCAAACATTGCTTGTAATGATGACTACCAATGAAAGTCCTATGCTGTGCTTGGCTGCACTTTCTATATGAGTGCCAGCAGTAAGATAAATGATAAACTGGTTCACTGGAGTACTAGTGGTTTGGGGGCTATTGATTTTTGGTCCATTCTCTTTAAAAGTGAGATCTAAAAAGTTGACAGAGGGTCATTAATTTCATCATATACTTGTCGACTCATCCATAACCAATCCAGGGGCTGAGTGCGCTTGTCACTCTCTGTTTGCACTTTATTTGTTTAGGTTTTCTTTGTGATTCTACATTTTTCCCCTTTATTTCAGCTTTGTGTTTGTGTTCCTGCTGCTATTTCTTTTTCCCCTCCAAATGAGCACCTCTCTTTGCACTTCTAGTGAAAAATGCTCCTTTATAATATATTTATATTATAAATAAATTCAGTGGCTTCATTATCAAGTCTGTGCTAGGAGAGGAAGTCGCCTCTGTTTAGTGCTATTCATTTAAAAAGAAAAAGAACTGCTATAAAATTCATCAATCTTAATTGTGCAATCTGAAGGATTTTGATTGAATAAACACTTGTCTGAAGACTTCAGGGTCTTGTTTGAAAGACACATTAAGAAAAGAGTTGGAGAATGTTTCCCCTATGAAGCTCCATAGGTCCATGACTGCTCTCAGGTGACAGGGGAATGACTGAATTCAAATAAACATATGACCATAATTAGTGGAGTTCCCTTCCTTGTCCTTCTGATTTAGCCCTTAGCAACTCTTCAATGCATTAACTAAGAAAATATTTTACCAAATCTTACTATTAAAAAAAAAAAAAAAATTCCTGGCTTATCTTAGCTTTCATAGAGTGAGGATATACAGAGATTTCTCAGTAGTTATTGGTATAATAACAACTGAATACAAATAGTTAAGACCAGAGGAGTACTGTATACATCTAATGGATAAATCTCCACAGCAGGAAGTTACTCATGTGCAGGAACTGCATGCAGGAGGCAGGTTTTACCAGCTTAAGTTGGTTAAGTGTATTTCTAGGTAATAGTGTCATCTGTCTCCCCACACCAAGTTCATCTGCACTGTCCTTCACTGGGAGCCCAACAGAAAAGGATACGCAGGAAGTAAAAGAAACCGTGATTAACTACTACAGGCAATGGCAGAAAACTCCAGTATTAATAATATCACAACTTGCCAGTAAATCTCCCTCTTATAGGTAAAGAAATACATTTCTACTTTAAAGTGTGTTTTTATATACCCTTGAGTGCCCAACTAGTTAAACTACCAAGGGAGCTCTACATGATTTAGAAGTTAATCCTTCAAATGGCTAACAATTGAATGCCTCAGCTGTTTGTAGTTTCCTACCGCTGGCTAATTTCATTTTTTTTTTTCCATGTGTTTGGTGGCAAGCTTTCATTGTTCAGAGCTCTGACACAGAGGTTGTAAATGTAGTTAATTTAGTTAAAATGAGGCTGGGAACATTCACACCATGTTCAGCTTGCTATGACTAGGCCTGGTAGAAGTTGAAGTAGATATGCCTGGAGAAAAAAAAAAAAAAGTGGGGAAAAAAAAAATAGGAGAGAAAGCAGACGAAGGAGATGATCCAAATTTGCCAAACTCAGGAGCATTAAACAGCCTTTTTAAAGGAAAAAAAATATTTAAGATTACTGTTTTGAGGGCCAAAAATACCCAACATGCTGAAATATTGAATCATCAAGTGATTTGCCAGTGGGTTTGGTTTTCTGAGCCTCCCTTTATCAGCTCCTTTGCTTGTGCCAGCAGCAAAACCCATCAATCCCATCCTTTCTCCAAACCCCATTCTGTTTGATTGGCACTTACAGAGGTCAGAAGGCTCATAAGTGCTCAAAAATATTTATAGCAGTCAGTGCACGGCTCCTCACTGCCCATGCTGGACACACAGACCGAGCAGGATGCCCCTTGGAAAGATCCCAACTTTACCAAAGGGGATTCACCTAAATGCCACAAAACACCCCTAAAAATCAATACTTTTTTCTGGCTTGGCATAAAAAACTGAATCTGTTCAACCAGTGACCACTTTTCCTGTTGACATCCCCAGATATATGATGCCATGTAGGTTGAACCCACTCTTGACCCCAGCAAAGCCTGTTCTTCAGGGGAGCAGAACCCCCAAATCTCATGCCCAGGGCAGCAAAAACGGTGCCAAAGAAAGGCTCAGTAACTCTGGCACTTCCTTGCTGCATTTCCCAACTCAAGCAAGCAGCTTCTTAAAATCCTAATTAGAGTCTTGATTAATAGATATTATAACACCACTCCTGTTTGCCTGTAATTATATTTGACACAGAGATACAAATCAGCAGTTTAACACACTGGAATAGGATTCATGGGATTTTATAGGATTATGGACATATACATTTTTATTAAAGCTCTATTGGTTTCTCTTTAGCATTCATCAAATCTCTCCCTTTATACAGAGATAAATATATCTTTTTTTCAGAAAGTCATTAATTTTGTAGTTTAAGAAAAATGAAATAGACGAAGTGGGTAATTTTTCACACTTAGAACAATTTCCCTATGATATTATGACTCTTTCTTGCACTGCTCTGGGAGATTAATATGGCTGTTATTTTCTCCACTAATTGGCTTTACAGATAGCCATGGGAGATAGCACCTAATAAAGCCAAACAAGAGAGAAAAATGTTAACAGCGCTAAGCTGTCCCATAACATGGGGGTCTACTCATTTAAAAGAAATATTCTATTAGAGAAGATTTTTGAACAGATTTTGTAAATAAGTGGAGTATGCACTAAAAACCAAAAATGAATTATTCCTGATTGTCCCTTTCCCTAAAGCACGCCAGGTATGTGGTTAGCATAAACATACACTCCTAAACCACAGATGAGACACCACCACAGTCTGAAAATCTCTGTTATCAGCTAGGGACAAAGAGTTTCACCTCTAAAATAAAATAAAAAAGAAAAAAGAAGTAGCGCCACACTATTATTGCAAGTGCTTCACTTGAATCCAATGCTTTATCTGAAGCTGCAAAGCAGGGAGAAAACTGTCTGAACTCTGCCTAAAACACAAGCCAGCAACAGGTACTGTGGTTACAGAACACTTAAAAATATGATGCAGTTCTCCCTTAATGACAACCAGAGCACTTTATCATCAGTATGAAGAGAGAAATATCTCCTATTAAGCCCCTGCTATTCCTGCAGCACAAATGCCCCCAGCTAACACATCTCACTCCATTGACATCTGGGTGTGGGCACAAATCTCACACCACTTACCAATGGCACGCTCAGACCTGCTGTATGAGACACCAAACTCCACAAACACCTCGACACAGGATCCTCCATTTTGGAGCTGCACTGCTGGGAATTTCTGCAAATATTTTTCCAACCTAAAAACGTTGTGCACAGTAGCCAAAATGTTAAATTGGCACTTTGAAAATGAAGCAACTCTGGATCACTACCTAGGAGCAGCTGCTTCCAGTGTCTCTTCCATCAAAGCAAGGCAGTTAAACACTTATGTATTTAGCCAAAAATCCCACACAACACTAGATATAAACCCTCAGCGTGGTATTTGAGAGGGACATTAGAGGAACAATCACTCCAGGTGAGTTTAGCTTGTTGGAAGGCAGGATCTAATCACAGAGACTCTGAGCAGCTGGTATTTCATTTCACTCAGCTCTGCCTGGCCTCCCAGCCCTCCACCTGTGCACGAGTGAAGGTACAAAGAGTGTCTTGGCAGCTGTTGCTTTTGGGACCAGCCATCATTTCTCCTCTAAAGCAGACAATGCCTGGAGTGTTCCCCAGGTACATTTTATATTTATAATTGTTACTGATACTTTAGGAGATCAGCATGGAGAAATTCAGGTTCCCATTACAGTAACAGCTGAAAAAATTTAACTATATTCTAAAACAACATAACAAGTTTGGCAGGCATAGATTTGTGTCCCTGGCCTTCACTCCATCACTATTATTTATTTTCCTAATCAGGTTTTCCACTATTTAACATATAATCACGTGCTACTGAAAGGAGCAAAGTAAAAATAACTAACAAGTGTATATTAAGCAGTAAACCTTTAGCCTTATATTGTTCACTGCTATCAAATGAGAAAGGCAAGATGTTTGTGGAAGATGGGAAAAGCCAAAGTATCCATAACAAACAAACAAACAAACAAAATATCTGCGTTTAAGGACATAAGTTTTGATCTAATGAATTGTTCCACGGGTGCTTTGGTAGGATAAAATATTGAAAGTCACCTTAAAAAAACTCTGCTCACTGTTACACCGCCACAACTCCCACTCATCCCACTTAGTGTATTGAGTGTGCCACTCCAATCACGGTGAGGATCACTGGGAACACAGCAAGAACAGCAGAGCAGTCCCTAAAGAGCTTTCCATTAATTTCTCTCTCCTACTGTATCCTTCTCCAGTACAGACCCCTCTTGAAAAATCATCAGGCAAGAGCTTAAATCATCAAATTCAAATACAGACTTCCTCCTACAGTCACAGGCACTCAGATGAGGACTTGCATTTGATTCAGTTTAAGATTCACTTCTTAATAAAAAAAAATTAAAGAGCTTAGAAGAAGTTTAAAGACATCTTTAAAGCAATTCAAAGAAAAAATTGCCATTAAAATTTCTACATGCCTATTTTGCTGGCTGGCTTCAGAGCAGCACCAACCAGCCAGAAACCAGCACAGGGTCAGGACACAAGAGGCCAGTTACCATTTCAACATTAAAAGAAAAGGAGAAAGTTTTTTACAGGTGCATAAAACATAGAGAGAGAAGCTGAAAGATTGTTATTCAATTAAAGTTACCAAATTTTATAAACCTGGACTAGAAGAAGTTTAAAACTTTTGCACAAGAACTTATCTTAAGCACTTAGACTAAATAAAATGAGTAAAGTTACCTACTTGTTTGAGAGGTAGAAAAGGAGCTTTCACCTCCACTACAGACACCAGCCAAGAGCTCCTGAGCCCCCTCAGCCAACTTTATATCTGCCTTTCACAGCTGAATGGGGTAGGCTGTGCAACTTCCTCACCTGAAAACACCAGTGGTAACGAGCAGACTGAGCCCTTCTATGCCAGGCTGGGGATACAGCTCAGGCGATACCTAAATTTAATGCCCAGATATTTAAACCATACATATAAAAACTTTAATATGCATATAATATATTTTAAAAATGTAGATTAACATCAGTAATCAAGCAGTACTCAAAAAAAAAAAAAAAAAAAAAAAAAAAGAAAACCCAATACTCTGAGCCACAGAGGTGCAGCCCCAACCATGCTCACACCCCATGGCAAAACAGCCCATTTCCAAAATTCAACCCCCCTGTGTCCCTGTGCAGGTGGCTGTGAGCAGCTCAATCAGTACCTGCTCAGGGGACACCTCCAGCATGGGCCTTCCCACCCTGGGGTGATCACATCCACCTGGAAAAATACCCCCTCCATTACAGCATTGGCCAAACCAAGGAATTGCAGGTTCCTCTTATCCAAATGAGAGTGGTGCCAGTCCCTGGGCTGGTCACTCCTTCAGCTGTCAGAGCTGCTGCCACCAACCCTCTGGATGTCACTGCAAGTGACACTTCTGGCTGCTTCAAAGGAGCAGATAATTAATGCAATTTTTTAAGCTTCTGACAGAAAGCCATTCCCATAACGTTGAGAAAGTGATATTATATTTTTTTTTTTTTCAGTATCAGACACTTTTGTCCTTGAGACAGCACTTGTTGTATTCAGTGGGATCCATTATTTGTCTCCTGGAAGTAACAAGGGTGATTTTGATCTCTCCCAGTATTTACCTACACTCTGCCATGAGCTTCAGCAGGAGATTTTTGCCAGTGGAAGTTAGGAAAGCAGCAGCCTCCACACTTCTTCTTGGAATATCAGCTGCAACACAAACCAGTGGTAGCTGCTTTTCCACCCAGTAGGGAGCAAGGATTTCCCAAATAGAAAAAAAAAATCTTGCACTTTTTATTGCAAGCACATATCTAGGAAGTCAAAATATACAAATTAATGTCACGGATATCAAAATACTGGACACAGAGGCATTGTTATTGTACTTAAGGCTGTACCAATGTTTTTCTTTCAGTGGTTTATAACTTGGCTTAAAATTTTACTCCTGGCTGAAAAATTGGCACAAAATTTGAAAATTTGAGAAAAATCAGCAGACAACTACAAAACTCCATAAAGCAGTGAAATATTAAACATCCTTTTTTACTGTAAAAATAATATTTTTATTTGGAAGATGAAAGGAATTTCTAAAAGATGGGATATTCCAGCCAATGCTCTCTTGTGGAGAAAAAAATGTTCTTCTTTGCCCTGTCTTCCCACAAGGTTGCTAAAAACTCAACACATTTTTAGAAGAAAGTTTTGAAGGTTAAGCAACAGAGACAAATAGGAAAAAGACTAAAATGCAGCCTGGAACTACGAGAAATTAATTCATATGGGTGTAATATATTTTTATTTTTCTAGATAAAGCAAGGCCAAAATTAAGTCTACCCAGATTGCAATAAAACACTTGATGCAATGATACATTGAAATTA